>NC_091059.1:106227033-106852033 GCF_000393655.2 Nicotiana sylvestris | reverse complement strand
GTATTGTGGATACTAGCGGGGTCGCTTTCACTACTTATCAGTT
The DNA here is from genome assembly GCF_000393655.2 of Nicotiana sylvestris. Lineage (NCBI taxonomy): Eukaryota > Viridiplantae > Streptophyta > Magnoliopsida > Solanales > Solanaceae > Nicotiana > Nicotiana sylvestris. The sequence goes on along the minus strand of NC_091059.1, from coordinate 106,851,990 downwards.
TTCTGGAGCTGCCTTCACTTGGTGGGAGACATTTGAGAGGCATAGGCCTGTTGGTGCAGCACTCCTTACCTGGCAACAGTTCTCCGTTCTCTTTCAAGAGAAGTACGTGCCGCAGTCTCGTAGAGAGGAACTGTGTAGGGAGTTTGAGTGGTTGCATCAGGGAGAGATGACTGCGACGCAGTATGAGATGAGGTTCTCCGAGTTAGCTTGTCATCCTATTTGGTTGGTTCCGACAGATAGAGAGAGGATTAGGAGGTATGTTGATGGCCTCACTTATTAGCTTCATATTCTTATGACCAGGAAGAAGGTGACTAGTGCTACTTTCAAGGAGGTTGTGGATATTGCCCGTGAGATTGAGTCTATTCGTCGCTAGGAGCGAGAGGAGAGGGAGGCCAAGAGGCCTCGAGGATCTAGTATATAACGACCCGACCGGTCGTTTTGAGCTTTTGCACCTTGGTCGTCAGTTCTCGGGCATGACTTGCCTCGTGTGATGGATTATGACTTATGTAAATCGTTGGTTTTGATTTTTAGGGTAATCAGAATGAATTTGGAAGAGCAATTCTCAGTTTGAAGCTTGATGTTTGAAAAGTTTGGCCAAGATTTGACTTGTTGGTATATAATATCAGATTGGAATTTTTATGATTTGATTAGCTCTGTTAGGTGATTTGGGACTTAGGATCGTGATCGGAATGCATTTTGGAAGTCCGTGGAAGGTTTAGGCTTGAATAGGCAAAATTGAGATTTTGGCATTTTCCGGTTGATAGGTGAGATTTTGATATAGGGGTCGGAATGGAATTCTGGAAGTTGTAGTAGCTCCGTTGTGTCATTTGTGATGTGTGTGCAAAATTTCAAGTCATTCGGACGTGGTTTGGTTGGGTTTTGGTCAAAAGCGTAATTCGGATGATTTTGAAATTCATAGGCTTGAATTCGATGCAAATTTGGTGTTTTAATATATTTTTTGAGTGTTCCGAAGGTTGGAACAAGTTTGAATGAGGTTATGGGATATGTTGGCATGTTTGGTTGAGGTCCCGGGGGCCTCGGGTGAGTTTCGTGTGGTTAATCGAACCATTTTATGATGATTTGAAATTGCAGAAATTATTGATCAGTGTTGCAGAGAAAATGACCTTCGCGTTTGTGAGTAGGCCCTCGCGTTCGCGAAGGGTTAGCTGGTGAAGGCTGGAATTTTAGCCTTCGCGTTTGCGAGGTAGGCTCCGCGTTCGCGAAGGTCTATATGATTGGTCATCGCGTTCGTGTGATGTGGACCGCGTTCGCGTAAGAGGAATTGGGCAATTGAGCTTCAGGGTGTTTATTCATCAAGTTCGCGGGAGTGGTTACGCGATCGCGAAGGGTTAGTCTGTGGAAGCATTACATTCGCGAGTGGCAAGACGCGATCACGAAGAAGGATCTTTGGTCAAAGCTGGATGGTGCTTCGCGAACGCGAGGCTTTGACCGCGTTCGTGAAGAAGGTTTTTGATGTCTGGGCAGAATGTTTAAATAGCCGTTGTCCGCGATTTTGGGGCTAACTTTCACCATTTTTGGGCGATTTTGGAGCTTTTGAGAGGATTTGAAGAGGGATTCAAGATATAACACATGGAGGTAAGATTTTTGAACTCAATACTCGATTCTATGTTGATTCTTACTTGTTTAATCATGAACTTTGTGGAAATTAAAGCCTAAAATTGGGAAATTAGGGCTTGACTTTGGAGAGTGTAAATTGGGAATTTGAAGGGGCAATTGAGGTCCGATTTTGATGTTCTAGGTATATATAGACTCATGAGTGAATGAGGATTTGGTTGATGTGATTTTTATTAGATTCGGAGACATGGGCTCGGGGGTCGGGTTTGAGTAATTTCGGAATTTTTGATGTAAATTGGATATTTTTGAGTGGGCTTTGTTCCCTTAGCATATTTTAATGATTATGTACTGATTATGGCGAGATTTGGAACATCTAGAGGTCGATTCGTGAGGGTAAAGGCATCGCGGGCTAGAGTTTGGACCGAATCGAGGTAAGTAATGATTGTAATGATGTTCTGAGGGTATGAAACCCCGGATTGCACATTGTTGTGCTATATTGAAGTGACGCACATACTCATTGACGAGCGTGGGTCATGCACTGTTGGGGATTGTGAGTTAGTCCATCCCGAATGACTATTTTATCGCGTATTTGACTGAAAACTATATGCTATCATCATGTTCTGGGCTTCGTGCCAACTATTTGAACCCTTAGGGGATTTTATTGATATTTCCTCACTATCTTGACTTTATACTTGAACTCAGTCATGCTATATTACACTATTTTCATAACTCAACCATGTTTACTCTGTTTTAATATATCAAATGAAATTTCAAATAATATTTTGGGCTGAGCATCATGTTTTACTATTGCCCGAGTGGCTTATGTGATTTTGACTGAGTAAGGCCGAGGGCCTGTGCTATGAGGATACTTTTGGGTCGGGTTGTACACCGCAGCGGTGATACACTAATTATGATTATGAGGCCGAGGGCCTGAGATATGTACGCCACGAGGTGGCTTGTTGATATGAGGTCGTGAGCCTAGTGATGATGCCACGAGATGGCTTGATATTGCGCTTTGGCCATAAGGGGCCCCTCCAGGAGTCTGCACACCCCCAGTGAGCGCGAATACCCATTGTGATGTGAGATATAGCCTAAGGGGATGGTATTGTTCTGAGATATTGCCCGAGGGGCGGATTTGTTGACATTGTGCCCGAGGGGCGAACCTTTATGTGTTTATCTTTCTTATTGCCTGTCATTTACCTGTTTAATTGTGTATTTGTGCCCCAGGGGCGGATTTTCTGTGCTTATCTATTCTAATGCTTGCATTCAATTGCTTAACTGTTGAAAAGTCATTTTGAAGAAGTTTAAACTGAGCTAAGATGCTTTAAGAGATTTCACATGCTTTATTGCTATCTTACTGGTTTTGTACTACTTCTATACAGCATGTTGATGTACTTTTTGTTATTTCCTATCACTCAGTCTTTAGTTATGATTATTACTCACTGAGTTGGAGTACTCACTTTACTCCTGCACCTTGTGTGCAGATTCAGGTATTTCTGCACCCGGTAGCGGGTATTGGTTGATCAGTGACAGAGTCTTTGGAGGTTAGCAAGGTAGCTGTCCGACGTCTGCATTACTACTTTTCTCCCTTTGATGTTATTATATTGTATTTAGTACATTTAGAGAAATTTCACTGTATTTTAAACCCTAGTAGATGCTCGTGACTTGTGACACACTGATGTAGGGCTGTATTCATTTCCGTAGTTGTTTTATTTCGCTAAATTTGTACTTATTGGGGATTTATCCTTATAAATGACTTAAATTGACTTATTAAACTGTTAAAACTGAATTTGGGAATTGTGTTGGCTGGCCTTGTCTTCACGAGAGGCGCCATCATGACCGGGTCCGGTTTAGGGTCGTGACAGTTGGTATTAGAGCCTAGGTTACATAGGTCTCACGAGTCATGAGCAGGTTTAGTAGAGTCTCGCGGATCGATACGGAAACGTCTATATTTATCCTCGAGAGGCTGCAGAACCTTTAGGAAAAATTTCACATTCTTGAATTCTTATCGTGCGTCCTTGATTCAGCTTGAAAAGTAACTCTTTGAATTCCTTCCACGCGTTCGTATGCGCGCATGAGCGCTCAGTATCGGATGTGCATCGATGGCTTGTGATTCTCCGATCGAGGGACGAGGTGTGATCTCTATGTGTTGATATCAGCTAGTCTGGAGGACTTGAGGCCGAATTTTTTGCCTATAGCTTGAGCTCTAAGCTGATGATTACGTGGGCGCGTGCTTCTGGATCTATATTTTCTGTTGTGTCCCTATTAACGAGAGTAATGACTGGATAGCTATGTGATGAGTATGTTATGACTGCGAGATATGTTCATTTGAACCGAATGAGGTGAGAAGGGTCTGCTTTGGGGCAGCAGGGACTATTTGGTGTTTGATTTCCACCGTGATTGGATGTATAGCCCCAAGTTATGGGTGTGTAAAGAATCTTTTCATGTGTCCTAGTTTGGAGTGAAGTAAATTTCATGTTGCGATATGATTTCAGACTCAGGAAGATTATGTGACTGCATAATATATATAATGGTGGAAGGTATATAGAAATGCTAGTTTGAGGCAAAGCATGTGGGTTATCTCCTGCGGATTGTTCTGAGGTTGTGTGATCCTTATGTTGTATGTTAGAAGATCTCATTTACAAGTGAAATATATGTGTTGCAATTTAAATTTGGGTCACTTAAGAGAGTGAGTTTAACTGTTACGAGAGTGAATGCGAGATTTGCATAAGAGTTAAAGTTTCTGATGGTCTGTGTTTCACGGCCTTATGAAGGATCGAGTTTAATCTCACTATGGTATTATGGCAGCAATAGAGTATATGTGTTATGAGTTATTGAGTATGTTTTGATCTATGGCTTCGAGCCAAATGGGGGAGTCTGCTATTGTTTAGTTGATTGCACGGTTATGTTCTATGTTAGTTCCAGTTTGAGGCATTCGGGTGAATCAGTTATGGCTTACAAAGATTTGAAACTGAGGATGGCTCGAGTAAAGGAAAAGGTTATGTTATGCTTCGTAGGTGTATGAGAATCACGGAATATCTTGAGTTGTTATGAGTAAAGGGTGTGCGGTGCTTAGAACAGGGAGTTGCTTGGTTGCATTAAGGTGAGGTTACACTCTGCGGTGTCGGAGTGCTAATAAGGCACAGGTTGTTCAGTTCATTTGATCAGGCTAAATGTAGTTTGAGTAGGGTGGATGGCTCTAGAGAATGGTTCTAACGCGTTCAAGGTTTTACATGTAATAATTGAAGATTTCAAGTGTATAATTTGGCTAGAAACTGAGGTTTGCATTAGAGGGTACCGAGACTTGTGTCATTTCTATATCAATTATGGGATTCTATATATCAGTATTAGGAATGTAATGGTTCCAGATTCGTAGGAAGTCTCTTCGGGGTACGTATTTTGAACGTGGTGCTTTTGGAACATTTAGAAGAGTACCCAGCGACTTATGAGCCTTAGACGGTGTGGTTTTACGCTTGGGTCTCGTGTGGTGAGTCTGGGTTGAGGAATTATAGTGTTATAGGAAGAAGGAGTATCAAGTTGAAGGTAAATCAGAAGGAAACCTGGATAGATGGGATAGCTTGGTAGTATACCGGATCAGTATGGTAAGGATATGATTAGTTCTTTGGATGCTTACGAGGTAATGAGTTCCTACAGGTGTCTCACGGCAATTCTCTTGGGTTTTAGTTACCTGCGTAGCTCGGTTGAGTTAGAAGGATTTAGTCCTGACGGTTTAGTGGTGTGCAAATGGAATTCGGAGAGCTCTAGATGGTTTCCACCACAGTTAGAGAGGTATATTTTTCCTATTGGCGTGAGGAGCATGGGATGTATAGTGATTTACTTCTAGATGGGATCAATGGGAAGTTCTTGGCTAGTGGAGTATATAGTTGCTTGTGGTTCAAAAGGGATATGAAGTTCTCGTGGTTATCCTAGGATGGTACGGGTTATGCGGTATGTTATGTAGGATTGAGATTTGCATGTGTAAGGTCACGGTTCAGATTTGAAAGGAAGGTCACAAATTCTTAGATACATGGGCAGTTTCAGGTGACTAGATAAATGAGATCACTGATTGGTGTGGCTTGATGAGGGTATACATTTCAGATAGGGCAATGTGTTTGAGTTATGGATGCTTTATTGGTATTGCGACACTATCTTGTCCGATCGTCTGATGATATTTGAGTCTTCTTAGTGGCACAGAAGAATTTTAGGTGTACCTCTCATGGGATGATTGAGTACTATAGGTGTGTTATATATACGAGCGGCGAAATTGGGACTAGATATGGTAATTCATGTGCTTCATGGACTTGGAGACTGAAAGTTCTCATAAACAGGTTAGCTCGTGGTTGTGGATGGCAAAGATGTGGGTAAGTTATTCAGATGATAGTATGTGCTATGATTCAGTCATTGTGAACCTTCGGAGGGTCATTTATCTGTTGTGGGTGACTAGAGCTGATGTGTGGTTCATTGGTGGACCTATATGGATGTGTGTTCTGTATCACGACGGCTTTGTTGACTTCGAGTTGCTATTGGTAAGGGATGTGTTGATTCGGTTGTTATTGAGCCATTAGTAATCAGGGGGATCTATGAGTTATCTTTCCGGTTTGCGAGACGTTAGGAATTGTTGGTTATAGGTACATGTGGTGCGGTTTTAATTGGGGTCTCTCAGTGGAATTCGACCGGGAAGAGTACTGGGTATTGTTGGAGGATGTCATATCGGTTATGTCCTTTCGGGTCTGAGTAATGTTATGTCAATTTCTTCGTAGTGGTTATGACGATATGCTTTGGTTCTAGAGATCAAATTGCGCGTGGTTGTCGATTTGAGCATAGTGGCTTAAGGTGTTTCATGTGGACCAGTGTTTGGACGAGGTCGTGTATTGGAGCGAAGATATGTGGAGGTATGATCCTTCGAGTTAGATTCGTGTGTTCTATTTGATGTAAGACGGGTTCTCAACCTTGTGTTGTGGTAGTACTAGTGAGGATGCGGTACAGCTCTTTCATTTGAGTCATTTTCATGAATAGAGTAAGTTTGGATTGTTGCTTATTGGTGCACAAATTGCACAAGTCGTGGCTTTAGTCTGTATTGAGGTGTTAATGTCACTAGAGTAGTTGTGTTGGATTAGATGAGATCGTTGGGATCTTTGATGACAACAAACGGATTCGATTTCAGCATGTTGGAAGGATAACATCGAGGTTTGGCGTAGAAATTTGCTATGGTCTTTGCCAAATGAGAGGTGGCTTCATGAATGGTTGATCTGAGAAATGGTTATGGCTTACTGCATGTTTTATTTATCATTGGCGGTATATGAAAGTGTTGGAATGAACTTTAGTTGATAAGAGGTTTTCCACCGGTATTCGGTTGTTGTGTGTAGCTGCTGTGATTAGAAGTTATCGCTACAAGTGTTTGAGTTATGTGGCATATCATATAATCGCACCCGAGGTTGCAGGTATGGGTTATTACAACTGGTTTGGGCTTATTCAGAGTATAGGTGTGAGATTTTGATCTTGTGGATGATTTCGGAATTGGAAATGTGGTTCTAAGACTTATGAGCTAGGTTGGATTGTAAAATTTCAGTTACAATGTGTTATCGGACCTATATGAGATAGGGTGATGTGGCATCACCCCGGGTATGTGCATGGTAAGGTTATTCAACGATTGGTTGGCTTTTGGAACAACTCTGGGCACGTTTGAGGACGAACATATGTTTAAGTGGGGGAGGATGTAATGACCCGACCGGTTGTTTTGAGCTTTTGCACCTTGCTCGTCAGTTCTTGGGCATGACTTGCCCCGTGTGATGGATTATGACTTATGTAAATTGTTGGTTTTGGTTTTCAGGGTAATCAGAATGAATTTGGAAGAACAGTTCTCAGTTTGAAGCTTGAAATTTGAAAAGTTTGACCAAGATTTGACTTGTTGGTATATGATCTCGGATCGGAATTTTTATGATTTGATTAGCTCCGTTAGGTGATTTGGGACTTAGGATCGTGATCGGAATGCATTTTGGAAGTCCGTGGAAGGTTTAGGCTTGAATTGGCGAAATTGAGATTTTGGCATTTTTCGGTTGATAGGTGAGATTTTGATATAGAGGTCAGAATGGAATTCTGGAAGTTGCAGTAGCTCCGTTTTGTCATTTGTGATGTGTGTGCAAAATTTCAAGTCATTCGGACGTGGTTTGGTTGGGTTTTGATCAAAAGCGTAATTCGGAAGATTTTGAAATTCTTAGGCTTGAATTCGATGCAAATTTGGTGTTTTAATGTTTTTTGAGTGTTCCGAAGGTTGGAAAAAGTTTGAGTGAGGTTATGGGATATGTTGGTATGTTTGGTTGAGGTCTCGGGGGCCTCGGGTGAGTTTCGGGTGGTCAATCGTACCATTTCATGATGATTTGAAATTGCTGAAATTGCTGATCAGTGTTGCAGAGAAGATGGCCTTCGCGTTCGCGAAGGGTTAGCTGGTGAAGGCTGGAATTTTAGCCTCCGCGTTCGCGAGGCAGGCTCCGCGCTCGCGTAGCGCTGTATGATTGGTCATCGTGTTCGTGTGAAGTGGACCGCGTTCCCGTAAGAGGAATTGGGCAATTGAGCTTCAGGGTGTTTATTCATCGAGTTCGCTAGAGTGGTTACGTGATCGCGAAGGGTTAGTCTGTGGAAGTATTGCGTTCACGAGTGGAAAGACGCGATCACGAAGAAGGATTTTTGGTCAAAGCTGGATGGTGCTTCGCGCACGCGAGGCTTTGTCTGTGTTCTCGAAGAAGGTTTTTGACGCCTGGGCAGCATATTTAAATAGCCATTGTCCGCGATTTTGGGGATAACTTTCACCATTTTTGGGCGATTTTGGAGCTTTTTGAGAGGATTAGAAGAGGTATTCAAGATATAACACCTGGAGGTGAGATTTTTGAACTCAATACTCGATCCTATATTGATTCTTACTTGTTTAATCATGAAATATGTGAAAATTAAAGCATAAAAGTGGGAAATTAGGGTTTGACTTTGGAGAGTATAAATTGGGAATTTGAAGGGGCAATTGAGGTCCGATTTTGATGTTCTTGGTATGTATAGACTCGTGAGTAAATGAGGATTTTATTGATGTGATTTTTATCGGATTCGGAGACGTGGTCCGGGGGCCAGGTTAAAGCAATTTTGGGATTTTTGATGTAAATTGGATATTTTTGAGTGGGCTTTGTTCCCTTAGTATATTTTATGGTTATGTACTGATTGTGGCTAGATTTGGAGCAACCAAAGGTCGATTCGTGAAGGCAAAGGCATCGCGGGCTAGAGTTTGGACCGGATCGAGGTGAGTAATGATTGTAAATGATGTTCTGAGGGTATGAAACCCCGGATTGTACATCGTTGTGCTATATTAAAGTGACACACACGCTAGATGACGAGCGTGGGGTCGTGAACTATTGGGGATTGTGAGTTAGTCCGTCCCGAATGACTATTTTATCTCGTATTTGACTGGAAACTATTTGCTATCATCATGTTTTGGGCTTCGTGCCAACTATTTGAACCCTTAGGGGATTTTATTGATATTTCCTCACTGTCTTGACTTTATACTTGAACTCAGTCATGCTATATTTCATTGTTTTCATAACTCAGCCATGTTTACTCTATTTTAATATATCAAATGATATTTCAAATAATATTTTGGGTTGTGCATCATGTTTTACTGTTGCCCAAGTGGCTTATGTGATTTTGACTGAGTAAGGCTGAGGGCCTGTGCTATGAGGATACTTTTGGGTCGGGTTGCACGCCGCAGCGGTGATACACAAATTATGATTATGAGGCCGAGGTCCTGAGATATGTACACCATAAGGTGGCTTGTTGATATGAGGCCGAGAGCTTAGTGATGATGCCACGAGATGACTTGATATTGCGCTTGGGCCGAAAGGGGCCCCTCCAGGAGTCTGCACACCCCCAGTGAGCGCGAATACCCATTGTGATGTGAGATATAGCCCGAGGGGCTGGTATTGTTCTGAGATATTGCCCGAGGGGTGGATTTGTTGACATTGTGCCCGAGGGGCGAACCTTTATGTGTTTATCTTTCTTATTGCCTGTCATTTACCTATTTCAGTGTGTATTTGTGCCCGAGGGGCGGATTTTCTGTGCTTATCTGTTCTAATTGCTTGCATTCAATTACTTAACTGTTGAAAAGTCATTTTAAAGAATTTTAAACTGAGCTAAGATGATTTAAGAGATTTCACATGCTTCACTGCTATCTTAATGGTTTTGTACTACTTCTATACAGCATGTTGATGTACTTTTCGTGATTTCCTATCACTCAGTCTGTAGTTATGATTATTACTCACTGAGTTGGAGTACTCACTTTACTCCCTACACCTTGTGTGTAGATTCAGATATTTTGGCACCCAGTAACGGGTATTGGTTGATCAGCGGCAGAGTCTTTGGAGTTTAGCAAGGTAGCTGCTCGACGTCCGCAACACTGCTTTTCTCCCTTTGATGCCATTAGACTGTATTTAGTACATTTATAGAAATTACATTGTATTTTAGACCTTAGTAGATGCTAGTGACTTGTGACACCCCGATTTTGGGCTATATTCATTTCTGCACTTGTTGTATTTCGCTAAATCTGTACTTGTTGGGGATTTATCCTAATAAATGACTTAAATTGACTTATTAAACTATTAAAACTAAATTTGGGAATTGTATCGACTGGCCTTGTCTTCACGAGAGGCGCCATCACACTGGGTCCGATTTGGGGTCGTGACATGGTAGTAATAGTGGTGCTCCTTCTAGAGGTCAGTTTCTGTCACGACCCCAAACCGGACCCGATCGTGCTGGCGCCTCTCGTGATGACAAAGCCAATCGGCACAATTCCCAAATTCCATGTTAACAGCCTCCGATCAACCAATACCCGCTACTGGGTTCAGAAATACCTGAATCTGCACACAAGGTGCAGGGAGTAAAGTGAGTACTCCGACTCAGTGAGTAATAATCATAACTAAAGACTGAGTGATAGGAAATCATGAAAAATACATCAACATGTTGTATAGAGTAGTACAAAACCAGTAAGAAAGCAATGAAGCTGTGAAATCTCTTAAAGCATCTTAGCTCAGTTTAAACTCCTTTAAAAATGACTTTTTAACAGTTAAGCAATTGAATGCAACACAATTAGAACAGATAAGCACAGAAAAATCCGCCTCTCGGGCACAGTTACACAATTAAATAGGTAAATGACTGGCAATTAAGAAAAATAAACACATAAAGGTTCGCCCCTCGGGCACCGTATCAACAAATCCGCCCCTCGGGCAATATCTCAGAACAATACCAGCCCCTCAGGCTATATCTCACATCACAATGGGTACTCGCGCTCACTGGGGGTGTGCAGACTCCTGGAGGGCCCCCTTACGGCCCAAGCGCAATATCAAGCCATCTCATGGCATCTTTACTAGGCTCTCGGCCTGATATCAACAAGCCACCTCGTGACGTACAAAACTCAGGCCCTTGGCCTCATAATCATAATTAGTGTATCACCGCTGCGGCATGCAGCCCAACCCAAAAGTATCCTCACAACACAGGCCCTCGGCCTTACTCAGTCAAAATCACCACTCGGGCAACAGTAAAACATGATGCTCAGCCCAAAATATTATTTCAAGTGTTAAAGTAGAGTAAACATGGCTGAATTTTGAAAATAGTAGAATATAGCATGACTGAGTACAATTTAAAGTCAAAACAGTGAGGAAATATCAATAAATGTCCCCGAATGGTTCAAATAGTTGGTACGAGGCCCAAATATGGCATTCAGCCTAAAACATGATGATAGCAAATAGTTTTCAATCAAATACGCAGTAAAGCAGTCATTCGGGATGGACTACGTCACAATCCCCAACAGTGCACGACCACACGCTCGTCATCTAGCATGTGCATCACTTCAATATAGCACAACGATGTGTTATCCGGGGTTTCATACCCTCAGAACATCATTTAAATCATTACTCACCTCGATCCGGTCCAAACTCTAGCCCGCGATGCCTTTTCCCTCACGAATCGACCTACAGATGCTCCAAATCTAGCCACAATCAGTACATAACCATTAAAATATGCTAAGGGAACAAAGCCCACTCGAAAATATCCAATTTACATTAAAAAATCCGGAAATTGCTCAAACTCGGCCCCCGGGCCCATGTCTCGGAATCCGATAAAAGTCACATCAATAGAATCCTCATCCTCTCACGAGTCTATACATACCAAGAACATCAAAATCGGACCTCAATTGCCCCTTCAAATTCCCAATTTACACTCTCCAATCCAAGCCCTAATTCCCCAATTTTTAGGCTTTAATTTCCACATTTTTCATGATTAAACAAGTAAGAATCAACATAGGATCGAGTATTGAGTTCAAAAATCTTACCTCCATGTGATATCTCTTAAGTCCATCTTCAATTCCTCTCAGAAAGCTCCAAAATCGCCCACAAATGGTGAAAGTTAGCCCCAAAATCGGGGACAATGGCTATTTAAACATTCAACCCAAGCATCAAAAACCTTCTTCCCGAACGCGGTCAAAGCCTCGCGTTCGCGAAGCACCATCTAGCTATGACCAAAAATCCTTCTTCGCGATCGCGTTTTGACACTCGCGAACGTGATTCTTCCATAGACTAACCCTTCGCGATCGCGTAACCTCTCCCGCAAACACGATGAATAAACACCCTAAAGCTCAGTTGCCCAATTCCTCTTACGCGAACGCGGTCCACTTCAGGCAAACGCGGTCCACTTTACGCGAACGTGATGACCAATCACACAGCCCTTCGCGAACGCGGAGCCTGACTCTCGAATGCAAAGGCTAAAATTCCAGCCTTCACCAGCTAACCCTTCGCGAACGCGAAGGCCATTTTCTCTACAACACTGATTAGCAATTTCTACAATTTCAAATCATCATGAAATGGTCCGATTGACCACTCAAAACTCACCCGAGGCCCCCAGGACCTCAATCAAATATGCCAACATGTCCCATAAATTCATTCAAACTTGTTCCAACCTTCAGAACACTCAAAACAATATTAAAACATCAAATGTGCATCGAATTCAAGCCTAATAATTTCAAAATCTTCCGAATTATGCTTTTGTTAAAAAACCCAACCAAACCACGTCCGAATGACCTAATATTTTGCACACACGTCAAAAATGACACAACGGAGCTATTGCAACTTCCGGAATTCCATTCCAACCCCTATATCAAAATCTTACCTATCAACCGGAAAATGCCAAAATCTCAATTTTGCCAATTCAAGCCTAAACCTTCCACGGACTTTCAAAATGCATTCAGATCATGCTCTTAAGTCCCAAATAACCTAACAGAGCTAACCAAATTATAAAAATTCCGATGCGAGATCATATACCAACAAGTCAAATCTTGGACAAACTTTTCAAATTTCAAGCTTCAAACTGAGAACTGTTCCTCTAAATTCATTTCGATTACCCTGAAAACCAAAACCAATGATTTACATAAGTCATAATCCATCACACGTTGCAAGTCATGCCCGAGAACTGACGAGCAAGGTGCAAAAGCTCAAAACGACCGGTCGGGTCGTTACATCAGCACGTCAGAGGCTGGCCATTCAGGCATGCTCAGCCAGCTCGCCCAAGTTATCATGGGGCATCATCGGGTCATGATTCTCATAGTTCTCATCAGGTCCAGTCATCACTTAGCGCCCTTCCAGCTCAGAGTTTGTCCCATGCTCCATCAGTTTAGGGCTCTTCTATGCCAGGGGCATCTGCTAGTCACTCCGATACGAGGGGTTCCCTTCAGTCCCCTTCTCTAGAACCTGGAAGTTGTTATGAGTGTGGAGAGATGGGTCATATGCCAGGGGCGTCTTACGAGTTCATCTCAGTAGAGGAGTTAGCCATCGGCTTCAGCGCCAATTACTTCAGCACCACACGCTCAGCCAGCTAAGGGTGGAGGTCAGTCAACTAGGGGTCACCCCAGAGGGGGAGTTCGATTAGGTGGCGGTCAGGCCCCTTTTTATGCCCTTCTAGCTAGACCTGATGCTATTGCTTTAGATGCTGTTATTACAGGTATTGTTTCAGTCTGCCACAAAGATGCCTCTGTATTATTTGATCCCGATTCCACCTTTTATTATATGTCATCATGCTTTGCTAGTTATTTGGGTATGCCTCGTAAGTTTCTTGCTTCACCTGTTCATGTATCTACCCCGGTGGGTGATACTGTTGTTGTAGACCGTGTGTACCGGTCGTATGTGGTGACTATTGGGGATCTGGAGACCCGAGTGGATCTTTTATTATTGTGTATGGTGGATTTAGATGTCATTTTGGGCATGGATTAGCTATATCTGTATCATGCTATTCTGGACTGTCATGCTAAGACAGTCACATTGGCTATACCGAGTGTGCCACGGATTAAGTGACGAGGTGTGACTGATTATGTTCCCAGTAGGGTGATCTCATTCTTGAAGTCCCAACATATGGTTGGGAAGGGTTATCTTTCGTATCTAGCCTTTGTGAAGGATGTCGGTGTTGAGACTCCTAGTATTGATTTTGCTCCGGTTGTGAGGGATTTTCCTGATGTGTTTCCTGCAGACCTACCGGGCATGCCACTTGACAGGGATATTGATTTTGGTATTGACCTGGTGCCGGGAACTCAGCCCATTTCTATTCTGCCGTATCGTATGGCACCAGCAGAGTTGAAGGATTTAAAGGAGCAGCGTGATGACATATAATAAAAGGTGTCACCTTGGGGTGCGCCGGTTCTATTTATGAAGAAGAAGGATGGCACTATGAGTATGTGCATTGATTATAGGTAATTAAACAAAGTAACAGTTAATAACAAGTATCCCTTGTCTCGCATTAATGATCTATTCAACCAGTTTTAGGGAGCGAGAGTGTTCTCCAAGATTGATCTCTGTTCAGGTTATCACCAGTTGAAGATCAGAGACTCGGATATTCTTAAGACGGCTTTTAGGACCTGATATGGTCATTATGAGTTCTTAGTGATGTCTTTTGGGCTGACCAATGCCCCAGCAACGTTCATGCACTTGATGAACAGCGTGTTCCGGCCTTATCTCGTCTTGTTTGTCATAGTCTTTATTGATGATATTATGGTTTATTCGTGCAGTCAGGAGGAGCACGCAGAGCATTTGAGTGTTGTGTTGTAAAGATTGAGGGAGGAGAAACTTTATGCAAAATTCTCCAAGTGTGAGTTTTGGCTCAGTTCAGTGGCTTTCTTGGGGCACATGGTGTCCAGCGAGGGTATTCAGGTTGATCTAAAGAAGATAGAGGGGGTTCAGAGTTGGCCCAGACCATCCTCAGCCACAGAGATTCACAACTTTCTTGGTTTAGCAGGCTATTATTGCCGGTCTGTTCAGGGATTCTCATCTATCGCATCGCCCTTGACCAAGTTGACTCAGAAGGGTGCTTCATTTGTATGGTCAGACGAGTGTGTGGAGAGCTTTCAGAAACTTAAGACAACATTGTCCACAGCTCCAGTGTTAGTTTTGCCATCAGCTTTAGGTTCATATACCGTGTATTGTAATGCTTCGAGAGTTGGTATTGGTTGTCTTTTGATGCAAGAGGGTAGAGTGATTGTTTATGCTACTCGTCAGTTGAAGCCCCATGAGAAGAACTATCGCGTTCATGATTTGGAGTTGGCTACCATAGTTCACGCATTGAAGATTTGGAGGCATTACTTGTACATTGTGTCTTGTAAGGTGTGATAAGTTAGGATTTTAAAGTGTTTATGTCCCTACTTGCCTATGCTTTGAGTATAAATTGATACCAAAACAGTCCCAAAATGATCACAAGTTGTGCTTGATTGCAGGGTTGATTGACAAAGTGACGAAATGTCAAAGATCGGCTAAAAAAGGAGTGAAACCTGCTCAAGTATCAAAGACCAAGAGAAGTGAAGAAAAAGGGGCCTAGTGCGGACCGCGTAACAATGACCGCGGCCGCACTAGGAAGTTCAGAGACTGGACATTTTTGAGCCTAAGGTCACGCGGTTGCGGTAGGATTCACGCGGCCCGCGGAGAAGCTTCGCGGCCGCACTCCTGCTCTGTACGGTCCACGTTCATAGGGTTCAGCAAAGGGGCATTTGTCCTCATGCGGTCCGCGGTCACGTCTGCGTGGACCGCGCCAGTTGCCTTCACAGCCGCGGTACACACGCGGTCCGCATCCCCCAGTTCAAGTCATCAAACAACTGAAACCTAAGAGCCAGTGCAGTCGCGGTCCATTTTGTGCGGCCCGCACTGACCCCACAGGGGTATTTTTGTCCAATTTTTCCAGCCTAGTATAAATAGAACATTTTACTATTTTTTTAGTAGAGGGTCAGCTCTGAGGATAGGAGAATAGCTACGCTTGGTGTTGTAGCCATTTTTGGCATATTTGCTTCCCATTAACAATAGATTATTGTAGTTTCTTCTTAGTAATTAATTAATATGTGTAGTTCTTCATCTATTTCTTCAGTTTCTTCTTTAATTATGTGTAGCTAAACCCATTAGCTAGGGTTGTGGCTCAACCCTAGTGTGGGTAATTGATGGGGGTTGTCATCTAGGGTTAGATTGACTATGAGTGTTTGTTATTTGGGTTGATTTTATGATTTAATTTAGAATTGGTGGTTGGAAACACTGATTCAAACTTTGTGGGGTTAACTCTTCTTGAGAAAGAGAGTTTATGACCTCAAAAATTGATCCAACAAGGAATTGGGATGGACTCATGAGAAATGATAGTCCCAATTAATGGGTTAAATCTCGAGAGAGTAATCACCCTACTTGAACCCTAGTTGCTTGGTCTAATTTGCCAAACTAATTGGTCTCGAGAGAGTCAATTGGGTAAAATTATTCTCTCTATCGAGAGGTGTGAGAGTGGGTAAAAATTGTGCAACGATTATAGCATAACCCCCAAACAAGTCAATCGAACATAAGTAACATCTACCTGTCAATTAGCCACCAAGGTAATGCCACAACCCTAGTGCTCTTCCTTCCCATTAATTACAACTTAGCAATATTCTCCTAGCATAATCTAGCTTTAATCCGTAGTTTTATAATAGTTGTTATAAATACAAAAACTCAAAAGATGATTGAACTGACATTAGAAGCACAACCACAACTCTAGGCTAGACAGAAAATACAACTCCACTACTAGCTCCTTGTGGAAATTCGATCCCGGACCTCTATTCGTGTAAAAGCTATTGTGATCCGCTCTTCCTACCATAGTGTAGTGTCGAGTCGGAAGCGATCAACTTTTTGGCGCCGTTGCCGGGGAGCTTACGGTGTTGACTATCTGTTTAGTTAGTTTTGTGTTTTGCTTCTCTTTCATTCTTGTTTACTAATTTTATTTGTGTCGATCAATCAGGTACAATGGCTCTTAATGCAAATGACCCTCTCGGCAATGTGATAGCGGGGGAGGAGGTAGAGGATCTAGAACCAGATGTGGTCTTACCTCAACTTCCACGGAGAGGCCGACATGTCAATGTAAATGCAAATGAGAAAAACAATATTCCAGACCCTCCTCCGCCACCACCGAGAGTGGCTCCCAAAGTTTTACGTAATCAAGGATACGCCAGTGCTATTGTTCCTCCCCGAATCCGGGAGGGGAACTTTCAAATCACAAATGTTATGGTGACCTTGCTCGAGCAAAGAGGGTATTTCACGGGTGCCTCCGATCAAAATGCCTACAAGCACTTGAAGGGGTTCCTGGACACATGCTGGGGAAGCAAGCAGACCAACGTGTCCAAGGATGCATTGAGGTTGAGGCTTTTCCCGTTCTCTCTTCGGGGTAAAGCAGTGGATTGGTTAGAAAGGCTCCCCAATCATTCTATTACAACATGGGATGAATTGGCGGACAAATTTATTTCCAAGTTCTTTTCTCCAAGTCATATGGCAGCTCTTCGGAATGAAATTCTAGCTTTCAAGCAAGAGCCAACGGAAACTTTGCACGAGATATGGGAAAGATATAGAACAATGGTGAAAGAGTGCCCTAATAACGACATGACCGAGGCTATGATTCAACAAACCTTTTATCGGGGCATCAACACCACGAATCAATGCATTGTGAACCAATTGGTTGGAGGGAACTTTATGAAACTTTCTTACCAAGAGGCATGTGATGTACTTAATTAAAATGCCGACACCTCTTCGGCATGGCAAATCCGAGCAAATGTGCCCCAAGGTGACCTCACGGTCATCCATTTGCACAAGGAATTACACGATCATGGCCAAGCCATCGCCGAGCTTACAACAACTATGAATCAATTAGCAAAGGCGCAATTGCAACAAGTCCAAAACCCGCGCCAAGTCAATGAAATGGAAGGTGTTTCTATGTTGAAAAGGAGTCAAAGAGGACAACAACCTCAAGGTAATTGTGAACAATATGACAACAACAATGATGGTGGTAGTTATTCAAATGAGTGCTATGATGATCAAAGCGAAGAGGTCCAATATGTCAACAACTACCAAGGGAATATAGGTAACTCTTCAAACCAACAATGGTGTCCTCAAGGAAATTAGGGCAATCAAAAACAAGGCGTAGGTAATTGGAATAACAACAACCAAAACAACAATTGGGGTAATCAAAGCAACCAAGGAAATTGGAATGGGAGTAACAATTATTGGGGCAACAACAACAATCAAGGAGGGTAGAACAATAGCGGGAACCAAGGCAACCGGGGCAAGGCTTTTAAAGGCCCCCCCATGTACCAACAACCGAACAATCCACCCCCTTTCCTTCTCAAGGTCCGAGTTCATCCGGAAGTGATATGGGGAGCATTGAAAGCATGTTCGAGCAAATGATGAAAAAGAACCAAGATTCCGAGGCCCAATTAGCTTCGCATAATACATCTATCCGGAACTTGGAGGTGCAATTAGGCCAAATCTCTCAAGCATTGAATACTGGTCCCAAGGGTGCGCTACCAAGTGACACGGTGGTGAATCCGAAGGGTGGGAATAATAATCATGTGATGGCGGTTACAACAAGAAGTGGAAGAGGCGGTGATGTGAATGCCTCAATACAAAAGCAAGTTATGGATGAAAATGTTTAGTTGCGGGATAATGATGTACCTTTGATTGTTGATGATTTGGTTATTCAAAATGCAAACAATGATATGCGTATTGATATTAATGATGAGGCCGAGGTAGAGACTCAAGATGCTGTAAACCTGTCTAGGGAACATGTGATTGACATGCCCGAGCTGGTTGTACAAAAAGCCAAGGCACCTTTGCCTAGGCCACCTCCACCTTATCCTCAACGGTTATCAAAGCAAAAGAGTGACAATCAATTCAAAAAATTCATTTATATGATGAAGAGCCTCACAATCAATGTCCCTTTGGTTGAGGAACTTGAGCAAATGTCGGGGTATGCGAAGTTCATGAAAGATTTGGTTACAAAGAAGAGGTCGATGGAGTGTGAAATAATTAAGATGACTCATCAAGTGAGTGCCATAGTGCATTTAATGGCACCCAAGCTTGAGGATCCCGGAGCTTTTACCATCCCTTGTACCATCGGAAGTGCAGATTTTGCAAAGGCCCTTTGTGACTTGGGGGCTAGTATTAATTTGATGTCGTACTCGGTCTTCAAGACTTTGGGAATTGGGCAACCTCGACCTACCTCAATGAGACTTCAAATGGAGGATCGATCGATGAAGCGACCCTTGGGCATAATCGATGATGTTCTTGTCCGTGTTGATAAATTCATATTGACGGCCGACTTTGTCATATTAGATTGTGAGGTGGATGTTGAAGTGCCGATTATTCTTGGAAGACCTTTCCTAGCTACGGGGAAGGCATTAGTTGATGTTGAAGTGGGTGAGTTGACATTCCGAGTGGGAGATGAGAAGGTGGTATTCCATGTTTGCAAATCAATGAGACAACCAAATAGCACGGAGGTGTGTTCTTTTGTGGACATTGTCACAACCGTGATAGTGGATGACACAAGTTCCATGATCAATGTTGAAGAGACTCTTGAGGCCGTGGTTCTTAACATGGATGTCAATAATGATACTAGTAGAGTGGAGTGCGTGAATGCATTGCATGGTATGGGTTCATATTCTTATGAGCCTAGAAGGATATCTTTGGATCTTGAAAACCGCAAAACTCCACCAACGAAGCCATCGATTGAGGAGCCACCGGTGTTGGAGTTGAATCCACTTCTTTCACACCTCAGGTATGAATTCTTGGGTTCAAAATCTACTTTACCTGTCATTCTTTCTTCTTGCCTTACTAACATGCAGGTTAAGGCCACCTTGGCAGTTCTTCAAAGGCAAAAGAGGGCAATCGGATGGACTCTAGCTGATATTCAGGGTATAAGCCCTGCCTTTTGCATGCATAAAATCATATTGGAGGAGGATGCGAGGCCTTCACTTGAGCATCAAAGAAGACTAAATGAGGCTATGCAAGAAGTAGTAAAGAAAGAGGTTATCAAGTGGCTTGACGCAGGAGTGGTTTATCCCATTTCTGACAATTCATGGACTTCTTCGGTGCAATGTGTACCGAAAAAAGGTGGAATGACTGTGGTGACCAACGACAACAATGAGCTTATTCTGACTCGGACAGTGACGGGTTGGAGAGTTTGCATGGATTACCGAAAGCTGAACAAGGTGACTAGAAAAGATCATTTCACATTGCCATTCCTTGACCAAATGCTTGATCGTCTTGTGGGCCGGGCTTTCTATTGTTTTTTGGATAGTTACTCGGGGTACAATCAAATTCTCATTGCCCCGGAGGACCAAGAGAAGACGACTTTCACATGTACTTATGGCACATTCGCTTTCTCCAGAATGCCATTTGGATTATGTAATGCTCCGACGACCTTCCAACGTTGCGTGATGGCTATTTTCACCGACATGGTGGAGGATATCTTGGAGATCTTCATGGATGATTTTAGCGTGGTTGGGGATTCTTTTGAGGAGTGCTTGGTAAACTTGGATAGAGTGTTGGCCCGGTGTGAAGATACCAACCTTGTTCTAAACTGGGAAAAGTGTCATTTTATGGTAGAAGAGGGTATAGTGTTGGGTCACAAGATCTCGAAGCGAAGAATTGAAGTTGATAAGGCCAAGATCGAGGTTATTTCAAGGCTTCCTCCCCCTACTTCTGTCAAAGGGGTGAGGAGTTTTCTTGGGCACACAGGTTTCTACCGGAGGTTCATCAAAGATTTTTCTAAGGTAGTTAACTCGTTGTGCAAATTGCTAGAGAAAGATGCCAAGTTTGTTTTTGATGAGAAATGCATGGAGGCTTTTGAGCTCCTTAAACAAAAGTTGACCACTACCCCCATCATCACTGCACCAAATTGGAGCTTACCATTCGAGCTCATGTGCGACGTGAGTGACATTGCGGTGGGGGAGGTTTTAGGCCAAAGGATCAACAAGATGTTCCATCTGGTGTACTACTTAAGAAAGACCATGAATGAGGCTCAAAGGAACTACACAATCACCGAAAAGGAGTTGTTGGCTATTGTTTTTGCTATGGAAAAGTTCCATCCTTACCTTATGGGGGCTAAAGTTATTGTACACACTGACCATGCCGCCCTTAGGTATTTGATGACTAAGAAAGATTCAAAGGCAAGATTGATGAGATGGGTTCTTCTTCGTCAAGAGTTTGATTTAGAAATTGGTGACCGGAAGGGTAGCGAGAATCAAGTGGCGGACCACTTCTCCCGTTTGAAGGAGGAGGGGAGGCCTTGTGACGGCCTTGAGATCAATGATACTTTTCCCGATGAGCAACTCCTTGCGGTGTCAATGAGTGGAATACCGTGGTTCGCCGATATTGCAAACTATCTTGTTACCGGAATCATCTCGTGTGAGCTCTTTTCTAACCAAAGGAAGAAGCTCAAACGGGATAGCTTGTATTATTATTGGGACAAGCCCTATTTGTTTAAGATTTGCACCAATGGTGTGATTCGATGATGTGTCCTGGAAGAGGAGCAATTAGGTATTTTGGAAGCTTGCCATTCCTCACCCTATGGTGGCCATCATGGCTAGGCGAGAATAGCTTCTAAAGTGCTTAGTTGCGGATTTTATTGGCCTACTTTGTTTAAAGATGCCGGTGATGTGGTCAAAAGATGTGATGAATGCCAACGAGCCGGTGGAATTTCAAAAAGGGATGAAATGCCCCTCAATACAATTCTCGAGGTAGACATTTTTTATGTTTGGGGCATCGACTTCATGGGTCCTTTCGTGAGTTCTTGTGGAAACACTTACATTCTGGTGGCGGTAGATTATGTCTCCAAGTGGGTTGAAGCTGTGGTTTTGCCCAACAATGAAGCCCGGAGTGTTGTGGCATTTCTTAAAAAGAGTATCTTCACGAGGTTTGGCACTCCCCGTGCTATCATTAGTGACGGGGGATCTCACTTTTGCAACAAAGCTTTTGATTCATTTCTAGCCAAATATGGAGTTAATCACAAAGTAACCACCCCTATCATCCTCAAGCTAGCGGTCAAGTGAAAGTCTCCAACCGAGAAATTAAGAGTATTTTGTCTAAAACTGTAAATACAAATAGGACCGATTGGTCGAAAAAATTGGATGATGCTCTTTGGGCCTATCGGACAGCTTACAAGACTCCGATTGGTATGTCCCCGTACCGGTTGGTGTTTGGGAAAGCTTGCCATCTTCCGTTGGAATTGGAGCACAGGGCTATGTGGGCCTTGAGGAAGTTGAACTTAGAATGGGATGTTGCTGCAAATCTGTGGGTTGAACAACTTAATGAGCTCGATGAGTTTAGATTCCATGCATACTTCAGCTTATCCTTGTATAAGGACAAAATAAAGTACCTTCATGACAAATATGCTTGGGGCAAGGAGTTCAAAGTTGGGGATATGATTCTCTTGTTTAATTACCAGTTACGTCTGTTTCCGGGTAAGCTCAAGTTAAAGTGGAGTGGGCCATTTGAAGTTGTGTTTGTGATGCCGTTTGGTGCTCTTGATCTTAAAAACAAAAATGGTGAAATATTCAGAGTCAATGGTCACCGGGTCAAGCATTATCTCGGAAAGTTCGATGGCAACCACGTAGTGGCGCTTCTTCATCTAAAATGATGTGGTGGTAACATGTGTCGTGCCGCGACATTAAATCAGGTGCTTCTTGGGAGGCAACCCATGTGTAGCTTAGGATTTTTGAGCTAACTGTTTATGAGATGTTGCAGGGATTGTGTTGAAGCAGTGCAAAACAAAGTTGGAAAATGGCATAGTCTCTGAAGATTGCCAGCGCGGCCGTGGTGCATTTTGTGCGGTCCGTGCTGGCATGAGTCAAAAGGGGGACTCTCTGAAGTTCTTCACCGCGGCCTCAGTCAAGTTAGTGTGGTCCGCGGTGGGCTGACGCGGCCGCGGTACACGTCTGTGCGGTCCGCATAGGCTTCATCACGAGGGGTCACACAAATAAACCTAGTGCAGTCCGCGGTCACTTTTGTGCGGCCGCGCTAGTAGGTGAGTACGGGTCCTACTGGGGTTCTATAAATAGAGACCAAGGGTCTCATTTTACCCTTTTTGCAAATTGGAAACCCAGAACCCTAATTCTACTGTTCATCCCCGTCCAAAACTGAGATTCTTGCTTGTGTGGATAGATTGCATTCATTCTTCATAATCCTGGTAACATTTCATGCATTTTTGATTATTACTCTTTTATTTTTATTTTAATTGCTTGCCAGTAGTCTGTAACTTCTTTGCCTTTCACAATTGTCTTTGAATTGTTAGTCTAGGGTAGCTTCCATGTTAGTTTGAAATAACTAAGGATTGGGTACATGAGTAGGGATAAGTAGGGGTAAAAAGTTGAACAAAAATAGAACAAAAGCATGCAATCCCTAGTTTACTCACTGAACCTAACCCAGTGCGGCCCGCGGTCGCCTTAGTGCGGTCTGCGGTGCCCTAACGTGGTTCGCGTTACGCTTCCACGCGGTCTGCGATGCTTGAATGACTGAGGAACAACTTGTGTCCAGCGCGGTTGCGGTAACGTTTGTGCGGTCCGCGCTGGCCCACCGCGGCCGCGACCCCATTTTGTGCGGACCGCGGTGTGAGATTCAGAGAAGACCCTTCATGGGGTTTTTATCAGTGTGGCCCGCGGTCGCCTTAGCGCGGTCCGCGGTGCCTCCAACGTGGCCGCATTCCTGATGGCATGGTCTGCGGTGCCTGGTTCTGCAGCAGTGTTTGCAACTTTTATTTTGCTTCTGCAATTTTAATTCAGTCACATGTTTCACTGCCTGTGCTTCAAATAACAATGTTAGATGTGTTTGTTTGCAGAAAATGGTAAAACAATGAGGAAGAGGTGCTAAACAACCCGGCCGAGGTGACTCCTCCCGGGGAGGAAAAGTGAAACAAGTTAAACTCACTTCCCGACCTAAACTGAAAACAAGGAAATAAATTGCTATAGACGACCAATCGGGGAGTGAGTACGTACCATCCCAGGACTTCTCTTC
Source organism: Nicotiana sylvestris (assembly GCF_000393655.2). Classification (NCBI taxonomy): domain Eukaryota; kingdom Viridiplantae; phylum Streptophyta; class Magnoliopsida; order Solanales; family Solanaceae; genus Nicotiana; species Nicotiana sylvestris. Next base: position 106,828,066 of record NC_091059.1, on the reverse strand, counting down.
TGATTCAGGGCCAGCTACTACATTCCCGTCTTCACATACTGCCCAAGCCCCACAACGTATACATTCTGAGTCGTCTGATGGCTCAGCAGTTCCACCTCCCCCACAGCTTCAGTATCTGGGGAGAGTGCAGAAGGTGGGACTAATAGTGATAATGAGGTACCGAACAGTAGGGTGCCCCAGGTTAGGGGTGTTGAGAGAACTAGAAAACCTGAAGTTTGGGAAGATCGGTTTGTCAGCCAGGTGGTGTTCCACAAATTTAGAGAATGGTGGCCGGCACAGAAGTTGATACTTGAGCGGAGCTTTATTGACAAAGACCTTCTACCCCTAAACCCCAATGTGCATAGACAGTTCCAGGCTCGAGCGGGTTGGGAGTTCTTTAAAGACAATTGTTTGAAGGCAAATGAGCATATGGTCAAGGAGTTTTACAGCAATGTGGCTCATATCATGAAAGGCACTAAAGTGATGAAAGTGAGAAACAAAAATGTGGTTTTCACCGGGAAGGCGTTGAATGAGTATTTGGGGTTCATTGACGAAGATGAGTCCCTGTACAATAAAAAGTTAGCAATGGGCGAGGAGGTTCGTCCGTGGTTAGCTTCGTACCTGGTAAACCCCGGGTACGGCTCCAGAATGGCTACAAGCAGGGACCAAAATACTTCGGAGAACTTTCAACTTCGAGGATAGAGGGTGGTTGACCTTTGTATGCAGTCGGCTCGACCCGACCACACATGATCAGACTATTCCACTTGCCCGGGCGGTTCTTATTGCTTCTATTATGGAAGGTTACCCTATCAATGTGGGAAATGTGATGTCCCACACCATTTCTGCAGTAGGGGTTGAGCATGACCGGAACTACCCTTTTCCTAGTACCCTTACTATGTATTTCCGGGACTTGGAGGTGGAGAAGAGACCGTTTGACGTCAAGGTAAAACCTGTGGCTCCATTTTCCTGGTACAGTTTAAAGGGGCCAGACAAACCCAAAGACAAAAGTTACAAGCCGCCTTCCTCTACTCCAGCTGGCCAGTCTGAGGAGCCAGTGGCGGTAGTGTCTTCGGTTGAGCCCCCCACAGAGCCTTCCACCATGCCTACGGTCACCACTGATGATGATTTGCCTCCACGCCTTTGTTGGCCCCAATACTTAAGTTGACACGGGGGTCCCTTCTTCCCGGACTCATCCTTTCACGGCCTAGCAGTTGAGCCGGACACTAGCCAGTTTGAACAACTAGATGTCAGCTGTGACATCCAAGTTGTCTACATTGTCTGCTACAGTTGAGGCCCATTCAGCACCTTCCACTACTCAGTTTCCTCAGTCCATTGAGGACACACTGCAGAAGCTCCTGGAAAATCAGGAGAAGATTATGAGGACTCAGGACGCCTTGACTATGGCGGTGGATTCACATGGCAAGGATTTGAGGGAGCTTGCCAAGGAGCACAAGAAGATGAGGAAGTCAAGGGCGTCCAAGGAGTCGGTGAGAGTGCTACGGACTGATATAGACAGGCTATTGGCAGACCAGATGCCTTTAGACTTGTTATTCGGGGATCCAGCCCCAGCAGCAGCACCAGTGCCACAACCACGACAGGACCAGGCACCCAGGCCCCCAAGAAAGAAGAGGAAGCTCCCCAGTTCAGTTGGTGCAGTTATTGAGCTACCAGACCCACAGGAGACCCCCTCCAGTGATGCACCTATTAGTCAGCCGGTTCAGGAGCAGGCCCTAGTCCCAACAGCTGAGCAGCAGGAGATCGGGAACCAGTCTGAGGTTCCCATACATACAGAGGACTTAGGGACCACTGATGATCCCATGCAGACGGACCATGCCTAGGGAGATCCTATATCATTTCTTTTGTTTTGATATTTATTTGATAGTTGGCATTGGGACAATGCCAGCTTTTATTCGTGGGGGTGCGCCCTACTTTTTCTGGATAACTGTATATATATAGATTCTTAGTTTATTTTTATTGATTTTGTGTATCTTTTACTTTGGGTTGTATATAACTTTACATTTCTGTATATATTCATCCCCCGTTGTATATTCTACTCCCCTATTGTACATATTCATTCTATATTCTATTTTCGCAAAATTTTCATTTTTAGCTTTGTAGTTAGGCTCATAGCCGCTTGTTTTGATTTTTGCGTTTCCAATAAGCCCTTGGTTTTCTTAATGCAACGGTTCTTTCCAAGGGTGGAGTATTGTGCGAACTGGGTGGCCCTTCCCAATGATAGATGGTGTGACAACCTTCTTAAGGGTTTGAGTCTGTTTCTTTGATTTTTCTTTTGTTTTTGATAGCGTAGTTAAAGGCACCTCAAGCAAGGCTTCACTTGGGCCTAACACATTTGTTTTTGATCCCATGGTCAAAGACATAATGTTGTGTTCAGGATGGTGAAAGTCTTGGCTTTGAGACTCTTGCATTGACCAAACGATCATCATGTGGTCTTTTTGGACCATTGTGTGTTTAAATCATAACTAAGGTTGTTGTGGGCCCTTGACTCGATGTCTTTAGCAAATCCCTAGCGTGTGTGGTGAGGAATTGAAATTTGAGTCTAAGTCCCGAGCCAATGGTCTAGAACTTGCCCTGAATATCTGTTGAGGCGAAATCCTAGGTGAAATTTGACTTGAGAAATGATTATAGGCTCTCCTTGATCCAAAATCTAAGTTGAACAATTTCATAGCCTTCCAATGAAATAATCCCTAGTTAACCCTTTTGAGCCTTAAACCTTTTTCTTTCAAGAACCAATGCTACAAGCCTATACCCGTTTTAAACGATTACCCTCTCTTGGCACCCAAATCTTCCCTTGAGTAATGGCAAAAATCTAAGTTTGGGGGGAGAGACAAGAAAGGAAGCAAAGCAGTAAGGTACAAAAGAAAGAAAAGAAGGCAATGAAAAAGCAAGAAAAGAAAAAGGACAAAAAGAAAGTCCCATGTGAACAAGAATAAAAAGGGATTCAAGGAAAACAAAAGTGAAAAAAAAGGTGTGGAGAAAGTAGAAAAAGGAGAAATATTTTGAATTGTATAAGAAAGAGTGACAATGTGTCTCTCTAACCCCTTGTGAAGAAGTGAAATCCTCAAAAAGAGCCAAGAAAGTTGTGCCAAAATGAATCAAAAGAAGTGCTTAAGGGAAGATTGAACCCACATGAATAAAAATATGACCTACCCTTGCCTAAAAGCCTTCACAATGACTCCACAAAAGCCCTATTTGATCTCAAGTTGAAGGGAGCTTACATTAGTGGATACTTACATAAGGGGCAAACATATGGTACTTAGAGCCGGACTTGTGACCTTCCTTTTTGAGAGAGATGAGTGAAATTTCATTTTCTTCGATTTGTGTGTCAATATTTAAAAGGTGAGGTTTGCTTAGGGAGAGTTGAGGATGTGAGAGTTTGGGTTCCACAATGACCAAAGTAAGTGAGAAAAGCTCTTTGATGAAATGTGTCAACTCTTGATGCTCTTGTGTCGCACTTGATCCATAGTTTTCAATGTTTTAAATGTGTTAATGATGCATTCATATTGAGGGCAATTGTTAGTCCCAATTAATGCTTGTTGAGGTTATTTTAGGATACCTGGAATTACTGGGATGTTCCTTTAAGGGGTGGGTCTTATTTTGTTTACTTGAGGACAAGCAAAGGTTTAAGTTTGGGGGAGTTGATAAGTTAGGATTTCAAAGTGTTTATGTCCCTACTTGCCTATGCTTTGAGTATAAATTGATACAAAAATAGTCCCAAAATGCTCACAAGTTGTGCTTGATTGCAGGGTTGATTGACAAAGTGACGAAATGTCAAAGATCGGCTCAAAAAGGAGTGAAACCTGCTCAAGTATCAAAGACTAAGAGAAGTGAAGAAAAAGGGGCCTAGTGCGGACCGCGTAACAATGACCACGGCCGCACTAGGTGGTTCAGAGACTGGACATTTTCGAGCCTAAGGTCACGCGGCCGCGGTAGGATTCACGCGGCCCGCGGAGAAGTTTCACGGCCGCACTCCTGCTCTGTGCGGTCCGCGTTCATAGGGTTCAGCAAAGGGGCATTTGTCCTCATGCGGTCCGCAGTCACGTCTGCGCGGTCTGCGCCAGTTGCCTTCGCAGCCGTAGTACACTCCCACACGGTCCGCATCCCCCAGTTCAAGTCATCAAACAACTGAAACACAAGAGCCAGTGCGTCCGCGGTCCGTTTTGTGCGGCCTGCACTGACCCCACAGTGGTATTTTTGTCCAGTTTTTCCAGCCTAGTATAGATAGAACATTTTACTATTTTTTTAGTAGAGGGTCAGATCTGAGAACATGAGAATAGCTACGCTTGGTGTTGTAGCCATTTTTGGCATATTTGCTTCCCATTAACAATAGATTATTATAGTTTCTTCTTAGTAATTAATTAATATGTGTAGTTCTTCATCTATTTCTTCAGTTTTTTCTTTAATTATGTGTAGCTAAACCCATTAGCTAGTGTTGTGGCTCAACGCTAGTGTGGGTAATTGATGGGTGTTGCCATCTAGGATTAGATTGACTATGGGTGTTTGTTATTTGGGTTGATTTGATTCAAGTTTTGTGGGGTTAACTCTTCTTGAGATAGAGAGTTTATGACCTCAAAAATTGACCCAACAAGGAATTAGGATGGACTCATGAGAAATGATAGTCCCAATTAATGGGTTAAATCTCGAGAGAGTAATCAACCTACTTGAACCCTAATTGTTTGGTCTAATTTGCCAACCCAATTGGTCTCGAGAGAGTCAATTGGGTAAAATCATTCTCTCTACCGAGAGGTGTGAGAGTGGGTAAAAATTGTGCAATGATTATAGCATAACCCCCAAACAAGTCAATCGAATCTAAGTAACATCTACCCGTCAATTAGCCACCAAGGTAATGCCACAACCCTAGTGTTATTCCTTCCCATTAATTACAACTTAACAATATTCTCCTAGCATAATCTAGCTTTAATCCGTAGTTTTATAATAGTAGTTATAAATAAAAAAATTCAAAAGATGATTGAAGTGACATTAGAAGCACAACCACAACTCTAGGCTAGACAGAAAATACAACTCTACTACTAGCTCCTTGTAGAAATTCGATCCCGGACCTCTATTCGGGTAAAAGCTATTCGATCCGCTCTTCCTACCATAGTGTAGTGTCGAGTTGGCAGTGATCAAGGTGTTTACTGATCATCGTAGCCTCCAACACTTGTTCAAGGAGAAGGATATCAATTTGAGGTAGCGGAGATGGTTAGAGTTGCTAAAGGATTATGATATCACTATATTGTACCATCCGGGGAAGGCCAATGTGGTGGCCGATGCTTTGAGCTGAAAGGCAGTGAGTATGGGGAGTTTGGCATATATTCCATTTGGGGAGAGACCCCTTGCAGTTGATGTTCAGGCCTTGGCCAATCGGTTCGTGAGATTGGATATTTCGGAGCCCAGTAGGGTATTGGCTTGTGTGGTTTCTCGGTCTTCCATATATGATCGCATCAGAGAACGCCAGTATGATGATCTGCATTTGCTTGTCCTTAAGGATAAAGTTCAGCGTGATGATGCCAGAGATGTGACTATTGGTGATGATGAGGTGTTGAGGATGCAGGGCCGGATATGTGTGCCCAATGTAGATAGGCTTTAGGAGTTGATTCTGAAGGAGGTCCATAGCTCGCGGTATTCCATTCATACGGGTGCCGCGAAGATGTATCAGGATTTGAGGCAGCATTATTGGTGGAGAAGAATGAAGAAAGACATTGTGGGATTTGTAGCTCGGTTTCTCAATTGTCAGCAGGTGAAATATGAGCATCAGAGACAGGGTGGCTTGCTTCAGCATATGGATATTCCAGAGTGGAAGTGGGAGAGGATCACTATGGACTTTGTAGTTGGACTTCCACGGACTTTGAAGAAGTTCGATGCTATTTGGGTGATTGTGGATCGACTGACCAAGTCCGCGCACTTCATTCCTGTATGTACTACCTATTCTTCAGAGCGGTTGGCAGAGATCTATATTCGGGAGATTGTTCGTTTGCATGATCCTCCAGTTTCCATCATTTCCAATAGGGGCACTCAGTTTACTTCGCAATTTTGGAGGTCTGTTCAGCGAGAGTTGGGTACTCAAGTTGAGTTGAGCGCGACTTTTCACCCTCAGACGGAAGGGACAGCCCGAGCGCACTATTCTGATATTGGAGGACATGTTGCGTCACTACTAGAAACTGGAGCTATAACAACACTTTTTATTGCTACGGTTCAGTAACCGTGGCTATATATGGTGTATTGTTACGGTTTTAACCGTTACATATAATTATTAAAGCTAGCGGGACACTTAGCAACTGAACCGTTGCAATAGCTTTAAAACCATTCCCATAGAGGTATATATGGAAACAGTTTTGTATAACCGTAGCAATAAATATATCTATGGTAACGGTTAGATAAATGTTACGGTTATTTATTCCCTCCTTATTTTTCACCCAAATTTTCTATACTCGCTAAAATGAGAGGGGCCTTTAATCTGATTTTGAATTTTTATTTTTTAGTTTTTATATCTAATAAAATACCAAATATATGTAAAACCCTAATTCATTTTAACATACAAATTTCATCGAAAATTACGATGAGATCCACTTTCACATTCTCCTCCTAAATCTCCTCCATAATCGACAATCTCGTCCATTCCGACGATCGAAAATCTCCTCCAGTCTCAACAACTCCTCCATAATTGGCCGCACCGGAGGCGGCATGCTAATCCTTTAGAGTTTTTTCAAATCTGAATCGGTAAATATATTCTTATTGCAAAAGTTTCTTAACTCGTGCGGGTGTTGATTTTGGGCCTCATTCATGAATTAATCAATTGGGTATATCAATCTTGAAAGTGGGTCTCATCAAGTTGAGTATAAGCTCATGGTTGAAGGCTTAATGTTTAGCAGCTTTTTAATTTGTTTTTGTTTAAATTTCTGGATTGGTTGCTCGTGGGTTGTTTTTTTGTGCTTTTGTTTAAATTTTTGTGTTTCTGTAAGCTTCCTTAATGTGGGATTTTAGTTTTGTATTTGTTTGATGGTTAATTTTGTGTGTGTGTTTTGAAGTACAGACACTCCTAAAGCTTAAAGTCCAGATGCAAAGAAGGCATTGAAGAAACAAAGAAAAAGATAGATACATAAAATCCAATTCTGTGAGAAAAAAGGTGTGTTCTATCTTTATGTAAAAAGTGAAAAAAGTCACGAATAATTTCAATAATCTTGGGTTTGCAGATTAATTATGCTTCTAATTGGTTAAAGTTAATGTGATTCTTCTAATTTAATTAAATATCTTGCTTTTGAAACTGTACTATGTTATATGGAATCATAGAATTAGCACTTAGACCAGATTGATAAATGTTAAAATATTGTCAGATGCTGTCAATTCTTGCTCTGCTTCTGTTGCTATACTTATTCTAGTTGTTATCCCATTTGATATATAAGAGCGTAAAAGAGAGAGCATTTTAAGCCAATAGCTGCCCGGTCGAGTGCAGAGAATCAGTATCCAAAACTTTGAGTTTCTCTGGCTATTAGCAGTACAAGTTTTTTATGCACTAGAAAGAAGGGATTTTGTACTGCATTAAGTACAGTATATCATATATGTAAAAGAAAAGAGTTCATTTTTTGTGTTTCTTTCTTATTGTTATTGGATTTTGTTGCAATCATCATACTGATGATTCATTTTGTAGCTGATCATATTTTTATTTATTAAATAGTAGAATTTGATAAGGTGGTCTGTAGATATTATATCAAGGTGTATTTATATATATACAGAGCCTTTTCCAATTTGACTAGTGATAGAGTCTGCGTTTATGAATTGGTGTAAGATGCTTGAGTGTGTGTAGGTGGGGGTGAATCTGTTGGAACCATTTTGTGCTATAGAGTTCAGAAATAACTGATCAAGAAATGTTGAAAACTAGAAACCTAAACATTGGAAAGAAGAAAAGATTTCATGAAAAAATGACTCTTTTAATACTTATGAAATGTGATCACTAAAATCCTCAACACATAACAGAACCAAGGAGGGGCAAAGAGGGAGAACAATTAATAGTATGACAAAGTTAATTAAGTAGTTGTATTTTTTTCAGACCCCTGATAGTAATTATAAAACATAAACTGAAGAAGTTATTGGTCTACAAAGAAAAACACTAGTTTATGAATGAAAACATGCAAATGCTTCTGATGCTTTCTTCAGTTATCTTTAGAGTCCAACCAGCTATGTTTTCCTTTTTAATTGAGAATGTTAAATCTCCCTCAATATTATATCAGGAACGTATGCTAGTCACTTTCAGTAATGGGGCATCTTTTTAAAAATGAAATGAGGCATCTTTGTGCATCTAGTTGGAAAATAAAAATTGTGGAGATAAAAGTTATATGTCTTATGCATAACATAGTACTTTTCTTATTATTGTTGAGATACGTAATTTTAATATCTATTATTGCAGAGCTTTTTAATGTTGTTCTATTGAATCCCTCTCCCCAAAACCTTGAGTTACAGTTTGTGTAGATTTTAGCTCTTTGTGTAGATTTTAGCTCTTTGTCCTATCCTTCAATCTGTTTGTGTAGATTTTAGCTTCTATTGTAAACATATCAGGTAAAAATCCAAAGTTTCTTTGCATTCGTAGTTTAAGATTTCTTCTCCATGCTAAAGTTTCAATTGAATATTGTTGCCACTTATAATTATAACAAAAAGAAATAACATAGGTTGTTTGACACCAACAATCTTTATAGGTACTGACTTTTGTCAAACGCTAAACCATGATTGCTTGACAGACAGCACGTGGCTATGTTAATGTATCACCATTTGATGAAATTTTCTTAAAATTTTCTAATATAAAATAAGTGAATTTTTACATATGGATCAGTTGAAGTCTAAGAAATTCATGTACTTATCAAGCTTAAGTAGAACACTAGTTTTCATTTGCTTACTGTTATTTATTATACCAACAAGATAAAATATCATTTTTAGGAATTAACCATTAGAAAATAGAATCATAGACTCTAGTGTTGTTTGCTTGATGGTGATCAAATTATTAGACTTGTTTGTGATTGCTTCATCAAGATTGAATCATAAACTGCTTGCAATTTTAAAGTAGAGAAAAGTATCTGAGTTAAACAAGGTGTATCATTTGATGAGATGACCTGAAGGTGTTGGCAATAAATTTCTTCCATCTACTTTTAATAGCGTATATTGTATTACTTGGAGTTGCTTAAGATACTTGTTACAACATCAAAATTGTTTTTGTTGGTGCATATTAGTATGAAGAAGTGTTTCTACCTCCTGTTGCTTTTTGTGTTCAACTGGGAGTAAGATATGAAATTGCTGCCTTATGAAGTTTGGTGTTTCTCATTTGCCTAGATATTTTTTAATTATGAAGTTGCGGCTTTCTTTCTTATGACACTTGCCCTCTATAGTTAGTATTGTTAAAATCGAACTCATTTTGATATTATTTGGATGGTAGTCCCTAGCTATATGCATATCTTTAGGCTTATTATTAAATTGATCAGATCAAACTCTATGTTAAGCTTCTGTATATTGCTTTCCTTTCCATGTGAGTTCTTTTTTAATTAATTGCTATATAACCAAATCTTATATAGCTTAGTATTTTTTTAATGGTTTTGTAGGTGAAGAAATGAACAAGGAGTAGATGAAAGCAGTAAAGTACTTTAGATACATTGATCATCGCAAGGCCTTTAGATGTTCTAGGAATCTTTTATATTAGAAGTTTTGAAAATTTATGTATACCAACTCTCAAATTCATCAAACAATATTGTACATTTTGCTTTAATATATGAATAATACTAGTTCATTATTTGGATTATGAAGTTGTTTCGTAGTTTCTTTTGTGATTTACATAAATTTCAATATATATATATATATATATATATATATATAAATAGGTATTGCAACAGACCGTTGAACCGTTGTAATAGCGCAAAATTTGTTATAGTAGTTCTTAACAACCGTTGCAATACCTCCAAAGAGGGGTTTCAGTAGCAGATTTAGCTGTTGCTATAGCATCAAAAATCCGTTGCAATATCCCTATACAACCGTTGCAATAACTATAGCTGCAACGGTTTTCAACCGCCACATTTGACAACAAGACCGTTGCAGTAGCTAAGGCTAGGGCAACAGTTTGTACTATGTTGTAATAGATATGGCTGTTGCAGCGATTAGTGAACCGTTGCGGGAAATCGTTGCAGTAGACCTATTGCCACGCGATCTAATGTAACGGGTCCTAAATCGTTCCTATAGATCTATGGCAACTGTTGTTCGGCCTATTGCAACAAATTTGGAACTGTTGCAATAGGCCTTTTTTTGGTAGTGCGTGCTTGTGTCATTGATTTCGGAGGGTCATGGGATCAGTTTCTATTGTTTGCGTAGTTTGCTTATAACAAGAGCTACCAGTCAAGTATTTAGATGGCTCCATATGAGGCTTTGTATGGGAGGCGGTGTAGATCTCCAGTTGGTTGGTTCGATCTAGGTGAGGCTAGGCTATTGGGGAGAGACTTGGTGCAGGATGCTTTAGAAAAGGTGAAGGTGATTCATGAGAGCCTTCGTACAGCGCAGTCGAGGCAAAAGAGTTATGCTGACAAGAAGGTTCGAAATGTATCCTACATGGTTGGCGAGAAGGTTCTGTTGAAGGTTTCGCCCATGAAGGGCGTTATGAGATTTGGGAAGAAAGGTAAGTTGAGTCCTCGGTTCATTGGGCCTTTTGAGGTGCTTCGAAGGATTGGGGAGGTGACTTATAAGCTTGCTTTGCCACCTAGCTTGACGAGTGTGCATCCGGTATTTCATGTTTCTATGCTCCAGAAGTATATTGGGGATCCGTCTCATGCTCTGGATTTCAGCACGGTTCAGTTGGATGGTGATTTGACTTATGATATGGAGCTAGCAGCTATTTTGGAGCGTCAAGTTCGAAAGTTGAGATCAAAGGATATAACCTCAGTGAAAGTGCAGTGGAGAGGTCGGCCCGTGGAGGAGGCTACCTGGGAGACCAAGCGGGAGATACGGAGCAGATATCCTCACCCATTTGAGGCTTCAAGTATGTTTCTTGACTCGTTCGAGGACGAACATTTGTTTAAGTTAGGTAGGATATGATGACCCGGCTAGTCGTCTCATGAGTTACCGCCCCGTTTCCCCCATTTCTGCTTCTTATTGCTTTGTCTATCGGTTCTATATGTGATCGGGTTGGTTGGGTCGGGTTCGGAAAGGATTTGGTAAGGTTTGAGACACTTAGTATCTTGTGAGGAAGCTTAAGTTGGAAACGTCAACCGGATGTTGACTTATGTATTAGAGGGCTCGGATGTGAGTTCTGATGGTTCGGATAGCTTCAAGAGGTAATTTGGGACTTAAGAGCATGATCAGAATGAGTTTTGGAGGTTCGGAGTAGATTTAGGCTTGAATTGGCGAAGTTGACATTTTGGCGATTTCCGGTTGGTAGGCGAGATTTTGATATATGGGTTGGAATGGAATTCCGAGAGTTGCAGTAGTTTCATTGTGTCATTTAGGATGTGTGTGCAAAATTTCAGGTCATTCGGACGTGGTTTGCTTGGGTTTTTGATCAAAAGCAGAATTCGGAAGATTTTTAAAACTTAGGCTTGAATCCGACGAGTTTTGGTTGATCTGATGTTTTTTGAGGTGTTTTGAAGATTGGTATAAATTTGAATAAGGTTTTGGGATATGTTTTTGCTTTTGGCTGAGGTCTCGAGGGCCTCGGGGTGATTTCGGATGGTTGACGGAGAGTTTGGAAATTTGATAAAGCAGTAGATTTTTCTGCTTCTAGTATTTCCGCACCTGCGGATTGGGGACCGCAGGTGCAATCTCGCAAATGCGAGGAAGGGAGCCGCAGAAGCGGAAAGGATCTAGGGAGGCAGAAATCGCAGAAACGGTTGGAGGACTACACCTGCGATGGCGCAGGTGCGGATATTGGATCGCATATGCGGAAAATGGGAACTTAAGTGAGGACCGCAGATGCGGTGGTCTTGACCGCAGAAGCGGTAAATTGGCCGCAGATGCGAAAATGGCTGGGCCTGAAGGTATAAATTGTTTCCTTCGCAATTTTTGAGCTATTTCACCCCTTTTAAGTCGGCTTTGGAGTTTTTTGTACGATTTTCAAGAAGGATTTCAAGGGAACTTCATTAAGGTAAGGATTTTAGACCAAAAACACGTTTCTATGGTATTATTTCACGGATTAGGCTTGTATTTAATGGAATTTAAGGATCAAAGTTTGGGGAAACTAGGGCTTGGTATTGGAGACCTAGACTTGATGATTTGAGGGACCATTTGTGGTTGGATTTTGGTACTTTTGATAAGTATGAACTCGTGGGGAGATAAGGAATCCACTGATGTGAATTTTATCGAATTGACGTGGGCTGGGGGGTCGGGTTTTGGTAATTTTGGGATTTGTGTTGTAAACTGATTATTTTCGCTTGGGCTTCGTTCCCTTGGCATATTTTGATGTCGTGATTCTGATTTTGGATAGATTCGACGCGAGTGGAGGCCGATTCGAGGGGCAAAGGCATCGCAGGCTAGAGTTTGGACCGGATTGAGGTGAGTAGTGATTGTAAATGATGTTCTGAGGGTATGAAACCCCGGATCACACATCGTTGTGCTATATTAAGGTAATGCACACGCTTGATGACGAGCGTGAGGTCATGCACTGTTGGGGATTGACTTAGTCCGTCCCGAATGACTATTTTACCGTGTATTTGACTAAAATATATTTGCTATCATCATGATTTGGGCTGAATGCCATATTTGGGCCTTGTGCCAACTATTTGAACCCTTCGGGGATTTTTATTGATATTTCCTCACTACTTTGACTTTATACTTGAACTCAGTCATGTTATATCCCACTGTTTTCATACTCAGCCATGTTTACTATGTTTTAACACTTAAAATGATCTTTTAAATAATAATTGGGCTGAGAATATTGTTTTTACTACTGCCGAGTGGCTTGTGAGGATTTTGACTGAGTAAGGCCGAGGGCCTGTGTTGTGAAGAAACACTGACTATGACTAAGAAGCCGAGGGCCTGAGATATGTACACCACGAGATGACTTGTGGATATGAGGCCGAGAGCCTAGTGATGATGCCACGAGATGGCTTGATATTGCGCTTGGGCCGTAAGGGGCCCCTCCAGGAGTCTGCACACCCCAGTGAGCTCGGGTACCCATTGTGATGTGAGATATAGCCCGAGGGGTTGGTATTGTTCTGAGATATTGCCTGAGGGGCGGATTTGTTGACTTTATGTCCGAGGGGCGAACCTTTTTGGGTTTATCTTTCTTATTTGTCTATCAGTACCTGTTTAATTGTTGAAAAGGTATTCCCTGAAGTTAAACTGGACTTAAATGATTTTTCATATCTTTACTGGTTTTACTGCTTCATTATAGCTCGTAATGTGCCTTACGTGTTTTCTTATCTCTCTGTCGTTTATTTATGATTATTACTCACTGAGTTGGAGTAATCACTTTACTCCCCGTACCCTGTGTGCAGATTCAGGCACATCTGGTCTCGCTCCCGAGTGTTGATCTTTCCAGCTCTGGCAGATCCGAGGATTCTCTAGGTAGCTGTCGGTGTTCGCAGCCCAGAGCTTCTTCCCTATCTTATTTCTCCTTGTTTTAGTTTTGTATTGAACTCTATAGACTTTTCTTTATTATTCCGGAATTTAGATTCTCATGACTAGTGACACCCCAGTATCGGGCTGTGATGTGTTTATCTTCCGCAACTATATTGTTAACTGTTCACTTTTGGATTAATTATCATGTTTTAGACTTAAATTTTAATGTTTGATTGCTTTAAAATTGAAAGGGGAGGTGTCGGCTGGCCTTGTCTTCACGAGATGCGTCATCACGACCGGGTTCGAGTTTTGGGTCGTGATAGTAAAATCCCTACAATCTCTCTAAAATAGAGACATTCACCTTAAATAGATATCTATTTATAACACTCCCCCTTGAATGTCTATTCAATAGATAATGTGCCTCGTTAGAACCTTATCTAAAATAAAATCTAGTAGGAAAAAAATTCTAGTAAAGGAAAAAGAGTACACATATCTAACAATATGCCTTTTGGTTGCCTCGTTAAAAATCTTTCAAGGAAAACTCAGTGGGACAAAACCTTGTAAGGGAAAAAGAGTACAACGCATATTAACTTCCCTTGATGAGAGCATCAATTCACATCTTTGAACCTTCGCATTCCAATCTTGTGTGCTAGTTTCTTGAAGGTTGACATTGGTAGAAATTTGGTGAACAAATCAACCATATTATCACTTGAATAAATATGTTGCACCTTGAAATCACCATTCTTGTATATATGCAATCTCTTCATATAATGTCGTAGAATAACCTTTTCAATATCTCCATAGAGGTATTCTCGCTATCACATTATCATGCTTATAGTTATAGCAGGGTACATATGTGCACAAATAGCACTTAGAATGTGGTACTTCATGACCAAAAATTGCATATGCTTTAAGCGATTTAAATCTTTCAAGGATTGTCATATAAGTCATATAATAGACTTTAATTAGATGCATATCAAGTTTTCATGTCATGCTAAACAAATAAGATATCGTAAACTGATTGCACATATCATTGACTTTATACTTTCAAGTGTTTGAACTGCAGGTCCAAGTACTTGTTTTTCATATGAAACTAATTCTATTCGAATTGCATCTCTTCTATTTGACCAATATTTTTGTGTCTGTATTCGATAAACTTAAGATCATCATCTATACTTAGCGCTATGATAGATGTCGTCTACGAATATTTTATATCGGTTCCAATATTTTTTCATAAAGACATAACATAGAGATCTCTTCATTCATATATTCAGGTACCTAAATCTCTCATGAGATTTTATGAAGTGTTATGTCATGTGATCTTCTAGATCACTTGCTTCCTTTATTATGATTATTTTGATCATTCGCTCATATTCTTTAACAAGAAGTATATTTGAAACCGATTTGTCTATATGCTTTAAGCGTACCATAGACTTTGTCCTTCTAGGACTTAATAGGAGCATTTGCAATGAGAATATAGTTACTTTCTTTGGTTAGCAAATGTGTGGCATTCTTTGAAATATATTGCAGATGAATTATCTATTTATGAACTTCAAGTTCATATTATCTTATTCGAGGATCTAGATGTACAAATAATAATTCATTCCATGTAACTTTTTCTCAACTGTTATATCATATCTCCCCTCATGTTAGAAAAACTAACTTTCTTCCTCAATTTTGGAAACTCACCTTTGTGTGTTATGGTGTTAATCAAAATATACACCGCACATCAATAATAATATGATGAAATTATTTGGTTCCTAACTCTGAACCACTTGTGAGGGGAGAAAATAATATACTTTCGTATATAACCTATATCAAACTGATATAGATAACTTTGTTCTCATAAGCAACAATTTAACTATTAAGTGGAAGCACTCAATAAATTATTTTGCTAAATCAACTGTGATGTAAACCAACTTGTCAAGATAAACTGTCTTGAATAGAAAATATGGAAATTATACTCAAAATTAAATTACTGAGCAAGTTACCTCGCAAACACCATCCATGTTGCAGGTTAATAATAATCGCATATATAACCATCTCATAGATGCATCTTATGTGGTATACATGACAGGTGAATGGACACATATTCACCTTTGATATTTCCAACATTCATGGGATTCAGTCCTAATTTTAGTTGGTCTATTAATTAATTAGAACAAACAACATAAGAGAATTCGTAAAGAAATTTCTAGTTCTTTTTTATTTAGCCATGTGAATTCTCTTTTATTTTTGCACATCATACTTAAATTAACATGGATAAACCAATTATGCCCTAAATAAATTATCAATATTGATAAAGTTCAGATTTACACCATAAGTGCAATTATGAATAAACTTCAAGTTTATTATGATATGAGTTTTTATATCAATAAACTTCTACTTTATTGTGGTATTCTTTTATTTGTGTAGTACAAACTGGAGAATAAAGTGGGTAGCTTTTCACATACATATTACCGTCATGACCCTAAACCCAACCCGGTCGTGATGGCGCCTCTCGTGAAGACAAGGCCAGCCGACTCACTTCCAATTCATTTTAAGCAATTAAAATAATAACTACTAAGTCTTTAACCAGAAATAAAATCCCAAAATAAGCATTTAACAGTATAATTTGCGGAAATAAAAGCCAACACAGTCCGACATCGGGGTGTCACCAGTCATGAGCATCTAAAACACTACTACGAGTCTGAAAATCTACTCCACTACTAAATAACTGAATCAGAAAAGAAATAAGATAGAGGGAGGTTGCACTGGGCTGCGAATCGCCAAGCAGCTACCTAGTAAACCTCTGAAGATCTGCTGGGACTGTCAACCTTCAGTAGCAGGACTTGTAGCACCCCAATCTGCACACAGAGGTGCAGGGATTAAAGTGTTCAACTCAGTGAGTAATAAGAATAAATGAAGACTGAACAATATAAAATCACGTTAAACACAACATTTAGCTATCAAAGGCATAACAAAATCAGTAACACAATTTAATAATGAAATCTTATAAAAGCACCTTTTTAAGTAGTCAACAATAGATAGGAAAAACAACTAGGAATGGTAAACACATAAGAACTGCCCCTCGGGCACAATAACATCAAATTATCCCCTCGGGCAATATCACAGAACAAAACTAGCCCCTCGGGTTATATCTCATGTCACAATGGGTACACGCGCTCATTGGGGGTGTGCAGACTCCTGGAGGGGCCCCTTACGGCCCAAGCGCAATATCAAGCCATCTCGTGGCATCAAAAACAGGCTCTCGGCCTCATATCAATATCAAGCCACCTCATGGCGTACAATCTCAGGCCCTCGGCCTCATTATCATAATTAGTATATCATTGCTGCAGCGTGTAGCCCGACCCAAAAGTATCCTCACAATACAGGCCCTCGGCCTTACTCAGTCAGAATCTCATAAGCCCTTCGGGCAATAGTAAAAATATGCAGCTCAGCTCAAAATATCTTTAAAACATCATTAAGGTTTCTAAAATAGATTAACATAGTTGAGTTTTGAAAACATTGAAAGATCTGGCATGACTAAGCACAAGTATGAAATCAAATATTGAGGAAAATATCATTAATGATTCCCTAAGGGTTCAAACAGTTGGCACGAAGCCCAAGAATGGCAGTTAGCCCAAAGTATAATAATATCAAACAATTAGCTACCAAATATACAGAAAAATAGTCATTCGGGATGGACTAAGTCACAATCCCCAATGGTGCATAACCACACGCTTGTCATCTAGAGTGTGCGTCACCTCAACACAGCCGAACGTTGTATAACCTGGTGTTTCATTCCCTCATAACAGCATTTAAAATCATCACTCACCTCGAACTAGCCCGAAAAGCTACTCTGTAACACGCTTGCCTCTCGAACCAACTTCCGAGTGCTCCAAATCTACCAAGTTCAGATTTTTATCATCAAATTATGCTAAACGAATGAATTCCAATTGAAAAATATCGATTTTAAGCACAAAATCCCAAATCAGTCAAAACCTGACCTCGGGTTCGTGTCCCGGAACTGGACAAACTTTATACCAAAATGTTCTTCATCATCTCACGAGTCTGTACATATAAAGAACTCGAAAATCGGAGTTCGTTTGACCCCTCAAATCATCCCTAGAAGGTCTCATAATCTCAAACCCTAACTCCACTTTTCTACTGATTTTCATGAATTAAACACTGATATTTTGTTTCTTAATCACAAAAAATCGAGTTTTATGGTCCAAAATCCTTACCTCAATGAAGAACAATGATTTCCTCTCTTCAAAATCACCTCAAAGCTCTTTTCCCGTTCAAAAATGGTGTAAAAGGGTTTAATGGCTGCGGAGGGTTTATTTAAATACTGCTCACGCGTTTTACTGTTCACCCAAGTTACTGTTCATGTTGCTGTGAAAAAATGCAACAGCATTTTTTTTAGTCTAAATTGATCCGTTAACCTTTCGAGATCCACCCGAGGCCCTCAGAAATCTCAACAAATATACCAACACGTCCCATAACATCATTCGAACTTAGTCGAGCCTTTCAAACACCAAAAACAACATCAAAACACCAAAATCACATCAAATTCAAGCCTATGAACTTTGAAATTCCTAAATTCCACCAACGACGCCAAAACTATCCAAAACAACTCCGATTGACTTGAAATTTTGCAGACATATCCAAAATGACATTACGAACCTGTTCCAACTGTAGGAATTTCATTCTGACCCCGATAGCCTATTTTCCACTGCCGACCAGAAATTGCCAAAAACTAACTTCGCCAATTCAAGTCCAATTCTACACTGGACATCACAAAAATATTCTGGACACACTCCTAAATCCTAAATCACCTAACGAAGCTATCCGAGCCATAAAATCCGCATTCCGAGGTCGTTTACCAATAAGTCAACTCTCAGTTGACTTTTCTAACTCTAAAGCTACTTTTAGAGACTAAGAGTCTCAAACCTTATCAAAACCATTCCGGATTCGATCTGACCAACCCGATACCACATAACACGGATAAATAAAGCATAAAGAAGTAAAAATGGGGAAAATGGAGCGGTAACTCATGAGACGACTAGCCGGGTCGTCACAATTACCCCGCTACAAGTTGTAGTAATAGAAGATATTAAATCTTTCCTTTATTTATAGTCTCAATATAACCAACTGCTTTCTTGAATACTTTAGAAACTCAATTAAGTTTCTTTGAGATTTACTACAATACAATGCCTTATTGATAATCAATTTTATTCCTCCAAAATAATAATAATTGGATCTTCCAGAGCTCTCAATTAATTTGGTACTACTGCATAATCATCAACATCCATATGGTGAATATCTCTTTTAAAGAGAAAGTTATACCATTATGGTCATGGTCAGAATTCTATACAAGATATGTTCCTTGCATTGTTGTTGCCCTTTAATAATCACATCGCCAAAATATTTTGGCATACAATAGGTATGTGAGCAATGACCATTCATGCCATAATAATGACATTATTTTCTTATTTCCCCTCAAACCTTATTCTAGAGGTGAATGTGGTATATTCACTACCACTAACACATTCATATTCTTCCAAGAATGAATATGTATCCATAAATCAGATGTTGTCACATTCACATCATGAATGGACCATCACTACTAGAAATTCGGTAAAAAGCGACCACATATAGCGGCCAACGTTGGTTGCTTATCTCAATATACCGACCAAAATGCGTCCAAACAGGCTTGGTCGCTATATTGGTGATCCTTTTACCTTATCGACCAAAGTTGGTCGCTAAACATTGGTCTGTAAATTGAAATATATATTATTTTAAAAAATATATATTTAACAATCTGGGTTCATAAGCGACCAACTTTGGTCGCTTATTTTAAATTTTTTAATTTTTTTTATATATAAGCGACTAACCTTGGTCGCTAATTTCCAGGATTTTTTTTAATAGGGTAGCGACCAACTTTGGTTGCTTATATTAAAATTTGGGTTCATTAGCGACCAACCTTGGTCGCCAATTTTTAATTTTTTAATTTTTTTTAGATATAAGCGGCCAACCTTGGTCGCTAATTGCCAGAAATTCTTTTTTTAATAGGTAAGTTGGTCGCTTTTCTAGGTAATAATTTTGGCATAAAATGCCTGTTTTGACAGCTACACCACCTGCCAGCATACCAAAATCCCTAAATAACAATATAATTCAATTCATAAACTACAATTTCAATACCAAAATCTCTACAACAACCCAACAACAACAACAACACAATTCAAAAAACACATTAAAACCAACAAATTAAAGTTCAATAGAACTAACAAATTAAACTAACAAAACTAAGTTAACGCTTATTACAACTAGTTTAAAACTGGTTCTATTTGTCTAGTTCAAAGTATATAAAAGTCAATGAGTGTTTTGCACAACATCATTATCATCACCGTCTAATGAATTTTCATCAACAAGACGGTAAAGAGAAGGGTCTACTTGTCGAGGATGGGAAGAACGATCATGGGGAGGACGGGAGGAACGAGCACGGGGATGACGGAAGGAACGCTCACGTTCAAGTCGAGCCTCTGGCGATGACTCACGAGACCGGGGAATCGGAAAAGCCCCACAAGCTAGGAGAGTTTTGAGCTGAGCTTACATGCCATGGTCCTGAGCTTGCATGCCAATGTACTGAGCATCTCTAAGCTTTTCTCTTTCCTTGGCCTCTTCTAGCTCGGATGTGAGCTTTGTCACAGTCTCCTGCATAGCGGAGAGGCTCTCCCCATCAAGTTGCTCGCCTTGCGAGGAAGTCCCTATTCCTTGCATTACACACTTATAGCGATAGAATTTCTTAGTAGGAAGCCCGTATACCTTCCCCCATTTTGGACCGCCGGCAGCCTCCATCCATATTGTTTCAGCATCCTCGTCCGAAGGTTGGATTGGTTCGCCCGACTCACTAGGTGGCTGACTGCGTATGAATTCCTTCACGTCAGCTGTGAAGCGACCCTATAAGAAAAATTACATTGAATTAGTATTTCAAAATTTATATAAAAGAAAATCAAAATACTTAATGAAAAGTGAAAACTTACATGTACAGTCGAGGCTCGTCCCTTAACCCACCTTTCTTGATCTGTCTCTTTCTTCTTCTTTACAATGTGAGTCTCCTTGAATACCTCATCTTGGTTCATTGGACGCCCCAACTTCTTTTCCTGAATACTCATAAATTTTAGTTAATAAGTAGAATAGATATACTTTGAAAATTAAAATAAATTAAGCAATTACATGTCAATCTTCTTTTTATTGTCCCTAGACTGATCGCACCTCTAGTGTGCAAGGAGCCTCCCTTCTCAGATGCGCGAGCTTTCTTTCCTTTTTCGCTCTTATCTAAGAACTTTGCGGTAGGCCATTACTTTTGCAAATCCTCCCATAAATTTTGAAGCAACCAGTCAGGCTTCTGGTTCAACTTTCTAGCTTTGGAGAAACTATGCGACAACTGCTTGCGAGCTTTGTGATGAAAATTTGCAGCCGCTTCCGCGCTATAGCAGTGTTCCCATACACACTTGCTCTGTATTTCAAAAGTTAAATATTATATGGAAATATCATAAATATATATTATTATACTGCTTAAAAGAACATTTATACCTTAAATTGATTAAAAGTTTGCTCCTTCAGCGAGAATGGGAATTCACTCCAAGTCGCATAAGGGCCATCATAAAACTTTCTGGTGGCTTTGGTGATTATCCTCATAGTAATATTACTCGGGAGGAACCTACAATATAACAAAAAAATACATTAATATCTTAGTACAAACTGTACAAAACAATAAACATAAAAATAACAAATAACTCTTGCCCATCACCTTGAGGGACTATGATGATCCTGCCATATTGATCATAATGTACCTCCTCATCATCATCAGCATCACCGTGAAGCATGTATAACAGAGGCATGTGTGAAAGGTGTAGGGGGGATCAGAGTTACTATCTCGCAGGCGAAGGCTTGAAATAGATGGAGTCGCTGATGAAGGTGGCTGCAATCCCTGTGACTGCGACATAGCTGGATGGACCGCAGGTGGCTTTGATACTGATGGTTGTAATACTGATGGCTGTGACCCGAGTTGTTGTGACACGGATGGATGTGATCCATGTGGATGTGACATGGATGGATGAGATCCATGCGATGCAGATGGCTGCGATCCACGTGGTCGTGAGGCAGCTGGACAGTATGCCGAACGTATAGTCCTATGGCCCTGTGATGAAAGACCTGGTGTCTGCATGAAAGTGTAGGGCTCGTGATGCTGTGGTAGCTCAGAATAGCCCTGGGGTGGAGGATAAGACATAGGCATAGACATCTCTGAAAAGGGTGGAAAAGATGGAGTATTATCTTCTACCCTCATTTTTCCCTTCCTAGACTTTTCTCGACCCCGAGAACCAGTAGGGTCATTGTTACCTCGACCCTTGCCTGTCATCTGCATAATATAATACATATTTAGATTGAAACATATAAGAAACTAGCTATAAAATGAGAGTTATTAAAGAAACCAACTTTTTAAAGCTCATCGACGTATTGTTCCTCGTCCGATAATTCTTCCTCCTCACTAGCTTGAGCTTTATCAGTTGATTTTTCTTCCTCATATTCTATAATTGTTACTTCATTTATATCAACTTCTTCCAATATGTGTTCGGGATGTTCCAAATCATTTTCTAAAAGTTCCTCCACTATTTGGTGAACACTGGAGATATCGTTTTGATATGCAACATCTAACACATTCTCGACTTTCACTGTCACGACCCGGATTTCCCACCCTCGGGGTCGTGATGGCGCCTACTAATAGGAGCTAGGCAAGCCAACTTAGATTACCTTTCGTTTAACACACATTATTTTCCTTAGTTATCAACATGTAATAAAGGCAACATAATTAAAAATTTCAAGCGGAAGTCTTAATTTATATAAAAACTGAATAGGAATGCGGAAAGTTTAACATAATCCTCTACCCAAGATTGGTGTCACAATGCTCACGAACTTCTAAGATTTACTAAATACAATCGTCTAAAAGAAAATTATAAACTATTTGTTCGGTACAAAAGATAACAAACTGAATAAAGAGAGAGAGACTCCGGGCCTGCGGACGTCAACAAGGCTACCTCGGTGTCTCTGGACTGAAGTCAGCTCCCGATCAAATCCTACTGCTGAGGTCCAAAAACTGCTCCTAGATCTGTGCAAAAAGATTCACATAGTGTAGCATCAGCACAACCGACCCCATGTGCTGGTAAGTGTCTGGCCTAACTCCGGCGAAGTAGTGACGAGGCTAGACAAGACTTACCGAAAACAACCTGTGCAGATATATGCAATAAAAGGAAATATACAGAATTTAAGCAGCTAAGAGGGGGGAGAGCATGCTATGGGGAGCTAACAGTTTCAAATAGAAATCCTCAATAATAGAAAGAAGTAACAAAGCCAGAATGTCAACAAGAATCAAAATTCAACAATTTGCACGGCATCACCCTTCGTGCTTTTACTCTCGTCCTCACCAAAACAATACACGGCATCACCCTTCGTGCTTTACGCTCTTCCTCACCCAAACAACAATTACAAGGCAAATAGGGTAAGGGAATCTATAACCTCAAAATAAATCAAAAAACAACAAGTAATGAAAGAAACAACATAACTCGGATATCAACAAAGACTCAGAAAGCAACAAATGCACGACATCACCCTTCGTGCTTTTACTCTCTTTCCTCACCATATAATCAATAAAATCGGCACGGAATGGTACATCGTGCGGCACAACATCACCCTTCGTGCTTTACACTCTTTCCTCGCAATAGCAAACAATGCACAGCATCACCCTTCGTACTTTATCACTCTTCCTCACCCAAGCAACAATCACAAACAAGGGGCAAGGGAGTAGACAAATAATGATAGAAATCCCAGCAAGGGAATACAAATAAACAGCTAACTCTCGGCAAGGGAGCACAATTAAGCAGTTAAAAACCCGGCAAGGGAACAAGATCAATAATCTCAGCATCCCGGCAAGGGAGATAGTCAACAAAGCAACAAGCATCCCGGCAAGGGAGCAATTCAATAATTCTTTCTCTTTCTTTCACTATTATCTCTTATCTCACTTTACCACCTAAGCCAACGCTCCAAAGGAGTTCAATCATTTCATGTACTTTCACGATTTATGATATACTCGAGCCAATGCTCCAAGAATGTACAAATCATAATTCTTCCTCAAACTCTTCACATTATATGAGATTTATCAATTTAACAAGGAAGAGGTATCACAAAAATCCGAATAAACACAAATAAGACTCACGGTCATGCTAGACTCCAGTGTATAGATACTCGTCACCATGCCTATACACCGTACTCAACAATTAGCAAATAGCAAACAACACTCTAATCCTATTCCCTCAAGCCAAAGTTCGAACAAACACTTACCTCGGTCCAAAGAATAGCAATCATCCCTCAAATACCGCCTTTCCTTTATAATCCGACTCCGAAACAACGATATCTAGGCATAATTAATTCAATAATATCAATAAAGACTCGATAACAAAATCTCATAGCTTAGATATGAAGTTCCTAGCATTCTTCCAAAAATACCAAAATTCGACCCCGGGCCCACATGGTCCAAACACGAGGCTTGGACCAAAACCCGATTACCCATAACCCCATGAGTTCAAATATATAATTTATTTTAACATCCGACCCCAAATTGAGGTTGAATCACTCAAAATTCCCAAAAACCTTACTCTACCCAAAACCCCTAATTTCTACTTTGATTTCATGATTTAGGTTTAGAAACTCATTAATTAATGAAGGAAGATGAAGGAAATGAGTGGGAATTTACTTACCCAAGAAGCTTTGGTGAAGAAATGCTCAAAAATTTGCTCAAGAGCTGTAGATAAGAAGAACTCATGTGTAATATGGACTAAATCTCGTCACTGTTCTGTTTTGGGTATTTAAAATCACTAGGCAAAAATGCCCTATGCGATCGCGAAGAAGGTAATGCGATCGAATAGGGTAAGGGGAAGCTGGTCATTGCGATCACGGAAGGGCTGCTGCGAACGCATAGAAGAAAAGGTTGTGCATTCTAGGTTTGGACTTAATGAAACGCGAACGCGGATTAAAGGTTGTGTTCACATTGAAGGATCTGGCTAAGCTATGCGATCGCGGATGAATCTATGCGATCACATAGAACAAATATGGGGCACCTGAAGGATTACTCTATGCGATCGTAATGCTACCTATGCGATTGCATAGAACTAGATACAAGAACACCAGAACTGAAACTTCTGGAACTTTTCTAAGGCCAAAACCACTCTGAAACACTTCCGAAACACTCCAGATCCCTCGGGGCTCCTAACCAAACACACACACTAACTCAACAACATCCTACGAACTTAACCATGCGATTAAATCACCAAAATAACATCATAAACGAGGAATCAAACCTCAAAATCATCACTTTTTCATCAAACTTCATAAACTTTCAAACTTAGAGTTTTAGGTCTGAAACATGTCAAATGACGTCAACCAAATTTCACAGAAACCGCTTAAACCACATATAAGACATGTACCGGGCGCCGGAACCAAAATACGGGCCCGATACCAATGCTTTCTAATTCATTTTTATTTCAAATTTTCATATTAAATATCGGAAAATAATTTCTTTTAAAAATTTATTTCTCGGGATAGGGACTTCGGATTTCGATTCCGGGCATACGCCCGAGTCCCATATTTTTCTACGAACCCTCCGAGACCGTTAAATCACGGGTCCAGGTCCGTTTACCCAAAATGTTGACCAAAGTCAACTTTAACCATTTTAAAGCCACAATTTATCAAATTTCACATAATTTAACACATAAGCTTTTCCGGCTACGTGCCCGGACTGTGCACGCAAATCGAGGCAACTAAAGGTGAGGTTTTCAATGCCTCGGAAGCACGGAAAAAGGGAGAAAACCGGTGATGACCTTTTGGGTCTTCACATTCTCCACCTCTAAAACAACCATTCGTCCTCGAACGGACATAAGAAGGAAGTACCTGAGTCGGGGAAAAGGTGAGGATAATGGTCCTGCATATCGGACTCGGACTCCCAGGTCGATGCCTCAGGAGGCTGACCTCTCCACTGAACACAAACCGAAGGAAAACTCTTCGACCTCAACTGGCGAACCTATCGGTCTAGAATAGCTACCGGCTCCTCCTCATAAGATAAGTCCTTGTACAACTGGACAGTGCTGAAATCTAACACGTGGGATGGATCGCCATGATATTTCCGAAGCATGGACACATGAAACACTGGGTGTACGGCTGATAAGCTCGGTGGCAATGCAAGTCTATAAGCCACCTCTCCCACTCGATCAAGAATCTCAAATGGACCAATGAATCTAGGGCTAAGCTTGCCCTTCTTCCCAAATCTCATCACGTCCTTCATAGGCGACACTCGGAGAAATACCCGCTCACCAACCATGAAAGCCATATCTCGAGCCTTTCGATCTGCATAGCTCTTTTGCCTGGACTAAGCTATACGAAGTCTATCCTGAATGATTCTGACCTTGTCCAAAGCCTCCTGAACCAAATCTGTACCCAACAACCGAGCCTCTCCCGGCTCAAACCATCCAACCGGAGATCGACATCGCCTACCATACAAAGCCTCATAAGGAGCCATATGGATACTCGACTGGTAGCTGTTGTTGTACGCAAACTCTTCTAAAGGCAAGAACTGATCCCACGAACCTCCAAAGTCAATGACACAAGCTCGGAGCATATCCTCCAATATCTGAATAGTCCGCTTGGACTATCCGTCCGTCTGAGGATGAAATGCTGAACTCAACTCAACCTGGGTGCCTAACTCTCGCTGGACTGCTTTCCAGAAACGCGAGGTAAACTACGTACCTCGGTCCGAAATGATAGATACCGGCACACTATAAAGGCGAACAATCTCCCGGATATAGATCTCACCTAACCTCTCGGATGAATAGGAGAATGCCACAGGAATGAAATGCGCTGAATTGGTCAGCCTATCAACAATGACCCAAACTGCGTCGAACTTCCTTCGAGTCTGTGGGAGCCCAACAACGAAGTCCATAGTGATCCGCTCCCACTTCCACTCGGGAAGCTCAATCCTCTGAAATAAACCACCAGGCCTTTGATTCTCATACTTAACCTACTAACAATTCAAACACCGAGCCACATAGGCAACGATATCCTTCTTCATTCTATGCCACCAATAATGTTGTCGCAAGTCATGATACATCTTCGCGGCGCCCGGATGAATAGAGTACCGGGAGATATGGGCCTCCTCTAAAATCAACTCTCGAAGCCCATCCACATTAGGTATACAAACTCGACCCTACAATCTCAAAACTCCATCAGCATTTAAGGTAACCTGCTTGGCACCTCCACGCTGTACCGTGTCCCTAAGGACTCACAAATGGGGATCAGCAAACTGCCAATCACGGATACGCTCTAATAATGAAGAACAAGCGACCGTGTAAGATAATACTCTACTAGGCTCAGAAATATCCAACCTTACTAACTGATTGGCCAAAGCCTGAACGTCCAAAGCAAGCGGTCTCTCGCCGACCGTATATAAGCAAGACTGCCCATACTGGCTGATTTCTTACTCAAGGCATCTGCCACCACATTGGCCTTTTCCGAGTTATATAGGATAGTGATGTCATAATCTTTCAACAACTCCAACCACCTCCTTTGCCTCAAATTCAACTCCTTTTGCTTGAACAAATACTGAAGACTCTTATGATCCGTGAATACCTCACACGCCACGCCATACAGATAGTGCCTCCAAATCTTCAATGCGTGAACAATGGCTGCCAACTCCAAATCATGCACTGGATAGTTCTTCTCATGAACCTTCAACTGCCTCGAAGCATAGGCAATGACCTTGCCATTCTGCATCAGCACTGCACCAAGTCCAATACGAGATGCATCACAATAGACTGTATAAGGCCCTAAACCTGTGGGCAAAACCAATACCGGTGCATTAGTCAGAGCTGTCTTGAGCTTCTGAAAGCTCGCCTCACACTCGTCCGACCATCTGAACTAGGCTCCCTTCTGGGTCAACCTGGTCATCGGGGCTGCAATAGATGAGAACCCCTCCACGAACCGACGGTAGTAACCTCCTAACCCCAAGAAACTCTAAATCTCTATGGCTGATGCTGGTCTAGGCCAGTTCTTGACTGCCTCAATCTTTTTTGGATCAACCTGAATACCCTCTGCTGATACAAACATGACCCAGAAATGCAACTGAGCTCAACCAGAACTCGCACTTCGAGAACTTAGCATATAACTGACTATCCCTCAAGGTCTGAAGAACCACTCTGAGATGCTGCTCGTGCTCCTCCCGGCTGCGGAAATATATCAAAATATCATCAATGAAGACTATCATGAATGAGTCTAAATAAGGCCTGAACACTCAGTTCATCAAATCCATAAAGGCTGTTGGGGCATTGGTCAACCCAAATGACATAACCAAGAACTCATTATGCCCGTACTGAGTGTGGAATGCTGTCTTAGGGACATCGGATGCCTTAATCCTCAACTGATGGTAGCCAGATCTCAAGTCAATCTTTGAAAATACCTTGGCACCCTGAAGCTGATCAAACAAATCATCAATCCTCGACAGTGGATACTTATTCTTAATTGTAACCTTGTTCAATTGTCGGTAATCAATGCACATTCTCATCGAGCCATCCTTTTTCTTTACAAACAGAACCGGTGCACCCTAAGGCGATACGCTGGGTCTAATGAAACCCTTCTCAAACAAGTCTTGCAACTGCTCTTTCAACTCTTTCAACTCTGGCAGGGCCATGCGATATTGCAAAATAGAAATCGGCTGAGTGCCCAGAGCCAAATCGATGAAATAATCAATATCCCTATCGGGTGGCATCCCTGGAAAGTCTGATGGGAAAACCTCAGGAAACTCATGAACCACGGGCACAGAATCAATTGAGGGAATCTCATCACTGGAATCACGAACGTAAGCCAAGTAGGCCAAACACCCCTTCTCGACCATACGCCGAGCCTTCACATACGAAATAACACTGCGGGTAGAATGACCAGGAGTCCCTCTCCACTCTAAACGGGGCAAATCCGGTAAGGCTAAAGTCACAGTCTTGGCATGACAATCCAAGATCGCATGATACGGGGACAACCAATCCATCCCTAATATAATGTCGAAATCCACCATATCTAAGGGCAACAAATCAACACGGGTCTCGAGTACCCTAAACACCACAACACAGGAACGATGAACCCGATCAACCACTATGGAATCACCCATTGGTGTAGATACATACACAAGAATACTCAATGCCTCACTAGGCATAACCAGGTAGGGTGCAAAATAGGACGACACATATGAATACGTAGATCCAGGGTCAAATAGCACTGAAGCACCTCTATCACAGACCAAAATAGTACCTGTAATAATAGCATCGGATGAATCAGCCTCTAGCCTGGCTGGCAAAGCATAACATCGGGGATGGGCCCCACCTCCCTAAATCACATCCCTGGGACGATCGACTGCTGGCTGACCCCTACCTCTGACGGTCTGAGCTCCACCTCTATGACCTCTACCTCTATGTCCTCTACCCCCGCCTCTAGCTGGCTGGGCAGGCTATGGAGCAACTGGTGCCTGAATCATAGGACGAGGACCCTGTTGCTGAGAACTACCCGAAGCTCGAGGGCAAAACCTGGCAATATGACCCATATCACCACAAGTGTAACAAGCCCTCGCCTGCTGAGACTGCTGACCCTGTCGCCCTGAATGACCCCCTCAGAAACCCTGAAGCGGCGGTGCACTGATGGGAGCTGGTGGTGCACTGAAGGACTGCTGATCCAAATAATGGGTCTGAGAACCACGACCACCTGAGATACCATGTGATACCTGGAGAGCTGGCTGAAAGGGCCTAGGAGGATGGCCTTTACCATACGAATCTCTACCTCCCGACGAGGTACCACTGAATCTGCCTGAATGATGGGGCCTCTTATCCAACCCATGACCACCTCCCTATGACAGAACCATCTCAACTCTGCGGGCCACATTAGCCACCTCCTGAAATGTGATCTCGCTCCCGGCCTCCTTGGCCATCTGAAGACGAATCGGCAGAATAAGACCATCAATAAACCTTCTCACCCTCTCTCTCTTGGTGGGAAGTATTATGAGAGAATGGCGAGCTAAATCGATGAACCTGGTCTCATACTGGGTAACAGTCATAGAACCCTACTAGAGGCGCTCAAACTGCCTCCGATAGGCCTCTCTCTGAGTAACAGGGAGAAACTTCTCTATATACAACACTGTAAACTGCTCCCAAGTCAAAGATGGAGATCCGGCTAGTCTCGCTAAGCAATAATCCCTCCACCAAGTCTTGGCGGATCCAGACAAGCGAAATGTAGCAAAATCAACCCCATTGGTCTCAACAATACCCATGTTTCTGAGAACCTCATGGCAGCTATCTAGATAATCCTGGGGATCCTTAGTAGATGCACCGGCAAAAGTAGAAGTGAAGATCTTGGTGAACCTATCCAGTCTCCACAAAGCATCGGCGGACATAGCCGCTCCATCGTTAGTCTGAGCTATGGCACCCGGGTGAACTACTCCAACTGGCTGAACTGCTGGAGTTTGAATCTGGGGAGCTACCTGCTCCGGAGTGCGTGTAGCAGGAGTTTGAGCCCCTCCTCCAGCCTGAGAAGTGGCTGGTGCTACAGGAAGTAAACCTGTTCGGGTGACTCTCTCCATAAGGCCCACCAATCGAACCAGGGCATCCTGAAGAACTGGTGTGGCAATGAAACCCTATGGGACCTGAGCTGGGCCCACCGGAGCTGCTGGAGCTGGAACCTCCTCATCATAATCAACATGAGGCTCCACCTCTAGAACTACTGCTCGGGGCTGAGCTCTGCCCCTGCCTCGACCTCTGGCACGGCCTCGCCCTCTGCCCCTAATAGGAGCTGCTGCTGGGGGCTCGGGCTGCTGCATGGTCAATGAGGAAGCGCGTGTCCTCGCCATCTGTGAGAGAATAGAGTACATATTCAATCAGTATTGGGGAAACAGAACCGCACGACAAGAAAGAACAGATATGAAGTTTTTCTAACTCAGTAGTCTCTGCGGGATAAATACAGACGTCTCCGTACCGATCCCTCAGACTCTACCGAGCTTGTCCGTGAGTTGTGAGACCTAAGTAACCTAGTGCTCTGATACCAACTTGTCACGACCCAGATTTCCCACCCTCGGGGTCATAATGGCGCCTACTAATAGGAGCTAGGCAAGCCAACTTAGATTACCTTCCTTTTAACACACATTCTTTTCCTTAGTTATCAACATGTAAAAAAGGCAACATAATTAAAAATTTCAAGCGGAAGTCTTAACTTATATAAAAACTGAATAGGAATGCAGAAAGTTTAACATAATCCTCTACCCAAGATTGGTGTCACAATGCTCACGAACTTCTAAGATTTACTAAATACAATCGTCTAAAAGAAAATTATAAATTGTTTGTTCGGTACAAAAGATAACAAACTGAATAAAGAGAGAGAGACTCCGGGCCTGTGGACGTCAGCAAGGCTACCTCGGTGTCTCTAGACTGAAGTCAGCTCCCAATCAAATCCTACTGCTAAGGTCCAAAAGCTGCTCCTGGATCTGTGCAAAAAGATGCATAGAGTGTAGCATCAGCACAACCAACCCCATGTGCTGGTAAGTGCCTGACCTAACCCCGGCGAAGTAGTGACGAGGCTAGACATGACTTACCGAAAACAACTTGTGCAGATATATGCAATAAAAGGAAATATACAGAATTTAAGCAGCTAAGGGGGGGGAGAGCATGTTATGGGGAGCTAACATTTTCAAATAGAAATCCTCAATAACAGAAAGAAGTAACAAAGCCAGAATGTCAACAAGAATCAAAATTCAACAATTTGCACGGCATCACCCTTCGTGCTTTTACTCTCGTCCTCACCAAAATAATACACGGCATCACCCTTCGTGCTTTACGCTTTTCCTCACCCAAACAACAATCACAAGGCAAATAGGGTAAGGGAATCTATAACCTAGAAATAAATCAAATAACAACAAGTAATGAAAGAAACAACATAACTCGGATATCAACAAAGACTCAGAAAGCAACAAATGCACAGCATCACCTTTCGTGCTTTTACTCTCGTCCTCACCAAAGCAATCATATAAATTAAAAATGCACGGCATCACCCTTCGTTCTTTTACTCTCTTTCCTCACCATATAATCAATAAAATCGGCACAGAATGGTACATCGTGCGGCACGGCATCACCCTTCATGCTTTACACTCTTTCCTCACAATAGAAAAAAATGCACGGCATCACCCTTCATACTTTATCACTCTTCCTCACCCAAGCAACAATCACAAAGAAGGGGCAAGGGAGTAGACAAATAATGATAGAAATCCCGGCAAGGGAATACAAATAAACAGCTAACTCCCGGCAAGGGAGCACAATTAAGCAGTTAAAACCCCGGCAAGGGAACAATATCAATAATCTCAGCATCCCGGCAAGGGAGATAGTCAACAAAGCAACAAGCATCCCGGCAAGGGAGCAATTCAATAATTCTTTATTTTTCTTTCACTTTTATCTCTTATCTCACTTTACCACCTGAGCCAACGCTCCAAAGGAGTTCAATCATTTCATGTATTTTCACGCTTTATGATATACTCGAGCCAATGCTCCAAGAATGTACAAATCATAATTCTTCCTCAAACTCTTCACAATATATGAGATTTATCAATTTAACAAGGAAGAGGTATCACAAAAATCTGAATAAACACAAATAAAACTCACGGTCATGCTAGACTCCGGTGTATAGATACTCGTCACCATGCCTATACACCATACTCAACAATTAGCAAATAGCAAACAACACTCTAATCCTATTCCCTCAAGCCAAAGTTAGAACAAACACTTACCTCGGTCCAAAGAATAGCAATCAACCCTCAAATACCGCCTTTCCTTTATAATCCGACTCCGAAACAACGATATCTAGGCATAATTAATTCAATAATATCAATAAAGACTCGATAACAAAATCTCATAGCTTAGATATGAAGTTCCTAGCATTCTTCCAAAAATACCAAAATTCGACCCCGGGCCCACATGGTCCAAACATGAGGCTCGGACCAAAACCCGATTACCCATAACCCCACGAGTTCAAATATATAATTTATTTTAAGATCCGACCCCAAATTGAGGTTGAATCACTCAAAATTCCCAAAAACCTAACTCTACCCAAAACCCCTAATTTCTACTTTGATTTCATGATTTAGGTTTAGAAACTCATTAATTAATGAAGGAAGATGAAGGAAATGAGTGGGAATTTACTTACCCAAGAAGCTTTGGTGAAGAAGTGCTCAAACATTCGCTCAAGAGCTGTGGAGAAGAAGAACTCGTGTGAAATATGGACTAAATCTCGTCACTGTTCTGTTTTGGGTATTTAAAATCACTGGGCAAAAATGCCCTATGCGATCGTGAAGAAGGTAATGCGATTGAATAGGGTAAGGGGAAGCTGGTCATTGCGATCGCGGAAGGGCTGTTGTGAATGCATAGAAGAAGAGGTTGTGCATTCCAGGTTTGGACTTAATGAAACGTGAACGCGGATTAAAGGTTGTGTTCGCATTGAAGGACCTGACTAAGCTATGCGATCGCGGATGAATCTATGCGATTGCATAGAACAAATATGGGGCACCTGAAGGATTACTTTATGCGATCGCAATGCTACCTATGCGATCGCATAGAACTAGATACAAGAACACTAGAACTGAAACTTCTGGAACTTTTCTAAGGTCAAAACCACTCCGAAACACTTCCGAAACACTCCCGAGCCCTCGGGGCTCCTAACCAAACACACACACTAACTCAAAAATATCCTACAAACTTAATCATGCGATTAAATCGCCAAAATAACATCATAAACGAGGAATCAAACCTCAAAATCATCACTTTTTCATCAAACTTCATAAACTTTCAAACTTAGAGTTTTAGGTCCGAAACACGTCAAATGACGTCCGATTTCAACCAAATTTCACAAAAAGCGCTTAAACCACATATAAGACTTGTATCGGGCACTGGAACCAAAATACGGGCCCGATACCAATGCTTTCTAATTCATTTTTATTTCAAATTTTCATATTAAATTTCAGAAAATAATTTCTTTTAAAAATTCATTTCTCGGGCTCGGGACCTCGGATTTCGATTCCGGGCATACGCCCGAGTCCCATATTTTTCTACGGACCCTCCGAAACCATCAAATCACAGGTCCGGGTACGTTTACCCAAAATATTGACCAAAGTCAACTTTAACCATTTTAAAGCCACGATTTATCAAATTTCACATAATTTAACACATAAGCTTTTCCGGCTACGCGTCCGGACTGCGCACGTAAATTGAGGCAACTAAAGGTGAGATTTTCAAGGCCTCAGAAGCACGGAAAAAGGGAGAAAACCGGTGATGACCCTTTGGGTTGTCACATTCACCCTACGTACAGGCTTAGTTTTTATTACAACCCACCAATCAGATTTATTCTGCCGCAATGGATAAGGAGCATAATACATTTGCCTAACATTATGTGCAATTATGGAAGGATCATAGCGATCATACTCCCTCGTATATATATATATATAGACACGCACACACACACACACACACAGACACTTCACTGTAATACTATAACGTATATATAACTTGTTATAGTATATGTTAGTGTGTGTATATACACACACTTCGTGCTACTTTAACTACATATATAGCATGTTATAGTATATGCTATTGTATTCATTATTTGTATTATAATAGACTTAATGAATTTCATTCATTCATCACTAGGTTATATATATAATTTTTCATCAAATATATCTGTGTGTAAATTGATTCATCGACTTATAACCTATTCAGATGCATCGTTGAATATTAAAAACAAAACGTCTCGACCTATATATATATATAAACACGCTTCGTTGTACTACTTTAACTACATATATAAAATGTTAGAGCATATTTTAGTGTATTCATCCCTTGTATTACAAAAGTGTTAACAGATTACATTTATATTATTTAGATAGTAAATATAAAAGTGATTTTTAATTTTGACCAATGTTGACCTGAAAAGAGACCAACTTTGGTCGCTAATTATCCAAAAATTAAAAATTAGCGACAAAAGTTGGTCGCTAATTTTAAATAAGATTTATTTATATTTTATAAAATATTTTAAATAATAATATAATTATTAAAAAAATATTATAATTGGGTCCCAAATTAGTGACCAAAGTTGGTCGCTACTTGCTTCCCTTTCATAACCGACCAACTTTGGTCGCCAATTTTAAATAATATTTATTTATATTTTATAAAATATTATAATAATAATATAATTATTAAACGTTATAACTGGGTCCCACATTAGCGATCAAAGTTGGTCGCTAATTTCAATATTTCTTTGACCAAGCAAGTCTGACCAGCCCGGTCAACATGTTGACCAGTTTATCGACCAAAAAGCGACTAACCTTGGTCGGAAAATTATTTTAAATAATTATTTAATAATTTTCTCCACATTAGCGATCAACTTTGGTCGCAAATTTTTGGTCGGTAATTCCCAGATTTCTAATAACGCATAATCATCCATATGTGCTTTATAAAATCTCATGTTAAATCGATGACAAATATTACTTTCACAAAGTGAAGGATTATTTTGAGAATCCTTATTATTCTCATTATCACAATGATGACGATTATAATTTCGTCTATTACCACGTCCACATCCATTGATACATTCATAGTAATAATTTTATCTTCTTTCAGACTTATCACATACTGCTATCACATTCTCTTAAGGGAAAGAGAATGAAGCAAATTCAATGGGACGAGTTTTCAATTCTTTGTCCACAATCATATATGAATTTGATCATGGCAAGGCATAGAAATTTTACCATTTTGGGTGGATATAATTTCTTTAAAACTCCATTGGAGTTACAATCAAAATTTATCGTTTTTGCTTGTATTTAAAATCAAATTATAGAATAAAAGAGAAAAATACGGTAAAATACATACCTTAAATCTAGAATTTAATCATGAAGGAAGTTCATAGAACAATTGACAATCATTATGCTCAATCCCAAAGCTTCTACTCAATTGGTTAGAGTCTCGTGCTGATAACGTATAATGAAACAATAAAAGAAGAAGAAGAGTATTGCAGAAAAAAGTAGGGAGAGAGGATCCTTATTGATTTGGGATGAATTATAATTGAATAAAATTCCTCTATTTATAGGGGAAAAGTGACTTAACCGCTAAGTAAAATCCCTACAATCTATCTAAAATATAGACATTCACCTTAAATAGAATTCTATTTATAACATTTCGGAGTTTTTCAAATTTTCGAAAACAAAATGCATTTTCAAGTGAAAATTGAAATTTTTAAGACCAAATGCTGATTTAAAAAAAATGAAAATTTTTTTGGAAAAAAAATTCTTATATTCAAACGGGCTCTTGATAAGATACATGTGTCATTGTGGAGTTATGCTTCATGTTAAGTTTTTATAATCAACTAAATGGGGAAGTGAAATAAACAGTGAAACTACCTACCGATATCGCTGACGCAAAGCTATAAGCCTCGATACTGCCAATTACTTAGATCGTAATAATTAATCAAGAATTACAAGAAAATACACATGACTTCATACCATAATAAAAAATGACCTATATTTTTAAATTTTACCGTACCTAGCTCATATTGTACATATTTTGAAAGTACTGACAAATTCACATATGTGTTCTTACAATCATTGCTTCTAAAAGCTATGGAGTTAAATTTGTATTCTCACAATCATTGTTTTCACACTCTCTTCTTCTCACATCTTCTACATATGCTTCAAGGGTCGTCTGCCATTACTGCTTCTCTCCCTGTGTCACCTGATTACAATGTAAGAAAATTGAAAAGTAGAAGTCCACCATTGAAGGTCAAAAGCTTTGTTGTCGAAAATGAGATTTTTTGAGTTTGTTAGTTGTTTGGATTGAGTGTTGTTCCAATTGATTGAAAATATCAAAAGGAGTTTAAATTTAAATTTGAAGTGATTTGGAGTAGATTTGAGCAAGATTTGAGTTAAATTTCAGAAAAGACGCAAGGAAGAAGACGAAGTCAGTTTTTTGTATAATTGTGTATAATATTGTATAATAGTGTATAAACACATCTTATACACTATTATACAATTTTATATATTTTTATACAAGCGTCTGTAGACGAACTTCTTTCACGATTTTCAGTTGAAATTCTTTTCAAAACCAATCCAAATCTCTATTAAATGACTTTAAATTTTATATACAACCTCTTTATACTATTTCTAACAAGTCTAAATAACACACGTTCCAAATTTTTCATAAAATCAAATTCGGAATTTAAATTCACATATTTAAGCTTGTTAAAAATCTAGTTTTCACCACCCAAATGGATTTGGTTTGTTGAACTAGTAATTGAGTCATAGTTACTGATTCGAAAATTAACTTAAAAGCTTGAGCAATCTTTTTTAAAGATTAAATAGTAATTTTGAGAACCTATTGGAATGTTGAGTATTACCTATTATTTTTTGGCTAGCTGGTTGTAAATTGAAATATGGGCTATAAAATTAAAAAGTAGAGAGCCCTATTGCTTTAATGTGAAATTTTTCCATTAATCAATCCGAGTTGCAGGATTTAAAAATGTTTGGATAAGGTATCAAGCCTGTGAACAACACCTCTCTTTGAACACCCTGAATCTTTATTTCCTAACGCAAGTGTATTAAGGGTGTTCAAATATAATATAGGGAAAAGGGCCAAATATATCCCTTTACTTTCAGATATTGTCCACATTTAACTTTCGTTATACTATTTAGCCAATTTATCCCTACCGCTATACTCTATGGCCAAATTTATCCTAACTATCGGCACACTTATAAAAGTTAACTCTTGATCTATTAGGTAATCCAAAATCTCTCAATTTTCTTTTATTTAAATCACTTGTTGTTCTTCTTGCTCCACTATTTTCATATGTTACTATTGATGTGAATGCTAAAGGCACTAGACTATAAAAAATATTCAAGGATATTTTTAATTACCAATGCATCCACTTCTCTTCTTGTGATAATGGATTTGGAATTGGTTTAAAATTTTATTTATTTTTCAACCATATACACACCATAGAATTCACTGGCATTATTGTATATTATATGCAGTTCCTCATCATGTATGTACATGTATATTCGAATATATTTTGTTATTGTCTAATTAGTGTAGAGTTCGATCTACTAACTCAAGAGTGCACAATGCGTAGGCATTTGATTGAAGCAAAGTTGAATTTGATAGTGTAAAGTTTCTAAAGAACTTTAACTTCTATGATTAATACTTGCAAAGTCTCCATACCTTTGGCGCAACGAATTCATGAAAGTTGGGGTGCTGTAAATACTTTTAAAATTTAGACTAGCTACCTAATTTAGATTCTTCAATTTACTATAATTTTTTTACTTACCGTTGTACTATTTTAGTATTTCTTTCTCTTATTTTTTTTCAATTAAGAAAGCAGGTAAATGCAAAGTATTTCGAAAATAGTGAATCAAGAAGAAAATAAGTGACTTAATTATAATAATTTGGGAGATTCTGGGTCATCTAACTGACTGGAAGGTAATTTTAAAAGTTTGCTGATGGTAGGGGTAAATTTGGTCGGATAATATAACGGTAGAGATAAGTTTGGTCGAATAGTATAACAGAAATTAAATGTAGATAATATCCGAAAGTAAAAGGGTATATTAGGTCCTTTTTCCTATAATATATAACTATATAAAATAATAATTAATCGATACACATATTATAATTATTCGACAAAGGATGTTCGTTGACCACCCTCGAGATAATGTGGCTACGCCACTGCCGAGTTGTAGGATCTAACTTTTCTATAGACATTTAGAGTTTTTACTTTTCTAGAAAGACTTAAATGTAACTTCAGAGAGTGATAATTAACTTATTTTGCATTTTTTGAATTCTTCTTGCGTTATGATAATTCTTCAGAATAAATAAGATACATTGATACAAAATATCTTCTCTTTCAAAAGTGCCCATTGCTCCCTTCACCACCCAAATATCATAGATTGTTGAGGAATTAAACCCAATAAAATATACCTGGGGCAAGTACACAGATAACCATTTTCAAGGATGCTATATAGAGATTAACCAGTACTTATTTTGTCCTGAAATTTTAACTAAAAATCTTAACTTCGGGACAATTCAAGACACTTTTACTCCGAAAAATTGAACTACAACAACAACGACCCAGTAAAATCCCACAAGTGAGGTCTGGGGAGGGTAGTGTATAACCAGACCTCTCGGATAGTTGTTTTCGATAGACCCTCGGCTCAAGAATTCCGAAAAATTAAACTGAAAAACTGAAATTCAGGACGCACCGGCTAATTCTTAAATAGCAGCCCTTTAGAGTGGCTACTTGGTATCGTTTCTAAAATATGCCCCCCACATGGTCCATTAGAACATGTAACTTGGAGCACTTGAACTAAAAAGAAAAACTTCTAATTTTGCAGGCTTCACAATCATTTCAAGAACATTATTCTCAAGAACTTCATGGGATCAAAATTGTAGCTACAATCCTCAATTCATACTGTTAATGATCATTGAATAGCTTGAATGAATAACCCCATATGAATTATGAACCATAACAACAGATGAAGAAGTCTATTTCCAGATAATACTTTCAATAATGTCACATACTTCAACAAACATAAAAAGTTTTATTCATGTGGGAGAGCATTTTACAAAGCTGACTAACTAGATCGCAAGTTCAAAGGAAACTAGTAATAGATTAGACCATGAAGAGAACTGATGGACACAGATATAGATTAGAAAGATAACAGAGGAAGCCTACGATTTGTGTCTAGCGAGGTGGGGTAGCACCCATCTGGAAAGGTTGTACAAGCAATGAACTCCTCTTACACTATAATCAGATTGAAGCTCGAGTCGCTCTTTTTGGAGTTAAAATGTACATTTCACAGCCATGAGCATCAACCCGAGCACTGAATGAACCCACCATGTTCTCTGAAACAACTTCATGCTGCAATATTGCCATAGCAATGGGATCAGAGCAAACCTTTTGAAGTAATGAATACATTTCAAGGACATGAGTTCCAGAACATAGAGAAATGAAGGCAGCAAACAATGCTTAACTGATTCAGATGTATCAGTGTGAAAATTTTAAGTTACTAGAGATCCTGATTTTACATGAAACTGGCTATATGCCGAACAAACTTACCTTCCACAAGTCTCTCACAGAGACGCTGATGGAGGATTGTAGTCCAATTGCACCCCATTTAGCAGTAATAGTTGCAGCCTTTGAACATCTGTTCCAGAGTACTATAGCCAAACGGTTTCCAGACAAGGGACCGGCCCAAACCTGAAAACAAAATAAAGAACATTAATAATAACAGATTGGTAAAGCATTAACAAAATTTACACCACTCAAACCCATTCTCTGCCCCCACCCCTCGAAAGAAAAAGAAGTTATATCCAAATGCATCGCAACAATAATAATAAGAATGACCACAACAATAATAATAATACATCAACAAGTATGCCTCAATCCTAATTAGTTGTGTGTGTGTGTGGGGGGGGGGGGGGTTATCTTAATCCTCTATATCCCCTCCACTCCATTGACTGCATTCATTATTGAGGATTACTACTTTTATTGTCATAATAATACTAATAATTAATAACAAGAATAATAACAAGGAACTACTCATGACAGAACATTATTGGCAAAGGCTACATGATATTGTGCAAGAAAACAATTTCTTGGCCAGTCAGTTAAACATGTGAGGTATGTAAATCTCATAAGTGGCTGCCTTGTTACTTAAGGCTGAAAGTTACTAAATACTTATGCACCAAACGGACAAAACACTACACTTGTATCTCAGTGTATAAAGCTTCAAGCAATTAAGCATGGTGTGGAACATTGGATCTCTGTGAGATACAGAATCCGGAGCTATACCAGGCTGCAAATATCTCTATGATCTTTTTTCAATTGAAAAATTGTTCTTCGAATTTTTGAACCAAATCCTACCTAAAATATCCTATCAGAAAGGCCAAAGTTCAATTAACACCCACTTACCCTCTTTACTTTTTGTTCAATCATGATGGAGAAGAGCTTGATTGCTTTCCAAATTCATTTTGAAGAAGCAATATTTTTTATAAGGTGATGAAGTAACAATTGATGTGGTGAATAAATTTTCCAATATAGAAGTGGCATATAAACGAGGCAAAAATATGGTTTTCTCCATATACCATCCAATCCTCTGGGATTGCTTTCCAAATTCATCTATCCAAGAGAATGGAAGGTCTTGTCACATTGAGAAAATTCCACATCAAATGAAATTTTAACATATTTAGACCTTTTTGTGTGTGATTATTGTCAGAAACCAACCTCTGTATGATCTTTAATTATTTAGGTAGTCTAGGTGAGAAATTTTTCAATCAATTTCTCATAATCCTCCAGCTTAATATTTCAAGTAAAACGAGAAAGAGTGTTCAATTCTATAAGGTCACTTTATCTGGTAAAGCATCAACGAACTCGTGTTTAAACTGTAAACAACCATAAATGGAGTTCTTCATTCATATATCAGAATACTGAAATAAGTAGCTTCCCAAGAGATTATCTTATTCTGGAAAACCAAAAGATGCAAAATGCAGATAACGAGAAAGAATAAATGAGAAACAAGTGCAACTATACCTGCTCGCAACCATCTGGTCTGGCAGCATAAACTCTCCTACCCTGAACACCAAGTGGATCTGTAAAACAGAAGAAGTCATTTCTTATAAATAATTATTTATATCAAAACCATATGCAAACCAAAAGTACAAGGAAAATATGAGCATTCTCTGACAGAACAACCTCCTACCATCAAAAAAGGGGTGGAGAAGGGGTTACAAGGAAGACAAAGCTTTTTACCTTGGTCAACAGCGATAACCTCTTTATTGGAAAGAATTTCTAAAGTTTCAGCGGTGATGTTTCTGACATCACAACCAATAATAAGTGGAGCCTACAAATAGAAGCATGACATCAGTTCATGAAGTAAGAGGGTTGAAGCACACAAAGCCACTGATGGACTTAAGTAATGACATATACACATTAAAACTTCTAAAAACTGGTCCATCTCCCTATTCTTGTCCTTATTTCATTTACACACATACACCATTTAAACAAGCAAACAATTTCACTGAAGAACGGTTCCATCACAAATTTGTCGTCCTAAGGAGAAATTTTTTCGAAAAGGGATTAGATACAACTTACAAGTATTCAGTCAGACAATCAAAAAGAAAAAAAAAACAAGAGAGGACTCAGAAAACATAATTATGAGTTTGATTGGGGATTTGCCTTCATCAAAGCCCAAATGCTAAAGTGCCCTTTGTACTCGTGGTAATTCATGCCCCCATTTCCAACCTCTAACATATCAGGATCTGCCAGAAGATAATAGAGAGTTAAAAAAATTCAAATGCTATTCATTCTACACCCCTTCAAAATCTAATGTTTCAGGCCCACTACCTACCGTTCCATCCACCAGGTCCAGCATAGGATGCCCACTTGTCATTGATATCAGCAATAGTTGTCATGCTAAAAGAAGTAAAATAAATGAAAGATTTCTGTCAGTATGATGCTTAATAGAGTTAAGTAACAATTCAGAAAAAGCAAAAAAGTTAAGCAGTATGGACAGTGAATAGTTCTCTTACTGTTAAGTTAAGAGTGCATATTGTTTTATCCAGCTACTGTTCATAATTAGTGTAGAGCTATGATCAAAATCTTCTAAGTTTTGAAGGTACCATACATACATGCATAACTATCTTTATTTACTGTAACATCAGATTACAAAATAATACAAAAATAAGATGAAATAAAATAAAAATGTCGTAAGTTAGAACCTTGCCCATGTATCATTGATGTCATCTGTTGTACGCCAACTGTTTCCAATTTTTCCAGCCCATTTGGCAGGGTCATCGACACCCCTGCCATTTTGAAACAAAGCACAAAGAAAGCCCTCAAAATGCTGGTTAAGAACTCCATTTCAAATCGAAGAAAGTGCTTCGAAGTTACCATTCACAAAGTGCATAAAATATAGTCCGTCCAGTAGCATTAAGGGCATCACGCATGGGCGGGTATCTGGGAAACGTCTTAGTAATTAGATCTAATTATACACCTAAACCAATTAACTTAGACC
Organism: Nicotiana sylvestris; assembly: GCF_000393655.2. Lineage (NCBI taxonomy): Eukaryota > Viridiplantae > Streptophyta > Magnoliopsida > Solanales > Solanaceae > Nicotiana > Nicotiana sylvestris. The sequence continues at coordinate 106,785,336 of NC_091059.1, read as the reverse complement.
TCACTGACTAAGAGTTGAACCTCTTTTGTGGTGGGAGGCCTAGATTGAAGCAGTTGTCGTACTTCAAATAGTCAACACCCTGTGTAGTTGAACAATCAGAATTTTAGTTAGCAGCTGAAATGTAAATCAACTTCCACATTAAAAGAAATGAAATGAAAAGCAACGCTAATGCTAACATATTAACCAGGATTTACAAGTAAGAAAACTGTGTTACAATGTATACAAAATGCAATTAACAGTATTAGCTAGTGCTGCAATCAGCATATGCAACTGTATAGCTCTTTTTTCTTTTAAAGCAAAGACAATTAATTCCTCGAAATCACATCAATTCTTTTTTCCGTTATCTAAAGGCTAGGATATCCAGAAGAAGAAAATTTCTGTTAACATGTATTACCATTTGTATATGTAACTCTACTGCTGGAATGGTCATTATTGTGTTTATCACTAAGTTTGGAGACATTTACGGTAACAATGCGAGTGTGCGACTGATGAAACAGAAAGGACAAACTAACCCAAGATGCCCAAAGTTCAGCATCATTGTTTTCATGAAACAGTGAGCCAGGTCGAACTTGACATGTAAAAGCCCTACAAGATCCAAGTAACTGAATAGTGAGAAATAGGAGACTGCACAAACACTTTATCCCAGACAGAAAATGTTTTTAACTATTTTTGGCATAGTTCAAAGATAATCAGACAGGATAGTGGGGATTTGTCCTACCCAGCATCAGAATAAACACCTAGCTTTAGACCCTTTGAGTGCACATAATCAGCTAGAGCTTTAATTCCAGATGGAAAAGTTTTCGGGTCAGGAATCATTTGACCCTGCACAATAGTTGGCGGATGATTAGCGTCTCACAAATCCATATACAGTCTGAAACTAAAAGCAAGGGATCATAACCAAAAAACAACCACAGTTTAAATGCCGACATCAGTTAAATTGTAGACGCACCTTTAAATCTCGAGTCAATCTTGACCAACAATCATCTACAATGGAGAAAGCATATCAAACTGTCAAGATGTAAACCTCAAAAACAAAAGCAAATTAGTTTCTTCAAATGCTTACCGATGTTGACATAAGTATAACCCAGGCTAGCCAAACCAGTTGATACGAGTGCATCAGCTGCCAAAGAGCACTTTTATGCCATTGAATTACCATCTAACGATTCAATAAAGGCTCTCATACTCTCAAGAAAACTATCGAAACAAGGTAAGGGTGCTGGGGGGGGGGGGGGCATTACCTGTTTCCTTGATGACTGTTTCATTTATGTTGCAAGCGAAAAAATTCCAGGTACTCCATCTGTTCCAGAAATAGGATTAATCACACAACTATAACACTCTTAACTTTTAACATATCAAAACTGTGAACAAGCATAAAGTTTTGTTCTAAATTAGCAAGAGTGTCAAGAAAACGCATCAGCACATATAATCTCGAAACGCAATTCATGGACTTAGCCTTGGCCTTTTCTCCTTGTATAGTCACAGAAGGTTAACAGCAAGTGTAACCAAATAACAACAGGAAGAAACTACATGGTTTCAAATAAATATTAAGTTATTCATTTCCTAAACTTTCTTGCCTTAAGAAAAAAAAAAACTAAAATCAACCACATAAACATAGATATAATTTATAAGCTCCGATGTTAGCCAGTTCATGTTAAGAGAGTGCTGGACACTAGAGTCATAAAAAAGAAAAAAAGAAAATTAACCATAAAATATGCGATTTTTTCTAAAAGTTGAAAGCTTTAGACAAGAGAATTACTAATAAACTAAATGAGAGACAACATAAAGATTCAATTTTTATACGAGAAAACAAAGCAAAAGCAGGGGATGAGTGAAGAAAAGGGGAAGAGGAGTGGAAAATAACGGACCCCATCTGAGGAGTTCGAGCTAAGCCATTGTCAATTTGAAGAACACCATAATTGGAAGTATCATAGAGTTGAGAAATGGGGAGTCTTTCTTGAATTTTCAAGTAAGGATGAATTGGAAGCTCTCTTGCCGTGACTGTCACTGACATTAAAAACACAGTCAAAGACACAACAGCAAGAAGCATAGCCGCAGTGGCAAGAATGCCAGTGGACTTCGCCATTCTTGAATTTTGGATTTTGTTTCCACAATTTCTGAAAAAGAGTGGATTATTAGAAGGAGAAGAAGAAAAAGAATAGAGAAAGGTTGAAGAATTTTGAAGGGGGAAGGAAATGAATTATTTGTAGCTAATTATCCAAAGCATCTTCCTTTTATCCGCTCTGATGAAGATTAAAATTGGCAGCTAATATTGACTTATTGTTATATTATTATTGGACCATCCATTTCTTACTTAAAAAAGGATCTTATTTTATTGGGTGTTAGCCTTGCTCTTTTGGATTAGTGTTTTTGTTGCACACTTTTCGCTCCCAGGGAAAAAGGAAAATACTAGAGGCAAGGATCCGATGAGTGCATCCTCAGTATTTTTATTCAAAGATAATTGGAAAAACAACACAATGGTCGTGCCGTATCCTGATCTTCGTAAGTACAGGGAATCTGGTCTCCGAGGGAATTAAAAAAAATGCTACTCCATCTAATATCAGTATTAACTCCTAGAAACTTCTACTATTTTCATAAAGAAATTATTAAAGTCAAGCAAGTATTCGTGCCTAATTAAGATGGAGTTTGTATCTTTACCATATAACACTTAGGGCTCGTTTGGTAAGAGCCGCAAGGAATAATTAATTCCAGGATTAAAGTCACTTTTTTTTGTCCAAATTGTTTTTCTTTTTGTCTAACTCACTTCCTTTTGTCTGTGTCGGAAATAACTCTATTCATAGGTCCGAGATCTACGTCTATGAATTGAAAGGTCAGAATAATCAACTCTGAGAATTTCATTCGGAGAAGGAGCCTTATAAAGGTCATATTGATTCTTATCAAAGAAAGACAAGATTAAACGAGGTTGTTCAAACAGGCATAGGCCAACTAAACGGTATTCCGAGTCGGTGATTGTAAGACTTCCTTTTATCGATCTTGATTCGCGTATAAATTCCGGAACTATGGACATAGATGAACCGGAGAGCCTCGAAGTCCCACAGGTATCATAGAATTCGTTAAAAAGAGTTTATCTCATGTTTGGTTGGGAGAAAATTGCGGTATACTTAATCTCGGGATTAATTATTCCGATATTGTAATATTTTCTTATCCCCATAAAATGGTGAAATAATTAATTCCGACATAACTAATCACAAAATAATTAATCATGGAATAACTTCTTTCCGACCAAAAGACCACTTAAAATCTTAAATGCATGTTTATCACAAAGAGCTTTTTTTTTTTTTTTTTTGAATTTTCTTGTTCGGGCCACTCTTTCTCTTAAATATTTTTTTCCAAACAATCTTAGGTAACTGATGAGATGGATCATTGAATACCGTTCAGACTTACAGTATGTTCCACACAATACGTTCAGCTCTTTTTTTCTTTTTCTTTGTTTCCTTTCCTAATCTCATGTGTAATTGAAAGTAAAAAACAAGGGTGACTGGTGGGACCAACTAGTTTATCCATCATTATTATGAATTTTATCTGTATTAATAGTGTATTGGTCAAAATTTGACTGTCATAGCCGAGCTGACCAACGTCCCGCCCAAGTGACAGGGTAGTAAGACGACATGACCCACTCTGCATCCCATCCTCGATATCCGTCGAGTCAGAAGGAGCAATGTCTAAAGGACGACCAAGGCACGCTTGGTGCGAGAGAGTGTCAGACCAAGTAAATGGCAAGGGTGCCTTGACAATATATAGTAGGGAAAAACCCTCGATAGAGGGGAGGCTCTCCTCCCCATTCTCTCCCCCAAGCTCTCTTCTTATAATCTTCATAGGAAGGAAGTAATCTGCAGAAAAACATGTAGAACCACCTCTCCCATCGATTGATGGGAGCCACAACGAAGAATTTCAATAAGATCGATTATATCTATTTCATCTTATATGCTATCTATTCTGTTAGCTCTTTGATCTGGAAGTTATTATGTCTGACTAAGATTTACCCCTTTATTTTCTTTGATTCAAAAAGGTTCCGATATTTTTTGAGTCAAACAATTTGGTGCCGTCTGTGGGAATTTCTTAGTGAAATTTCCTAGTCTCTCCCAGATCAAAGATAAGAAATACGATTACCCACCGAAAAGAGCGCTAAGGCAAAACCCAACCCACGCAGAACAAAGGCGTAGCGCAGAAGGGGAAGGAGAACCGAGTATAGTCACCGAATTTAGAAATCCTCGCCATATTAACCATCGAAATGTCAAACAAAACGAGCAACGTTAAAAACCCGCTCTCCTTCACCGGACCATCAGATGGGGGTAAGGAAAGTATCATTTTAACTCACCTTCTGCTTTTTGCTCAAGCAGGAACATAAATGCCACGCGAGCGAGCAAGCAGAGAAAAATCTCAATTAAAGAATGAGAAATTGCTACAAAACAACCGAAACACCGCCCGCCGGTGACATCTCCAGGTCGGAAGGCAGGAGTTAGAAAAGAAAACTACAATGTGTGCGCAGAACAAACCTAAGCGAAACAGCAACGTTTCGTACTCTCCGACATTGCACTCTATGATGCAAACAATGTCAAGCGAACTGGGACTCCCCCAGAAGATGTCCGATTCTCCAAAAACTGGGACTAACGACAGGTTACTATTTCAATAAGTTCGAAATAACACTCTTTAAGGCCAAGGGCCTTCACCAAGAAGAAGAGTTCGACCTCGATTGAACGACAACGAGTTACTATTTCAATAAGTTCGAAATAACATCCTTTAAAGCCAAGGGCCTTCGCCAAGAAGAAGAGTTTGACCTCGATCGAACGACGATGAGTTATTATTTCGATAAGTTCGAAATAACACCCTTAAAGGCCAAGGGCCTTCACCAAGAAGAAGAGTTCGACCTTGATCGAACGACGACGGGTTACTATTTCGATAAGTTCGAAATAACAACCTTTAAGGCCAAGGGCCTTTTCCAAGAAGAAGCGTTCGACCTCGATCGAACGACGACGGGTTACTATTTTGATAAGTTCGAAATAACACCCTTTAAGGCCAAGGGCCTTCGCCAAGAAGAAGAGTTCGACCTCGATCGAACGACGATGGGTTACTATTTCGATAAGTTCGAAATAACACCTTTTAAGGCCAAAGTCCTTCGCTAAAAAGAAATTCGACCTTAATCAAACAGCGACGGGTCGGATTTTGGACAAAAGTTCGAAATCACACCCTTTAAGGCCAAGGGCCTTCGCCAAAAAGAAAAGTTCGACCTCGATCGAACGACGATGAGTTACTATTTCGATAAGTTTGAAATAACACCCTTTAAGGCCAAGGGCCTTCGCCAAAAAGAAGAGTTCGACCTCGATCGAACAACGACGGGTTACTATTTCGATAAGTTCGAAATGACACCCTTTAAGGCCAAAGCCCTCGCCAAAATAAGGGTTCGACCTCGATCGAACGACGACGGATTACTATTTCGATAAGTTCGAAATAACACCCTTTAAGGCCAAGGGCCTTCGCCAAGAAAAAGAGTTCGACCTTGATCGAACGACGACGGGTTACTATTTTGATAAGTTCGAAATAACACCCTTTAAGGCCAAGGGCCTTCTCCAAGAAGAAGGGTTCGACCTCGATCGAACGACGAAGGGTTATTATTTTGATAAGTTCGAAATAACACCCTTTAAGGCCAAAGGCCTTCGCCAAGAAGAAGATTTAGACCTCGATCGAACGGCGACGGGTTACTATTTCGATAAGTTCGAAATAATACCCTTTAGTGCCAAGGGCCTTCGCCAAGAAGAAAAGTTCGACCTCGATCGAACGACGACGGGTTACTATTTCGATAAGTTCGAAATAACACCCTTTAAGGCCAAGGGCCTTCACCAAGAAGAAGAGTTCGACCTCGATCGAATGGCGACGGGTTACTATTTCGATAAGTTCGAAATAACACCCTTTAAGGCCAAGGGCCTTCGCCAAGAAGAAGAGTTCGACCTCAATCAAATGACGATGGGTTACTATTTCGATAAGTTCGAAATAACACCCTTTAAGTCCAAGGGCCTTCGCCAAAAAGAAATTCGACTTTAATCAAATAGCGACGGGTCAGTTTTTCGACAAAAGTTCTAAATCACACCCTTTAAGGCTAAGGGCCTTCACCAAAAAGAAGAGTCCGACCACAATCGAACGGCGACGGGTTACTATTTCGATAAGTTCGAAAAAACACCCTTTAAGGCGAAGGGCCTTCGCCAAAAAGAAGAGTTCGACCTCGATTGAACGACAACGGGTTACTATTTTGATAAGTTCGAAATAACACCCTTTAAGGGCAAAGCCCTTGCCAAAATAAAGGTTCGACGGGGCAGATGCGACGGCTATCACCATCTCTACGGGCGGAGCGGTATCAACCCCCGCCCCAGATCCCGTCAAGGGAGAGTCGTCCAGGTGAATTATAGTCGGAGGGGCTGCCTCGAATTTCTACTCGCCGCCTCTTAGACGACCCTTCTTCTTCCTCAGCGCGGGGAGACTCATCCGTCTTATGATCAACATGAGCCGGAACTTCATCCTGAGAAGTGGCCTCCGCAGGAATAACTGCAGCCACCGACTAAAACCGAAGCATCCCTCGACAAAGACAGAACTGCAGGTGCTGCAATAGGGCGAGCAGATAATGCTGGCTGACGAAAAGCCAATGGAGGAGGCCTCGCTCTCCGCACTCTCCTTGGCATCGACAAACATCATATAAGAAACTAAGTAAGAAGAGAGGAAAAGTAACAAACAAAAATGACATCTCACCCGTAAGGGGCCTGCGTCCAAATTTTTCATAAAAGGCCGACCAGGTGCGAACCCCCGCCGTATGGGGAAGGATGGCGCTCACCCACTCGCGAATACCTTCGACAGATGGAGGAGGCAATTTCTCGACTGCAGAGACATAACAGGGTTTAGTACTGTAACGAAAAATTGTCGGATATATCTCCAACTAAAAGCATAAGAAACTTACGTGCAAAGTTCTATTTCTCAGGGAACCCCATCGGATCCGCCACAATGTGCTCAGTCCACACATAGAAATAATTCTCATAGAAACGACGGTTAGCCCTGTCGTCCATTTTCACTGCTAGACTCTTCGACCCCCAAGGAAGCATGTGAAGCATCGTGCCGCGGATAAGCTGAGGGTCGAAGATATTGAGCATGTGATCCAAGGTGATCTCACGACCGGCGAGCTCTGCAAACTTGAGCAGCATAAGGAACAGCTTGTACAGGTATGACGAAAGTTGGGCCGGGCATACCTCATAAAAACGGCAGAAGTCTACCACCAGGAGAGGGAGAGGAAGCGTGTATCCAATAAGAAAGGGGTAGGCGTAAAATACGCAGTATCGAGGACGGTCAAAATAAACTATGTCGTTTCCTACCGCCGGTCGCATGTCGACATAATCGGGGATCCCCTACCTGGCTTTCAACTCTACAATGTCTTCTTCTCTCATAAAAGAAGAGAAAGGTTTCAGCTCCGCCCCGGTGCGACTACTGAAGTCGGTCAACTCTCTCCCAGGGCGAGGCAAAATCTCAACTACCGATGGGACCTCCTTGTCTTCCACTGCATCTGCCCTTCCAGTGGCCTGAGCAACATTTTTCGGTGCCAAAATGGTGACAGGGAGATCGGTGCGAGAGGAATCACCAGCCATTTTGTCCAAATGATGCGGCAAAAAGACAACAGAAAGAACGAATGAAAGTTTTCAGTTAACCGAGAGCAAACGAAAACTTGGAGTGTCAGGAAGAAAGTATATTTGCAGAATTCTTTCGAGTAAAAGGCAAAGAAGTGTGTCAATCGAATGATGAGTTCCTTCTATTTATAAGAGACATAAATCCACAAAGCACGAAACCCAAGAGTCGCTAATCGTATCTGATAAGACACGAAACGTTTCAGTTCCCCAGGAACGTGTGTCATAATGGCGGTAACCACGAATAACTCTTTGATGCCAAACGACGTTTCAGTTCCGAAATAGCCGCAACGGTCCAAGGATATCGAAAGAACGCCGACATCTCACTTAAAACCCAAGTAACGTAACTAAGGAACGAGGAGATAGATTTCGCTCGAATTCATAGCAATCATGATCTGTCTACCAGGCCCGACGGGAGACGACCCTGACAGACGGAGGGACTAACTGTATTGGTCAAAATCTGACCGTCACGGCCGAGCTGACCAACGTCCCGCCCAAGTGACAGGGCAGTAAAAGACGACATGGCCCACTTTGCATCCCATCCTCGACATCCGTCGAGTCAGAAGAAGCAATGTCTAAAGGACGACCAAGGCACGCTTGGTGTGAGAGAGCGTCAGACCAAGTAAATGGCAAGGGTGCCTTGACTATATATAGTAGGGAAAAACCCTCGATAGAGGGGAGGCTCTCCTCCCCATTCTCTCCCCCAAGTTCTCTTCTTATAATCTTCATAGGAAGGAAGTAATCTGCAGAAAAACATGTAGAACCACCTCTCCCATCGATTGATGGGATCCACAACGAAGAATTTCAATAAGATCGATTATATCTATTTCATCTTATATGCTATCTATTCTGTTAGCTCTTTGATCTGGAAGTTATTATGTCTGACTAAGATTTATTCCTTTATTTTCTTTGATTCAAAAAGGTTCCGATATTTTTTGAGTCAAACAAATAGCTAACTCATTTTATTTACTGTATCTGTATTACTAAAACTTTTCAGAAAGTACTTTTCAGTGCAATCTCGTGTTTATCGTTACCTTTAAAATTTGTTTTGTTCTTATCACCTTAGACTGGCCCTCCAATACATTCCTCGAGGACGACAATTATTTGGCAGCGGAGTAGTGTTCTATTGGTTTAATAATAATAATAATGATGATGATTTCTTAAGGAAGACAAGTTTGGTAGGTACTTGGACTGTAAAGCACGATAACAATCCAACGGCCCTACCCCTGAAAATAGAATATTACGAGCTTGATCCTATTGAAATGTGGACCACAACGATGTAATCTTCAGTACATCTTGTACTGCAGAGGCCAATATTCCATATAAAATCCCAGTATTTACGGGTCCATTTCATCTCAAATTAGAAAAGGAAACCAAAAAAACAAAAAAATGACAAACCATTGTAATTGGTGCTGGACTTTATTAAATAACCATGATAGTTGAATGGCAATTCAGCTACGACAAGTAATCTATCTTTCCACAATGTTCGCCACTTAAAGCTTTAGTATTTCTATATTCTTCTACAACATTGTCCCCGTCGTCATCAAATGTTGTCACAGTGTCACGTATGACAGGTTACCTATTACTATATATATTAGTCTTTTCATATTTTGTCAACCCTCCTAAGGATTGTAAAATTATCCTTATGAATTTGATCATACTTTTGGATAACAAATTAAAAAAAAAAAAAACGTTGGTTTGACCGACGAACTACGTGGGAAAATAAACCTTTTTTTTATTTGAAGCAAGATTTTTTGAAAGTAACAGCTCAACTTAATTTATACATTGCTCGAGAAGAGCAATGTTTTTTCTCCTCTTAACTATAGATTAATAAACAAAATAAGAAAACACATAAACAGTGTCATGGTGGGAATACTGTTTTGCATTTTTTAGATTAAAACAAAAAGAAGAAGAAAAAGAGAGAAAGAAAGGAAAGGCGAGAGAGGAAAATGTACGCCTTCAAGTTTCGCTCCCTAATTTAACGCCATTAAAAAATTGGTAACTTGTCATGAAAGATGTTGGTGATTTGTCGTGAAAAACGTTGAATTGTGTTTAAGGAATTGATATTCGCACAAACAAAATACAGACGGCATCCTACGTTTCTATGTCTCATCCCATAAATAACATAATTACCATGACATGATTTTATAAGAGTTTGTGAAACATTCGGAAAGTATCCTTCCAAGTTATGGAAGTATACCACAACATAGGTGTATGGGGAAAAATGAAGTTAATATATCGAATTAATTATGTGATGACATGTTATGACACGTGGATCGGTAAAGGAAGGACAGTTGGTGAAAAATAGTTGAAGAGGCACGAGTTTTAACAGGTACGGGCAAAGATCCAAGAAAGCCAGAAGGAATAGATGCTGGAACCTATTGATATTTTGAAGAAGCATCGAAAGAATGAACCTAAAATAGCAAAAGGGTATAATACGTATTATTGGTAATTAATAGACATTAATTATGGAAAACGTTATGGAATCTGTATTGAAACAATTATGATTGCCAATTATAATGTTACATTAAATGTCATTAATTGTCCATAATGACTCCATTATGAAAGGAGAGAAATGTATTATTTAGAAATAGCTATAAAGATGAGGAATGAACATTTGTAAGGACACGAAATACTATTGGAATATACTGATTTACTTTGCTTTCTATTAAGCTATTATTTACATCAATTATTCCTATTTCTGTTTGGTTATCAGTAACCCGAGTTTTTCTAAAAACAAGCTTTGATCGAAATCCCTATTTTTGGTTAAACAAATTGGTTCCGTTACCGGGAATCTGATAATCATCTGCTTTCCAAATCGATACTTTTATCAAAAATAATCATGTCTAATGTCAACGATAATAACCAACACAATTTACTACTCCAAGATCCACAACATCAACTGAACGAACAAGATGACACAACCCTACCTCCTTCGCCACAACATTCTCAGCGACAATCACGAGAGGGGACTCCAAACAGATCTGAATCAAATGAACATGACAGAGTTGCAAATAAACAAGCTATCGATGAAGCTCTTAAAAATTAATTGTTCAACAGGTTAACAATGCTCTCCAGGCTTTTACTAGCCAGTTGCTGGTTGTACCGCCAACACCAACTCCAAATAACAACACTTTGAAAAACCCTAGTTCTGGACTCGTTAATTCAGGCAGTGGTGGAACTCCCAGCGAGTCTCATGAAGGAGAACCAGGCAACACAGTTAATTCCGATTTACAAAATTTAGTATTAACTTTGCAGAAACATCTCAAGGAGCAAAGCAACTGCATAGAGCAAATACCTGGAGTACCACCTGTAATCAAGGTAATAGATATGAACAAATATTCACAACAACCTTGGAAGCCAAGTGCTGCTCCTCTACCAATTCTGAAGAAATTCAAAATGCCCGATATTTTGAAATACGATGGAACAACTGATCCACGAGACCATGTAACTGCATGTACAACCGGTGTAAAGGGCAACGACTTGACCAAACAAGAAATTGAATCAGTATTGGTCAAAAAAATTCGGTGAAACACTCACTAAGGGAGCATTAACATGGTATTCTCTTTTACCGAAAATTCTATAAATTTTTTTGCTGGGCTTGCAGATTCATTAAACAAAGCACACTCGGGAGCTCAAAAAGTCGAAAAAAGAATGGAGGATATTTTCAAAATAAAGCAAGGAGATTCGGAGCTGATTAGAGAATTCGTAGACAGATTCCAGCGTGAAAGGATGATGTTGCCATGCGTACCTGATAACTGGGCGGCTATGGCTTTTGCCAGTAATCTAAATGAAAAAAGTTCAGAAGCCACGAGACAACTCAAGAAAAGTCTACGTGAATTTCCAGAAACAACTTGGAATGATGTTTACAACAGATACAACACGAAGCTGCGGATAGAAGAAGATACCATCACTCAGTCTCAAAAAGAGGAGAGGGTAAGTTCAAGACGTGCTAAAACTAAAAAAAGGTCCGGTAAAAACAGGTATGAGCCCTACATAGGACCAGTAGGGAGAGACTCGCGTTCAAAGCAGGATAACTCAAGGTACGATTATAGATCGAGAGATAGAGAATCAGGTTCATCATCAAGGTTTGGAAAAGAGCGAAATGCACGAGAGATGCGAGATGATGATAGAGGCTTGAAGGCGAAGTTTGGCAGTTACAATTTCAATGTTAGCACATCAGAGTTAGTAGCAGTATTAAGAAGCATGAGAGATAAGGTGCGATGGCCAAAGGAAATGAGATCAAACCCGAATAGCCGAAATCCTGATTTTTGGTGCGAGTTTCATAACGATCATGGTCACAAAACGGCGGATTGTAGATTGCTACAAGGTGAAGTTGACCATTTGTTAAAGCAAGGATATCTAACCGAATTGTTTAGTGAAAAAGATAAGCAACCATATATGAAGAACATGCAGGAGCCCCCTAAACCCTCTTCACCCAAAAGGACTGTTAATGTTATAAGTGGAGGACAAGAAATTAATGGCGTGACATATACGGCAGCCAAGAAAGTTTCAAAAATTATAGTCACACACGGGAAGCGAGTTCGACATGTTTTGGAAGAAGAAAGTATTACATTTGATGATGCATATGTAGATGGCATACTAACCCCACACAATGACGCACTGGTAATATCTTTACTTGTATATGACACTAATGTGAAATGAGTTTTGATCGATCCAGGTAGCTCCGTGAATATCATTTTGCTAAGAGTGGTAAACGAAATGCAAGCAGAAGATAAGCTGATACCCAAGGCGCACACCTTATCTGGTTTTGACAACTCGAGCGTCGTAACAAAAGGGGAGATAATACTCACCACAGTCACAGAAGGAGTTGTCAAAGACACAAAATTTCAGGTGGTAGAGATGGACATGGCTTACAATATGATTCTCGGAAGACCATAGATTCACAAAATGGATGTTGCACCATCTACCCTACATCAAGTTATTAAATTCCCTTCACAATAGGGAATACGACAAATCTGTGGTGATTAGCAAACATTTAGGAGCATCAATTCCGTAGTAGATTCAAGTGCAAAAAAGGAAGAAAAATAGCAACCACAGAATCCAGTTGATGATGCTGCAACACAAGCCTCAACTGAACACGTGCGAACAGATGTAGACTCGAGGCCCAATTCCATCCAAGAACTAGAGGAAAATGAAAACATCAAAACAACGATTGAAGAATTAGAAGTTGTAGTAATATTTGCACCTTGGCCTGAAAGGAAAGTCTACATTGGGGCCAACCTAAGCCATGAAATGAAAGGTAAGTTGACTGAATTTTTGAAAACTAACGTGGATTGTTTTGCCTGGTCCCATTCTGATATGATAGGAATACCTACGGAAGTGATGACTCACAAGTTAAATGAAGATCCATCATATCCACCTGTCAAACAAAAGAAAAGAAAGCAAGGATCTTTCAAAAATCAGGTGATTCAAGATGAGGAACGTTGGAGCCACATATCAAAGGTTGGTGACCAAAAGGTTTCAAGAATATTTAGGGAAAACCATGAAAGTCTATATAAATGATATGTTGGTCAAGTCAAAACAAGCAGGGGATCATATCCAACACTTGTCTAATACATTTCAGATTCTCCGTAAATTTAACATGAAGCTAAACCCCGAGAAATGTGCATTTGGAGTTTCGTCAGGTAAGTTCTTGGGATTTCTTGTTTCTAACCATGGAATTGAAGTAAATCCCGCATAGATTAAAGCTATTGAGGAAATTCCTGATACACTTACAAGTAAAAAAGAAGTACAGAGACTGACGGGAAGAATAACAGCCTTGGGAAGCTTTATTTCCAAATCATCAGAAAAATGCGTCAGATTCTTTTCAGCTCTAAAAAAGCAAGATCAGTTCGAATGGTCTGAGGAATATCAACAAGCTCTTAAAAATTTGAAAGTATACTTGTCAAATCCACGTTGATTGTGAAACCAAAAGATGGGAAAAAACTACTCATCTACCTTACTGTTTCAGAAGTAGCGGTAGGTGATGTTTTAGTTCGTGAAGACCAAGGTAAACAATCTCCAATTTATTATGTTAGCAAGTCATTATTAGATGCTGAGACTCGGTATGCTTATCTAGAAAAACTTGCACTTGCATTAATTATGGCATCTAGGAAATTAAGACCTTATTTTCAATGTCATCCCATCTCTGTAGTAACTACCTACCACCTACGTAATATATTACATAAACAAGAGTTATTAGGTAGGTTAGCCAAGTGGTCCATAGAGCTAAGTGAATATGACATTATATATCAACCTAGAACTGCAATAAAGTCACAGGTGTTAGCATATTTTGTGACAGATTTTAGCCAAGGGATACAACTAGAAGTAGAAAAAGAACTACAGGTATTCAATGGGTCTAATCTAGGAACTTGGACTTTATTTACTGATGGTTCATCGAATGTGAAAGGGGCAGGTCTAGGTATTGTTTTGGTACCACCTACGGGAGAAACCATATGACAAGTCATAAAATGTCACCCTATTAATAATAATGAGGCAGAGTATGAAGTTGTGATTGCAGGTTTAGAACTGGAACGAGAGCTTGCCATAGAACAGGTCGTAATTAAAAGCGATTCACAGCTCGTAGTTAACCAAATGCTGGGGACTTATACAGCCAGAGAGGCAAGAATGCAGCAATACCTGGAAAAGGCACATGATCTGGTTAGGCAATTCCAAACCTAGAAAGTCGTGCAGATACCAAGAGAGGAAAATGCCGAGACAGACGCCTTAGCTAATCTTGCACCTGCTATAGAAGTGACAAATGACGAAAATGCTTCTGCAATTCATTTATTTCATTCAGTACTTGATCAAGACAAAAACGAGGTAAATTTAAATAATTTAACTTGGAATTGGAGAAACGATATTGTCACTTTTTTGCAGTATGAAATTTTACCTGAAGATAAGAAAAAGGCTCAAGCACTCCGCAAAAAAGTTGCTCGGTACTGTTTAAAGCAAATCTTTATCGTAAAATGTTCTGTGGTCCCAAAGCAAGATGCCTCGGACATTCTCAAACAGAGTATGTGATGAGAGAAATACACAAGGGACATTGTGGAAATCACACGGGAGCTAGATCTTTAGTAAAAACCATGATTAGAGCCGGTTATTATTGGCCAAAAATGGAGGAAGACGCGGAAAAGTTTGTGGCTAAATGTGACAAATGCCAAAGATATGGTAACAACATGCATAAACCAGCTGAATTGTTACATCCGGTCATTGCACCGTGGCCTTTTATGAAGTGGGGGATGGATATCGTGGGTCCACTACTACAAGCCAAAGGCAAGGTAAGATTTTTGCTAGTACTCACTGATTACTTTACTAAGTGGGCAGAAGCAGGAGCTTTTAAACAGGTACGAGAAAAAGAGGTCAGATATTTCATTTGGAAAAACATCATATGCTAATTCGGTGTACCAAAAGAAATCGTATGTGATAATGGCCCGCAATTTATAGGCACGCAAATCACATAATTTTTTTAGAGTTGGCAAATTAAAAGAATTACTTCAACGCTTACCATCCGGTGGGTAATGGACAAGCCGAATCAACGAATAAAGTCATTATCAACAATTTGAAGAAAAGGTTGGAGAAATCTAAAGGCAATTAACCAGAGGTGTTACCTGGAGTCTTGTGGGCTTATCGAACAACTGCAAAAACAAGTACGGGGGAAACACCGTTTTCACTTGTATACGGAGCTGAAGCCTTAATTCCAATCGAGATAGGGGAACCAAGCACGAGATATGCACAAGCAATTAAGGAGTCAAATGAAGAAGAAATGCGAGTAAACCTGGATTTACTTGAAGAAATGAGGGAAGCTACATTAATAAGGATGGCAGCGCAAAAACAAGTTATGGAATGATACTATAACTGGAAAGCTCATCTCAGATATTTCAAGATTGGGGACTTCATACTAAAGAAAGTTTTCCAATCAACGAGGGCTGCTAATGCATGAAAGTTAAGTCCAACTTGGGAAGGACCTTATAAGATTCACGATATTGCAAGAAAAGGAGCATACGAACTGGAAACAATGGATGACAAGATTCTACCTTCAAATTGGAATGTTGTTCATCTGAAGAGATACTATTTCTAAGGAAAGGAAATACCCACGGGTAGGTACCCTCATTTTAAACTTTTTTTTGAATTGTTAAACTTTTACTAACGATTTTAGATGATAGGCAAAAAGCTAGCCCGCACTAAATGATGAATTACGACCTGAAAAGACACATGGAAAGAACATAATTCCCGGTCTAGGGTTACAACTATTCTGATAGAAATTTAAATGGGTTAAGCAGTCTTCATCTATAATCGTATCTCCGAGTCCCGTATGTTTTTCCTTTTAAGGAAAAGGACCACATGGAAGGAATAATCAAGTACTCGAGATTTCATACTTCAAAACTCAAACACTTGGGGACTATATAATATACATATGATATATGTATAAAGAAGGCAAAGAAGACTGAAAACAATTAAAGTTCAAGTCAAACCCAAAAGTCTACCCATCAAATGTATCAAGTTCAGAGCAAAGTCACGAGCCAATAACACAAGCCAGTCAAAAAACCTTCATATAGATTTCAAAATCTTATTATGTCTAGGTTAAAGGCAATATTTAGCCATGGGTTATAAAAAACCCTTGGATTTTATTTCCTTTTTTTGCAAATCTATTGTAAAGAAAACAGTTACGAAAAAGTTATAGAAGATATTCAAATACCTGTAAGATGTTATTTAAACTTGACAAAGTTCAAATGAAACTTTATCAAAGTTATTTCAAGAAATATGTGTGTTCCTATTTCTTTTTTCGTATATTTACACCATTATGAAGTTGAGACGTCTTCTTCATTAAGTGTCGTATATAAAAGGGCTCTCTTTTATAATTTCATGTCTGATTCAAAGATACATGAAGTTAATAAAGCATTTTGTAAAAAAAATGCAAAAAGGGTATGATGAAAACCCCACAAATTAACAAACAAGACCTTGAATATAAAGGCAAAAAAGAGCAAAAAAGAAACTCAAGGTACTTAAGTTGAAACGAAAACTTTGTAATATTAAGTTTAGACTAAGTATGAACTTAGTCATAAACTGATTGTCATTTTTACAAAATGCCCCGAAAAGGTCTGGGGACTTGTCATTTCCAAAAACTAAACCCCCAAATGGGGCCAGGGGTAAAACCACATTCCACCAAGAAAGAAAAAAAAGGAGAGTCACACTTCATAAACTTTCACTAAGGGGTAGAAGAAGAATCTAAAGCGGTATTGTTAGAAAGAGAAGGTTCGAGTTGACTTGAAGGAGCTGGGGCATTCACCGTAGCTATATCATCTTCAACATGCTCAGGAGTATCAGCCATGGGAGAATGAAAATTTTGGCCTTGCCGAGTTTTTTCAATAGTCTCTTTCATCTTGGCTAACTCAGCATCCAAGTTAAAACCCTCTTGGCTAGCCTCCACAAGGGTATCATGGCGTGCGTTTAAAATAGCCCAACTCACTTCAATAGCAGTCTTGTCCTCAAGAATCTCATAATCTCTCTCTCATTGGTCAATCTCGTTTTTAAGCTCTTCCTTCTCGGCCAAAGCAACATCATAAGAAGATTGCAGAGGGGCAAGTGAACTTTCTAAAAATCTGACCTTATCAGAAGACTCAAGAAGATCTTCTTGGGTCCGGGTAAGTGTTTGAACAAGTTCACCGGCGTAAACCTCTTTCTCGTTTAGCAATGCCTTCAACCCTCTAATCTCTTCACTAGCTTTGGAGAGTTGCTCAGAAAATGATGTCTCGAGGAGATTTTTATCTTTGTCAGCTTGATTTGAGGAAGCCTTCTCAACTGCTAACTCTGAAGTCAAAACCTTCAACTGATGCTCTAAGGTGCACTTGCTTTCTTCTAACACTTCCATATCAAGTTGAATGCTTTCATATTGTTCTTTCTAGTTGTCTGCTTCAATCTGATAATCATGCATTAACTGCTCCGTATAAGAAACCCTCTTCATCATCTCTGTGCCAACAAGATTGATCTAGAAAAGAAGAAAGGGGTAAGAACCTTAATAAAAGAATAATGGAATAAAGTGTAAAAAGAAGCAAATAACTTTAATGATGATTGCACTATATCATTCATCCAAGTCAAAGAGCTATGACTCTCGAGCTTGGATTTCTCAACTGGACCTATCAGAGGTTTCAACCATACGTTAGCCCGACCTGACTTTTTCAAAAGATTACCATCGACAGGGACCTCAATGGTAATCTGCTTCATCGCTCCACTTCCACTCGAAGAACCAACCTCAGTACGAGGAATAGTAGTAGGGGAGTTGTAGAGGAAGTCATAACAACTTGGGGCGGAGCAACAACAGTAGCAGTCACAACTGGCAAAGAACGCACCGCAGGGACAGGCATGGTAAAAGAGGCAAGGGGTACTTCATCAGAAACCAAATCCAAATTTTCACTATCAAACCCACAAGAAAAAAACTGATCAATAGAGTCACGAGCTGCTGCAGGAGTATCATCATCAAAGCTCACCAAGGTGGCTTCAACAGCCTCGGTTATGGGAACAGAATGGGGAGGAGTCGCTTCATTATCTGAAAAAATGCGTCTTCTGGCCCGCGGCCTTTTAATCAAGGAACCTCCATCCTGTTCCTCCTCTTCTTCAGAATCCTTGGTTGTATCAGTTTTTCTTTTTGATGAAGAACTCAAGATTATCTCTTGAGCTCTTTCCAAAGAAACTCTGGAAGCCGTGACTGCTTCAACACTTACACCACAAATGGGAAATCCTGATAAAAAGAAGGATCAAACAAATTCTAAGGGAAAGATGAATGAAAATATGAAAGGGAGATGAGTAAAACATTTACCATGAGTTTTAACCTTCCAACCAAACCTATGCGAAAGATTTTCCAAGATTTACCTTCCTTTGGAGCAACTTTCAATAACTTTTGTACCCAACCACGAAAATTGGGAATCTCATCAGCAGTTCCCATGGTTGCTGGAAAAAAGAAAAGGTTAAACAGTAGTGGGAAAAATAAAGGAAAAAAAGAGAGCAAGTTGTAAAAGAAAAACTGACGTGCAAAATTCCACTTTTTAGGAAATGAAAAATTTTCTTCGCCCACTAAACCAACAGTAGGGGTAGCAACAAACCTGGCATACCAGCCACAGTCCTTATCATCCTTTGGGCTAACTAACACTCTCTTACTTCTCGCCATTAAAGTGAAGATCCCATGACGAAAAAGCTTAGGGGAGTAGAGATGAATCAAATGGAAAAAAGTAAAAGTAAAGTTAGCCAACCTTGTTAAGTGCCTTAAACAAGCAACAACCCTCCACACAATGAGGCCAATATGTCCAAGACAAATGTCGAAAAATGACAGAATTCAATGATAACAGGATCAATGGGGGGTTTAAAATTCAGCATAAAGGGATATGTATACACAAAAGAAAACCCTATCAAGTAATATGTAATTCTTTGGTTTGCATTAGGAATTATAATAGGGAAATTAGGTCTCCAATGGCAATCTCTACGAACAACAAAGATCAAACCTTCGATGATTTGAGAAGGGTAAGCATCAACACGATCTAAAGAAGACATACAAGACACTTGGTTTCTAATCGATACTCTATTAGTGTAAAAAGATAGTTCAGCAGGGACAATTTCATCTACTAAGGTTCACGAACGGGTTCATTAGAGTCTTTACTTCTACATGAAGGTCTATGGTAGGAAAGAGAACCCCTAGTTCTAGAAGGAGGAGTAGAACTCACTGGAGGTAAGAAAATACCCCGTATAGATGAAGACCCTAAACTACGTAATCTTCCTCCTCTTCTGCTTCTAATAGGAGCAAGAGGAAGATCATCAACAATAGGGACTCTTCAAGGATTAGGGTTTGAAGAAGACATGGCAGTACGAGGAAGAAGAAAACGAAATTGAATATTTTAAGATATGAAACTTTTTATGAGAAAGACAAAGACAAAAGCTATATTTATACTCGGAAGCAACCGTCAAAGAAAAAAGTGCAATGATGGAAACGTTATGATGGAAACTATCGCTTCGTAATTGATGAAGCCGCAAAAAGCCCTAAAAGACGCTGAAAAGTTACAGAACCAATTAGAAGATGCCACGCATCACGAGCATTAAATGGAAGTGACATATGAAGCGTCAGTTCCAGAGAAAGTATAATGGCGGAAAATATTTCCGCTTTAATGAGATCCACTTCCCAAATATTCTATTGATAAATAAATGGCAAGTGGGGGGACTATCTGTATTAGGAAAAATCAAGTTAATATATCGAATTAATTATGTGATGACATGTCATGACACGTGGATCGGTAAAGGAATGACAGTTGGCAAAGAATAGTTAAAGAGGCACGAACTTTAGTAGGTACGGGCAAAGATCCAAGAAAGCCATAAGGAATAGATGCTCGAACCTCTTGATATTTTGAAGAAGCATTGAAAGAATGAACCTAAAATAGCAAAAGGGTATAGATACGTATTATTGGTAATTAATAGGCATTAGTTACGGAAAACATTATAGAATCTGTATTAAAATAGTTACGATTGCCAATTATAACGTTACATTAAATGTCATTAATTGTCCATAATGACTCCATTATTAAAGGATAGAAACGTGTTACTTAGAAATAACTATAAAAGGTGAGGAATGAACATTTGTAAGGACACAAAATACTATTGGAATATACTGATTTACTTTGCTTTCTATTCAGCTATTATTTACATCAATTATTTCTATTTCTGTTTGGTTATCAGTAATCCGAGTTCTTCTAAAAATAAGCATTGACCGAAATCCCTATTTTTGGTTAAATAATAGGAACTTATTAGAACGCCCTCTCCAGAAAAAAGGGGTTCATGAATATCTGGTAAGAATTCATTTGTGAGAAACCATTAACATAAATAACTTTAAGTCATCATAATTGAAAAATAAAAATATAAAGTAACAAATAAATCAAACGAAACTCGAGGAGGAGGAAATAGAAGCTTAGTGTAAGGGGAATGGAAGACATAAATCAACGGAGAACACAAATGATTGGTTTGTCTATCTCCTTTGTTCACTTTTACTTGACCACATTGGACATTGCACTCGCTGAGAACTAAATAAAGTGTGTATTTTATTATAATACCCATAATAATAATAGCATTTTAAAAAGTCTTGAAGGAATGCGCAGTTAATGATAGTAAAATAGGAGAAATTTTTTGTCTTTCTCTTGATTTACTAAAGTGGATAAGTAAAAGTGAAAATATACTTTTAGCATAATGTATTAGTAAAAATGAACTGAAGAATGTAAATTTCTGTATGTTGATAGGCTATAATTACGTATTTTAGTCGCTCATTACACTCTAATTTACTGCACTTTAGTTGAGCTTGAACTTTAATCGCTAGTGTTTTGCACTAAATGTGTGTTTTATGCCTTGTAGGAGTGATTCCGATCTATGTAGATGTTATGGAATGCATTCAAGCTATACCGGAGCTTTGAAGTCTGAGTAAAATCCCAAGGATTAAGTTGGGATCATGTTCGGGGATCAACCGATGATAGTGCACTTTAAGAATGAAACGAAGAATCGAGCAGGCATACTGTCACGACCCAAAAACTAACTCGGTCGTGGTGGCGCCTATCGTGAAACTAGGCCAGCCGACACAACTCCCGAATCAACCATTATTCAATAAAAGTTATTTTTATACCATTTATTAATCAATAATCTCATGATGTAAGTTTAAATGAATAGTGCAGAATAAATACACAAGCCTGACATCGGAATGTCACTAGTCATGAGCATCTACTACAATTGTCTAACAACATAAAGAACAACATGGCCGGAAAAATCACAAGAATACATTAAGGAAGAATAAAGAGGGAGAAAAGCAGGGTTGTGATCACCAGGCAGAGCTACCTTGATAACTCCGATGAACCAGCCACCGAGCTCAGAAATACCTGAATCTGCACATAAGGTGCATGGAGTAATGTGAGTACGCCAACTCAGTAAGCAATAAAAGTAAATGAAGACTGAGCAGTAAAAAATCACGTAAATCACGTCATAGCACCACAGTAGTTACAGTATGTTCCCAAAATAGGATATCATTCAAATCATTTCGTTAAATTTCTGACTTCAGTAATATCCTTTAGAAAATATCTTTCTAGCCTTTTCCATAGAGGTTTAATGAAATATATAGTGAAAGTGATGAAAATCATAATCGGCCCCTGGCAAAACATAGTTCGTATACCGCCCCTCGGCTAACAAAAATTCATAACCATTTCATAACTTATAAATTTCTGAGTAAGTAACAAAACTGAATCAGTGGCTAAATTCCGAACGCCTCATAAAAACTTCAGTAAAATGAAAGTTCTTTAAAATATTTGTTTAACATTTTCAATAAACGCTCGGTCTAAGATGAGTGAAAGCAGTAATTTAATCAACATATTCAACAGAAACTCACTTTAAGGGGGAGTGAAAAATAGTAAGTTCATAAACAGGCCCCACAGGCAAGGCATCACTCATGTACATGTATATATAGCCCCTCGGGCAAGCCTCTCAGTCACTCATGACTCAACTCTTATCAATCAGCGCTCCCACTCAACACTCATGCTCAATAGGTACCATATAATAACCGTTGCGGCGTGCAACTCGATCCATATATCGCTGTGGCGTGCAGTCCGATCCAACATATCGCTGCGGTGTGCAGCCCGATCCATATACATATATATAATATATTGTTGCGGCATGCAACACACACACACACACACACACACACACACACACACACACACATATATATATATATATATATATATATATATATATATATATATATATATATATATATATATATATAATCCTCACAACCAGGCCCTCGGCCTCTCTCAGTCATTAACCTCACAATTAGACCATCGGTCAATCTAAGCCATCAACCTCACAAGCCACTCGGACTATTAGTAAAACAGGGTGTTCAGTTCAAGACTATCATTTATAGTATCAAAATTGAGTAAATAAGGCTGAGTTATGAAATCACTAGAGTACAGCATGACTGAGTACAATTATTAAGTCAAAACACTGAGAAAAAGTAGTAAAAATCTCTTAAGGGTCCAAAACAGTTGGCACGAAGTCCAAATATGGCATTTAGCCCAAAATATGATAATACTTTCCAAAACACAATGATAGCAAACAGTTTTCGATCAAATACGCAGTTTAATAGTCATACGGGAAAAACTAAGTCACAATTCCCAACGGTGCACGACCCCACGCTCGTCATCTAGCATGTGTGTCACCTCAAAATAGCACGACGATGTGAAACCCGAGGTTTCATACCCTCAGGACAACATTTACAATCATTACTTACCTCAATCCGGTCCAAACTCTAGCTCGCGATGCCTTTGCCTCTCGAATCGGCCTCTGAATGCTCCAATTCTAATCAAAATCAGATTCATACTGTAAAAATATGCTAAGGGAACAAAGCTCACTCAAAAATAACCAATTTACATCAAAAATCTGAAATTGGCCAAACCCGACCCCCGGGCTCACGCCTCGGAATCCGATAAAAATTACATCAATAGAATCCTTATCCTCACATGAGTCTATACATACCAAAATCATCAAAATCCGATATCAATTGCCCATTCAAATCCCCAAAAGAATTCTCAAACTTTCCTTCCATTTTTTCCCAATTTCCACTCTAATTTCTCAAATTAAAGACTAAATCATGGAATTAGACCAAATATGAGTGAAGAATACTTACCCCAATTGCTCCACTGAAAATCTCCTCAAGTTTCACCTTCTCCCGAGCTCTCCAATGATTTTTGTGATATTTGACTTAAACCCTCGATTTCCAAATATAATCTGTCTGCCCAGATTTTTCTTAATTGCGACCGCGGAAACATCCTCGCGATCGCGAAAAATATTTTTGCTGCCTCAATATTTTACTCTACGCGACCGCAATAATCCACACGCGAACGCGATACATTGATTCACCTGAGCTATGCGATTGCGCTTGACCCTACGCAAAGGGTAATACCTGATTCCTCTGCTGCCTTATTTCTTCTACATGAACGCGGCCTAGCCCACGCGTTCGCGTTACACAACTTGACTGACTTGCACGATCGTGTCCCCTTTATCTGCGAATGCGGAGGGTTAACCCAGCTGGCCTCCCATTTGCCTTACGTAATCGCAGACCTTCCCCCGCGATCGCGATGAAGAATATACCAATTGCACAACAACAACAAAACCAGTAACTCCTTAAGTCCAAAAATGACCCGTTGAGCATTCGAAGCTCACCCGAGGCCCTCGGGACGTCAACCAAACATGCCAACATATCCCATAACATCATTCAAACTTGTTCCAACCTTCGGAACACTCAAGACAACATTAAAACACCAAAATTACATCAGATTCAAGCCTAAGAATTCCAAAAACTTCCAAATTCCGTTTTCAATCAAAAAGTCTATCAAACCTTGTCCGAATGACCTGAAATTTTTGTGCACACGTCACAAATGATACAATGGACCTACTCCAACTTCTAAAATTCCATTTCGACCCCATATCAAAATCTCACCTATCAACCGAAAACGCCAAAATTCTAATTTTGCTAATTCAAGCTTAAACCTTCCACGGGCCTCCAAAATACATCCCGATCGTGCTCCTAAGTCCCAAATCACCTAACGGAGCTAACCAAATCATAAAAATTCTAATCCGAGATTATATACTAACAAGTCAAAACTTGGTCAACCCTTCAAAATTTTAAGTTTCAAACTAAGAACTGTTCTTCCAAATTCATCCCGATTACCTTGTAAACCAAAACCGAAGATTTACATTAGTCATAATACATTACACGGGGCTAGTCATGCCCGAGAACTGGTGAGCGAAGTGCAAAAGCTCAAAATGACCGGTCGGGTCATTACATCCTCTCCCACTTAAACATACGTTCGTCCTCGGATGTGCCCAGAGTTGTTCCAAAAACCATCAATCGCTGAGTAACCTTACCATGCACATACCCGGGGGTGATCTCACATCACCCTATCTCATATAGGTCCAATCACACAATGTAACTGAAATCCCACAATCCATCATAGCCCATAAACCTTGGACCAATTTTTCCATTTCTGAAATCATCTTTAAGATTAGAATCTCCCATCTATACACTGAATAAATTTGAACCAGCTGTGATGAACCGTACCTGCAGGCTCAGATGCAATTACATGATATACCACATAGTTCAAACTCTCGTAGCGATAACTTCTGATCATAGCAGTTGCTCAGAACAACCGAATATCGATAATAAACATCTTATCAAGTAATGCCCCATTCCAACACTTTCGTATACTGCCAATGATAAATGAAACACGTAGAAAGTCATAACCATTCCTCAGATCAACCATTCGTGAAGCCACTTCTCCTTTGGCAAGGACCATAACAAATTTCTAAGCCGAACGTCGATATTATCCTTCTAACATGCTGAAATCAAATCCATTTATATTCATTCTACATCCCAACAATCTCATCTAATCCAACACAATTGCTCTGGTGACATGACATATCAATACCACCTAAAGCCACAACTTGTGCAATCCGCACACTAATAAGCAACAATCCAAACGTACTCAAATCATGAAAAATGACTCAAATGACAGAGCTATACCACAAGCTCACCAGTACCACCACAATACAATGCTGAGAACCCATCACACGTCGTAGAACCAGAACACACGAATCTAACCAGAAGGATCATACCTCGACATAACTTCGCCGCAATGCGCGACCCTATCCAAACACTAGTTTGCATGAGACGCCTCAAATCACCATGCTCAAAATCATCAACCAAGCACAATTTGATGCCTATCACCCAAAAGTGAAACACCATAACCATGGAGAAGCAAATGTCACAATGCCATATCAGTCCGAAAGAACATACCCAATGCGCAACAAATCATGCAATGCCCAATTACCCGTCTCGCTCAAATTTTGCTATAAAGCTCAAATGGAATCACACCATATGCACATATAACCAACAAATCACAACTTCTTGTAACACAGAAGAGTAACTCATAGGTCGTTCCAGAATACGAATAAGCTCAACAACAATCAAATGGCATATCTCTCAACAATAATAGTTCGGAGTCAACAATTCCAACCCGGTGCAGAACACACATCCATGTTGGGCCTACCAATGAACCACACATCAACTCTGGTCACCCACAATAGATAAATAACCCTCCAAAGGTTCACAATGACTGAATCATAGCACATACTATCATCTGACTAGCTTACCCACATCTTTACAGTCCACAACTGCAAAATAACCTGTTTATGAGAACTCATAGTCTCTAAATCCATAAAGCACACAAATCACCATATCTGATCCCAACTCCACCGCCCAAATATCTAACACATCCCTACTACTCGATCATCCCACGAGGGATACTTCTAAAATTCTTCTGTGCCACCAAGCAAACCTTGAATATTAGCAGTCGATCAGACAAGATAGTTCCACAATACCAATAAAGCATCCATAACTCAAACACATCGCCCTTTCTGAAATGTATACCCTCATCAAGCCACACCAATCAATGATCTCATTTATATAGTCATCTGAAGCTATCCATGCTGCTTAAGAATTTATGACATTCCTTTTAAAACTGAACCGTGACCTTACACATGCAAATCTCAACCCCACACAACATACCGCATATGCCATACTATCCTATGATAAATATGAGAACTTCATAATCCACTTCGAGCTACAAGCAACTACGTACCCAGTCAGCCAATAACTTTTCCATATGATCCCATTTAGGAGAAAATCATTATACATCCCATGCTCCTCATGCTAGTAGAAAATATACATCTCTAACCGTGGTAGAAACCATAAAGAACTCTCCAAATTCCATTTACATAAGACCAAACCGTCAGAACTAAATTCCTCTAACTCAACTCAGCTACGCAGGCCATCAAAACCTAAGAGCATTACCACGAAATACCTGTAGAAACCCACTGCATCATAAGCACCCAAGAGCCGATCATGTCCATTACCATGCCGATCCAACCTACTACCAAGCTGTCCTAATTCTATGGGTTCCTTCCGAATTACCTTCAAATTGATACGTTTCCTTGCTAGTACACTACTATCCTTAACTAAAACTTGGCCCACAAACTTTAGCTTAAAATCACATCGCCCTAAGGCTCATAAACCCTCGCATTCCTCTGAAGCACCCCCAAAAGTACCACAACCAAGATACCTGCTCTGAGAAGACCTTCTGCGAATCTAAAGTCATTACCTTTACCTTTCTGATACTGATGTGTAGAATCCACAGTGATATAGAAATACTACGAGTCTTGACACCCTCTAATGAAAACCTCAATTTCTAGCCAAATATACAACCTGAAAATCTCTAATGATTACATGTAAAAATCTTGAACCCATTAGACCCATTCTCGAGAGTCATCTACTCTGCTCAAACCTCACTTAGACTGATCAATCAGACCGAACGACCTGTGCTCCATTAGCACTCTAATACCGCAGAAAGTAACCCCACCTTAATACATCCAAATAAATTCCTGCTCCATGTACATTACATCCTTCACCAATAACAACTCAAGTCATTCCCTAGATTCTTATACGCCCATAAGGCACAACATGACCCCTATCCAAAATTTCCTTTATACGGGTCATCCTCAATCACAACCTCTGTAAGCCATAACTGATTTCACTAGTATGCCCCAAATTGGAACCAACACAGCACATAACCGTGCAATCAGCGGATCAATAACAGACTCCCCCACTTGGCTCAAAGCCATAGATCAAAACACACAATAACCCATAATGCATATACTCTATTACTGCCATAATACCATAGTGAGATAAAACTCAATCCTTCATAAGCTCGTGCAACCAGATCATCTAGTACTTCAAATCTTCTGCAAATCTCGCGTTCACCCTCGTAACAGTCAAGCCCACTCTCTTAAGTGACCCCAAATTTAAATTGCAACATATATATTTCACTGGTAAAGGAGATCTTCCAACAACAACATAAGGATCACACAAACTTTAGAACACTCCACAGGAGATAACCCACCTGCTTCGCCTCAAACTGGCATCTCTCTATATTCTTCCATAATCATAACTATTACCCGGTCACTTACCCTTCCTAGGTCTGAACTCATCTCACGACATGAGATTTACTCCATTTCCAACTAGACAACATGAAAAAGATCCTTCATTATGCCCACAACTCGAGCTATACATCAACTTACGATGAAAATCAAGCACCGAATAGTTCTTACTATCCCAAGCAGACCCTTCTCGTCTCATTCAAATCATATGAACACATCTCGGAGCCACATCATACTCATCAAATAGCCATCCAACCATCCCTTCCCCTAATAGGGACACTTACCGATCATATAAATCCAAAAACATGCGCTCACAAAATTAACAGCTCAGGGCTCAAGCTATAGGCAAAACCTGGCCTCAAGTCCTCCAGACTAGCCCAACATCAACACATAGAGATCACTCCTTGCCCCTCGATCAGGGAATCACAAGCCATCGATGCATATATGATATCAAGCGCTCATGCACGCATACAAACGCGTGGAAGGAATTTCAAGAGTTACATTTCAAGCTGAATCAAGAACGCACGACAAGAATTCAAGAATGTGAAGTTTTCTCTAAAGATTCTGCAGCCTCCCGAGAATAAGTACAGACATCTTCATACCGATCCGCGGGACTCTACTAAACCTGCTCATGACTCGTGAGACCTATGTAACCTAGGCTGTAATACCAACTTGTCACGACCCAAAAGACGACCCGGTCATGATGGAGCCTATCGTGAAACTAGGCCAGCCGACACAACTCCCGAATCAACCATTATTCAATAAAAGTTATTTTTATACCATTTATTAATCAATAATCTCATGATGTAAGTTTAAATGAATAGTGCGGAATAAATACACAAGCCCGACATCGGAGTGTCACTAGTCATGAGCATCTACTACAACTATCTAATAACATAAAGGCAAACATGGCCGGGAAAATCACTAGAATACATTAAGGAAGAATAAGGAGGGAGAAAAGCAGGGCTGTGATCGCCAAGAAGCTACCTTGCTAACTCCGATGAACCTGCCACCGAGCTCAGAAATACCTGAATCTGCACACAAGGTGCATAGATTAATGTGAGTATGCCAACTCAGTAAGTAATAAAAGTAAATGAAGACTGAGCAGTAAGAAATCACGTAAACCACGTCATAGCACCAGTATGTTCCCAAAACAGGATACCATTCAAATCATTTCGTTAAATTTCTGACTTCAGTAAAATCCATTAGAAAATATCTTACTAGCTTTTTCCATAGAGGTTTAATAAAATATATAGTGAAAGTGAAGAAAATCATAATCGGCCCCTCGGGCAAAACATAGTTCGTATACCGCCCCTCGGCTAACAGAAATTCATTACCATTTCATAACTTATAAATTTCGGAGGAAGTAACAAAATTGAATCAGTGGCTAAATTCCGAACGTCTCGTAAAAACTTCAGTAAAATGAAAGTTGTTTAAATTATCTGTTTAACATTTTTAATAGAGGCTCAATCTAAAGATGAGTGAAAGCAGTAATTTAATCAACATATTCAACAGAAACTCACTTTATGGAGGAGTGAAAAACAGTAAGTTCATAAATAGGCCCCTCAGGCAAGGCATCACTCATACACATGTATATATAGCCCCTCGGGCAAGCCTCTCAGTCACTTATGACTCAACTCTTATCAATCAACGCTCCCACTTAACACTCACGCTCAATAGGTACCATATAATAACCACTGCGGCGTGTAGCCCGATCTATATATCGGTACGGCGTGCAGCCCGATCCATATATATAGTCGACTGCGCTCACTGGGGGTGTATAGACTCCGGAGGGGCTCCTACAGCCCAAGCGCTATATCGCTGCGGTGTGCAGCCCGATCCATATATATATATATATATATATATATATATATATATATATATTGCTGCGGCGTGCAGCCCGATCCACATATATATAATACTCACAACCAGGCCCTCGGCCTCTCTTAGTCATTAACCTCACAATCAGACCCTCGGTCTATCTCAGCCATCAACCTCACAAGCCACTCGGACTATCAGTAAAATAGGGCATTCAGTTCAAGAATATCATTTATAGGATCAAAATTGAGTAAATAAGGCTGAGTTATGAAATCACTAGAGTACATCATGACTGAGTACAATTATTAAGTCAAAACAGTGAGGAAAAGTAGTAAAAATCCCCTAAGGGTCCAAAATAGTTGGCACGAGGGCCAATATGGCATTCAACCCAAAACATGATAATACTTTCCAAAACACAATGATAGCAAACAATTTTCGATCAAATATACAGTTTAATTAGTCATACGGGACGGACTAAGTCATAATCCCTAACGGTGCACGACCCCACGCTCGTCATCTAGCATGTGCGTCACCTCAAAGTAGCATAATGATGTGAAATCCGAGGTTTCATACCCTCATGATAGCATTTACAATCATTACTTACCTCAATCCGATCCTAACTCTAGCTCGCGATGTCTTTGCCTCTGGAATCGGCCTCTGAATGCTCCAAATATGATCAAAAGTAGATTCATACCATCAAAATATGCCGAGGGAACAAAGCCCACTCAAAAATAACCAATTTACATCAAAAATCCCGAAATTGGCCAAACCCGACCCCCGGGCCCATGCCTCGGAATCCGATAAAAAGCACATCAATAGAATCCTTATCCTCACATGAGTCTACACATACCAAAATCATCAAAATCCGACATCAATTGCCCATTCAAATCCCCAAAAGAATTCTCAAACTTTCCTTCCATTTTTTTCCCAATTTCCACTCTAATTTCTCAAATTAAATGATGAAATTCAAGACTAAATCATGGAATTAGACCAAATATGAGTGAAGAATACTTACCCTAATTGCTCCACTGAAAATCTCCTCAAGTTTCACCTTCTCCCGAGCTCTCCAATGGTTTTTGTGATATTTGACTTAAACCCTCGATTTCCAAATATAATCTGTCTGCCTAGATTTTTCTTAATTGCGACCGCGGAAACATCCTCGCGATCGCGAAAAATATTTTTGCTGCCTCAATATTTTACTCTACGCGACCGCAATAATCCACACGCGAACGCGATACATTTATTCCCCTGAGCTACGCGATCGCGCTTGACCCTACGCGAACGCGAAGAGTTATACTTGATTCCTCTGTCGCCTTATTTCTTCTACGTGAACGCGGCCTGGCCCACGCGTTCGCGTTACACAACTTGACTGACCTAAGCGATCGCGTCCCCTTTCTCTGGGAACGCGAAGGGTTAACCCAGTTGGCCTCCTATAACATTATTCAAACTTGTTCCAATCTTCGAAATGCTCAAGACAATATTAAAACACCAAAATTACATCGGATTCAAGCCTAAGAATTCCAAAAATTTTCAAATTTCGCTTTCGAACAAAAAGTCTATCAAACCTCGTCCGAATGACCTAAAATTTTTGCGCACATGTCACAAATGACATAGCGGACCTACTCCAACTTCCAGAATTCCATTCCAACCCCTATATCAAAATCTCACCTATCAACCGGAAAATGCCAAAATTCCAATTTCGCCAATTCAAGCCTAAACCTTCCAGAGGCCTCTAAAATACATTCCGATCACGCTCCGAAGTCCCAAATCACCTAATGGAGCTAACCAAATCATAAAAATTTCAATCCGAGATCATATACTAACAAGTCAAAACTTGGTCAACCCTTTAATTTTTAAGTTTCAAACTGAGAACTGTTCTTCCAAATTCATCTCGATTACCCTGAAAATCAAAACCGACGATTTACATAAGTCATAATACATTACACGGGGCTAGTCATACCCAAGAACTGGCAAGCGAAGTGCAAAAGCTCAAAATGACGGTCGTTACACATACTGCACATTGTCTAGTAAAATACACATAACCTTTTGCTCAGAAAGTTATTGGTCTCCACAATATATCATTGGAAAGCTATTTAAAAGAGCTACAACTTTCGTGTTTTACAATTTTCAAAATTTCCACATCCGCGCCGTGTGGGATGCCGCGTAGAGCATCGCGGCTGTGTAAATTGCTGCTGCCCTCAAATTGCATGCTCTCTGAAGTTCCCCACAAGGACACCGTGTGGCGCATCGCCCCATGCGACACACCTATAAAAAATTTACAGAGCCAGAGTCCTATTTCTCGCAGGAAAAAGTATTTCATCTGGGCCCGATCCTACTTAGCATAAATACATGCAAAAATGCTATTTTGAGGACTTTTGACACACTTTGGACCTAAGGAGGCAAGAACGCATTAGGAGCAAGGCACAAAATTCTTTTACGAGTTTTTCACTTCCTTCTTTTTGTTTCCATTATTGGTTATGAATTCTAGCATTGTAGTTATGCATACTATTATGAATAGCTAATTTGTTATCTAGAGTTTTGATAGAACCTTTTGTAGGATAAATTCTTATTATGTTTTCATATAATTGAGCTGTTGGATTTCTCTACTTGCTCAACTACGTGTTTATTGCTGTTGATCGAATGACCATCAATTGACTGTGCCTATTTAGTGTGTATTGAGAGAGGGTACATATTTAGGTAGTTGTTGAACAACATCACTCCTAAAGTATGTGAGAGATCAATACAGAGGGCTTAAAGGAAGGATTAGAGATAACAAAACCTTGGTGTGATCGTAGCGAGCGGTGAATTAGTGCTAGCTAGTGTAGTTCGAGAGAATACATCTAGTAAATTGTGGTAGTTAATTGAGAGAGAGATACGATACTTAGAGTACTCACGATCGGTAGAGAATACTTTGGCGAAATTATAGAAGACACAGCGGGAAGGATTTTGATAATTTGGGAAGTCATAAATCTAGATCTCCTTAGGTTTGTCTCGAATTTCATCCTTGTTAGTTGATAAATATTTAACTTCTTTATAATATTTGTTAGTTAATTAGTAGAAATAAAAATCAAATCTTTATAATTAGAAAATTGTTTGGACTTGTGTTTCTTAGCGATATTGAACAACTATAGCTAAGTTTTAGTTATCTGTGGGATTTGACTCTAGACTTGTAAACCGGATTATATTTGCAACGATCACTTAGTTCTTTTTATAAGACATAGTTGGGCGTGATCAAATTTTGGTGCCGTTGCCGAGGACTTTTTATAAGGAATAGTTGAGGAGATTGTCTAGGTGACTTTCTATGCTACTTTACCTATGTTAGTTTAATTGAATATTATATTTTTTTTGCAAAAAAAAAAATTGAACTTTTTACGACGATGGATCTATTAGACAATTTTCTTGAGGGATTTAATTCGAAAGGAAAAAGACAAAAAAAAATTTCTTTTGTTAGGTAGTATAGCAATTACCTTCGGTTCTTCTTTGTGCCGTGGTTCTTTTCCAAGGGTTTTGTTTAAACCTGGTGAAGCTACTTTTATTTTTTAGGAATAGGAGCCATTGTGCTGTAATTTTAATTGAAGCAATATCTTTTGACTTTGTTATGCCTTGAGAATAATGAGTACTTTAGCTGTGATGGTTATGCTCAATTTTTGACTCTTGTAGAAGTACCTTAAATTGTATGATCATAACTTTGCTTAACTGCTTTGACTAGAGTGTCTTGATGAATCCAATCCTGAGTGAAATTATGTACCATATGTGTGTAAGGTTTTTGTGTTATTCCGTGCATTACATTCGGTATAGAACTTGCTCCGTGTGTTTGCAAAGCGAAATAGTAGTTTTGTTTAGTCTTGGAAGTGATATAGGCATTTCTTTGTTGAGCCAGATATGTATATTTTACCCGCCTAATTGTTATGTATCATAGTTAATCCTTTTGAGCCTGTAATCCTGTTTCTTTGGCAACCACATTACAATCCTAACCCATTTATTTGAATTAACCAGCTATTTGAACCTTTTAACCTCTCATGAGCACTCGAATTGTCATGAACTTTGTAAAAGTTAAAGTGTGGGGTGATTGGTTTGACTTTTGAGTGGAACTAATGAAATAAGGAGAAATGTGCACTGTTTTGAAAAAGTAAGCCACTTGAATTGAAAAAGAAAGAAAAGAAAAAAATAGTTGTATTACTGTTGATACCCATTTTTTTTCTGTATATTTTTATATGTAAATTACCTTTCAAATAGCATATGTATGCATATATAAGTATGTCCAAGGGTTTTCTTATTTTTTATTAAGTTTTAAAGATTTTTAGATCAATTTATTGCCCTATTTTATCAAGAAAAACCCAATAATTATTCCCGAAATTGTCATTTTGGCAATTCACTTATTAGATCCTCCTACTTATACTAAAATATAGCTAACATAATTTTTGCGTAATTTTACAAATTTATTTATTATTTTTAAAAGCTAAATTGCATATAATTACAATATTAGCCTATTTTAAGATTTAATTGTGTTTATAATTATAAAAATGAATCCAGTAGTTTTATTTTTATAATTTTATATTATTAATCATTTTAGTACCTTTAAATTATTTCCAGAAATTATTTTACTATTTGTTATAAAATAAATAAGGGAAAATGGCTATTTAAATGATAGCCCATTTGTGTTTCAATTTTGGCCAGATTGGGAACCCCCAATTGAACCCAATTTCAGATCCCATTACCCGGCCCAAATCTTAAATTTACCTAACCCACGACCCTTTCAATAACCCGCCCGGATCCCCCTTTCAATCCCAGCCGTTGATCATTTAGATCAACGACTCATACTCACCCTTTCCTTTTTAATTTCCCAATACCTTCCAAACCCTAATCATTTCTCACTGGTATTCGCCCCCAAATTCACTCTCTCTCAAATTCTCTATCAGAAACCCTAGCTGCCTCCCTCTACTTCCACCCTAAAACCACCGGAATCCATGGCTTCCAAGGTCATAGAAGTCCTATATCGGCCTCCTATAACTCCTACACGTTTGGTTACTGAAGTTTCAAGGCCGGACCACGAAGAAGCTTGTCCCAGAGCATGTTTGATTCGAGTTCTATGGCCACCTCCAGCCTTGCTCCGGCAAGCCATGGCTATTTGAGCCTGATCTCGACTTCTCCTGCTCAGATCAACGACTCTCCAAGCCTTTCTCACCATCTGGTTTCTTCTGAAACTCTAACTTTTGAGGTTCTTCTGATTTCTTTAGATCTGTTCTAGATCAGTATTTTCCCTATAATTTTAAACGGTTTCTCGAGATTTATTTCAACAAACCATGCTTTCAAAACCTTTATCTTTCCGATTTAGGGTTTTTGTTAATTTATTTAGATGCTTCCCTGATTTTCTTTTTCTCTTGTGTGTTTCTTCTACTATGTTTCTTATTAGTTTCTTCTACTGTGATTCTTATGTGTCTCTCCTAGTGTGTTCTTACGAGTTCTTCTACTGTGTCTTCCTATGTGTTTCTTCTACTATGTTCTTATGAGTTCTTCTACTGTGTTTCGCATATTGTTCTTTTACTATGTTTCTCATGAGTTTCTTCTACTGAAAGATGCATGTTAAAGGTCTCAGTTCCTTTCTGAAATCTCTGAACTTGTTTGATTTCAAAAGAAAAAAAAAACCTAACTTTTTTGAACCTATTTTGAGTTTCTGAAGTTATCTCATCTACCACTCATTTAGGCTTCCAAAGCTTTGTTTCGTCCTTTGTTTCTTTATATGGTTCTGATTCCCTGTTAAGGTCTTTCTACTGGACCCTTTGTATGCTATTTAATACTCTCTCTCTTCTACATGGCTGAGTTACTGAGACTGACCTATGTGACTACCATGTTCCTATAGTCTACTACTTTCTGATTTTGCAATTGCATGATGTTTTTCTTTGTCCTAAATTCAGCCTCGCATACTTGTGTGCTCTTTATATGTGCTGAACTTCCCTCTAAAATGGCTTTCAATTTTTGATTAATTTCAGACTTCCTTTGTTTAAGCCTGATTGATTTCTTTCCTTGTTTGCTGATTTCCCTGTTACTTGGTCGAAAACTTTCCTTAGCCTTTCTGACATGGTTTATTCATGGACCACTAATTACAAATCTCTGACTCCTTGATTTACTATGTACTAATTGATTTTTACCTTATTTATTTAATCGTGTATTTCAAGATTCTTCCCTTAAGTAAACTCATATGTATCTACCCCTAATTGCCTACTTTGCACAAGATGCTTACTTGATCCCTTTCCTTAAATAATTTTGTTTATTACCGCCTAAATTTAAACTCCTTAATTAAAGGAAGTCTCGTACTAATTGATTTTAATTGATACCCTGTTCCTTAATTATTTTCTTACCTTCTTTCCGCATGTTTTCACACTATAAATACCTGCTCTTCATTGACACAAACACCCCAACACTCATAGTCTTTCTGAACTTACCCATACTCAAAAGTATTTTCTCTTGTTACTTGTACTGTGGCCTATTTGCAAGTCCTGCTTCCTGCTTTTCTCTATTTGCTTCTTTAAAAACTCGTATGTCCTGATTTAAGGTTTTCAACACCATAACAATGTGTTTATTTACTACCTTTGTATGCATGTATGCCTACTGCTTCTGTATAGTTCAATACTTACTCTAGCATGCTAAAATTTCTTTCTGCCTGTTCTATTATTAATCCCAAACCCCTACCCCTATGTGTTCATGCAATGGTTTGAGGCACGACAATACTGAAAATTATTGTCCATGAATCAAACTTGATCCCTTGGGATCCTAGCCTCTAATAATGTGTGTTCTAGCAGGCTTATAAGTATGCTAGCATTCTCTATTGCTGGGCATGCCTAAAGCCTGCCCTTGCCTAAGCAATAGGCTCTTCACAATTTTCCTATTCCCCTGGTCCCCTTATGAGTACTTATTTGTAGTTGTTTCCCTGTCTTTTCCCCCTTTAGCATTCTGTTCTTCACTTGCACACTTTCTTAGTCTTTAAGTTCTTGTGAGCCTTGCCTTGGGACCCTTTGAGCTCCCTCTGAACTTGGACACTTGAGGGCTGGCCCTTCCACACTGCACTTATCCCTGTTCTAATAATACATTTGGGTGTGAACATTGCCCGGAGTCCTATTGAGGCTCTTAGGGAACTTTGACACACTCAAATGGGAGAAAGGCTTTGGATCCTGATCTCTTGGAGTTGGTTTACCTCATAACTCAGTGAGGAAGTCAGTATCAGGCTTCCTCTAGTTGTACTTTTATTTATATTTTTCTGATGTATTCTTATTTTATTCCGGGCTGTAATAATTTGTAATAACTCTTGGGGATGGTTAGTGAAAAGTTTGGGTAACTATGTATGCAAAGGGTAAAAATTATGACTATAGGACTACTATATTCCAGCATATTCAACCTCATATAGAAACCATGTCTATATGATTCTGCATATTTAACTTCACTTAGAAATCACGTCTATAGGATTCTGCATATTTAACTTTACTTAGAAATCATGTCTATAGGACTTTGCATATTCAAACTTCACTTAGAAATCATGTCTATAAGGCTTCTGCATTTCGACGCTACATCTACAAGGTCTTAAAATCAATAATGCCTAGAAAGCATCCCTATAGGAGTTTCTAATAAAAAATCTGATTCGCCTCACTCAGTGTTAGATATAAAACCAGTAGTAATGGCTGCTATCGTTTGCAGAACTTGTAATCAATTCATTTAAATTCTGCCTCTCTTTTTCAATAGTCTGAGTCCCTCACTTAACAAACTTAACGAGTATGCATTCAAACAGTTCATTTCGAGCCTTACTATTTCATTGCTTTCTGAATCCAGTAGATACCACGCTTATAGGATCCTTGTCCAATGCTTAGGCAAGCCTTAGGGTGAAATTATAAGCTGAATCTGTTTTTATTAATTATTACAACCAGCAGGCAGACCTGATTCAGACTTCTTATCTGAGTTATGTAATACACTAAAACTACCTCAGTAACCGTCCTTCTTCATCTATAATAATCAGACCTAAACAGTATATGTAAGTCATGTTGATTACTTGCTTCTTTGTTCAAGGAGGTATATCTGAGCCTCTGCTTGTTATGTGCTTTCCCTCAACTTGCAATATGTGTTTTGTATGTCGTCTTAGAGTTTTTACCTTTGAAACTACAAATAAGCCCAATATCCCTCCCTTTAGGATTAGTAGTCCTAAATGCCTCCGGGATTAATAGGATTGGGATGGGTAATAACATGCAATAAGTAAACGAGACCAACTCGTGCTTTAAATACCTTAACGGGGTGGGAATGGCAAATATGGATATGATGACCACGCGATAACATCACATGTAGCCCCTCATTGAGGAGTGATTACCGGACGTTGTGTGGGGTGATCCATATTTTTAGTAAACCTAGGACCCTCCTTTCTTTTACTCTTATTTCTTTAACATTTTCATTCTAGAATCCGCTTCCTCAAATTGTTCTTTTAAACTTTGTCTATTTTTTTTAGCCTTTATATGTGAAATCCCCTCTTATTTGAGCCTTATTTGTCTACATGTTAATTGCCCTAAATTCACAATAATTGTCTGGCCGGGAACCACACTAGTGAATTCTGAAGCCTAACATCTTCCCCTTGGAATAATTTCAAGCCCTTACCCAATCTCTGGTTACTCAAATCAAACCCTCTTGGTGTCCTAATGCACCCTAATCATTAGGTGGCTACCCTTCAAATCAAACCCAATTTCCAAAAGGAATGAGTTATCCCTCTAAATGTCATAAACCCGATTCCACGATGAAAAAGAGGGCGCGACAGCGTGGTGACTCTGCTGGGGATTTTTAGGCTTTTACCATTTCAAACTATTATTGTGAATTTATGCTTCTTTATGCGCAATTATCTGTTTATTTCTTTGAAGCATTCAATTTTCTTTTCGATTGCAAACTGACTTGTCTTTTGTTTCTTTCCTTTATTGCTTTCCCTTACTACTGCTTTAAATTATGAAGAACTGTTGTATTTACTGCTTTCATAATGTGCAAATACGTGACAACCTGCTTTAATTATTGCATAATCATGCTCAACATCATATTTTACTCGTGCCAAACAAAATACCATAGCAACACTTATAATGAGTGGTTGTGCTCTTTCAATATTATCACCCTCTAAATCTGGAAAAGGCGTATTTGCGGTAAAACCAGTCGATTAACGGTGTAGTCGACGGTTCCGTGCCTTTCCCCCTTGAGTTGTCTGCTCAAGGGTACCAGTCTAAAGCCCCATAGAAACCTTACTCTATTTAACTGTGCATGCATCATGGTCAAACTTAGCCGAGTCAGTTATGTTGTCCGCATAATGACTCTTTAAGATAGCCTTGTCCAAAGTCCACTGGGTTTCCCTAAAACCCAAACTGACATCACCACGTTCTGTGCATTTAATTGGAGAACTAGATGTGTTCATGCTAATTGTTGATGTGAAATAGTCGAGTCTGGTAGGGGTATGGTCTTAACCCTTTTGTTTTGCAGAAAATGAAGAACGAGGTCCCCAGTTTAGGAATGGTTATCATACTCTTGCTTAGACTAGTGGAGGAGTCTTCCATCAGATGACCAAATCAATAAGTGGAAAGAGAGGGCCACCAGAGCTAGCGAAAAGTTGGAATATCTGGAATACAGTCTGCTGGAATTAGAAGGAAAAGTGAGGAAGACAGTCACCGACTACCAGAACGCTGAGGGAAACGAAGGAGAACACCTGGCCAAGGCATTTTACTGGTGAACCTATGCGAACTGGAGGATTTGATCAACGAGAGCATTCAACCTGAGGAAGGTCCTTCTGGGATCAAGTATATAGGAATTTACTTTTTCGTTTTATGAATGTAATAAGGCCAACGACTACTAGTGAAATTTTATTTCCTATTATTTAGTATCGATTTGGGATTCGTCTACTTTTTATCAATAAAATGAGACATTTAGCATTCTAAGTTCTCCAAATCAACTTGTCGCTAGGCCTACCTCGGGCACAAAGAGGTTCCCAAATAGGACACGATTTACATTCTTGCACTATGTGTTTAAATATCGCAACATTTTCTTATAATCCTCACTAACTTGTTACCTTTTTGTTTTTACTTTTTGTTTATTTATTCCCCTCCCTAAAGGTTAGTTCGTGCACTTTGGCAACATCATCTTATTCCACGAGATCTAGGGGCCCTCCACCCACTCCTCCTCTTAGTCCTGTCAGAAACAAGAACAAAGGGAAGATGGAAGATCTGAACAACACCAGGAAGGAGAAATCAACTGAACGGGTAGAGGTCACTCATGCCCATGGTACTCAGGTTTCTAAGGAAAATGCATCCCAACTGGAACAAAATCTGCTGAAGTTCCAAGAGGAACTTGATCAGGTTCAGAATCTGGCGAATCTGTCATTTTCCCTCACCACTCCGGATGTTAACTTCCCAAATGCTCAAAATCCCACACCTCTACAAAATATTCCAAAGCAACAAAACCATCCCGCTCCTCACCACCACTGTAACACCTGCCATACTTCAAAAAACGCTCCACTGCTCATCCCAGAACCCTTGAACTCCACAAATGACCACTTCCACACCCATCATAACACCCCCATCTATGTGGAGACTATGCCACACTCCACCCAACCCATCTCAGACACACCCGAGTCTGATGATAAAGGCTCGCTCATCAGGAACCTGACTGAAGAACGTAAGAAATTGACTAGCCGAATTCAAGGCATTGAAGGAAGTAAAGGAATTGAAGGGATGAACTATGAAGATCTTTGCGTACAACGCAATGTCGAACTGCCCGAGGGGTACAAACCTCCAAAGTTCAAAATGTTTGATGGTACATGGGATCCAAGGGTCCATTTGAGAACTTACTGTGACAAGCTGGTTGGAGTAGGGAAAGACGAGAGAATCCGCATGAAGCTGTTCATAAGGAGTCTGAAAGGAGATGCTCTATCTTGGTACATTAGCCAAGATCCGAAGAAGTGGTTAAGTTGGTTAGGCATGGCGTCAGATTTTATGGATAGGTTCAGGTTCACCACAGAGAATGCGCCGGATGTGTTCTACATTTAGAATCTAAAGAAGAAACCTACATAAACATTTTGCGAGTATGCTATTCACTGGAGGTCCGAAGCTGCTAAGGTCAGGCCTGCCTTAGAAGAGGAACAAATGAACAAATTCTTTGTTCGGGCTCAGGACCCGCAGTATTATGAACGACTAATGTTGATTGAAATCCATAAATTTTCTGACATTATAAAGCTGGGTGAAAGGATCGAAGAGGGCATCAAAAGTGGTATGGTTATGAATTTTGAGGCCTTGCAAGCTACAAATAAGGCTTTGCAGTCTGGTGGCGTGTCCAAGAAAAAGGACGTAGGGGTCATAATGGTTGCATAGAGAACCAAATCTCCTATC
This sequence comes from Nicotiana sylvestris, assembly GCF_000393655.2. Lineage (NCBI taxonomy): Eukaryota > Viridiplantae > Streptophyta > Magnoliopsida > Solanales > Solanaceae > Nicotiana > Nicotiana sylvestris. Next base: position 106,744,388 of record NC_091059.1, on the reverse strand, counting down.
AAATACCAAACTTACCCAATACCTCCACTCACATATCAACCAACTCCGAACTACCAAGCACCATCACCCGCATACCAAGCTCTACCACCCACTTATCAATCACCTCCACCACCCACTTATCAATCACCTCCGCCTCCCACATATCAGCCTACTTCACCCAGATATTCCCAACCCGCACAGGTTTACCAAGCCTACAATACTCAACCATCCCGTTATCACTCACCTCCTACACGCCAAAACTTTCCTAGATCTCGACCAAATTTCGATCATAGACCTCCTAAACAATACACAACCATTGCTGAACCTATTGACCAGTTGTACAAAAGACTCAAAGATGCTGGTTACGTCACCCTTATTCCTGCAGTAACCCCTGAGAACCCTTCTCAGCGGGTTAATCTAAACAAATCATGTGCATACCATTCCGGCATGAAAGGACACACCATCGACGAATGTCGCTCTTTGAAAGACAAAATTGAGGCATTGATTGACAACAAGATTATTGTGTCAAAGGAACCCGCTCTGAATCTCCGCAATAACCTGCTGCCAGACCACAAGGGTGGAGGCATTCACATGATTGAAATAAAGGATGATTGGGATCCCGAGGGATCGATCGCTTTGATCACAGAAGGTGATGACCCAAAGAAACCAATAGTTACTCTTAACCCGATCATGGTCCAGATTCAGCCCTCTGGGGACACTAAGGTAAATATGTCAGTACCACTAGAATTTGGAACAACGTCATCTGCAAATACACCAACACCAATTGAGGTTGAATTCGTGTCTCCAACAAATGAACCTGTACCATTCGAAGTTGCAGTTTTACCACCCAAGGAACATGCTCCATTTAGAGTGAAGATATCCATGCCGATTCCAGTGGTGATGTCAACCATGACACCATTCCATACAAAGGGTATACCATGGGACTATACAACTGAGGCAAGGAGGAAAGACAAGGTTAGGTTCGAGTAAACTGTTGCCGCACAGGGTATGACGAGAACTGGTAGGATTTATACCCTGGAACACCTAGCTGAGTTAAGCAAGCAGGCCTCCAATCGGTCACCCATCATTGAGACAGGTCCAAACAATCTTTGGAGAAAGATACAGGCCAAGGAATACTCCGTCATCGACCAGTTGAACAAAACACCGGCGCAGATCTCCATACTTGCTTTGCTACAAAATTCTGAGGCACACAAGAATGCTCCGTTGAAGGTGATGAGTGAAGCATACGTGCCAAACAACATTATTGGCGGAGAAATGGCTAACATGGTTGGACAGGTATTGGAGAGTCACAAAATTACTTTTCATGAGGATGAGCTACCGCCTGAAGGGTTGGGGCACAACAAAGCACTGCACATCACTGTGCAATGCGAGGATTACTTTATCACCAAGATCCTGATTGATGGGGTTCCAGCCTCAACATTTGTCCACTGGTAACACTCAAGAAATTGGGAAAAGGATTGTAAGAGATAAAGGACGGAGCTATCAATGTGAAAGCCTTTGACGTCTCCCAAAGATCCACCATTAGGGAGATTAGTCTATGTTTGCAAATGGGGCCAACTTGGTTTGATGTTGACTTCCAAGTGATAGACGTACCAACATCTTACAATCTGCCGCTGGGATGACCATGGATTTATGCTGCTGGGGCTGTGGCATCGACACTGCATTAGGTAGTGAAATTCGAATGGAACCACCAAGAGGTAATCATTCACGGCGACAGAAGCAATCCTATATACAGTCGCCAAACCATTCTGTCAATCGAAGGAAGAATGAATCTAGGAGGAGAAACTTACCATCACATCGAAAGGGTGAATGCTATTGACAAAGATAAATGGTAGGATAACAAGATCGAGAGTATACTGAATTGGTGTGGGTACGAACCTGGCAAAGGGCTCGGTAAAAACCTCCAAGGAATCGCTAAGCCTATAAAACTCAAGAAACATGGCACCACCTTCGGTCTGGGATATGAGTACACCTGGGAAGAATTCAACCACTGGTCGCCAACATGGCGCGATCCTTACTATCCGTTGGAGCAGCCAGTACCACACTTGGAGTGGACTTTCCAACCGGCTGGTGTTATCTATGGGTTAGAAGAAGAAGAAGCACTTGCAGCGGTGAGGAATTTATTCCTAGAAGACAATGACATGGACAGTTATGTTGTTCTCGACGAGGAGGGGGAGGAAGGCCCTTCCATATAGGCCGTAAGCAGAGGGGCCCGCCTCAATAACTGGACCATCAAGACAACCAGAGCCCGACGGGCCTCGGGGTAGCAAGGCTAAAACAAGCACTGTTTTAATTTACTGAAATATTTTATTTTCCCATGTTTTCAATTCCTGCAATAAGATCTCCAATGTTTAAAACAATTATGCAATTTATCAAAGCATTTTGATTTTTTCTTATGAATCAACACTTATTACTATTGTTTTCTCTCATTACTTTACTTATACAACATTACTATTACTTATCTTGATGAACCGATGACTGTGACATGCAACGAGACAATGCAACAAACAGATATAGATTCAGAGGAAGATGATATACAAGAAGAGATTGTTAAAGAAATCGAAAGTTTTAAAAACAAACCTAAGTCCAACTTGGACGAGACTGAGGTCGTTAACCTGGGAGATGCAGAGAATGTCAAAGAAATACGAATCAACATCCATTTGTCACCGTCAGAAAAGGAAGAGTACACAGAATTTCTAAGGGAATATGAGGACATATTCGCCTGGTCATATGACGACATGAATGGTTTGAGTACATCTATTGTGGCTCACAAACTGCCAACCAATCCAACATGTCCATCAGTAAAGCAAAAGCTCAGAAAGTTCAAGCTTGATATGAGTCTGAAAATCAAAGAAGAAGTCACTAAGCAGGTCAAAACTAAAGTTCTCATGGTAGTAGAATATCCAACATGGTTAGCCAACATAGTGCCAGTACCACAGAAGGATGGGAAGGTTAGAGTCTGTGTCTACTATTGGGATCTCAACCGGGCCAGTCCGAAAGACGACTTTCTTTTGCCAAATATACACATCCTGATTGACAATTGCGCCAAGCATGAGATGCAGTCATTTGTAGATTGTTTTGCTGGATATCATCTGATCTGGATGGCTAAAGAAGATGCTGAGAAAACGACTTTCATTACACAATGGGGGATGTACTGTTACAAAATAATGTCATTTAGATTAAAGAATGCTGGGGCCACCTACATGAGAGCCATGACTACCATTTTCCATGATATGATACACAATGAGATAGAGGTATACGTAGGCGATGTTATCATCAAGTCCAAAAAGGCCACTGATCACATAGAAGATTTGAGGAAGTTCTTCAATAGATTGAGAAGGTATAGCCTGAAACTTTTCTCTTCTAGGGTACCGCACCACAGTCCGCACATCAACTGGGGCAACCCCCATATACTGGTTTATGGTACAAAAGCAGTCATTCCCGCCGAAGTAGAAATTCCCTCCCTAAGGATCATATGGGAAGTTGAGCTCGACGACGCAGAGTGGGTGAAAAATTGTTATGAGCGGCTAGCCCTCATAGACGAAAAGAGGATGAATGTAGTTTGCCATGGTCAACTTTATCAGAACAGCATATCCAGAGCCTTCAACAAAAGAGTCAAGCCAAGACAGTTCACACCGGGGCAGCTGGTGTTAAAGAAAATCTTTCCACATCAAGATGAAGCCAAAGGGAAATTCTCTCCCAACTGGAAGGGTCTATACATGGTTCACCGGGTTCTGACAGGAGGAGCCCTCATACTTGCAGAAATGGACGGAGAAGTCTAGACAAAGCCAATTAATTCAGATGCAGTCAAGCGTTACTATGTGTAATCTTTATGCTTTCCTATATGATGTAATTTGAACTACGCCTGACCTGATTCTCGTTTAAGAGGGGATACATAGGCAGCCCTATGGGTTCGGTCACAATGCAATAAAAATTTCATTTCCCCCGCAATTGGAAACTGGGGCAAAATTTTGAGGAGCACCCTCAAAATTCCAAAGTAATTTCATCCAATCGTCGCAAACAACAGTCAAAAGCATCAACCCAGTAAACTGGGGCTGAATTTTGAGGAGGACCCTCAAAATTCCGTAACAAGAAGGGTTGCAATGTCTTGAACCACGTCGTAGTCATTGGTTCATCAAAAGAAAACTATTTTTAATTATGTTTTTATGTATGCCTTTACTAAATCAAGCATGTTTATTACCAAAATTGCCTTGTTTGGCAACGCTACCCAATGATACATGCAGTGGCACTAGATCAAAGCCGAGCAGGTCAAGCAAAGCCAGTGGGAATATGAACTAACCTACTCTCTTTACAAAACTCACGATTTTTCTTTGGATGCAGGCACTTGAGTTGAAAAATCATCGAATATACTATGCACTCACGAGACTCACATTGCTCGAAAATACAACTCTCAGAACCGTGCACTTACTCACAGCTGCTATCCGCACGCAGTGTCCCCAGCATACATAATATCCCCAGCAGTCGCAATATCGCAATCCGCTATCAGCTAAGAAAATTCTATTATCATTTTGCCCTTTTACTTCTTGCATAAGGCTACCATTCTACCTTCCGAGGTTAAGCTCTACCTCCGTCTACACTTTTGCATTGCATAAGGCTACCATTCTGCCTTCCGAGGTTAAGCTCTACCTCCATCTGCATGGCTGAAAGATCGCCACCTTATTTGCATGGCTGAAAGATCGCCACCTTATTTGCATGACTGAAAGATCGCCACTTTATTTGCATGGCTGAAAGATTGCCACCTTTACATTTGCATGGCTGAAAGATTGACACCTTTACATTTGCGTGGCTGAAAGATCGCCAACTTTACATTTGCATGGCTGAAAGATCGCCACCTTTACATTTGCATGGCTGAAAGATCGCCGGTCTATTTACATTTGCATGGCTGAAAGATCGCCACTTTTACACTTGCATGGCTGAAAGATCGCCACCCATTGCATCCCATCGGCTGAAAGATCGCCACCTACTGCATCTCATGGGCTGAAAGATCGCCAAATCATCCGAAGGCATCATTGTTTGGAGGCACCATTTTCATGGCCCGTGAACACCATATCATGTCCTGAGGACCCCTTTTAATCTTTTGCATATCATTATTCAAAGGCATCATAGTTCGGAGGCATCATTCGCATAGCCCGAAAGCATCATTTCATGGCCTATGAATCCTTATTATACGCTTCATGTCCAGGACATCATGGTCTGAGGATGTCATCCTAACCGTCCAAAGACAATATTTATGGTCCGATGGGAACTTGCATCATGTTTAAATTTATGCACAATATATGCTCGTATTGCTCCTTTGCAGGTAAACCGTTGAGCAACGACCATCTTAGCAGGAGCGATCCCGCTCCAGTTCCCGCAGCCCTGTTAGACTTTGACCATTCACCCTATCCTCAATATCGTGTCCGTTTTTGAAATGTCTTAATCGACATACTCCGCCGGCGAATCCTGAACTACATATGGCCTAATTCCTGTAAGACCAGGGATATGTAGGCAGCTCAGAAGCTAGAGTATGGCCTAAGTCTCCTCGAACCATTTCGTTCGGTCAAAATTGGCCATCATATCTTTACCTGACAACTCTTTCATCCTTCCCGGGTAAAGAGGGGCAGCTGTTGATACCCATTTTTTTCCTGTATATTTTTATATGAAAATTACCTTTCAAATATCATATGTATGCATATATAAGTATGTCCAAGGGTTTTCTTATTTTTCATTAATTTTTAAAGATTTTTAGATCAATTTATTGCCTTATTTTATCAAGAAAAACACAATAATTATTCTCAAAATTGTCATTTTGGCAATTCACTTATTATATTCTCATATTTATACTAAAATATAGCTAACAAAAATTTTGCATAATTTTACCAATTTATATAGTATTTTTAAAAGCTAAATTGCATATAATTGCAATATTAGCCTATTTTAAGATTTAATTGTGTTTATAATTATAAAATTGACGCCAGTATTTTTATTTTTATAATAATATATTATTAATCATTTTAGTACCTTTAAATTATTTCCAGAAATTATTTTAGTATTTTTTTTAAAATAAATAAGGGAAAATGGCTATTTAAATGATAGCCCATTTGTATTTCAATTTTGGCCAGATTGGGCAACCCTAATTGAACCCAATTGTAGATCCCATTACCCAGCCCAAATCTTAAATTTACCCGACCCACGACCCTCTTAATAACCCGCCTGGATCCCCCTTTCCTTTTTAATTTCCCAATACCCCCAAACCCTAATCATTTCTCACCGATAGCCACCCCCGGATTCACCCTCTCCCAAATTCTCTCTCAGAAACCCTAGCTGCCTCCCTCCACTTCCACCCTAAAACTACTGGAATCCATGGCTTTCAAGGCCATAGAAGTCCTATACTGGCCTCCTATAACTCCTACACATTTGGTTACTAAAGTTTCAAGGCCTGATCACGAAGAAGCTTGGCCTAGAGCTTGTTTGATTCGAGTTCTATGGCCACCTCCGGCCTTGCTCCGGCAAGCCATGGCTATTCGAGCCTGATCTCGACTTCTCCTACTTAGATCAACGACTCTCCAAGCCTTTCTCACAATCTGGTTTCTTCCGAAACCCTAACTTTTGAGGTTCTTCTGATTTCTTTAGATCTGTTCTAGATCAGTATTTTCCCTATAATTTTAAACGGTTTCTCGAGATTTATTTCAACAAACCATGCTTTCAAAACCTTTATCTTTCCGATTTAGGGTTTTTGTTAATTTATTTAGATGCTTCCCTGATTTTCTTTTTCTCTTGTGTGTTTCTTCTACTATGTTTCTTATTAGTTTCTTCTACTGTGATTTTTATGTGTCTCTCCTAGTGTGTTCTTACGAGTTCTTCTATTGTGTCTTCCTATGTGTTTCTTCTACTATGTTCTTATGAGTTCTTTTACTGTGTTTCACATATTATTCTTTTACTATGTTTCTCATGAGTTTCTTCTACTGAAAAATGCATGTTAAAGGTCTCAGTTCCTTTCTGAAATCTCTGAACTTGTTTGATTTCAAAAGAAAAAAAAGCCCTAACTTCTTTGAAACTATTTCGAGTTTCTGAAGTTATCTCATCTACTACTCGATTAGGCTTCCAAAGCTTTGTTTCGACCCTTGTTTCTTTATATGGTTCTGATTCCCCGTTAAAATCTTCTAAGGTCTTTTTACTGGACCCTTTGAATGCTATTTGATACTCTCTCTCTTCTACATTGCTGAGTTACTGAGACTGACCTATATGACTATCGTGTTCCTATAGTCTACTATTTACTGATTGTGCAATTGCATGACATTTTTCTTTGTCCTAAATTTAGCCTCGCATACTTGTGTGCTCTTTATATGTGCTTAACTTCCCTCTAAAATAGCTTTCAATTTTTGATTAATTTCAGACTTCCTTTGTGTAAGCCTGATTGATTTCTTTCCTTGTTTGCTGATTTCCCTGTTACTTGGTCGAAAACTTTCCTTAGCCTTTCTGACATCGTTTATTCATGGACCAGTAATTACAAATCTCTGACTCCTTGATTTACTATGTACTAATTGATTTTTACTTTATTTATTTAATCGTGTATTTCAAAATTCTTCCCTTAAGTAAACTCCGTATCTACCCCTAATTGCCTACTTTGCACAAGATGCTTACTTGATCCCTTTCCTTAAATAATTTTGTTCATTACCATTTAAGTTTAAACTCTTTAATTAAAGGAAGTCTCGTACTAATTGATTTTAATTGATACCTAGTTCCTTAATTATTTTCTTACCTTCTTTCCGCCTATTTTCACACTATAAATACTTGCTCTTCATTGACACAAACACACCAACACTCATAGTCTTTCTGAACTTATACCCATACTCAAAAGTATTTTCTCTTGTTACTTGTACTGTGGCCTATTTGCAAGTCTTGCTGCCTGCTTTTCTCTATTTGCTTCTTTAAAAACTCGTATGTCCTAATTTAAGGTTTTCAGCACCATAACAATATGTTTATTTACTACCTTTGTATGCATGTATGCCTACTGCTTCTGTATAGTTCAACACTTACTCCAGCATGATGAAATTTCTTTCTGCCTGTTCTATTATTAATCCCAAACCCCTACCCCTATGTGTTCATGCTATGGTTTGAGGCACGACAATACTGCAAATTATTGTCCATGAATCAAACTTGATCCCCTGGGATCCTAGCCTCTAATAATGTGTGTTCTAGCAGGCTTATAGGTATGCTAACATTCTCCATTGCTGGGCATGCCTAAAGCCTGCCCTTGCCTAAGTAATAGGCTCTTCACAATTTCCCTATTCCCCTGGACCCCTTATGGGTACTTATTTGTAGTCGTTTCCCTCTCCTTTCTCCCTTTAGCATTTTGTTCTTCACTTGCACACTTTCTTAGTCTTTAAGTTCTGCCCCCCTCTTGTGAGCCTTGCCTTTGGGACCCTTTGAGCTCCCTTTGAACTTGGACACTTGAGGGCTGGCCCTTCCACACTGCACTTATCCCTGTTCTAATAATACATTTGGGTGTGAGCATTACCCGGAGTCCCATTGAGGCTCTTAGGGAACTTTGACACACTCAAATGGGAGAAAGGCTTTGGATCATGATCTCTTGGAGTTGGTTTACCTCATAACTCAGTGAGGAAGTCAGAATCAGGCTTCCTCTAGTTGTACTTTTATTTATATTTTTCTGATGTATTCTTATTTTATTTCGGGCTGTAATAATTTGTAATAAACTCTTGGGGATGGTTAGTGAAAAGGGTGGGTAACTATGTATGCAAAGGGTAGAAATAATGACTATAGAACTACTATATTCCAACATATTCAAGTTCATATAGAAACCATGTCTATAGGATTCTGCATATTTAACTTCACTTAGAAATCATGTCTATAGGATTCTGCTTTATTTCTTAGATATCATGTCTGTAAGGCTTCTGCATTTCGACGCTATGTCTACAAGGTCTTAAAATCAGTAACGCCTAGAAAGCATGCCTATAGGAGTTTCTAATAAAAATCCTGGTTCGCCTCACTCAGTGTTAGATATAAAACTAGTAGTAATGGATGCTATCATTTGTAGAACTTGTAATTTATTTGTTTAAATTCTGCCTCTCTCTTTCAATAGTCTGAGTCCCTCACTTAGCAAGTTTAACGAGTATGCATTCAAACAGTTCATTTCGAGCCTCACTGTTTTATTGCTTTCTGAATCCAGTAGATACCATGCTTATAGGATCCTTGTCCAACGCTTAGGCAAGCCTTAGGGTAAAATTATAAGCTGAATCTGTTTCTGTTAATTATTACAACCAGCAGGCAGACCTGATTCAGACTTCTTATCTGAGTTATGTAATAAACTAAAACTGCCTCAGTAACCGTCCTTCTTCATCTATAATAATCAGACCTAACCAGTATGTGTAAGTCATGTTGATTACGTGCTTCTTTGTTCAAGGAGGTATATCTAAGCCTCTGCTTGTTCTGTGCTTTCCCTCAACTTGCAATACGTGTTTTGTATGTCGCCTTAGAGGTTTTACCTTTGAAACTACAAATAAGCCCAATATCTCTCCCTTTAGGATTAATAGTCCTAAATGCCTCAGGGACTGATAGGATTGGGACAGGTAATAGCATGCAATAAGTAAACGAGACTAACCCGCACTTTAAATACCTTAACGGGGTGGGAAGGGTAGATATGGATATGATGACCACGCGATAACGTCACGTGTAGCCCCTCATTGAGGAGTGATTACCGGACATTGTGTGGGGTGATCCATTTTTAGTAAACCTAGGACCCTCCTTTCCTTTACTCTTATTTCTTTAACATTTTCATTCTAGAATCCGCTTCCTCAAATTGCTCTTTTAAACTTTGTTTATTTTTTTTAGCCTTTATATGTGAAACCCCCTCTTATTTGAGCCTTATTTGTCTACATGTTAATTGCCCTAAACTCACAATAATTGTCTGGCCGGGAATAACACTAGTGGATTTTGAGGGGTGCCTAACACCTTTCCCTTGGAATAATTTCAAGCCCTTACCCAATCTCTGGTTACTCAAATCAAACCCTCTTGGTGTCCTAATGCACCCTAATAATTAGGTGGTGACTCTTCAAATCAAACCCAATTCCCAAAAGGAATGAGTTGTCCCTTCAAATGTCATAAACCCGATTCCGCGAGGAAAAAGGGGGCGCGACAATTATTGTGAAAATATTCCGTGATAAGTGGTGACTCTTGATGTAATTGTGCTTAAAGAAGTATGGACTTAATATATATTGATGTGAAGGTGCAGTTATGGTTGACATAAGTGTGAGATTTTAAATGTTAAAGTATATGTATTTAAGTGCTTAGGGAGGTGTAGACACTCTTATATCTAAATGTATCCTACCCGTCCCGCAGCCTACATTACAACCAAATAAAGTCCTACTTGATCCTAGACTGAATGAGCTTGATTAGTAGAGTAGTACACTACGGGCAAGCCTATGGTGCATCTTTTGTGGCATATGAATGTTATTTCTGATAATGAGTGAATTCTTTCTATCTTGAGTTCTTAATTGTTCTTAAATTTTATTGTGTGTGGAACTACTCTCTTTTGTTGTGTGAGGGCACTTAATTCATGAAGAAAAGTTAATGTCATTGACCTATATGTTAGAGTAAGTGAGTGAGCAGTGAATAATGCGTGGTACTTGTGAGTCAAATCTTAAGGTGAAGATGTTACGCTTTTGTGTGTAGTCGATTTTAAATATTCTTGGTGTGATGAGTTAGGAGAATTGTTTAAAAAGGTCGTATCTACATAAAGTGTAGTTTGATTGCTTGGGACGAGCAATGGTTTAAGTGTGGGGTATTGATGATAGGCTATAATTACGTATTTTAGTCGCTTATTACACTCTAATTTGTTGCACTTTAATTGAGTTTGAACTTTAATCGCTAGTGTTTTGCACTAAATGTGTGTTTTATACCTTGTAGAAATGATTCCGGTCTATGTAATGTTATGGAATGAATTCAAGCTATTCTGGAGCTTTGAAGTCTGAGTAAAAGCCCAAGGATTAAGTTGGGATCGTGTTCGGAGATCAACCGATAATAGTGCACTTTATGAACGAAACGAAGGAGCAGGCATACTGCGCATTGTCTAGTAAAATGCACATAACTTTTAGCTCAAAAATCCGTTTGGTCTCCACAATATATTATTGGAAAGCTATTTAAAATAGCTACAACTTTCATGTTTTATATTTTTCCAAATTTTCATATCTGCACTGCCGCGTGGGGCGCCGCGGTTGTGTGAATTTCTGCTGTCCTCAAACTACATGCTCTCTGAAGTTCCCCACAAGCACACCGCGTGGCACGTCGCCCCATGCGGCGCACCTGTGCAAATTTTATAGAGCTAGAGTCCTATTTCGCGCCGGAAAATGTGTTTCGTCTGGGCCCGACCCTACTTGGTATAAATACATGTAAAAATGCTATTTTGAGGACTTTTGGCACACTTTGGACCTAAGGAGGCAAGAACACATTAGGAGCAAGACGGAGAATTCTTCTATGAGTTTTCACTTCCTTTTTCCTATTTCCATTATTGGTTATGAATTCTAGTATTGTAGTCATGCATACTATTATGAATAGCTAATTTGTTATCTAAAGTTATGATAGAATCTTTTGCAGGATAAATTCTTGTTATGTTTTTATACAATTGAGCCGTTGGATTTCTCTACTTATTCAATTACATGTCTATTACTATTGATTGAATTGCCATCAATTGACTGTGCCTATTTGTGTGTATTGCTTGAGAGAGGGTACATATATATGTAGTTGTTGAACAACAAAACCTTGGTTGTTAGATAAAAATAGGGTTTACAGGCAGGATTAAAGATAACAAAACCTTGGTGCGATCGTAGTGAGCGGTGAATTAGTGCTAGTTAGTATAGTTCGAGAAAATACATCTAATAAATTGTGGTAGTTGCTCAAGAGAGAGCTACAACACTCAGAGTACTCACGATCGGCAGAGAATATTTAGGCAAAATTATAGAAGACGCAGCAGGAAGGATTCCGACAATTGGAAAAATCATAACTCTAGACCTCCTTAATCTTGTCTTCAAATCCTTATCCTTGTTAAATTGATAGTTTTACTGCTTTCTAGTATTTATTAGTTAATTAGATAAAAATAAACATTATGATCTTTATAATTAGGAAATTGTTTGGACTTGTGTTTCTTAGCGATATTGAACAACTTTAGCTAAGCCTTAGTTCTCTGTGAAATTCGACTCCGGACTTGTAAACCAGATTATAGACCACTTAGTCCTTTTTGTAAGGCATAATTGGGCGTAATCATACGTCTTTTCGGTTCAAATTATACAATTCAAACTAATTCAGATACATTGTAGATAACTTTAACCGAAAAGTAAATTAGTTTTTAACTTATTTTCAAATAAGCAATGATATACTAGAAATAGTTATGTTTGACACATACTCCTATAAGGTATAAAATTCTGGAGGCACTCAGGCACCTAATCTTCTCCATCACTTTTATACAAGAATTGCATTAATCATCATCATCATTTATCGTGACTACTAGAGGTAAGTCATGAGTGATAGGAGAAACTTAGATTTTATGTTGCCAAGGAAATAAAGCAAAGAAACCCAACTGAATGGGAATATGAAGGAACCAGTGCTAAACCGTCACTTTGAGAAAGCGCCTACTTTGGAAATGCAATAGAAAAATACTGACACTATTTATTATGAATATGAGATGTGCTGTTTTCTAGGTAAAGTAAATTATGTTGCCTATAGCCCAAGAATAAGATGATGTTACAGAAATCAACTGATTTTGTTGAATATTCCCGGACTATTCAACAGATATTTATGTTGAAGGTGTGTAATTGGAATTGGTGCCCTCCGAAATTCTAGTAATCTAATGCCGTTTTGTTTCGTAGCTTTTTGCCAAACCCAATGGAAGCCCATTCAGAAAATTTTAACGGCCAGGGCCGAAACTGAACCCAGGTTGAAGAGGAGGCTTGAAATCAGCGAAAAATTTATAAATGGTCAGTTTTACGACTAGTCAATCAAATTTAGCCACATAATCAAGGCTCAATTATATTTAGCCATAAGTTAGAACACTAGCAATTTATTGACTAAAATACCCCTACTTTCTTTATAAAATTTACGCGACTTGACCTCATATTCTGTTTTAGCAGAATCTTGTGGCGTCAATCTAGAGATCGAAGTAAGCTCTCTCAATTATTTTTCTGATTATTTGAATTTCTTCTACGTTCACAGACTTCAATGTGATACTCTACGATTCTTCTCATTTGTAATTCAAACCAGAAAATTCAAAGAATCAGTAAAATAATTGAGTGAAGTAAGTTCTCAATTATTCTTGTGATTCTTCGAATTTTTTGGTTTGATGTTAAAGCTTTAATCTGTGTTAATCTCGAATTTTCTCAATGCGTTAATCTGTGCTTAATTGTATTATATATCTTCTTGTTTGTTCTGACTTTATTATAAATTTTATATGAAAAACTACACAGTCTCCAGCATATAGTTGTCACGATCCTAAACCCGGACCCGGTCGTGATGGCACCTCTCGTGAAGACAAGACCAACCGACACTTCCCATTTCAGTTTTAAACAATTAAACAATAAGATTCAAGTATAAATCATGATAAAATAATCCAAAGTTTAAGCAGTCAACAGTACAAATATGTGGAAGAACAACCCAACACAGCCCGATCGGGGTGTCACTAGTCATGAGCATCTAAAATCTAGAATAATCAAGAAAAGCCTACAGAGTTCAATACAAAACTAAAACAAAGAGAAATAAGATAGAGAAGAAGCTCTGGGTTGCGAACGCCGGCAGCTACCTAGAGAATCTTCGGATCCGCCTGAGCTGGAAAGATCAACACTCAGGAGCAGGATCAGATGCGCCTGAATCTGCACACAGGGTGCATGGAGTAAAGTGAGTACTCTAACTCAGTGAGTAATAATCATAAATAAATGACTTAGAGATAAGAAAACACGTAAGGCAAATTACGAGCTATAATGAAGCAGTAAAACCAGTAAAGATATGAAAAATCATTTAAATTCAGTTTAACTTCAGGGAATACCTTTTCAACAATTAAGCAGGTAAATGACAGACAAATAAGAAAGATAAACACATAAAAGTTCGACCCTCGGGCACAAACTCAACAAATCCGCCCCTCGGGCAATCTCTCAGAACAATACCAGCCCCTCGAGCTATATCTCACATCACAATGGGTACCCGCGCTTACTAGGGTATGCAGACTCCTGGAGGAGCCCTTTACGGCCCAAGCGCAATATCAAGCCATCTCATGGCATCATCACTAGGCTCCCGACCTCATGTCACCAAGCCACCTCGTGATGTACACATCTCAAGCCCTCGGCCTCATAATAATAATCAGTGTTTCCTTACAACACATGTCCTCGACCTTACTCAGTCAGAATCTCACAGCTACTCGGGCAATAGTAAAACATAGTGCTCAGCCCAAAATATCATTTAAGTGTTAAAGCAGAGTAAACATGGCTGAGTTGTTGAAAAGTAGTAGGATATAACATGACTGAGTTCACGTATAAAGTCAAAACAGTGAGGAAATATCAATAAAAATCCCCTAAGAGATCAAATAGTTGGCACGAGGCCCAAATATGGCATTCAACCCAAAACATGATGATAGCAAATAGATTTCAGTCAAATACACGGTAAAATAGTCATTCGGGGTGGACTAAGTCACAATCCCCAATAGTGCATGACCCCACGCTCGTCATCAAGCGTGTGCGTCACCTCAATAAAGCACAACAATGTGCAATTCGGGGTTTCATACCCTCAGAACATCATTTACAATCATTATTCACCTCAATCCGGTCAATTCTCTAGCCCGCGATGCCTTTGCCTCTCGAATTGGCCTCCACTCGCGTCGAATCTATCCAAAATCAGAATCACGACGTCAAAATATGCTAAAGGAATGAAGCCTAAGCCAAAATAATCAATATATAACACAAATCCCGAAATTGCCAAACCCCGACCCCGGGCCCACCTCTCGAAATTCGATAAAATTCACATAAATGGATTCCTTATCTCCCCACGAGTTCATACATATCAAAAGTACCAAAATCCGGCCACAATAGGTCCCTCAATCCTCAAGTCTAGGTCTCCAATACTAAGCCCTAGTTTCCCCAACTTTAACCCTTAAATTCCATTAATTATAGCTCTAATCCATGAAATAATTCCATAGGGACGAATTTTAGGTCCAAAATCTTTACCTCAATGAAGTTCCCTTGAAATCCCTCTTCAAAATCGTCCAAAAAGCTCCAAATCCGACTTAAAATCTGCGAGATCGCACTTGCGGTCCCCTATCCGCAGGTGCGGAAAAACCAGAAGCAGAAAAATCTGCAGCTTCATCAAATTTCCAAACTCTCCGTCAACCATCCGAAATCACCCCGAGGCCGCCGGGACCTCACTGAAAGCAAAAACATATCCCAAAACCTTATTCAAACTTATACCAATTTTCTAAACACCTCAAACAACATCAGATCAACCAAAACTCGTCGGATTCAAGCCTAAGTTTTCAAAATCTTCCGAATTCCACTTTTGATCAAAAACCCAACCAAACCACGTCCTAATGACCTAAAATTTTGCACACGCATCCAAAATGACACAACAAAACTACTTCAACTCTCGGAATTCCATTCCGACCCCTATATAAAAATCTCGCCTACCAACCGGAAATCGCCAAAATATCAACTTCGCCAATTCAAGCCTAAATCTACTCCGAACCTCCAAAACTCACTCCGATCACGCTCCTAAGTCCCAAATCACCTCCCGAAGCTATCCGAACTATCAGAACTCATATCCGATCCCTCTAACACATAAGTCAATATTCGGTTGACTTTTCCAACTTAAGCTTTCTCAAAAAAGACTATGTGTCTCAAACCTTACCAAATCCTTTACGAACCCGAGCCAACCAACCCGTCACATATAGAACCGATAGACAAAGCAATAAGAAGCAGAAATGGGGGAAACAGTTGCGGTAACTAATGAGATGACTGGCCGGGTCGTCACATCCTCCCCAACTTAAACAAACGTTCGTCTTCGAACGAGTCAAGAAACATACCTGAAGCCTCAAACAGGTGAGGATATCTGCTCCGCATCTCCCGCTCGGTCTCCCAGGTAGCCTCCTCCATGGGCCGACCTCTCCACTGCACTTTCACTGAAGCTATATCTTTTGACCTTAACTTTCGATCCTAACGACGCAAAATAGCTACTGGCTCCACATCATAGGTCAAATCATCATCCAACTGAACCGTGCTGAAATCCAGAACATGAGACAGATCCCCAATATACTTCCGGATCATAGAAACATGAAATACCGGATGCACACTCGACAAGCTGGGTGGCAAAGCAAGCTCATAAGCCACCTCCCCAATCCTCCGAAACACCTCAAAAGGCCCAATGAACCGAGGACTCAACTTACCTTTCTTCCCAAATCTCATAACACCCTTCATGAGCGAAACCTTCAACAGAACCTTCTCACCAACCATGAAGGACACATCTCGAACCTTCTTGTCAGCATAACTCTTTTGCCTCGACTGCGCTGTATGAAGCCTTTCCTGAATCACCTTTACCTTTTCTAAAGTATCCTGCACAAAGTTTGTCCCTAATAGCCTAGCCTCACCCGGCTCAAACCAACCAACTGGAGATCTACACCGCCTCCCATACAAAGCCTTATATGGAGCCATTTGAATACTCGACTGGTAGCTGTTGTCAAACTCTGCAAGCGATAGAAACTGATCCCATGACCCTCCGAAATCAATGACACAAGCACACAACATGTCCTCCAATATCTTAATAGTACGCTTGGACTGCCCGTCCGTCTGAGGGTGAAAAACTGTGCTCAACTCAACCTGAGTACCCAACTCTCACTGCACAGACCTCTAAAACTGTGAAGTAAACTGAGTGCCCCTATCTGAAATGATGGAAACTGGGACACCATGCAAACGAACAATCTCCCAAATATAGATCTCTCCCAACCACTCTAAAGAATATGTATTACACACAGGAATGAAGTGCGCGGACTTGGTCAGTCGATCCACAATCACCCAAATAGCGTCGAACTTCTTCAAAGTCCGTGGAAGTCCAACTACAAAGTCCATAGTGATCCGCTCCCACTTCTACTCTGGAATATCCATCCGCTGAAGTAAGCCACCCGGCCTCTGATGCTCATATTTTACCTGCTAACAATTGAGACACTGAGCTACAAATCCCACAATGTCATTCTTCATTCTTTTCCACCAATAATGCTGCCTCAAATCCTGATACATTTTCGCGACACCTGGATGAATGGAATACCGCGAGCTATGGGCCTCCTCTAGAATAAACTCCCGAAGCCCATCTACATTGGGCACACAAATCCGGCCCTGCATCCTCAACACCCCATCATCACTAATGGTCACATCTATGGCATCATCATGCTGAACTTTGTCCTTAAGGACAAGCAAATGCGGATCATCATACTGGTGCTCTCTGATGCGATCATATAAGGAAGACCGAGAAACCACACAAGCCAATACCCGACTAGGCTCCGAAATATCTAACCTCACGAACTGATTGTCCAAGGCCTAAACATCAACTGCAAGAGGTCTCTCCCTAACTAGAATATATGCCAAACTCCCATACTCACCGCCTTTTGGCTCAAAGCATCGGCCACCATATTGGCCTTCCTCGGATGGTACAATATAGTGATATGATAATCCCGGAGGTTACGATGATCGGTAAACACCTCACACGACACACCATACAGATAATGCCTCCAATTCTTCAACACGTGAACTATGACAGTCAACTCCAAATCATGAACGAGGTAGTTCTTCTCATGGGGCTTCAACTAACGAGAAGCATAAGCAATAACTCTACCCTCTTGTATCAATAAACAACCGATACCAACTCTTGAAGCATCACAATACACGGTATATGAACCTGAAGCTGATGGCAAAACTAACACTAGAGCTATGGTCAAAGCTGTCTTGAGCTTCTGGAAGCTCTCCTCACATTCATCCGACCACACAAAGGAAGAACCCTTTTAAGTCAACTTGGTCAAGGGCGATGCGATAGATGAGAATCCCTGAATAAACCAGCAATAATAACCTGCCAAACCAAGAAAGCTGCGAATCTCTATGGCTGAGGATGGTCTGGGCCAACTCTGAACTGCCTCTATCTTCTTCGGATCAACCTGAATACCCTCGCTGGACACCACGTGCCCCAAAAAAGCCACTGAACTGAGCCAAAACTCACACTTGGAGAATTTTGCAGAAAGCTTCTCCTCCCTCAATCTCTGCAACACAACTCTCAAATGCTTTGCATGCTCCTCCTGACTACGCGAATACACCAGAATATTATCAATGAAGACTATGACAAATGAGTTGAAATAAGGCCAGAACATGCTGTTCATCAAATGCATGAACACTACTGGGGCATTGGTCAACCTAAAAGACATCACCAAGAACTCATAATGACCATATCGGGTCCTAAAAGCCATCTTAAGAATGTCCAAGTCCCTTATCTTCAACTGGTGATAACCCGAATGAAGATCAATCTTGGAGAACACTCTCGCTCCCTAAAGCTGGTCGAATATATCATCAATGCGAGGTAGAGGATACTTGTTCTTTATTGTTACTTTGTTCAATTGCCTATAATCAATGCACATCCTCATAGTGCCATCCTTCTTCTCCATAAATAGAACCGGCGCACCCCAAGGTGACACACTAGGCCGAATGAACCCCTTATCAAGGAGTTCCTGAAGCTGCTCCTTTAACTCCTTCAACTTCGTTGGTTCCATATGATACGAAGGGATAGAAATAGGCTGAGTGCCCGACACCAGGTCAATACCAAAATAAATATCCCTATCTAGTGGAATACCCGACAAGTCTGCAGGAAACACATCGGAAAAATCCCTCACAACTAGAACAAAATCAATACTAGGAGTCTCAGCACCAACCTCCCTCAAAAAGGCTAGATACGAAAGACAACCCTTCCCAACCATACTCTGGGCCTTCAAGAATGAGATCACTCTACTGGGAACATAATCAGTTACACCTTGCCACTCAATCTGCGACACACCCGGTATAGCCAATGTGATTGTCTTGGCATGACAGTCCAGAATAACACGACACAGAGATAGCCAATCCATGCCCAAAATGATATCGAAATCCACCATACACAATAATAAAATATCCACTCGGGTCTCTAAACCCCCAATAGTCACCATACATGACCGGTACACACGGTCTACAACCACAATATCACCCACTGGGGTAGATACGTGAACAAGTGAAGCAAGAGACTCACGGGGAATACCCAAATAATGAGCAAAGTAAGATGACACATAAGAAAAGGTGGAAATAGGATCCAATAATACAGAGGTATCTCTGTGGCAGACTGAAACAATACCTATAATAACAACATCTGAAGCAATAACATCGGGTCTAGTTGGGAGTGCATAGAAAAGGGCTTGATAATCGCTTGATCGACCTCCCCCTCTAGGGCGACCCCAAGTTGACTGACCTATACCCCTAGCTGGCTGGGCGGGTGGTGATGAAGTAACTGGCGCTGAAGCCAATGATTGACCCCTCTGCTGAGATGAACTTGCAAGACGACGAGGACACTGCCTCCACATATGGCCCATCTCTCCACACTCATAACAACTCCCAAGTACTGGAGAAGGGGACTAAAGAGAACCCCTCGCACCGGAGTGACTAGCAAATGCACCTGGCATAGAAGAGCCCTGAACTGACGGAGCACGGGATGAACTCTGAGCTGGAAGGGCACTAAGTGATGACTGGCCCTGATGAGAACTATAAGAACCATGCCCGATGATGCCCCACGATACCCTGGGCAAGCTGGCTGAGCATGCCTGATTGGACGGCCTCTGCCGTGCTGAAACTGACCTCTCAAAGGAGTACCACTATAACTACCAGATCCTCGAGGCCTTTTGGCCTCCCTCTTCTCTCACTCCTGGTGACGAACAGACTCAATCTCACAGGAAATATCCACAACCTCCTCGAAAGTAGAACCACTAACCCTTTCCCCGGTCATAAGAATACGAAGCTGATAAGTGAGGCCATCAACAAACCTCCTAATCATCTCTCTATCTATCAAAACCAACCAAATAGCATGAAGAGCTAACTCGTAGAACCTCATCTCATACTGCATCACAATCATCTCTCCTTGACACAACCACTCAAACTCCCTACACAGATCCTCTATTCGAGACTTCGATACATACTTCTCTAGAAAGAGAATAGAGAACTGCTGCCAGGTAAGGGGTGCTGGACCAATAGGCCTACGCCTCGCAAATGCCTCCCACCAAGTGAAGGCAGCTCCAAAAAACTAATAAGTAGTGAAAGCGACCCTACTGGTCTCCAAAATACCCGCTGTACGAAACATCCTCTAACACTTATCCAAGAAACCCTAGGCATCCTCGCCCTCTGCACCATTGAAGGTCAGAGACTGAAGTCTACCAAACCTCTCCAACCTACACTGCTCGTCCTCTGGCATGGCAGGATATACATAGTCCTGAGTAGCTACAACCGACTGGGCTGGATATTCCCCCGGTGTCTGAAGTCCCTGCATGACCTGCTTAGGTGTGCGAGCGGTGGGAGTCTGATTGCCTCCCCCAGCCTAGGAAGTAGTTGTGGCTATAGTAGCTGATACTGCCTGAACTAGGCCAATTCAAACTGATAGAATCTAAGCCAAGGCCTCCTGAAGACTCGGAATCACAATGGGCACAACTGGTGCCTGAGCTGGTGTTGCTGGAGCGTCCACAAGTAGGACCTGATCCTGAATTGGGGTGGCTGGTGTATCTGCAGGTGCTACCCTAGCTGTTGTGCAGGCCATACCTCTGCCCCTACCGCGACCACGACCGCATCCTCGGCCTCTAGTGGCCACAACTGGTGGTATTATTGGTCGTCCATCCTGACCGGTAGCGCGTGTCCTCACCATCTGTGAGAGAATATAATGACAGAAGTCTAGTACTTGGATCAACAAAGTCGCACGATAAGAATTTCAAGAATATGATGTTTTCCTAAAGGTTCTACAGCCTTTCGAGGATAAATACAGACGTCTTCGTACCGATTCACGAGACTCTACTAAACCTGCTCATGTCTCGTGAGACCTATGTAACCTAGGCTCTGATACCAACTTGTCACGACCCTAAACCCGGACCCGGTCATGATGGCACCTCTCATGAAGACAAGGCCAACCGACACTTCCCATTTCAGTTTTAAACAATTAAACAATAAGATTCAAGTCTAAAGCATGATAAAATAATCCAAAGTTTAAGCAGTCAACAGTACAAATATGTGGAAGAACAACCCAACACAACCCGATACTGGGGTGTCACTAGTCATGAGCATCTAAAATTCGGAATACTCGAGAAAAGTCTACAGAGTTCAATACAAAACTAAAACAAGGAGAAATAAGATAGGGAAGAAGCTTTGGGCTGCGAACGCCGGCAGCTACCTAGAGAATCTTCGGATTCGCCTGAGCTGGAAAGATCAACACTCGGGAGCAGGACCAGATGTGCATGAATCTGCACACAGGGTGCAGGGAGTAAAGTGAGTACTCCAACTTAGTAAGTAATAATCATAAATAAATGACTGAGAGATGAGAAAACACGTAAGGCAAATTACGAGCTATAATGAAGCAGTAAAACCAGTAAAGATATGAAAAATCATTTAAGTTCAGTTTAACTTCAGGGAATACCTTTTCAACAATTAAGTAGGTAAATGACAGACAAATAAGAAAGATAAAAACATAAAGGTTCGCCCTCTAGCACAAAGTCAACAAATCCACCCCTTGGGCAATATCTTAGAACAATACCAACACCTCGGGCTATATCTCATATCACAACAGGTACCTGCGCTCACTGGGGGTGTGCAGACTCCTGGAGGGGCTCCTTACGGCCCAAACGCAATATCAAGCCATCTCGTGGCGTCATCACTAGTCTCTCTACCTCATATCGCCAAGCCACCTCGTGGCGTACATATCTCAGGCCCTCGACCTCATAATCATAATCAGTGTTTCCTTACAACATAGACCCTCGGCCTTACTCAGTCAGAATCTCACAGCCACTTGGGCAACAATAAAACATAGTGGTCAGCCCAAAATATCATTTAAGTGTTAAAGCAGAGTAAATATGGCTAAGTTGTGAAAAGCAGTAGGATATAACATGACCGAGTTCAAGTATAAAGTCAAAACAGTGAGAAAATATCAATAAAAATTCCCTAAGGGTTCAAATAGTTGGAACGAGGCCCAAATATGACATTCAGCCCAAAACACGATGATATCAAATAGATTTCAGTCAAATACACAGTAAAATAGTCATTTGGGATAGACTAAGTCACAATCCCCAACAGTGCACGACCCCACGCTTGTCATCAAGCATGTGTGTCACCTCAATATAGCACAACGTTGTGAAATTCGGGGTTTCATACCCTTAGAATATCATTTACAATCATTACTTACCTCAATCCGGTCAAATCTCTAGCCTTCGATGCCTTTGTCCCTCGAATCGGCCTCCACTTGCGTCGAATCTATCCAAAATCAGAATCACGGCGTCAAAATATGCTAACGGAACACAAATCCTGAAATTACCAAAACCCGACCCCCGGGACCACGTCTTGAAATTCGATAAAATTCACATCAATTGATTCCTTATCTCCCCACGAGTTCATACATATCAAAAGTACCAAAATCTGACCACAATAGGTCCCTCAATCCTCAAGTCTAGGTCTCCAATACTAAGCCCTATTTTCCGCAACTTTAGCCCTTAAATTCCATTAATTATAGCTCTAATCTGTGAAATAATACCATAGGGATAAGTTTTAGGTCCAAAATCTTTACCTTAATGAAGTTCCCTTGAAATCCCTCTTCAAAGTTGTCTAAAAAGCTCCAAAGCCGACTTAAATATGGTGAAATAGCTCAAAAATCGCGAAGGAAACACTTTATACCTTCTGGCCCAGGCATTTTCGCATCTGCGGCCAATTTACCGCTTCTGCGGTCAAGACCACCGCATCTGCGGTCCTCACTTAAGTTCCCATTTTCCGCATCTGCGATCCCATTTCCGCACCTGCGCCATCGCATGTGAGGTCCTCCAACCGCTTTAGCGGTTTTTTGCCTCCCTAGCTCCTTTCCACTTTTGCGGCTCCCTTCCTCGCATCTGCGAGATCGAACCTGCGGTCCCCAATCCGCAGGTGCGGAAATACTTGAAGCAGAAAAATCTGCAGCTTCATCAAATTTCCAAACTCTCCGTCAACCATCCGAAATCACCTCGAGGCCCCCGGGACCTCAAACAAAAGCACAAACATATCCCAAAACCTTATTCAAACTTATACCAATCTTCAAAACACCTCAAAAAACATCAGATCAACCAAAACTCGTCGGATTCAAGCCTAAGTTTCCATAATCTTCCGAATTCCGCTTTTGATCAAAAACCCAATCAAACCACGGTCGAATGACCTGAAATTTTGCACACAAATCCCAAATAACACAACAAAACTACTGCAACTCTCGGAATTCTATTCTGACCCCTATATCAAAATCTCGCCTACCAACTAGAAATCGCCAAAATATCAACTTCGCCAATTCAAGCCTAAATCTACTCTGAAAATCCAAAACTCATTCCGATCACACTCCTAAGTCCCAAATCACCTTCCGAAGCTATCCAAACCATCAAAACTCACACCCAATCCCTCTAACATATAAGTCAACATCCGATTGACTTTTCTAACTTAAGCTTCCTCAAAAGAGATTAAGTGTCTCAAACCTTACCAAATCCTTTCCGAACCCGAGCCAACCAACCCGATCACATATAGAACTGATAGACAAAGCAACAAGAAACAGAAATGGGGGAAACCGAGCGATAATTCATGAGACGACTGGCCGGGTTGTCACAATAGTATTGGAGCTATACTGGAATATATAAATTATGCATAGATTAAACTGGAAGTATCTGTGATTACACATCTATAGTACTGGAGATATCTTTAATTTAAAATCATGCAGAACATATGTAACGATCCGACCGGCCGTTTCATGAGTTACCTCTCTGTTTCCTCCATTTCTGCTTCTTATTGCTTTGTTTATCTGTATTATGTGTTATCAGGTTGGTTGGCTCAGGTTCGGAAAGGTTTTGGTAAGGTTAGAGACACTTAGTCTCTTTTAAGTGAGCTTAAGTTGGAAAAGTCAACTGGATGTTGACTTATGTGAAAATGGTTCGGATGTGAATTTTGATGGTTCTGATAGCTTCGGGAGGTGATTTAAGAATTTGGAGCATGATCAGAATGTGTTTTGGAGGTCCGGAGTAGATTTAGGCCTGAATTGGCGAAATTGGAATTTTGGCGTTTTTCGGTTGATAGGTGAGATTTTGATATAAGGGTCCGAATAAAATTTCGGAAGTTGGAGTAGGTCCATTGTGTCATTTGTGACATGTGTACAAAATTTCAAGTCATTCGGACGAGGTTTGATAGACTTTTTGATCGAAAGCGGAATTTGGAAGTTTTTGGAATTCTTAGGCTTGAATCCGATGCAAATTTGGTGTTTTGATGTTGTTTTGAGATTTCCGAAGGTTGGAAAAAGTTTGAATGAGGTTATGGGATATGTTGGTATGTTTGGTTGAGGTTCTGAGGGCCTCGAGTGAGTTTTGGGTTGTTAAACGGATCAAATTGCATGTTGAGAAGTTGCAGATTTTTGCTTCAGATCTGTTGCAGACTTTTGTTTTCTGCGATCGTGTAGAAGGGTCTGTGATCGCGAGGGTCTGTCGAGTTGGCTATCTCGAACGCGTGACTGAGGTTGTGTTTGCGAAGAAGGATTTGGGGGCAGAGGTAGAGTTGCTCTACACGATTGCGTGAGGCTTGTTGCGATCGCTTGGGTCTGTGAGGTAAAGTTTTACGATCACGTGGGCATTGTTGCGATCGCATAAGGTTAGATGAGGGCAGTTGGCTTTTGTGCTTCGCGATCGTGAGGCATGTTTCGCGATCGCGGTGTAGGAATTTTAAAAGTTGGGCAGAATGTTTAAAAAGCCATATCCGTGATTTTGGGTATAAGTTTCACCATTGTTGGGCGATTTTAGAGCTTTTTGAGGAGGATTGAAGAGGGAATCAAGGGGAAACACTTGGAGGTAAGATTTATGGACTTAATACTCAATCCTAATGTAATTTCTACCTGATTAATCATGGAATTTATGGAATTTAAGCCTAAAAATTGGAAGTTAGGGCTTGGAAATTAGAGACCTAAATCTAGGAATTTGAGGGGTCATTTGTGGTCAGATTTTGATGTATTTGATATGTATAAACTCGTGCGAGTGTAAGGATTCTAGTTTTGTGATTTGTATCACAATCCGAGACGTGGGCCTGGGGGTCGGGTTTTGACCAATTTCAGGATTTTGATGTACTTTGATTATTTTCAAGTGGGCTTTGCCCCTTAACATATTTTGATGGTTATATACTAATTTTGGTTAGATTTGGAGCATCCAGAGGTCGATTCGAGGGGCAAAGTCATCGCGGGCTAGAGTTTGGACCGGATAGAGGTAAGTAATGATTGTAAATGCTGTTCTGAGGGTATGAAACCTCGTGTTTCACATCGTTGTGCTACTTTGAGGTGACGCACACGCTAGATGACGAGCGTGGGGTCATGCACCATTGGGGATTGTGACTTAGTCCGTCCCGTATTTGATTGAATACTGTTGCTATCATCATGTTTTGGGCTAAATGACATATTGGGGCCTCGTGCCAACTATTTTGGACCCTTAGGGGATTTTTACTACTATTTCTCACTACTTTGACTTTGTATTTGTACTCAGTCATGCTATATTCTACTGTTTTCACAATTCAGCCATCTTTACTCGTTTTTGATATTTTAAATTATATTTTGGTCTGAGCATCATGTTTTACTGTTACCCGAGTGGCTTGTGATATTTTGACTAAGTAAGGCCGAGGGCCTGTGTTGTGAGGATACTATGGGATCGGGCTACGCGCCGCAACATTATTATACTGATTCTTGATATGAGGCTGAGAGACTGTTTGATTATGCCACGAGATGGCTTGTTATTGCATTTGGGCTGTAAGGAGCCCCTCCCGGAGTCTTTACACCCCCAGTGAGCGCAGGTACCCAGTGTGAGATGTGATATAGCCCGAGGGGCTGATTTTGTTGGTATTATGCCCGAGGGGCTAATTTTATGTTTCTATCCTTTCTCCCTTTTTTTCCATTCACTCGTTTAAACTGCTAAAAGATGTTTTAAAGAGGTTGTTACTAAACTAATGTATTTCTACGAGCTTTTACTATTTTATTGCATTGTCCTGGTTTTATACAGCCTCGTTGTAGCATTTTGCTGTGTTTTCTTATCGTTCAGCTGCCTTTACTTTTATTACTTACTGAGTTGGCGTACTCACATTATTCCCTACATTCTGTGTGCAGATCTAGGAGTCTCGGGTCACGCTAGCAAGGACTGATTACTTTCCAGTAGGCTGTTTGGAATTGACTAGGTCTGCTCGACGTTCGCAGCCTAGTGCTTCTCCTTCCTATCCTTATTTTCATTTGTACTGGATTTGTATTAGACTATGTACTCTCTTCACACTCTTAGACGAATGTTTAGATGCTCATGGCTAGTGACACCCTGATGCCGGGCTGTGTTTGTTTCCGCATTGTTCTATTCTACTCTATGTTTTGGGATTTATAGATTATAAATGACTTAAAAATTAATTATCGTAACTGTTTAATTGGGCTGAGGGTTTGTGTCGGCTGGCCTTGTTTCACAATAGGCATCATCACGACCGGATTCGATTTAGGGTCGTGACAAGTTGGTACCATAGCCTAGGTTACATAGGTCTCACGAGTCATAAGCAGGTTTAGTAGAGTCTCGCGGATCGGTACAGAGACGTCTGTATTTATCCTAGGGAGGTTGTAGAACATTTCAGAAAACTTCTAATTCTTGAAATTCTTGTCGTGCGAATCTGTTGATCCAAGTACTAAACTTCTGTTATTCTATTATCTCACAGATGGTGAGGACACGTGCTACCGGTCAGGATAGACGACCACCAGTGCCACTAGTTGGGGCAGCTAAAGGCTGAGGATGCGGTTGAGGCCGTGGTAGGGGCAGGGGTGTAGCCCGTACAGCAGCTAGGGCAGCACCCGCAGATCCACCAACCGCCCCAGTTCATGATCAGGTCCTAGTTGTGGACGCTCCAGTAGCATCAACTTAGGCATCAACTGTGCCTATTGTGATTCTGGGTCTTCAGGAAGCCCTGGCTCAGATTCTATCAGTATGCACTGGCCTAGCTCAGGCGGTCTTAGTTACTATAGTCGCAACTATTTCTTAGGCCGGGGGAGGCACTTAGACTCCCGCCGCTAGCACACCTGAGCAGGTTGTGCAAGGACTTCAGACACAAGGGGCACCTCCAGCCTAGCCGGTTGCAGCTGTTCAAGACTATGTGGCTCCAGTTATGCCAGAGGATGAGAAGCGTAGATTGGAGAGGTTTGGTAGATTTCAGCCTCTGACTTTCAGTGGTACAGAGGGCGAGGATGCCCAAGGTTTCTTGAACAAGTGTCAGAGTATTCTTCATGTAGCGGGTATTCTAGAGACCAGCGGGGTCGCATTTACCACTTTTCAGTTTTCTGGAGCTTCCTTCACATGGTAGGAGACTTATGAGAGGCGTAGGCCTGTTGGTGCAACACCCCTTACCTGACAACAATTCTCCATTCTTTTTTTGGAGAAGTATGTGCCATAGTCTCGTAGAGAGGAGTTGCGCAGGTAGTTTGAGTGGTTGTGTTGGGGAGATATGACTGTAATGCAGTATGAGATGAGGTTCTCGGAGTTAGCTCGTCATGCTGTTTGGTTGGTTCCCATGGAGAGAGAGAGGATTAGGATGTTTGTTGATGGACTTATGTATCAACTTCGGATTCTCATAACCAGGGAAAGGGTGTCTGGTGCTACTTTTGAGGAGGCTGTTGACATTGCTCGCGAGATTGAATCCGTTTGTCGCCAGGAGCGAGATGAGAGGGATGCCAAGAGGCCACGTGGATCTGGTAGTTATGGTAGTGCTCTTTCGAGGGGTCAGTCTCATCAAGGCAAAGGCCGTTCATTTAGACATGCTTTGTCAGCTCGCCCACGTTATTGTGGGGCGTCATCAGGTCATGGTTCTCACAGTTCTCATCAGGGTCATTCATCACTCAGTGCCTTTCCAGCCTAGAGTTTGTCCCCTGCTCCATTAGTTTAGGGCTCTTATATGCCAGGTGCATCTGCTAGTCATTCCGGTGCTAGGGGTTCCCTTCAGTCCCCGTCTCCAGCACCTCGAAGTTGCTATGAGTGTGGAGAGTTAGGTCATATGTGGAGGCAGTGTCCTCGTTGTCTTGGAGGTTCATCTTAGCAGAGGAGTCAGCCATCGGCTTCAATGCCAGTTACTTCACTACCACCCGTCCAACCAACTAGGGGTGGAGGACAGCCAGCTAGGGGTCTCCCCATAGGGGGAGGTCGATCAGGTGGTGGTAAGGCCCGTTTCTATGGACTCCCAGCTAGTCCCAATGTTATTGCTTCAGATGCTGTGATTACAGGTATTGTCTCAGTCTGCCACAGAGATGCCTCTGTGTTATTTGATCCTGGTTCCACATTTTCATATGTCATAATATTTTGCTCTTTATTTGGATACATCCCGTGAGTCTCTTGTTTCATCTGTTCGTGTATCTACTCCGGTGGGCGATACTATTATTATGGACCATATGTACCGGTCATGTGTGGTGACTATTGGGGGTCTAGAGACCCGAGTGGACCTGTTATTGCTTTGTATAGTGGACTTTGATGTGATATTGGGCATAGATTGGCTATCTCCGTGTTGTGCTATTTTGGACTGTCATGCTAAGACAGTGGCATTAGCTATTCCGGGTGTGCCACGGATTGACTGGAGAGGTTCGACTGATTTTGTTCCCAATAGGGTGATTTCGTTCTTGAAGGCCCATCGGATGATTGGGAAAGGTTGTCTTTCATACTTAGCCTTTGTGAGGGATGTCGGTGCGGAGACTCCCAGTATTAATTCTATTCCTGTTGTGAGGGATTTTCCCGATGTGTTTCCTGCAGACCTGTTGAGCATGCCACTGGACAGAGATATTGATTTTGGTATTAATCTGGTACCGGGCACTCAACCCATTTCTATTCCACCGTATCGTGTGGCACCAGCGGAGTTGAAGGAGTTAAAGGAGCAGCTTCAAGAACTCCTTGATAAGTGGTTTATTTGTCCTATTGTGTCACCTTGGGGTGCGCCTATTCTATTTGTGAAGAAGAAGGATGGTACAATAAGGATGTGCATTGATTACAAGCAATTGAACAAAGTAACAATCAAGAACAAGTATCTTTTTCCTCGTATCGATGATTTGTTTGACTAGATTCAGGGAGCGAGAGTGTTCTCCAAAATTGATCTCCGTTCAGGTTATCACTAGTTGAAGATCAGGGACTCAGATATTCTTAAGACAGCCTTCAGGACCAGATACGATCATTATGAGTTCCTTATTATGTCTTTCAGGCTGACCAATGCCCCGACAGCGTTCATGCATTTGATGAACATCGTGTTTCGGCCTTATCTTGACTTGTTTGTGATTGTTTTCATTGACGATATTCTGTTGTACCCGCGTAGTTAGGAGGAGCACGCAGAGCATTTGAGAGTTGTGTTGCAGAGTTTGATGGAGGAGAAACTTTATGCAAAGTTCTCCAAATGTGAGTTTTGGCTCAGTTCAGTGGCTTTCTTGGGGCATATGAGGGTATTCAGGTTGATCCAAAGAAGATAGAGGTGGTTCAGAGTTGGCCCAAACCGTCTTCAGCCATAGAGATTCACAGCTTTCTTGGTTTGGCGGGTTATTACTGCCGGTTTGTTTAGGGATTTTCATCTATCGCGTCGCCCTTGACCAAGTTGACCCAAAAGGGTGCTCCATTTAGGTGGTCGGATGAGTGTGACGAGAGCTTTTAGACCACAACTCCAGTGTTAGTTT
The DNA here is from genome assembly GCF_000393655.2 of Nicotiana sylvestris. Classification (NCBI taxonomy): domain Eukaryota; kingdom Viridiplantae; phylum Streptophyta; class Magnoliopsida; order Solanales; family Solanaceae; genus Nicotiana; species Nicotiana sylvestris. The sequence continues at coordinate 106,714,403 of NC_091059.1, read as the reverse complement.
TTCCATTAGCTTTAGGTTCATATACTGTGTATTGTGATGCTTCGAGAGTTGGTATTGGGTGCGTGTTGATGCAGGAGGGTAGAGTTATTGCTTATGCTTCTCGTCAGTTGAAGCCCCATGAGAAGAACTACCTTGTTCATGATTTGGAGTTGGCTGCCATTGTTCATGCATTAACGATCTGGAGACATTATTTGTATGGTGTGTCTTGTGAGGTGTTTATAGATCATCATAGCCTCCAGCACTTGTTCAAACAGAAGGATCTCAATTTGAGGTAGCAGAGATGGTTGGATCTACTAAAGAATTATGATATTATTATTTTGTACCATCTGGGGAAGGCCAATGTGGTGGCCGATGCTTTGAGTAGGAAGGTAGTGAGTATGGGGAGTTTGGCATATATTCCAGTTGGGGAGAGACCTCTTACAGTTGATGTTTAGGCCTTGGCCAATCGGTTCGTGAGGTTGGATATTTCGGACCCCAGTCGGGTATTGGCTTGTGTGATTTCTCGGTCTTCCTTATTTGATCGCATCAGAGAGCGCCAGTATGATAATCCTTATTTGCTTGTCCTTAAGGACAAAGTTCAACACGACGATACCAAAGATGTGACTATTGGTGATGATGAGTTATTGAGGATGCAGGGCCAGCTATGCATGCCCAATATAGATGGGCTTCTAGAGTTGATTATGGAGAAGGCCCATAGCTCGCGGTATTCCATTCATCCGGGTGCTGCAAATAGGTATCACGATCTGAGACAACATTATTGATGGAGGAGAATGAAGAAGGACATTTTGGGATTTGTAGCTCGGTGTCTCAATTATCAGCAGGTGAAATAAGAGCATCAGAGACCGGGTGGCTTGCTTCAGCAGATGGATATTCCAGAGTGGAAGTGGGAGTGGATCACTATGGATATTTTAGTTGGACTCCCACGGACTTTGAAGAAGTTCGATGTTATTTGGGTGGTTGTGGATCGGCTGACCCGCGCACGTCATTCCTGTGTGTACTACCTATTCTTCAAAGCGGTTGGCAGGGATCTATATCCGGGAGATTCTTCGTTTGCATGGTATTCTGGTTTCCATCATTTCAGATAGAGCTACTTAGTTAACATCATAGTTTTGGAGAGCGGTGCAGAGAGAGTTGGGTACTCAGATTGAGTTGAGCACATCTTTTCACCCTCAGACGGACGGGCAGTCCGAGCGCACTATTCAGATATTAGAGGACATGTTGCGCGCTTGTGTTATTGATTTTGGAGGGTCATGGGATCAGTTTCTACCGCTCGCAGAGTTTGCTTATAACAACAGTTACTAGTTGAGTATTCAGATGGCTCCATATGAGGCTTTGTGTGGGAGGCGGTGTAGATCTCCAGTTGGTTGGTTTGAGCCGGGTGAGGCTAGGCTATTGGGTACAGACTTGGTGCAGGATGCTTTAGACAAGGTGAAGGTGAGTCAGGAGAGGCTTCGTACAGTGAAGTAGAGACAAAAGAGTTATGCTGACAGAAAGGTTCGGGATGTGTCCTACATGGTTGGTGAGAAGGTTCTGTTGAAGGTTTCACCCATGAAGGGTGTTATGAGATTTGGGAAGAAGGGTAAATTGAGTCCTCAGTTCATTGGGACTTTTGAGGTGCTTCGGAGGATTGGAGAGGTGGCTTATGAGCTTGCTTTTCCACCCAGCTTGTCGAGTGTGCATCCGGTATTTTATGTTTCTACGCTTCGAAAGTATATTGGTGATCCGTCTCATGTTTTGTATTTTAGTACGGTTCAGTTAGATGATGATTTGACTTCTGATGTGGAGCCAGTAGCTATTTTGGAGCATTAGGTTCGGAAGTTTAGGTCAAAGGATATAGCTTCAGTGAAAGTGCAGTGGAGAGGTCGGCCCATCGATGAATCTACCTGGGAGACCGAGTGGGAGATGCGGAGCAGATATCCTCACATATTTGAGGCTTCAGGTATGTTTCTTGACTCTTTCGATGACGAACGTTTGTTTAAGAGGGGGAAGATGTAACGACCCGGCCGGTCGTTATATGAGTTACCGCTCTGTTTCCCCCATTTCTGCTTCTTATTGCTTTATTTGTCTGTATTATGTGTTATCGGGTTGGTTGGCTCGGGTTCGGAAAGGTTTTGGTAAGGTTTGACAAACTTAGTCTCTTTTGAATGAGCTTAAGTTGGAAAAGTCAACCGAATGTTAACTTATGTGAAAAAGAGCTAGGATGTGAATTCCGATGGTTCGGATAGCTTCGGGAGGTGATTTGAGACTTTGGAGCGTGATCGGAATGTGTTTTGGATGTCCGGAGTAGATTTAGGCCTGAATTGGCGAAATTGGAATTTTTGCATTTTCCGAATGATCGGTGAGATTTTGATATAGGGGTCGGAATGGAATTCCGGAAGTTAGAGTAGGTCCGTAGTGTCATTTTGAAGTGTGTGCAAAATTTCAGGTCATTTGGACGAGGTTTGATAGAATTTTTGATCGAAAGTGAAATTTGGATGTTTTTGGAATTCTTAGGCTTGAATCCGATGCAAAATTGGTGTTTTGATGTTGTTTTAAGCGTTCCGAAGGTTGGAACAAGTTTGAATTAGGTTATGGGATATGTTGACATATTTGGTTGAGGTTCCGAAGGCCTCGGGGTGAGTTTCGGGTGGTTAAAACGGATCAAATTGCATGTTGAAAAGTTGCAGATTTTTGCTTCAGATCTGTTGCAAACTTTTGTTCTCTGCGATCGCGTAGAAGGGCCTGCGATCGCGAGGGTCTGTCGAGTTGGTTATCGCAAATGCGTGACTGAGGTCGCGTTCGCGAAGAAGGATTTGGGGGCAGAGGTAGAGTTGCTCTACGCGATCGCGTGAGGCTTGTTGCGATCGCGTGGGTATGTGAGGTAAAGCTTCGCGATCGCGTGGGCTTTGTTGCGGTCGTGTAAGGTTAGATGAGGTCAGTTGGCTTTTGTGCTTCGCGATCACGAGGCATTTTCCGCAATCGCGATGTAGGAATTTTAAAAGCTGGACAGAATGTTTAAAAGGCTATATCCGCGATTTTAGGTCTAAGTTTCACCATTGTTGGGCGATTTTAGAGCTTTTTGAGGATGATTGAAGAGGGAAAAAATAGGAAACACTTGGAGGTAAGATTTATGGACTTAATACACAATCCTAATGTGATTTTTACCTAATTAATCATGAAATTTGTGGAATTTAAGCCTAAAAATTGGAAGTTAGGGCTTGGAAATTATAGACCTAAATCTAGGGATTTGAGGGGACATTTGTGGTCGGATTTTGATGTATTTGATATGTATGAACTTGTAAGAGTGTAAGGATTCTAGTTTTATGATTTTTATCAGAATCCGAGACGTGGGTCCGGGGGTCAGGTTTTGACCAATTTCGGGATTTTGATATACTTTGATTATTTTCGAGTGGGCTTTGTTTGCTTAATATATTTTGATGGTTATATACTGATTTTGGTTAGATTTGGAGCAATCGGAGGCCGATTCGAGGGGCAAAGGCACCGCGGGCTAGAGTTTGGACCAAATAGAGGTAAGTAATGATTTTAAATGCTATCCTGAGGGTATGAAACCCCGGATTTCACATCGTTATGCTACTTTGAGGTGACGCACATGCAAGATGATGAGCGTGAGGTCATGAACCGTTGGGGATTATGACCTAGTCCGTCCCGTATGACTATTTAACTGCGATATTTGATTGAAAACTGTTGCTATCATCATCTTTTAGGCTGAATGCCATATTTGGGCCACGTGCCAACTGTTTTGGACCCTTAGGGAATTTTTACTACTATTCCTCACTGTTTTGACTTCATATTTGTACTCAGTCATGCTATATTCTACTATTTTCACAATTCATCCATCTTTACTCATTTTTGATATTTTAAATTATATATTGTGCTGAGCATCATCTTTTACTATTGCCTGAGTGGCTTGTGAAATTCTGACTGAGTAAGGCCGAGGGCCTGTGTTGTGAGGATACTATGGGATTGGGCTGTGCGCCGCAACAGTATTATACTGATTCTTGATATGAGGCCAAGAGCCTTTTTGATTATGCCACGAGATGGCTTGTTATTGTGTTTGTGCTGTAAGGAGCCCCTCCTGAAGTCTGTACGCACCCAGTGAGCGCGGGTACCCAGTGTGAGATGTGATATAGCTCGAGGGGCTGATGTTTTTCCATGTTATTTCCCGAGGGGCTGATACGAGTGATTGTGAGATAGCCCGAGGGGCTGATTCTTTTGGTATTTTGCCCGAGGGGCTGATTTTATGTATCTATCTTTTCTCCCTGTTTTCCATTCACTTGTTTAAACTGCTAAAAGATGTTTTAAAGAGGTTTTTACTGAACTAAGGTGTTTCTACTAGCTTTTACTGTTTTATTGCATTGTCCTGGTTTTATACTGCCTCGTTGTTCATTTTGCTGTGTTTTACGTATTTTCTTATCATTCAGCTGCCTTTACTTTTATTACTTACTGAGTTGGCATACTTACATTACTCTGTGCACCCCGTGTGCAGGAGTCTCAGGTCACGCTAGCGAGGGCTGATTACTTTCCAGCAGGCTGTTCGGAGTTGACTAGGTAGCTGCTCGACGTTTGCAGCCCAGTGCTTCTCCTTCCTATCCTTATTTTCATTTGTACTGGATTTGTATTAGACTATGTAGTCTCTTCCCACTCTTAGACAGATGTTTAGATGTTCATAACTAGTGACACCCCGATGTCCGGCTGTGTTTGTTTCTGCATTGTTCTATTCTACTCTATGTTTTGGGATTTATAGCTTATAAATGACTTAAAAATGAATTATCATAACTGTTTAATTGTTTTGGGAGTTTGTGTCGGCTGGCCTTGTTTCATGATAGGCACAATCACGACAGGGTCCAGTTTAGGGTCGTGACAACGTAACGCCAGTATAATTTGATGGACATTTCTTAATTAATATCTAAAGCTGAGAAACTTCCAGCTTATTATACTGGAAGATCTCATAAAACGGTGTTACAATGCTTTATTCCAAAAATGAACCAAACACAAGTATAATACGTCGGAGCCTTTTGAATTAATATGTAAAACTCATAAAAGTCCAATGTATTATATTGGAAGTATCTTTCATTCAAACTACTATAAAAACTTATAAAAAATGGTATAGAATAAAACAACAGTATAAAATACTGCACTTTTGTTAATTTAACATGTAAAACTCAAATATTTCCAGTAGATTATATTGTGCATAAAATTCTAAACTTTTATAATTACATATCTCAAAGATACAAAGTCGGCAGCATATAATACTTGAGGGATATTTAATTAAAACTAGAAAAAATAATGCATAAAATGGTACTAAAGATAACTCCAGTATAACATGCTGCAGCGTTTTAAATTAATATCAGAAACTCAGATTCTTCCAGCTTATTATACTGGAAGTATCTGCGATTCAAATAAGAAAAACACATCTAACTTTTTAAGATTCACACCATAAAATGCTAGACATTTATGATTATATGTGAAAACTATAAACTCTGCACCATAAAATGGTGTTACAGTGCTTGATTCAAAACAAGAATGAAACACAAGTATAATATACTGGAGCTTTATGAATTAATATGAAAAACTCATAAAACTCCAATGTATTATAACTACTATAAAAAATTATAAATAAAATGGTATAGACAAATGACCAGTATAAACTGGACGTTTGTTATTTTAATATGTAAAACTTTGAAAATTCCAGTAGATTATACTGGAAGTATCTGTGACTCAAACCAGAAGAAACACATCTAAATTTTTAAGGTTTCCCTAATGTGTTGAATAATATGTTAAAATTTTATGTTTACATATGTGAAAGATACAAAATCTGCAACATATAATATTGGATGGATCTTTAATTAAACACCAGAAAAAATAATGGATAAAATGGTACTAAAGGTAACCCCAGTATAGTATGCTGGAATTTGCTTAATTAATATCGAAAACTCAGATTTTTCCAGCTTATTATACCGAAGTCATATTTTTTAGCTGTATAATTCCTAATATCTAATTATTTGTGTATATTAAATACAAGATGCATACAAATTTCTTGCTTATCGCTTTCGATGGCAAATGGACAACAGACTACAAGTACTTAGATCATAAAACGAAGCTTCTGCTTATAAATGATGGGACTTCATTTGAAGAATTCATGAGTAAAATTTTTCAAGTTATGGAGTTCGACAACAAGAAGTTTGAAGCAACAGTATGGTTTAATATCAATCTAGGTACTGACAAGGGAATACAAGTGACAAAAGATGAAGATCTTACTTTGTGTATGATGCTTTTGAAAAACGATACATACTATAAATGTTTCAAATTTGTTATTGAAATGTCAGAAATACCAGATCAACAACAAGAAGGTAATGCAATAATGGAGATTGACAATCAACAATTATTGAACAGAACGACATATGTTCCAGAAGAGAAACTAATGTTATTTCTCAAATACCAGAAGCGCAAGAGATGCCAATTTTTGAAATTACAATGGAAAATGAAAGTGCAATTCCTGTAGAAGATCAACACATTGAAACACGATACACTATTAAAAGAAGAAAAAGGAAAGGAAAATGAAAGGTAAAAAAATAGCCATCAATAATACTAAAGGAAAATACATCATTGGATGATCTAAAACTGGGGTCTGTTTTTTAAAACAAAAATCCTATGATTAGATGTTTTTTCTTAGCAGCTATAAAGGAGCACTTTGAGTTCTATGTTGACAGATCAAGTAACACAAGATACACGTTGGTATGTACTGATGAAAAGTGTGGTGGAACTGTTCGAGGTTCAAGAATTAAGGAATCAACACTTTTTAAAATAGTTAAATTTCAGAGAACACATGAATGCTCGGTTGACATTAAAAAGTCACATCAAAGACAAGCAACTTCAAATGTGATTAGAGATTACATGATTGACAACTTAAGATACATAGCTACTGAAGTGAAGCCTAAGTTTGTCATTTCAGAAATGAAAAGAGCATATGGAATAGATATTGGTTATGGAAAAGCATGGCATGCTATTCAAAAAGGTATATCTTTATTAAGAGGAACAACAGAACAAAATTATGAGCAACTGCCATCATGTTTGCGTATGATCGAACAAAAAAAATCCTGGATCATATACTAATATTCAGAGAGATGCAGAAAACAGGTAAATTTCTTATATTTGTGGCCACAGATCTGCTAATATCCTTTAGTATTCAGCTTTTCATATCGTAAAACTAAATGTTATTTACTTTTCAATGTAACAGGTTTGTTTACATGTTTTTATGTATGGGGCATCAATTTCTGGGTGGAAGTATTGTAGACCACTTATTGCTATTGATGGAACATTTCTAAAGAATAAATATAGAGGTGTTCTGTTAGTGGCAGTTATAAAGGATGCAAATACGTCATTTGGGGTAGCAGAATCAGAGAAAACGAATCATATGAATGGTATTTCAGAGAATTAAGAAAAGCAATTGGCATTCGTAAAGATTTAATATTTTTTTCATATCGACACAAGGCCATTGCAAATAGAATTGCAAAAGTTTTCCCTGAGTGCTACCATGGTATTTGCATATATCATTTAGAAAAGAATCTAAAGCAAAGAAGAGTGAGAAACACAGTAATAAACCTGTTTCAAAGTACTACAAGAATATACATTCAATCAGAATTTGATGACTTTATGTCCCAAATAGCTATTTTTGATAAGAAAACATTATACTATTTGATAGAGGAACCACCAGGAAGATGAGCTCGTTCACATTGTCCATGTTACGACCCTAAACCCGGACCCGGTCGTGATGACGCCTCTCGTGAAGACAAGGCCAGCCGACACAATGCCCAATTCTTTTTAACAATTAAAATACACCCTTTAAGTCTTTAACACGATAAAATCTCAATTAAGCAGCGAAACAGTAAAATTTGCGGAAGTAAAACCAGCACAACCCGACATCGAGGTGTCACCAGTCATGAGCATCTATCATAAGTCTACAGGTCTGGAAGAGTTTACACATGCTATTACATAACTAGGACACGGGAGATAAAATAGGAGGGAGAAACATTGGGTTGTGAATACCGAGCAGCTACCTAGTGGACTCCGAATACCCTGCTGAGCAATCAACCTTACTGGCAGGACCTGAAATGCCCAAATCTACACGTAGGGTGTAGGGAGAAAAGTGAGTACTCCAACTTAGTGAGTAATAATAATAAATGAAGACTAAGCGATAAGAAATCACGTAAAAACACAACGACATGCTATAAAGAAGTAGTGTAAAACCATTAAAAGGCAAAGAGACAGTGAAATCTCATAAAAACACCTTAGTTCAGAATAAGTCTCCTTAAACACCTTTCTAATAGGTAAACAAGTAAATGACAGGCAACTAGAAGAGATAAACATATAAAAATCGCCCCTCAGGCACAATACCAACAGAACCAGCCCCTCGGGCAACAACATGGAACAACACTAGCCCCTCGGGCTATATCTCATATCACAATGGGTACTTGCGCTCACTGGGTGTATGTAGACTCCGGGAGGGGCCCCTTACGGTCCAAGCGCAATATCAAACCATCTTGTGGCATAATCAAACAGGCTCTCGGCCTCATATCAAGCCACCTCGTGACGTACATCTCAGGCCCTCAGCCTCAAAATTATCACGACCCTAAACCCGGACCCAGTCGTGATGGTGCATCTCGTGAAGAGAAGGCCAACCGACACTACCCATTTCAGTTTTAAGCAATTAGACAATAAGATTCAAATCTAAAGCATGATAAAATAATCCAAAGTTTACGCAGTCAACAGTACGAATTTGCGGAAGAACAACCCAACATAGCCCAATATCGGGGTGTCACTAGTCATGAGCATCTAAAAATCCAGAATACTCCGAAAATGTCTACAGAGTTTAATACAAAAACTAAAACAAGGAGAAATAAGATAGGGAAGAAGCTCTGGGCTGCGAACGCCAGCAACTACCTAGAGAATCTTCGGATCTGCCTGAGCTGGAAAGATCAACACTCGGGAGCGGGACCAGATACGCCTGAATCTGCACACAGGGTGCAGGGAGTAAAGTGAGTACTCCAACTCAGTGAGTAATAATTATAAATAAAGACTGAAAACATGAAATCATGTAAGGCACATTATAGGCTATAATGAAGCAGTAAAACAGTTAAGAGCAGTGGTTCAATAAAGATATGTAAAATCATATAAGTTCAGTATAAACTTCAAGAAATGCCTATTCAACGATTAAACAGGTAAATGACAGACAAATAAGACAGTTATGCACATAAAGGATTGCCCCTCGGGCACAATGTCAATAAAACCAGCCCCTTGGGCTATATCTCACATAACAATGGGTACTCACGCTCACTGGAGGTATGCAGACTCCTGGAGGGGCTCCTTCTAGTCCAAGCGCAATAGCAAGCCATCTCGTGGCATCATCACTAGGCCCTCGACCTCATATCAACAAGCCACCTTGTGGCGTACATATCTCAGGCCCTCGGCCTCATAATCATAATCAGTGTTTCCTCATAAATAGGCCCTCGGCCTTACTCAGTCAAAATCCTCACAAGCCACTTGGGTAATAGCAAAACATGATTCTCAGCTCAAAATACCATTTAAAAGATCATTTAAGTGTTAAAACAGAGTAAACATGACTGAGTTATGAAAATAGTGGAATATAGCATGACTGAGTTCAAGTCTAAAGTCAAAACAGTGAGGAAATATCAATAAAAATCCCCTAAGGGTTCAAATAGTTGACACGAAGCCTAAATATGGCATTCAACCCAAAACAAGATGATATCAAATAGATTTCAGTCAAATATGCGGTAAAATAGTCATTCAGGAGGGACTAAGTCACAATCCCCAATAGTGCACGACCCCATGCTCGTCATCTAGTGTGTGCATCACCTCAATATAGCACAACGATGTGCAAATCCGGGGTTTCATACTCTTAGGACATCATTTACAATCATTACTCACCTCAATCCGGTCAAATCTCTAGCCCGCGACACCTTTGCCCTTTGAATCGGCCTCCACTCGCGTCGAATCTATCCAAAATCAGAATCACGAAGTCAAAATATGCTAAGGGAACAAAGCCCAAGTGAAAATGTTCAATTTACAACATAAATCACAAAATTACAAAAACCCGACCCCCGAGCCCACGTCTCGGAATTTGATAAACTTTACATCCATAGGTTCCTCATCTCCCCACGAATTCATACATATGAAAAGTTTTGAAATCCGACCTCAAATGGTCCTTCAAATCCTCAATCAAAGGTCTAAGTTTCCAAGCCCTAGTTTTCCCAAAACTTTGATCCTTAAATTCCATTAATTACAAGCCTAATCCGTGAAATAATACCATAAAAACGAGTTTTAGGTCCAAAATCCTAATCTCAAAAAGCTCCAAAGCCGACTCAAAAATGGTGAAATAGCTCAAAAATCACAAAGGAAACAATTTATACCTTCTGGACCAGGTATTTTCGCATTGGCGGCCGCATTCCCGCTTCTGCGGTACCGTTTCTGCAGTCAAGACCACCGCATCTGCGGTCCTCACTTAAGTCCCCATTTTTCTCCATCTGCGATGCAATATACCGCACCTGCGCCTTCGCAGATGCGGTCCCACAACCGCTTTTGTGATCCCATCCAACTTCACCAACTTCCGCTTATGCGAACACTCTTCCGCATATGCGGTGTCGCACCTGCGGTCCCCAATCCGCATGTGCGGAAATACCAGAAGAAACAAAAGATCTGCAGCTCACCAAAAACTCCAACTCACCGTCAATCGTCCGAAATTACCCCGAGGCCCCCGGGACCTCAACCAAAAGAACAAACATAACCCATAACCTTATTCAAACTTATAGCAATCTTCAAAACACCTCAAACAACACCGAATCAACTAAACCACATCGGATTCAAGCCTAACTTTCCAAAATATTCCGAATTCCGCTTTTGATCAAAAACCCAACCAAACAACGTCCGAATGACCTAAAATTTTACACACACATCCCAAATGACACAACGAAACTACTGCAACTCTCGAAATTCCATTCCGACCCCTATATCAAAATCTCACATATCAACCAGAATTCGCCAAAAATCCAAATTCGCCAATTCAAGCCCAAATCTACTCCGGACCTCCAAAACTCATTCCGATCATGCTCCTAAGTCCCAAATCACCTCCCGAAGCTATCCAAACCATCAAAACTCACATCCGAGCCCTCTAACATATAAGTCAACATCCAGTTGACTTTTCCAAATTAAGCTTCCTCAAAACAGTCTAAGTGTCTCAAACCTTACCAAATCCTTTCCGAACCCGAGTCATCCAACCTGATCACATATAAAACCGATAGACAAAGCAATAAGAAGCAGAAATGGAGGACACAGAGCGGTAACTCATGAGACGACTGACCGGGTCGTCACAAAAATCATAAATCAGTGTATCCTCACAACACAGGCCCTCGGCCTTACTCAGTCAGAATCTCAAAAGCCACTCAGATAACAATAAATCATGATGCTCAGCTCAAATCATTATTTAGAAAATCATTAATGTGTTAAAATAGAGTAAACATGGCTGAGTTATGAAAACAGTAGAATATAGCATGACTGAGTACAAGTATAAAGTCAAAACAGTGAGGAAATATTAGTAAAAGTCCCCTAAGGGTCCAAATAGTTGGCACGAGGCCCAAATATGGCTTTCAGCCCAAAACATGATGATAGCAAACAATTTTCAGTCAAATACACAGTAAAATTGTCATTCGGGGTGGACTAAGTCACAATCCCCAATGGTGCACGACCCCACGCTCGTCATCTAGCATGTGCATCACCTCAATATAGCACAACAATGTGCAATCCAGGTTTTATACCCTCAGGACAACATTTACAATCATTACTCACCTCAATCCGGTCTAAACTCTAGCCCGCAACGCCATTGCCCCTCGAATCGGCCTCAACTAGCGTCGAATCTATCCAAAATCAGAATCACGGTGTCAAAATATGCTAAGGGAACGAAGCCCATGCAAAAATAATCAATTTACAATATAAATCCCGAAATTAACCAAAACCTGACCCCTGGGCTCAGTCATATACCACAACCTAAACTTATACCAATCTTCGAAACACCTCAAACAACATCGAATCCATCAAATCACATCGATTTCAAGCCTAAGGTTCCAAAATCTTCTGAATTCCGCTACTGATCAAAAAGTCTACCAAACCACGTCCGAATGACCTGAAATTTTGCACACACATCCCAAATGACACAACGGTCCTACTGCAACTCCCAAAATTCAATCCGACCACTATATCAAAATCTCATCTAATGACCGAAAAACGTCAAAATTCCAATTTTGCCAATTCAAGCCTAAACCTTCCACAAACCTCCATATCACATTCCGATCACACTCCTACGTCCCAAATCACCTAACGAAGCTAACCAAATCATAAAATTTCCGATCTGAGATCATATACCAACAAGTTAAATCTTGGTCAAACCTTTCAAATCGTAAGCTTCAAACTGAGAACTGTTTCTTCAAAATTCATTCCGGTTACCCTAAAAACCAAAACGGACGATTTACATAAGTCATAATACATCACACGGGGCTAGTCATTCCTGAGAACTAGCGAGCGAAGTGCAAAAGCTCAAAACGGCCGGTCGGGTCATTACATCCTCCCCCACTTAAAACATACATTCGTCCTCGAACATGCCCAGAGTTGTTCCGAAAACCATCAAATCGCTGTGTAACCTTACCATGAACTTACCCGGGGGTGATTCCCCATCACCCTATCTCATATAGATCCGATAACACAATATAATTGAAATTTCACAATCCAACCTAGCCCATAGACCTTAGAACCATATTTCTATTTTTGATACCATTTACAAGATTAGGATCTCACATCTGTAATAACTCATACCTACAACCTCAGGTGCAATTCAAACACTTGTAGCGATAACTTCTAATCACAGCAGTTGCCCAAAACAACCGAATATCGATAATAAACCTCTGATCAAATAAAGCCTCATTCCAACACTTCCGTATATTGCCAATGATAGATGAAACATGTAGAAAGTCATAACCATTCCTCAGATCAACCATTCGTGAAGCCACTTCTCTTTTGGCAAGGACCGTAGGAAATTTTCGAGCCGAACATCGATATTATCCTTCCAACACGCTGAAACCGAATCCAAGTGTATTACTCCTAGATCCCGACGATCTCATCTAATCCAACACAACTACTCTAGTAACATGACATATCAATATGATCTAAAGCCACAACTCGTGCAACCCGCGCACTACTAAGCAACAATCCGGATGTACTAAAATCATGAAAAATGACTCAAATGAGAGAGTTGTACCGCAAGCTCGCCAGTACCACCACAAACAATGTTGAGAACCCGTCACACATCATAGAAATAGAACATACGAATCTAACCCAAAGGGTCATACCTCCACATAACTTCGCTGCAATGCGCGACCCTATCCAAGCAGTGGTCCACATGAAATACCTCAAGTCACTATGCTCAAAATCGACAACCACACGCAATTTGATTTCTAGAACCAAAGCAAATCATCATAACCGCGGCGAAGCAATTGACATAACATTACATAAACCCAAAAGGACACAACCGATACGCCATCCGCCGAGCAATACCCAATACTCTTCCCGCTCGAATTCCACTAAGAGACCCCAATAACACCGCACCATATGTGCCTATATACAACAAATTCCAATGCCTCGCAACACGTAAAGGTAACTTATAGATCTCTACATGTCACTAATAAGCTCAACAACAATCGAATCAACATATCCCTCGACAATACAACTCGGAGTCAACCAAGCCGACTCAAGTTAGAACACACATCCACATTGGCCTGCCAATGAAACCTTTATCAAGGAATCCCTGAAGTTGTTCCTTAAATTCCTTTAACTCCGCCGGTGCCATACGATACGATGCCCGACACCAAATCAATACTGAAATCAACAACCCTGTCTGGCGATATGCCCGGCAGCAGGAAACATATCTGAAAAACCCCTCATCACCGGAACTGAATCAATGGAATAAGTCTCTGCCCTGACACCTATCATGAAGGCCAAATAAGAAAGACAACCATTCTGAACCATCCGCTGGTTCTTCAAAATGAAATCACCTTGCTGTGAACATAATCCGTCGAGCCTCGCCACTCAAACTGTGGCATTCCCGGCATAGCCGATGTCGCCGTCTTAGCGTAACAGCCCAACATAACATAACACTGAGACAACCAGTCTATACCCAATATCACATCCAAAATCTAACATACCAAGAAACAAAGATCCACTCGGGTCTCCAAACCCCCAATAGTTACCACACAAGACAGATACATACGACCCACAACCACATCATAACCTGTTTATGAGAACTCACAGTCTCCAACTCCATATAATACACGAATCACCATATCTGATCCCAATTCTGCCGTCTGAACACATGACACACCTCTAATACCCAATCTTTCCACGAGATATACTCCAAGAATTCTTCCATACCACCAAGTAAACTCGAATATCGATCGTCGATCCAACAAGAGAGTGCCGCAATACTAACGAAGTATCATTAACTCAATCATATTGCCCTATTCTGAAATGTGTACCCTCATCAAGCCACATCAATTAGTAATATCATTTTCCTAATCATCCAAACTGCCCGTGCTGCCTAAGAATTTTATGACCTTCCTTTCGGAACTAGACCATGACCTTACACATGCAAGTCTCAATCCTACACAACATACCGCATATACCATACTATCCTAGATTAGACATGAGAACTTAATATCCCTTTCGAGCCACAAGAAAATACACACTCAACTCGCCAAGAACTTTCTATTGATCCCATCTAGAAGAAAATCACTATACATCCCATGTTCCTCACGCTCGCAGAAAATATACATCTCTAATTGTGGTAGAAACTGTCAAGAACTCTCTGAATTCCACTTGCACAAAACTAAACCATCAGGACTGAATCCTTCTGACTCAACCAAGCTACACAGGCCGTTAAAACCCAAGAGCATTATAGTGAAACACCTGCATAAACTCATTACCTCATAAGCATCCAAAGAGCTAATCATATCCTTACCATACCGATCTAGCCTACTACCAAACTACCCCATCTATCCGAGTTTCCCTCTAATTTACCTTCAACTTGATACTCCTTCTTGCTGTAACACCAAAATTCCTCAACCCAGACTAACCACCCGAGACCCAAGCATAAAACCACATCGTTTAAGTCTCATAAGCCGCTGAATACTCTCTTAAATATTCCCAAAAGCACTACATTCAAAATACCTACCATGACAAAACTTCCTATAAATCTAAAGTCATTACCTTCGCCTTCCGGATATTGATATACAGAGAATTCCCTAATTGATATCGAAATACCACAAGTCTTGACACCCTCCAAATGCAAACCTCAGTTTCTATCCAAAAGTACAACTTGAAAATCTCCAATTATTGCCTGTAAAATCTTGAACACATTAGAACCATTCTCGAGAGTCATCCATTCTACTCAAACTACAATTAGCCTGATCAGATGAACCGAACAACCTGTGCCTCATTAGCACTTCGACACCGCAGAATGTAACCTCACGTTAATGCAACGAAGCAACTTCCTGCCTTATGCACCGAACATCCTTTACCAATAACAACTCAAGTCATTTCGTGACTCTCATACACCCACAAAGCATAACATAACATTTATTGAAATTTCTTTTACTCGAGTCATCCTTGGTCCCAACCTCTACAAGCCATAATTGATTCACCATCACGCCTCAAACTGGAACCAATGTAGCACATAATCGTGCAATTACCTAATCAATAGCAGACTCCCCCACTTGGATCAAAGCCATAGATCAAATCACACAACAACTCATAATGCATATACTCTATCACTGCCATAATACCATAGTGAGATTAACTCAATCCTTCATAATCTCGTACAACACAGACCATCTAGTACCTCAAATCTTCTACAAATATCGCATTTGCCCTCGTAGCAGTCAAGCCCACTCTCTTAGGCTACCCAAATTCAAATTGCAGCACATACATTTTACTGATAGAAAAGATCTTCCATTAGACCACATATGGATCACACAACTTCAGAACACTCCGCATGAGATAACCCACCCGCTTCGCCTCAAACTACCATTTCTTTATACCCTCCACCATCATAAACATTATGTAGTCACTTAATCTTCTAAGTCTGAACTCATAACACAACGTGAAATCTACCTTACTCCCCAACTAGAAAACATGAAAAGATTCTTCACACACCCATAACTCGGGGCTATACCTCAAATCAAGATGGAGATCAAGCACCTAATATGTCTTCTATCCTCCAGCAGACCCTTATCGTCGCTTCCAAATCATATTGATACATCTCGCAGTCATATCGTACTCATCACATAGCTACCTAGTCATCACTACCACTAATAGGGACACTATCGGACATACAAATCCACAAGCACATGCTCACACAATCAACGCCTCAATGCTTAAGCTGTAGGAAAAAAATCCGGCCTCAAGTCCGCTAGACTGTACCAACATCAACATACAGAGATCACGTCTTGCCCCTCGATTAGGGAATCACAAGCCATATATGCATATCTGATACGGAGTACTTTTGTGCACATACGAATGCGTGGAAGGGATTCAAAGAGTTACATTCCAAGTTGAATCAAGGACGCACGATAACAATTCAAGAATGTGAAATTTTTCCTAAAGGTTCTGCAGGCTCCCGAGGATAAGTACATACATCTCCGTACCGATCCACAAGACTCTACTAAACCTGCTCATGACTCGTGAGACCTATGTAACCTAGGCTCTAATACCAACTTGTCATGACCCTAAACCTGGACCCGATCGTGATGGCGCCTCTCGTGAAGACAAGGCCAGCCGACACAATGACCAATTCTTTTTAACATTTAAAATACACCCTTTAAGTTTTTAACATGATAAAATCTCAATTAAGCAGTGAAACAGTAAAATTTGCGGAAGTAAAACCAACACAGCCCGACATCAGGGTGTCACCAGTCATGAGCATCTATCATAAGTCTACAAGTATAGAAAGAGTTTACACATGCTATTACATAACTAGGACACAAGAAATAAAATAGGAGGGAGAAAAACTGGGCTGTGAATGCCGAGCAACTACTTAGTGGACTCCGAATACCCTGCTGAGCAATCAACTTCACTGGCAGGACCTGAAATGCCCGAATCTGCACGCAGGGTGCAGGGAGTAAAGTGAGTATTCCAACTCAATGAGTAATTATAATAAATAAAGACTGAGCGATAAGAAATCACATAAAAACACAACAACATGCTATAAAGAAGTAGTGTAAAACCATTAAAAGGAAAATAGACAGTGAAATCTCATAAAAACACCTTAGTTCAGAATAAGTTTTCTTAAACACCTTTCTAACAGTTAAACAAGTAAATGACAGGCAACTAGAAGAGATAAACAAATAAGAATTGCCCCTCGGGCACAATACCAATAGAACCAGCCCCTCGAGCAACAACATGGAACAACACCAGCCCTTCGGGCTATATCTCATATCACAATGGGTACCCGCGCTCACTAAGGGTGTGTAAACTCCGGGAGGGGCCTATTATGGCTCAAGCACAATATCAAGCCATCTCATGGCATAATCAAATAGGCTCTCGGTCTCATATCAAGCCACCTCATGGCATACATCTCAGGCCCTCGGCCTCTAAATCATAAATCAGTGTATCCTCACAGCATAGGCCCTCGACCTTACTCAGTCAGAATCTCATAAGCCACTCGGGCAATAGTAAAACATGATGCTCAACCAAAAAGAATCATTTAGAAAATCATTAATGTGTTAAAACAGAGTAAACATGGCTGAGTTATGAAAACAGTAGAATATAGCATGAATGAGTACAAGTATAAAGTCAAACAGTGAGGAAATATTAGTAAAAGTCCCCTAAGGGTCCAAATAGTTGGCATGAGGCCCAAATATGGCTTTCAGCCCAAAAGTACCAAATCCGACAACAAATGGCCCCTCAAATCCTCAAGTCAAGGTCTCTAATCCTAAGCTCTAGTTTCCCAAATTTTTAACCCTTAATTTCCATAATTATAGCTCTAATCTTTTAAATAATACCATATAAACGAGTTTTAGGTTCAACAATCTTACCTCCAGAAGTTATCCCTTGAACTCCTCTTCAAAATAGCTTCCGCAAGCTCAAACCCGAGTAAAAACGGTGAAGAAATAGCTCAAAATTGCGAAGGAAACCTTTTATACTTTCTGACCCTGGCTTTTCACACCTGCGGTCCTTTTCCCGCTTTTGTGGTCCCGCTTCTGCGGCCTAATCCACCGCATCTGTGGTTTTCACTTAAATGGCCATTCCCACATCTGCAGTTAAAAACATCGCACCTGCGCTACCGCAGGTGCGCCCACTTCACCGCTTCTGCGGTTCTTGATGATATTCTTCTTGGCCGCATCTGCGGCTGCCTTCTACTTCTGCAAGCATCGCACCTGCGGCCTCCAACCGCAAGTGCAGTTATGAAAGCAACAATATACTTCAGCTGTCCCAACACGACTTCAAACATTCCGCCAACCATTCAAAATTGCCTCGAGGCCCCCGGGACCTCAACCAAAAGCACAAACAAGTCATATACCACTACCCAAACTT
The DNA here is from genome assembly GCF_000393655.2 of Nicotiana sylvestris. NCBI lineage: Eukaryota > Viridiplantae > Streptophyta > Magnoliopsida > Solanales > Solanaceae > Nicotiana > Nicotiana sylvestris. Next base: position 106,695,755 of record NC_091059.1, on the reverse strand, counting down.
ATTCCAATCTTCGAAACACCTCAAAAAACATCGAATCTATCAAATCACATCGATTTCAAAATCTATATTCCAAAATCTTCCGAATTCCGCTTTTGATCAAAAAGTCTACCAAACCATGTCCGAATGACCTGATATTTTGCACACACATCCCAAATGACACAACGGACCTACTGCAACTCCCAAAATTCCATTCTGACCACTATATCATAATCTCACCTATCAACCGAAAAACGTCAAAATTCTAATTTCGCCAATTCAAGCATAAACATTTCACGGACCTCAAATCACATTCTGATCATGCTCCTAAGTCCCAAATCACCTAACGGAGCTAACCAAATCATAAAATTTTTGATCCGAGATCATATACCGACAAGTCAAATCTTGGTCAAATCTTAAACTTCAAACTGAGCACTGTTTCTTCAAAATTCATTCCGGTTACCCTGAAAACCAAAACTGATGATTTACATAAGCCATAATACATCACACGAGGCTAGTATGCCTAAGAACTGGCGAGCGAAGTGTAAAAGCTCAAAACGATCGGTCGGGTCATTACAGTCCAAGACGACGATATGATATGCTAACAACAAATATTGTTGAGTCAATGAATAATGTTTTGAGACGTGCAAGAGAATTGCCGCTTTTAATAATGATGGGTTTCATACAAGAAAAATTGCAAAGCTGGTTCTATGAAAGAAGGACTACTGCAGAAGGAATATTCCATGATTTATCAAATTGGGCAGAAGCAACATTGGAAGAAAAAATTAAACCAGCTTTTACATTTAGAGTATTGCCCATTGATCGACTCAAATTCAATGTCAAATAAGAGGGTATGGAATTTATTGTTGATCTAGACAAAAGAACATGTGATTGTTCTGAATTTCAGATGGATGAGATACCCTGTGAACATGCAATTGCTGCAATTGAAAGTATATATCAAAAGAAATCGGCCTTTTGCTCGGCCTATTATTCAAGGGAATTTTGGTTGAAAACATATGAAGGGCAAGTAAATTCTGTAGGTGATTCAACAACATGGGTTATACCAGATACTATTAAATCAGAAATCACTAAGCCTCCAGATACAAAAGTAATGCTAGGAAGAAGACAGAAGAATCGACATGTTTCCTATATAGAATTCAAGAAGGAACCTATATGTGGTCGTTGCAAAAGATTTGGGCATAATAGAACAAATTGCACAAATTCCGCAATAGTTCATCCTTATGCAAGAAAATACATGAAAAAGAATGATTGATTATATACAATAAGGTTGCATAGGCTCATGTGAAAAACTGATTGTAATCCCGAATAATTTGTTCAGTATTCTTGTTTTTCAAAATATTATTGTTGTCTATTTTTTTGTTTCTCGATTTATTTCTTGATCTGCTGTAGTTATATAATAATATTTTATTTCCATATATCTATCATATTTTTTATCTATTACTCAGTTAAATATACTGGAGCTCAGAAAAATATATTGATCTAGTATAATATATATATATATCAACATGTCATGACCTGAGTTCGCCCTCCATGAACTATCATGACGACACCTAGTCTTTACAACTAGGTAAGCCTAACAATTTGAGAAAAGAAAACTGAAAGATAAAACTAGCCAAAAACTGCGAATAAAACATAAATAAAACGTTTAAGATGTTGCTCGGCATTTACAAATATAACTCTTAAACTGAATCAACTCCCAAAACCCGGAATCTCATGAAATCACAAGCTGCTGAATAACTACAAATGTTCTAACTTCAGAATAGAGAGGGACTCCTCATTTTGCGGACGCGGCAGATATACCTCAAAGTCTCTGAAGATCCCCTTGCCTTACAGATGGTATGGCTGAGCCGAAGAACCTGGATCTGCACATGAATAACACGTTCAGGAAAGGGCATGAGTACACCAAAACGGTACCCAGTAAGTGTCAAGCCTAACCTCGGTCGAGTAGTGACGAGGAAGGTCACGACCCTACTGGTTATATAAATATATAAGTGAGGTAAAACAGTATGGAATACGACAATATAATAAGAATGCTAACAGTCTATAATGAATAAAATCACAGAAAGAATCTAACTCAATGCACAAAAATAGCAAAAGGGGATCACCCAGGATATTGTCCCATAGTCCCAAACGTAAATGTCCAGAGGATCTCCCGGGATATCGTCCCATAGTCCGAATCATAAATATGCAGGGGAAAACTCGAATACCAATCCATAGTCCCAAAGTAAATATCCAGTATAGGGGAATCTATCGGGTGATGTCCCGTAGTCCCAATATAAATGTGCAGAGGGATCTACCGGAATACCGATCCGTAGTCCCAAAGTAAACAAACAGGGGGATCTCCCGGGATATCATCCCGTAGTCCCAAAGTAAACACACAACAGTTTCAGAAGAATTTACAATTTTATTCTAGAAGTAAATAGGAAATTCTACTCTAACATGCTGCACAGAGTACAAGTAGGCGATTAAGGCAGGTACGACAATTAAATCACATAGGCATGTTTTTCCTAAACTAAGTAAGACGCTTTAAGTTCAAGTATTGCTCAATTACAAGAAAACATAGGTATTAACTTAATGAAAACAGGATTTTTCAACAATTAGCATGTGTACGCACTCGTCACCTCACATACACGACACTCATATAATAACAATACCAATCCTAAGGGGAGTTCCCCCCCCCCACAAGGTTAGGCAAGCCACTTACCTCGAACCAGTTCAATCAACTCGAAATCACGTTCTTTCCACGAGTACCCGAATCCAAATGGCCCAAATTAATAACACCTGAGGCCCCCGGGACCTCAACCAAACATACCAACCAATCCTAAAACAACATATGAACTTAGTCGAGCCCTCAAATCGCATCAAACAATGCTAAAAACACAAATCACCCTCCAATCCAAACTTAATGAATTTGAAACTTCCAAATTCAACAACCAATTCCTAAACCAACGAAACCTCCTCCGATTAACCCCAAATTTTGCACACAAAACATATTCAACACTACAAACATATTACAACTTTTGGAATCAGATTCCGATTCCGATATCAAAAATTCACTACCGATCCGAAAACTTCAAAAGTTCAACTTACAACATTTCAAGCCTAAATAGGCTACGAATCTCCAAAAACATAATCAGAACACGCCCCTAAGACCGAAATCACTCAGCGGAGCTAACAGAATTGACGAAATTCTATTCCGAGGGCGTCTTCACACTACTCCGACTACAATCCAAATTCTAAAGCTTAAGCTCTCATTGAGGGACTAAGTGTCCCAATACACTCCGAAACTCACAATGAATCATCCCTTCAAATCAAAATAGCAGAAACAAACACGAGGAAAGCAGTTAATAGGGGATCAGGGCGTAAATTCTTAAAACGACCGGCCGGGTCGTTACATCCCCCCTCTAAAAACATTCGTTCATCCTCGAACGAGTATGGAGACATACTAGAAATGGTGAAAAGATCAGGGTAACGGCTACGCATATCCTGCTCGGTCTCCCAAGTTGCCTCCTCGACCGGCCGACCCCGCCACTGAACCTTCACTGATCCAATGTTCTTTGACCTCAGCTTTCAAACCTACCCGTCCAAGATTGCCACTGGCTCCTCAAAATAAGATAGATCCTTGTCCAACTAGACTGAAATAAAATCCATCACTTGCAACAGATCACCGTGATACTTCCGGAGCATCGAAACATGAAATACCGGATGAACTCCTGCCAAGCTGGGAGGTAAGGCAAGCTTAGAGGATACCTCTCCAACACGCCTCAATATCTCAAAAAGACCAATAAACCTCGGACTCAGTTTCTCCTTCTTCCCAAAATATCATAACGCCCTTCATAAGCGAAACCCGAAGCAAGACCCGCTCTCCAACCATTTAAGAAACATCACGAACCTTCTGGTCAGCATAACTCTTCTATCTGGACTGGGCTGTGCGAAGTCTATTCTAAATCACCTTAACCTTCTCCAATGCGTCCTAAACCAAGTCTGTGCCCAATAATCTTGCCTCACCTGGCTCAAACCAACCCACTAGGGATCTACATCGCCTACCATACAAAGCCTCATATGGTACCATCTGAATGCTGGACTTATAACTGTTGTTGTAGGAAAACTCCACCAATGGCAAGAATTGATCCCAAGAACCTCCAAACTCTATTACACACGCAAACAACATATCTTCGTGATTCTGAATAGTGTGCTCGGACTGTCCGTCCATCTGTCGGTGAAATGCTGTGCTCAACTCCACCCGAGTACCCAACTCATGATGTACAACCCTCTAGAACCGTGATGTGAACCGAGTACCTCTATCTGAAATGATGGAAACTAGAATACCATGTAGACGAACAATCTCTCGAATATAAATCTCCGCCAACCGCTCCGAAGAATAGGTAGTACATGTGAGCATGTGATTTTTGCCCTATATGAATTACTCCTATAAAATCCAAGAAAGTAGATTTTTTCTAATTATTTGCCATTTTTAGGATTTTTGTAGGATCTTATCAATAATTTGCATTTTTGTGCACATTATTAAAATCATGAAAAATATCAAAAATACCATTCATTGCATTTAGGTTTTGTTTTTACATCTTTAGGGTTAATTATCAATTATTTGTTTTATTAAAACAATGAAAATCACAAAATAACTCATTTTACATTTTTTACCTTATAATTTTTAGATTAAGTGATTTTTCTCTTTTAATTTAGGATTAAGTAATTTTATAATTATTGTAAATAGATATTTGGCTTAATTTTACAATTTTAGATTAATTTAGGAATTTAATATATGATTTTTAATTAAAGAAAAAGAAAAAAAACAAAAGAAAAAGGAATAATTGGTTAATTGAAAAAGGGATTTATTTTTCTTAATTTGGGTTATTTCTAAAGCCAAACCCCGTTCCAAGCCAACCCAAACCCAAGCCCAAATCAGCCTTACCCAGTCCAAATCCCCCACCCTCCAAACGACACCGTTTTTCGCCCCAAATAATCCCAACTGTTGATCATCACAAATCTAACTGCTGGGAACTGATTCCCATTTTAATATAAAACGGTCGGAACTCCCCCTAACCCCAGAAACACCCCCCTATTTCACATCATCCATGTATCTAACCCCAAACCCTAGCCGCCCTAAAATACTTCACGGTCTCTGCCGCCAACCGCTACCGGAAATCGCCTCACGACGGTTCCGGTGCTCCAAACACCTTCAAATTAACACCCCATAACCCCTGTCCCTTCCTCTTTCCAAATCCACAAGCTATTTCTCCAAAATCCCCACCCAAACCCTCGAATCATAGATTCAAAAATCAGTTTCTAAACCCTAAGTCACCCAAATACCACCAAATCCACACCATGCAATCCCTCCCTTCTCCTCTTCCCAAATATGCCCATGGTTCATCTCAAATCAGCCTCAATCTTGTCGAATCTTAAATCTAAGATTCTGAAAAATCCAAAATTTTCCTTTCTTCTTTTCTTGGTCAATGTTTTGGTCAAATGAACCCAAAACATCCATTAGTTGACTGTTCTTGTTAAGAACAGTCGATTAATGCTAGTTCAAAGTTCAGTTTTACCTTGATGAAATTTGGTTAGAAGTTCGTGGGTGGTCCAGTTTCTTTCATCTTTGAAAAATGAGCAATAGGTAATCCCTTCTACCTTTTCTTTAGTTTTTTTCTATCTTTTTGTTAATTTCCCTTCAGGTTAATTGTCTCTGATTTAGCCATTTTCTTAAGTCATCTTTTCTTTTCTTCAACTGTTAGCATAATTGATTGTATGTTTTATATTTCAATTTTAGGAATTTTATTTGCCTAGGTTTACCATTTTAGTTTCTGATTACCTGTTTGTTTTGTTTCTTTTCTTTCATGTTTGTTCTTCTTGCACGTTTGTTTTCACTGTCAATTAGGGTAATTAGGATAGGGTTAAAAGCCAATTAATTGCCTATTTTAGATAATTCCTGATTGTTTAAGATTTAGCTTTATTCAATCTCATTTCAATTAAAATAAGTTAATTTTGATTCCTGACTTTCTTTGCACAAGCATGCTGGATTTTAATAGTTGTTTGAATGTGAGTTACATGTATTGATTGCTTACATGCTTTGATTGCTTAGGATTAATTTATTTTAAACTTGTCAATTAGGTTTGAACCTCTGAACAAAAATTTAAACCTTAGTTTAATTTCAGGAAAAAATGCAATACCCTAGGTTTGCAAATTAAGGCAGCCTAATCACTTGTTTGTTGCTAGAAGGTCCTAAAAGTAGTTGGAATTGAATTGAAATCAAAATTTAGGTTAGGCTTAGATAGAATGGAAATAATCAGTAAATGGAAGGGTATAATTGGGTTTTTACATAGGTTAATATCAGAAGGTTCTAGGTCTTTGGACAACTGTCCCCATTTTTAGCAAAAGATACTGAAATTGGGTGGGAAAAAGGACAGACAGCTATAAAAAGTTGTTGTACTATTCTGATTTTTAGAATTTTAGGTTAGAATATTCCTTTTTAATGCCTTTTTGTGCACTATATAAAAGAAAAACATTCCCTCATTCACACACAGATTCATTAGCATTTTCTGTACTCAAAAGTTCTGAAAACATATAGAGATACTAGTCTTTTTCTGAAAATCCATACTGATTCTGAAAAATACCAAGATAGATACAAAAACACTCTAAAATGGGTTTCTCTTAGCTGTGGATTTTTTTCTAGAAACATTGGTTTCTTTTAGCTGTGGTTTGCTGGGTAAAATCAGGTTGGTTTTCTTGTTGGAATTTCTGAGTAGCTGTTGTCTAATTGTTGTTGATTTAAGCTCCAAATCAGCCTTGTTTACTGACCTGCATTTGGTCCTTTTGTTTCTGTGTTTGAATCATTATTAGGTATGTAATCACACCTCTTTTATGGAATGAATCTTCTTGTTCAAATATGAGTTTAGCACTCATGTTTGCTTTCTGATAATTCCATGTGATATGCTAAGAATGGAACTTAGTGAACTATTTTTTGCCATTTTTCTTTCAAGTATGATTGTTCAGATAACGATGTTTGATCTATTTGTTTTCATCTCGATTCATTTAGCATATGACTAAGCTGTTTCCCTTCCCTTTTTTTTACCAAAAATTAATCTCTATGTGAGCTTAGACCTCAACATGCAATCTCAGGGTTGAAGTTTGAAATGCTCACTTGTGAGAAATAGCTCTATAGCTGATTTCTTGCAAGTTGAAGCTGGTTGAAGGATTTGATGGTAGTGGAAAGGCTTGAAGAATTCTGCTCTTTTTATTTAAAAAAAATCCTTTCTTTTCTTTTAAATGTTTTAGTTATACTTAGGAATATATATAAATTCATGGACTTTCAGCAGTGAAAATGGACTGTTAGAATTTTCTGGTTTCAAATTTAATTAAGTTTTATTATTAGTTAGGTTCACAATAGTAGAATTTCTTTGTAATAAACATAGCTTGTTACTGCACAGCCGTTTGAACATAATACAAGTTGGGCCTTACTTGCAACAAGGCCTAATATGGGAATTACATGAGCAAGTCTGGGCTCGGGTGAATGAGCCTGGGCGCTAAGCCCAACAACTTTGATATTTTTCTTTCTTTATTTATTATAGACTTCCCTGGTGAATAACAGTATAAATGCTCATTTTTTTGCTACTCATGTGATTGATCTTCAAATTAGAATTGTGTTTGAGTTTTGAATGTTGATTTCTTTTACTTAAAAGCAAATTGAGATATAATTGTGGTGAATCTGCAAATTTGGCCAACTTTAAAATGTAAAGGGTAGATAGGCCCAGCCAACAAATGTTTGTAACTGGGCTCGCCTTCTAAAATTGAGGTGTGCCATCTTTCATTAAATCACCTATGGCTCTCATGTTAGTATCACAACTTAGATATTAAACACTCGTAGTTTGCTTTAGGCTTGACTTAGACTATTATTGTGATTATGTATACATTTGCGTAACATAATTATGAATTTAATTCTAAAAAAGTAACTCGAGGGATGCGTTTGCGCAACTTCAACCAACTTTTCTTAATAATTAATAAAGCGTGATTAATTGTGGACACGTACGCGTGACATGATTTTTGACGCGCCAAAGGAAATGAGTATACGTACGTGTAACTCAATTCTTTCATTACGGACAAATCAAGCAACTAAAAGCGGTTAAAGGGATAAATGCACATAGGTCCTAAAATAAGTAGTTAAATAATTTAAGCCAAGTATAAATTTCTAAGCGACCGTGCTAGAACCACGGAATCCGGGAATGCCTAACACCTTCTCCCGGGTTAACAGAATTCCTTATCTAAAATTTCTGGCTCGTAGACTTTTAAATAAAGTCGAAAATTTCCTTGACTTGGGATTTAAAAATAAATTGGTGATTTGGGACACCAAATAAACTATTCCAAGTGGCCACTCTCAAGAAAAATGAAATAAATGATCCCATTTCGAATAATGTTACTTTAATTGGAAAAACTCCTTTATATACACCTTCCGGGTGGTAATAAAGAAGGCGTGACAGTACACACCGGAATGAAATACGTGGACTTGGTCAGCCGATCCACAATCACCCAAATGACATCGAACTTCCTTTAAGTCCGTGAGAGTCCAATTACGAAGTCCATGGTGATCCTCTCCCACTTCCACTCTAGAATCTCTATCTGCTGAAGCAACCCAACCCGGTCTCTGGTGCTCATACTTTACCTGCTGATAATTGAGGCTTCGATCTACAAACCCAACTATATCCTTCTTCATCCACCTCCACCAATAGTGCTGTCTCAAATCCTGGTACATCTTCGCGACACCCGGATGGATGGAATATCGTGAACTATGGTCCTCCTCTAGAATCAAATCTTGAAGCCCATCGACATTGGGTACACATACCCGGCCCTGCATCCTCAATACCACATCATCACCAATAGTCACATCTATGGCATCACCGTGCAGAACCTTGTCCTTGAGGATGAGCAAATGAGGGTCATCGCTCCCTGATACGATCAAATAAGGAAGGCCGAGAAATCGCACAAGCTAGAACCTGACTGGGCTCCAAAAGATCCAATCTCACAAACTGGCTGGCTAAGGCTTGAACATCCATCACCATGAGCCTCTCCGCTGTTGGTAAATAAACCAAACTCCCCAAACTCTCTGCCTGGCGACTCAAAGCATCGGTTACCACATTGGCCTTGCCTGGGTGATATAAGTTAGTGATATCATAGTCCTTCAGCAGCTATAACCACCTCCTCTGGCACAAATTAAGATCCTTCTGCTTGAACATATGCTACAAACTCCGGTGATCAGTATAAATCTCACAAGGAACATCATACAAATAATGGCGCCAAATCTTCAAGGCGTGAACAATAGCAGCTAACTCGAGATCATGGACAGGATAATTCTTCTCATGTACTTTGAACTGTCTGGATGCGTAGGCAATCACCCTACCGTCCTGCATCAATACCGCTCCAAGGCCAATCCTTGAGGCATCACAATAGACAGTATAAGATCTCGAACCTGTAGGCAATATCAAAATAGGAGGTATAGTCAAAGCTGTCTTGAGCTTCTGGAAGCTCTCCTCACACTCTTTCGTCCACTGGAACGGAGCACCCTTCTGGGTCAGCCTGATCATAAGTGCTGCAATAGATGAAAACCCCTCAACAAATCGATGATAATAACCCACCAAGCCATGAAAACTACGGATCTCTGTAGCTGAGGATGGTCTGGGAAAACTCTACACTGCTTCCACTTTCTTCGGATCCACCTTTATACCCTCACTAGATACTACGTGACCCAAGAATGCCACAGAATCCAACCAAAACTCACATTTTGAGAACATTGCGTATAACTTCTTTTCCCTCAAAATTTGAAGCACTGTCCTTAGGTGCTGCTCATGATCTTCCCGACTCCGGGAGTATACCAAAATATCATCAGTAAAGATAATGATGAATGAGTCAAGGTACTACCGGAACACACTGTGCATCAAATGCATGAAGGTTGCTGGGGCATTGGTCAGCCCAAATGACATGACAAGGAACTCGTAATGAACATACCGAGTCTTGAAAGTAGTCTCCGGGATATCTAGCTCCCGAATCTTCAACTGATGGTAACCTGAATGCAAGTCAATCTTAGAAAACACTCGTGCACCCTGTAGCTGGTCAAACAGATCATCAATACGAGGCAAAGGATAACTCTTCTTCACTGTAACTTTGTTCAACTAACGATAATCAATGCACATATGCATAGAACCATCCTTTTTGTTTTAAAAAAAGATAGGAGCACTCCAAGGTAATACACTGGGCCGAATAAAACCCCTATCAAGCAATTCCTGTAACTGTTCCTTCAACTCATTCAACTTAGGAGGAGACATACGGTACAGAGGAATAGAAATGGGCTTAGTGTCCAGCAACAGATCAATGCCAAAATCAATATCCCTGTCGGGTGGCATACTCGGAAGATCAGCTGGAAATACATCAGGGAAGTCCCGTACTACTAGGACTGAATCAACTGTAGGGGTATCAACACTAACATCTCTCACATAAGCCAGGCATGTGTCACACACCTTCTCAACCATTCGCTGAGCCTTAAGGAATGAAATAGCTTTACTAGGAGTGTGATCTAAAGTACCCCTACACTCTACTCGCAGTACACTTGGCATAGCCGACATCACGGTTTTGGCATGACAATCATGAATAGCATAATGGGGATACAACCAGTCCATGCCAAAGATAACATCAAAATCTACCATGCTGAGAAATAATAAATCGGTTCTGGTCTCAAAACCACTAAGAGCAACCAAACACGCCCGATAAATGCAGTCCACAACAAGAGAATCTCCCACATGAGTAGAAACATAAATAGGGGAACTCAAAGAATCCTGAGATACGCCCAAATGTAGGTCAAATTAAGAAGACACATAAGAATAGGTGGAGCCTGGATTGAATAAAATCGATGCATCTCTATGACAAACTAGGACAATGCCTGTGATGACAGAATTGGAGGTGACAACCTCGGTATGGGTAGTAAGGGCATAATATTTTGCTTGGCCTCCCCGTCTAGGGCGACCTCTACCTTCCCCACCTCCACCTCTAGCTGGCTGGGATGATAGGGTAGCAACTGGTGCTGTAATAAGAGCCTAAGGACCTGGTGGAGCATGATGTGGCTGAGAAAGCTGTGGAGATGCACCCCTCCTAAGTCTGGGGAAATCCCTCACTATATGGCATGTGTCACCACACTCAAAATAAGATCTAGGAGGACATGGTGGCTGTGACTAGCCCTGGCCAGGTTTGCTGGACTGAACACTGAAAGCACCCCGTGCAGGAGGCGCACTAGATACCAGAGGTACATAATATGGCTCCTGAGGTCTGGGAGGAGCTGGAATACTGCTAGCTACTGGAAGAGCTGAATGAACAGGGCGACCCATATAACCCCTACCATGACGAACTACAGCTGGAGCATGGGCACCAGAGTAATGGCTCGACTCTCGAGACCTCTTGGCCTCCCTCTCCTGTCTATCCCCAACATGCATACCCTCTACTCTCCTAGCAATGCTCACCACCTGCTGACAAGAAATATCCATCTCCAATTCCCGAGCAATGCTAGACCTGATGCTAGGAATAAGCCCCTCAATAAACTGGTGAACTCTCTCACGAACTGTAGCAACTAAGGCTGGTGCATGCTTAGCCAAGTTAGTGAAACGGACAACGTACTCCAAAACAGTCATAGTGCCCTGGCGCAAATGCTCAAACTCTGCGTGCCATGCGTCCCTGAGGCTCTGAAGGACAAACTCCCTCAGGAAATATCTGAAAACTGAGTCCAAGTAAGGGATGTTGCCTCAGTTGGACTGTCCAACTCAAAAGTACTCCACCACCTGCTCCTCAAAGCTAGAAGGTAGTGAAAGAAACCCCACTTGATCTTGATATTACCCATAGTGTAGAGGATACGATAGCACTCCTCCAGAAATCCTAGGGCATCATCTGATGCTAGACCACTGAATACAGGATGCTTATACTTCTTGAACCTCTCAAGCCTTCGCTGCTCATCCTCTGAATTTGCTACCCTGTCCTCGGGCTAAACTGGGATAGCAAACGGAACCGGTATAACCTCTGGGATTTGATCAACCTGGACCCGCTGCTCAGGAATGTAGGAGGCGAGGGTCTGTGCTCCTCCCTCAGCCTAGGATGTGGCTGCAGCAAAGGGAATTAACCCTGCCTGAGCTAGGGTGGTGTACATGCTCACGAACTGTGCAAGAGTCTCCTGAAAAACTAGAATAGTAGTAGCAGTAGGCATATCAGTGCGTGGACTCCGGCTGGAGCTACTGGCTGCTCTTATATGGCAGCTCATGCGGGTGCTCTAGCTGCACCACGGGCGCATCCTCGACCTCTACCCCGGCCCCAACCTCTGGAGGCTCTAGCAGGGGGCACGGGTGCCTAGTCATCTCCGGTAGCACGTGTCCTCATCATCTGTGAGAGAATAGAAGACAAAAGTTTAGAATTGTGATATAAAAAATCTCGCACGACAAGGAAATCAAATGAAGTGGAATTTTCCTAATAGTTACGTAGCCTCTCGTAGATAAGTATAGACGTCTCCGTACCGATCTGTGAGACTCTAATAAACTGGCTTGTGATTCATAACTCCTATGAACCTAGAGCTGTGATACCAACTTGTCACATCCCGAGTTTGCCCTTTGTGAACTGTCGTGACGGTACCTAGCCGCTACGACTAGGTAAGCCTAACAATTTGTGGAAAAGAAAACCGAAAGATAAAAATAGCCAAAAAATGCAAATAAAACATAAATAAAACGTTTAAGATGCCTCTCGATATATACAAATATAACTCTTAAACTGAATCAACTCCCAAAACTCGGAATCTTATGAAATCAAAAGCTGTTGAATAACTACAATTGTTCTAACTCCAGAATGTCTAAACAAAAGTAAATACAAGAGAGCTAAAGCTAGAGGGGAGAATAGAGAGGGACTCCTAGATCTGTGGATGCGGCATATATGCCTCAAAGTCTCTAAAGATCGTCCCCCCTCACTGATGGTATGGCTGAGCTGAAGAATCTGGATCTGCACATGAAAACATGTGCAAGAAAGGGTTGGAGTACACTACAACGGTACCTAGTAAGTTCCAAGCCTAACCTCGGTCGAGTAGTGACGAGGAAGGTTACGACCCTACTGGTTATTTAAATATATAAGTGAGGTAAAATAGTGTAACGACACGACCGCTCATTTTGAGCTTTTGCACTTTGCTCGCTAGTTCTCAGGCATGACTAGCCCAATGTGGTGTATTATGACTTATGTAAATCACCGATTTTAGTTTTTAGGGTAATCAGAATGAATTTCGAAGAACAGTTCTTAGTTTGAACCTTAAAAATTTGAAAGGTTTGACTGGTTTGTATATGATCTATGATTGGAATTTTTCTGATTTTGCTAGCTCCGTTAGGTGATTTGGGACTTAGGGGCATGGTCAAAATGTATTTTGGAGGTCCGTGGAAGGATTAGACTTGAATTGGCGAAATTGGAATTTTGGCATTTTTCGGTTGATAGGTAAGATTTTGATATAGGGGTCAGAATGGAATTCTGGAAGTTGCAATAGGTCCGTTGTGTTATTTGGGAAGTGTGTGTAAAATTTCAAGTCATTCAGACGAGGTTTGGTAGACGTTTTTATTGAAAGCGGAATTTTGAAGCTCTTGGAATTTTGAGGCTTGAACCCGATGTGATTTTGGTGTTTCAATGTTTTTCGAGCGTTCGGAAGGTTGGAACAAGTTTGAATGAGGTTATGGGATACGTTGGCATATTTGGTTGAGGTCCTGAGGGCCTCGGATGAGTTTCGGGTGGTTAAACAGATCATTTCATGTTGATGGAAATTTCAGAAAAACTGTTGTTGGTGTTGCAGGTTTTTGACCTTCGCATTTGCGATGCATGTCCCCGTTCGCGAATGTTTAGGGTGTGAGGTTATGGAGTTGGCCTTCGCGTTCACGAAGGGATGAGGTTGATGGCCACCACGTTCGTGAGGCTTATGTTGCGTTCGCGTAAGGGAAGAAGAATAGTTGGGTCCCCAAGGCAATTGTTCTAAGCATTCGCGTAGTAGGGGTCATGTTCACGAAGAGTTGAGTCAGTTGTGCATCGCGTTCATGAGAGGGCTCTCACGTTCGCATATAAGGAATTTTGGTTAGTGAAGTTGTGTGCTTCGTGAACGCGAGGGAGCTACTGCATTCGCGATGAAGAAAAATCTAGGCAGACCGTTTATATTTTAAAAACGAGGGTTTAAGTCCAATATCACAAAAACCATTGGATAGCTCGGGAGAAGGTGAAATTTGAGGAGATTTTCAGTGGAGCAGTTGGGGTAAGTAATCTTCATTCGTATTTGGTTTAATTCCATGATGTAGTCTTGAATTTCATCATTTAATTTGAGAAATTAGAGTGAAAATTGAGAAAACAAATGGAAGAAAAGTTGAGAATTCTTTTGGGGATTTGAATGGGCAATTGAGATTGGATTTTGATGAATTTGATAAGGGTAGCATCGTGAGAGGATGAGGATACTATTAATGTGATTTTTATCGGATCCCGAGATGTTGGCCCGGGGGCCGGGTTTGAGCAATTTCGGGATTTTTGATGTAAATTGGATATTTTTGAGTGGGTTTTGTTCACTTAGCATATTTTAATGGTATTGTCCTGATTTTGGTTTGATTTGGAGCATCCGGAGGTTGATTTGAGAGGGCAAAGGCATCGCAGGCTAAAGTTTGGACCAGATCGAGGTAAATAATGATTGTAAATGTTTGTCCTGAGGGTATGAAACCCCGGATTTCACATCGTTGTGCTATATTGAGGTGACGCACACGCTAGATGACGAGTGTGGGGTCGTGCACCGTTGGGGATTGTGACTTAGTCCATCCCGAATGACTGTTTTACCGCGTATTTGATTGAAAACTGTTTGCTATCATTATGTTTTGGGCTGAATGCCATATTTGGGCCTCGTGCCAACTATTTGGACCATTAGGGGATTTTTTCTGCTATTTCCTCACGGTTTTGATTTTATATCTGTACTCAATCATGCTATATTATATTGTTTTCATAACTCAGCCATGTTTACTCTATTTAACACTTTAAATGATATTTTGGCTGAGCATCATATTTTACTGTGCCTGAGTGGTTTTTAGAGATCTAACTGATTAAATCCGAGGGCCTCTATTGTGAGGATACTTTTGGGTCGGACTGCACGCCGCAGTAGTGATACACTGATTTATGATTATGAGGCCGATGGCCTGAGTTGTACGCCACAAGGTGGCTTGATATAAGGCCGAGAGCCTATTGATTATGCCACGAGGTGGCTTGATATTGCGCTTGGGCCGTAAGTGGCCCCTCCCAGAGCCTGTACACCCCTAGTGAGCATGGGTACCCTGAGTGAGTGATATATTGATTATGCCACGAGATGGCATGTTATTGCGGTTAGGCCGTAAGGGGCCCCTCCCGGAGTCTGTACACCCCCAATGAGCGTGGGTACCCAGTTTGAGATGTGATATTGTCTGAGGAGCTGATGTTGTTCCATGTTCTTGCCCGAGGGACGGTTTTTGATTTATGTTATGCCTGAGGAGCTGATTACGAGTGATTGTGAGGTACCCCGAGGGGCTAGTTCTGTTGATATTATGCTTGAGGGGCGGTTATGGTACATGTTTTGCCCGAGAGGCTGTTTATGTTTCCATCCTTTTTACTCAATGTTTTATCACTCGTTTGAAACTATTGAAAGTTGTTTTAAAAAGGTTTTACGGAAACTGAGCTTGATTTACAAAATAAATGATTTCTGTACTGTTTTGGAAAGGTACTGCATTTGCTGTAGTGTTACGCTGTGTTTTACATATTTTCTTACTGCTCAACTTTCATTTACCTTTATTACTTACTGAGTTAGAGTACTCACATTACTCCCTGTACCTTACGTGCAGATTCAGGTATTTCAGAACCCGGTAGAGGGTGTTGATTGCTCAGAGGCAGAGTCATCGGAGTTAGCAGGGTAGCTGCCCGGCGTTCGCAGCACAACTTTTCTCTGTCTTGTTTCCATTCGATTGTATTTAGTACATTTTCAGACTTTTCATTGTATTCAGACCTTAGTAGATGCTCGTGACTTGTGACACCCCGATGTAGGGCTTGTATATTATTTCCGCACTATTTTATATTATGAAACATTTGTTTAAATTAAAGGCTTAAACATGATTCTTATTGATAAATGGTTAATTTGGGAGTTGTGTCGGCTGGCCTAGTTTCACGATAGGCGCCATCACGATCGGGTCGATTTTAGGGTTGTGACAAGTTGGTTCAGAGCCTAGGTTATATAGGTCTCACGAGTCATGAGCAGGTTTAGTAGAGTCTCCCAGAACGGTATGGAGACATTTGTACTTATCCTCGGGAGGCTGCAGAACCTTTAGGAAAAACTTCACATTCTTGAATTCTTATCGTGCGTCCTTTATTCAGCTTGAAATGTAACTCTTTGATTTCCTTCCATGTATTCCTATGCGTGCATGAGCGCTCGATATCAGCTTTGCATTGATGGCTTATGATTCCTTGATCAAGGGGTGAGATATGATCTGTGTGTGTTGATGTTGGGCCAGTCTAGAGGACTTGAGGCTGTATTTTGCTTATTGCTTGAGGTCTGAGGCGTTGATCCTGTGAGCATGTGCTTTTGGATCTATATGTCCTATAGTGTCCCTATTAATAGGAGTGATGACTGGATAGCTACGTGACAAGTGTGATATGACTGCAAGATGTGTTTATATGAATTGAACAAGACAAGAAGGGTCTGCTTGGGGGTAGTAAGAACTATTCGGTGCTTGGTTTCCATCGTAATTTGATGTTTAGCCCGAGTTGTGTACGTGTTGAAGGACCTTTCCATGTTGCCTAGTTGGGGAGTGAAGTAGATTTCACGTTGCATTATGAGTTTATACTCAGGAAGATTAAGTGACTGCGTAACTTTTATGATGGTGGAAGGGTATAAAGGGATGTTAGTTTAAAGCGAAGCAGGTGGGTTATCTCCTGTGGAGTGTTCTGAAGTTGTGTGATCCTTATGTGGTTTGTTGGAAAATCTCTTTTACCAGTGAAATGTATGTGTTTAAATTCGAATTTGGGTCGCGTGAGAGAGTGGGCTTGAATGCTACGAGGATGAATGCGGGATTTGCAGGAGATTTGAGTACTAAAGGGTCTATGTTGTACGAGCTTATGAAGGATTGAGTTTAATATCACTATGGTATTATGGAAATGATAGAGTATATGCATTAGGAGATATTATGTGTTTTGGCCTATGGCTTTGAGCCAGCTGGGGGAGTCCGTTATTGATTAGTTGATGGCATGGTTATGTGTTGTATTGGTTTCAGTTTGAGGGATGCTATTGAATCAGTTGTGGCTGGCAAGGGTTGAGATTGAGAATGGTTTGGGTATAGGGAGTTTTAATAAAGGCTATGCTATGCTGTATGGGTGTATGAGAATCACGGAATGACTTGAGTTGTTATTGGTAAAGGATGCTCGATGCATAGAACAAGAAGTTGCTTTGTCGCATTAAGGTGAGGTTACATTCTGCGGTGTCGGACTGCTAATGAGGCACAGGTTGTTTGGTTCATTTTGTCAGTCTAATTGAGGTTTGAGTGGAGTGGATGACTCTCGAAAAATGGTTCTAATGGGTTCAAGATCTTATAGGTAATAATTGGAGAATTTCAGGTTGTATATTTAGCTAGAAACTGAGGTTTGCATTGAAGGGTTCCAAGAATCATGGAATTTCTATATCATTATGGGATTCTATATATCTGTATTAGGAAGGTGAAGATAACGACTTTGGATTCGCAGGAAGTCCCTTCAGGGTACGTATTTTGAATATGGTACTTTTGGGAATATTTAAGAGATTATTCAGCGACTTATGAGCCTTAGACGGTGTGGTTTTATGCTTGAGTCTTGTATGGTGAGTCTTAACTAAGGACATGTGGTGTTACAGCAAGAAGGAGTATCATGTTGGAGGTAAATCAGAAGGAATCTCGGATAGATGGGATAGCTTGGTAGTAGGCCGGATCGGCATGGAAGGGAGTTGATTAGTTCTTTGGATACTTATGAGTTAATGAGTTTATACAAGTGTTTCATTACAATGCTCTTGGGGTTTAGTGGCCTGCATAGCTTGGTTAAGTTAGAAGGATTCAGTCCTGACAGGTTTGGTTTTGTGCAAAAGGGAGTCAGAGAGTTCTCGATGGCTTTTACCACGGTTAGAGATGCATATTTTATACGAGTGTCAGGAGCATGGGATGTGTAGTGATTTTCTTCTAGATGGGATCAATGGAAAGTTCTTGGCTAGTTGAGTACGTAGTTGCTTGTGGCCCAGAAGGGATATGAAATTCTCATGGTTATCCTAAGATGGTATGGTATACGTGGTATGTTGTGTAAGATTGAGATTTGCGTGTGTAAGGTTACGATTCAGTCTGCAAGGAAGGTCATAAAATTCTTAAGCAGCACGGGTAGCTTTAGATGGTTAGATAAATGAGATCACTGACTGGTATTGATTGATGAGAGTATGCATTTTAGAAAGGGCGATGTGTTTGAGTTGATGGTACATCATTAGTATTGCGGCACTCTCTTGGTGGATCGACTACTGATATTCGAGTTTGCTTGGTGGAACAGAAGAATTATAGGAGTACCTCTCATGGGATGATTATGCATTAGAGGTGTATTGTATATTCAGACAGCGGAGTTGGGATCGGATATGGTGATTCGTGTGTTATATGGATTTGGAGATTGGGAGTTCTCATAGACAGGTTAGGTCTTGGTTGTAGACCGCGTATATCGGTTTTCTGTGGTAACTATGGGAGGTTTGGAGACCCAGTGGATCTTTGTTGCTTGGTATGTTAGGTTTTGGATGTGATATTAGGTATAGACTGGTTGTCTCCGTATTGTGTTATTCTGGGCTGTTACGCTAAGACGACGACGTTGGGTATGCCGAGAATGCCACGGAGTGAGTGGCGAGGTTCGACAGATTATGTTCTCAGTAGGGTGGTTTTATATTTTGAAGACCCAGCGGATGGATATGAAGGATTATCCTTCTTATTTGGTCTTCGTGATGGATGTCAGTGTAGAGACTTCCACCCTTGATTCAGTTCCGGTGATGAGAGATTCTTCCGAATGTGTTTCCTGCTGTCGGGCATGTCACCGGACATGGTTGTTGATTTTGGTATTGATTTGGTGCCGGGAACCGCAGTGTATGGCACCACCGGAGTTAAAGGAGTTGAAGGACAACTTCAGGGATTCCTTGATAAAGGTTCATTGGCATGCCAATGTGGATGTGTGCTCTAACTTGAGTCGGCTTGATTGACTCCGAATTGTATTGTTGAGGAATGTGTTGATTTGATTGTTGTTGAGCTTATTAGAGATCTGGGGAGACCTATGAGTTACCTTTCCATGTTGTGAGGCGTTAGGATTTGTTGGTTATAGGCACATGTGGTACGATTTTTACTGGGGTCTCTCAGTGGCATTCGAGCGAGAAGCGTATTGGGTATTGCTCGGCGAATGGCGTATCGGTTGTGTCCTTTTGGGTTGTGTAATGTTATGTCAATTGCTTTGCCGTGGTTATGAAGAATTTCTTTTGGTTCTAGATATCAAATTGCACGTGGTTGTTGATTTTGAGCATAGTGACTTCAGGTGTTTCATGTGGACCAGTGTTTGGATGAGGTCGCGTATTGGAGCAAAGCTATGTGGAGGTATGATCTTGCAGGATAGATTCATGTGTTCTGGTCCTTTAATGTTGATGGGTTCTCCGCATTGTGTTGTGGTGGTATTGGTGAGCTTACGGTTCAACTTTTTCATTCGAGTCATTTTCATGATTTAAGTACATTCGGATTGTTTCTTACCGGTGTGCAAGTTGCTCGAGTTATGGCTTTAGATGGTATTGATGTACCATGTCACCAGAGTGACTGTGTTGGGTTATATAAGATTGTTAGGATCTAGAATGAATACAAACAGATTCGATTTCAGCATGTTGGAAGGATAATATCGAGGTTCGACTCAGAAAGTTACTATGGTCCTTGCCAAAGGAGAAGTGGCTTCATGAATGGTTGATCTGAGGAATGGCTATGACTTTCTACGTGTTTCATTCATTATTTGCAGTATACATAAGTGTTGGAATGAGGCTTTATTTGATAAAAGGCTTATTATCGAAATTCGGATGTTTTGCGCAACTGATGTGATTAGAAGTTATATCGCTACAAATGCTTAAGTTATGTAGTATGTCATGTAATTGCACATGGGGTCGCATGTATGGGTTATTATAGCTTCGGGCTTATCCAGAGTATAGATATGAGATCCTGATCTTGTAGATGGTTTTAGAAGTGGAAATGTGGTTATGAGGTTTATGAGCTAGGTTGGATTGTAAAATTTCAGTTGTATTGTGTTATCAGACCTATATTTGATAGGGTGACATGGGATCACCCACGGGTATGTGCATGGTAAGGTTATTTAATGATTTGATAGTTTTTGGAACAACTCTGGGCACTTTTGAGGATGAACGTATGTTTAAGTGGGGGACGATGTAACGACCCGACCGGTCGTTTTGAGCTTTTGCACTTTACTTGCAAGTTCTCAGGCATGACTAGCCCCGTGTGGTATATTATGACTTATGTAAATCATTGGTTTTAGTTTTTAGGGTAATCGGAATGAATTTGGAAGAATAGTTCTCAGTTTGAAGCTTAAAATTTTGAAAGGTTTAAGCAAGTTTTGACTGGTTTGTATATGATCTAGGATTGGTATTTTTCTGATTTGGTTAGCTCCGTTTTCTGATTTGGGACTTAGGAGAGTGATCGAAATGTATTTTGGAGGTCCATAGAAGGATTAGGCTTGAATTGGCGAAATTGGAATTTTGGCATTTTTCGATTGATGGGTAAGATTTTGATATAGGGGTCGGAATGGAATTCCGGAAGTTGCAATAGGTCCGTTGTGTCATTTGGGATGTGTGTGTAAAATTTCAGCTCATTCGGATGAGGTTTGGTAGACTTTTTGATCGAAAGCGGAATTTGGAAGTTCTTGGAATTCCTAGGCTTGAACCCGATATGATTTTGGTGTTTCGATGTTGTTTTGAGCGTTCTGAAGGTTGTAATAAGTTTTAATGAGGTTATGGGATATGTTGGCATGTTTGGTTGAGGTCCCGAAGGCCTCAGATGAGTTTCGGGTGGTTAAACGAATCATTTCATGTTGATGGAAATTGCAAAAAAACTGTTGTTGGTGTTGCAGGTTTTTGACATTCGCGTTCGCGATGCATGTCCCGCGTTCTCAAATGGTTAGGGTGCGAGGCTGTGGAGTTGGCCTTCGCATTCGTGAAAATGGTCCCATATTCGTGAAGGGCTAAGGTCGATGGCCCCCGCGTTAGCGAGGCTTATGCCGCGTTTGCGTAGGGGAAGAAGAATAGTTGGGTCCCCAAGACAATTGTTCTAAGCATTCGCGTAGTAGGGGTCGTGTTCACGAAGAGTTGAGTCAGTTGTGCATCGTGTTCGCGAGAGGGCTCTCACGTTCGCATAGAAGGAATTTTGGTTAGTGAAGTTGTGTGCTTCGCGAACGCGAGAGAGCTACCGCATTCGCGATGAAGAAAAATATGGGCAGATAGTTTATATTTTAAAAACGAGGGTTTAAGTCCAATATCACAAAAACCATTGGAGAACTCGGGAGAAGGTGAAATTTGAGGAGATTTTCAGTGGAGCAGTTGGGGTAAGTACTCTTCATTCATATTTGGTTTAATTCCATGAATTAGTCTTGAATTTCATCATTTAATTTGAGAAATTAGAGTGGAAATTGGGAAAAACAAATGGAAGAAAAGTTGAGAATTCTTTTGGGGATTTGAATGGACAATTGAGGTTGGATTTTGATGAATTTGATATGGGTAGACTCGTAATAGGATGAGGATTCTATTAATGTGATTTTTATCAGATTCCGAGACGTGGGCCCGGGGGCCGGGTTTGAACAATTTCGGGATTTTTGTATGTAAATTGGATATTTTCGAGTGGGCTTTGTTCCCTTAGCATATTTTAATGGTATCGTACTGATTTTGGTTAGATTTGGAGCATCCAGAGGTCGATTCGGGAGGGCAAAGGCATCACCGGCTAGAGTTTGGACCGGATCGAGGTAAGTAATGATTGTAAATGTTTGTCCTGAGGGTACGAAACCCCAAATTTCACATCGTTGTGCTATATTAAGGTGACACATACACTAGATGATGAGCGTGGGGTCGTACACCGTTGGGAATTGTGACTTAGTCCATCCCGAATGACTATTTTACCACGTATTTGATTGAAAATTGTTTGCTATCATCATGTTTTGGGCTGAATGCCATATTTGGGCCTCGTGCCAACTATTTGGACCCTTAGGGGATTTTTACTGCTATTTCCTCACTGTTTTCATTTTATATCTGTACTATGTCATGCTATATTATACTATTTTCATAACTCAGCCATGTTTACTCTATTTTAACACTTTAAATGATATTTTGGGCTATGCATCTTATTTTACTGTGCCCGAGTGGCTTTTAGAGATTTCTGACCAATTAAGGCTGAGGGCCTGTATTGTAAGGATACTTTTGGGTCGGGCTGCATGCCGCAGCAGTGATACACTGATTTATGATTATGAGGCTGCAGGCCTAAGTTGTACGCCACAAGGTGGCTTGATATAAGGCCGAGAGCCTATTGATTATGCCACGAGGTGGCTTGATATTGCGCTTGGGCTATAAGGGGCACCTTCCGGAGTCTGTACACCCCCAGTGAGCGCGGGTACACTGAGTGAGTGATATATTGATTATGCCACGAGATGGCTTGTTATTGCGCTTGGGCCGTAAGGGACCCCTCCCGGAGTCTGTACACCCCCAGTGAGCGCGGGTACCCAGTATGAGATGTGATATAGCCCGAGGGGTTGATGTTGTTCCATGTTCTTGCCCGAGGGACGGTTCTTGATTTATGTTATGCCCGAGGGGCTGATTACGAGTGATTGTGAGGTAGCCCGAGGGGCTAGTTCTGTTGATATTATGCCTGAGTGGCGGTTATGGTACATGTTTTGTTCGAGAGGATGTTTATGTTTCCATCCTTTTTACTCATTGTTTTATCACTCGTTTGAAACTATTGAAAGTTGTTTTAAAAAGGTTTTACGGAAACTGAGCTTGATTTACAAAATAAATGATTTCTGTACTGTTTTGGAAAGGTATTTCATTTGCTGTAGTGTTACGTTGTGTTTTACTTATTTTCTTACTGCTCAACTTTCATTTACCTTTATTACTTACTGAGTTGGAGTACTCACATTACTCCTTTCACCTTGCGTGCAGATTCAGGTATTTCTGAACCCGGTAGCGGGTGTTGATTGCTCAAAGTCAGCCCGGCGTTCGCATCACAACTTTTCTCCCTTCTGTTTCTAATAGACTGTATTTAGTACATTTTCACACTTTTCTTTGTATTCAGACCTTAGTAGATGCTCATTACCTGTGACACCCCGATGCTAGTCTTGTATATTATTTCCCCACTGTTCATTTAGACTTATATTATGAAACATTTGTTTAAATTAAAGGCTTAAACATGATTCTTATTGATAAATGGTTAATTTGGGAGTTGTGTCGGCTGGCCTAGTTTAATGATAGGCGCCATCATGACTGGGTCAGTTTTAGGGTCATGACAAATAGTATGTAATACGACAATATAATAAGAATGATAATAGTCTATAATGAATAAAATCACAGAAAGAATCTAACTCAATGCACAGAAATAGCAAAAGGGGATCTCCCAGAATATCGTCCCGTAGTCCCAAACATACATGTCCAGAGGATCTCCCGGGATATCGTCCCGTAGTCCGAATTATGAATATGCAGGGGAAAACTCCCGAAATCCCAATCCGTAGTCCCAAAGTAAATATCCAGTACAGGGGAATCTACCTAGGTGCTGTCCCGTAGTCCCAATATGAATTTGCAGGGGGATCTACCGGAATACCGATCCGTAGTCCTAAAGTAAACATACAGGGGGATCTCCCGGGATATCGTCCTGTAGTCCCAAAGTAAACACACAATAGTTTCAGAAGAATTTACAATTTTATTCTAGAATTAAACAGGAAATTCTACTCTAACATGCTACACAGAATACAAGTAGGCGATTAAGGCAGGTAAGACAATTAAATCACATAGGCATGTTTTTCCTAAACTAAGCAAGAGGCTTCAAGTTCAAGTATTGCTCAATTATAAGAAAACATAGGTATTAACTTAATGAAAATAGGATTTTTCAACAATTAGCACGTGTACACACTCGTCACCTCACGTACAAGACACTCATATAACAACAATACCAAATCCTAAGGGGAGTTCCCCCACACAAGGTTAGGCAAGCCACTTACCTCGAACCAACTCAATCAACTCGAAATCACGTTCTTGCCAGGAGTACCCGACTCCAAATGGCCCAAATCTATTCAAATTAATTGCATAATGTAAATATAATTTCAAGTAACTAATTTAACTAATTAATTCGAAGCTAACACGTGAAATTATGAAAATCGCCCAAAAAGTCTCCAGGGCCCACATCTCGGAATCGGGTAAAAGTTACTGTCATGACCCCAAATCCGGACCCGATCGTGATGGTGCCTCTCAAGAAGACAAGGCCAACCGACACTTCCCATTATCCGATTATTAACAATTAAATATTTAAGAAACAGTCTAAACATGAAGGAATAAACCAAAGTTTAAGCAAGTGATAGTCTAATATGCGGAATACAACCCAAACACGGCCCGATACCGGGGTGTCACTAGTCATTAGCATCTATAAAACCTAATACAAGTCTGAATAGCCTACAAACTATTACAAATGTCTGATAAGAGATAGAAATGATAAAGAGGGAGAAACACGGGACTGCGAACGTCAAGCAGCTACCTCGTGGACTCCGATATCTGCCGGGAGCTCTCAACTCGCACTGGCAAGATCCGCAACGCTTGAATCTACACACGAGGTGCATGGAGTAAAGTTTGTACTCCAACTCAGTAATTAACAAATGTAAATAAAGACTAAAAGCAAGAAATCACGTAAGGCACAAAAGCATGCTATAATGAAGCAGCAAAACCATTAAAATAGTAAACCAGTGAAAGATAGGTAAAATCCTTTAACTCGAAATTTACTTCATAAAAAACCTTTTTCAACAATTAAGCAGGTAATTGACAGTCAATTACGAAAAGTAAACACATAAAGGTTCGCCCCTCGGGCATAGTATCAACAAATCTGCCCATCGGACAACATCTCAAAACAATACCAACCCCTCGGGCAATCACATAGAACAATACCAGCCCCTCAGGCAATTACATAGAACAATACCATCCCTTCAGGCTCAATCTCACATCACAATGGGTACCCGCGCTCACTGGGCGTGTACAGACTCCTGAAGGGGCCCCTTACGATCCAAGCGCAATGTCAAGCCACCTCATGGCATCATCACTAGGCCCTCGGCCTCATATCAATCAAGCCACCTCGTGGCGTACATATCTCAGGCCCTCGGCCTCATAATCATTATCAAATGTTTCCTCACAACATATGCCCTCGGCCTTACTCAGTCAAAATCCTCACAAGCCACTCGGGCAATAGTAAAACATGTTTCTCAGCCCAAAATATCATTTAAAAGATCATGTAAGTGTTAAAATAGAGTAAACATGGCCGAGTACAAAAACACTGAAATATAACATGACTGAGTTCAAGTAAAGAGTCAAAACAGAGAGGAAATACTAGTAAAAATCCCCGAAGGGTTCAAATAGTTGGCACAAGGCCCAAATATGGCACTAAGCCCAAATAATGATGATAGCAAATAGATTTCAGTCAAATACGCGGTAAATGAGTCATCTGGGATGGACTAAGTCACAATCCCCAGTAGTGCACGACCCCACGCTCGTCATCAAGCGTGTGCCTCACCTCAATATAGCACTACGATGTGCAATCCAGGGTTTCAAACCCTCATAACATCATTTACAATCATTACTCACCTCGAACCGGTCAAATCTCTAGCTCGCGACGCCTTTGTCCCTCGAATCGGCCTCCACTCGCATCTAATCTATCCAAAATCAGAACGAGGACGTCAAAATATGCTAAGGGAACGAAGTCCCAGCGAAAACAATCAATTTACAACACAAATCCAGAAATTACCAAAACCCGACCCTCGAGCCCACATCTCGGAATTCAATAATTTTTATATCAATAGATTCCTCATCTCCCCACGAGTTCATACATATCAAAAGTTCTATAATCCGACCTTAAATGGTCCTTCAAATCCAAAAGCAAAGGTCTAAGTTTCCAAGCCCTAGTTTTCCTAATTTTCACCCTTAATTTCCATGATTTCTAGCCCTAATCTGTGTAATAATAGCATAGGAACGAGTTTTAGGTCCAAATTCCTTACCTCAATGAAGTTCCCTTGAAATCCCTCTGTCTAATTGTCCAAAAAGCTCCAAGGCCGAAGTCAAAAATGGTGAAATAGCTCAAATTCGCAAAGGCCACAATTTATACCTTCTGCCCGGACCTTTTCACATTTGTGGCACAATACTCGCTCCTGCGGTACCACATATGCAGCCAAATAACCGCTTTTGCAGATCCTCACTAAACGGCTAAAACCGCTTCTGCGGACAACCTTCCGCATCTGCGACATTGCAGATTCTGCCACCTTAATTGCTTCTACGATCGTTGCTTATTAGGCTGCTTTTTGTTTCTTCGACTAAACGCCCACACATGCGGCATCGCACCTGCGGTCCCCAATCCGCAGGTGCGAAAATACCAGAAGCAACAAGGTTCAGCAGCTGCAACAAGGATCAACAGCTACAAACAAGTCTCAAACTTTTCCGTGAACCATCCGAAATCACCTTGAGGCCCCCGAGACCTCAACCAAAAGCATAAACATATCCTAATAGCTTATTTAAACTTGTAACAATCTTCAAAACACCTTAAACAACATCAAATCAACCAAAACAGATCGGATTCAAGCCAAACTTTCCAAAATCTTCAAAATTCCACTTTTGATCAAAAACCCAACCAAACCACTTCCGAATGACCTGAAATTTTGCACGCACATCCCAAATGACACAATGAAACTACTGCAACTCTCAGAATTCCATTCTGGCCCCTTTATCAAAATCTCTCCTACCAACCGAAAATCAACAAAATATCAACTTCGCCAATTCAAGCCTAAATCTACTCCGAACCTCCAAAACTCATTTTGATCGCACTCCTAAGTCCCAAATCACCTCCCGAAGCTATCCGAACCATCGGAACTCACATCCGAGCCCTCTAACGCATAAGTCAATATCCGGTTGACTTTTTCAACTTAAGCTTCCTCCAAAGAGAATAAGTGTCTCAAAACTTACCAAAATCATTCCGGATTCGATCCGACCAACCTGATACCACATAACACGGATAAACAAAGCATAAAGAAGCAGAAAGGGGGAAAACAGAGTGGTAATTCATGAAACAACTAGTCGGGTCATCACGATTATGGATTATGAACCCTTATTCACTCACGAGTCTAGCCATACCAAAATTACTCCAATCCGATATCAAAATCTTGATCAAAACCCCATAGGCCTAATAACTTTCTCAATTTTCCCAATTTCTCACCCTAAATTTGAAATTAGATTATGAATTTATGTTTAAATTAATGGGTTATAAGCAAAAAGGAGTTAAGAATCATTACCCTTAAAATCCCTCCGAAAATCTCTCCAAAATCATCTCCTACCGAGCTCCCAATTCAATTTTGTGATATGAACTCAAAACCCTCGATTTTGAACTTTATGTTCAGCCAGACGCGACCTTAATCGTGATCGTGGAAGCTCCCACTCAATTGCGAAGAGTAACTTCGTTGGTTCCCACATTTTCCCTACGCGAACGCGATACTCTCCATGCGAACTCGATGGTTGCACTGCTCAGTTCTACACGATCGTGAAGAGAAACTCCCACTCCACAGCTGCCTCACTTCTTCTTCGCGAACGCAGCATAGACCACGCGTTTGCGATTCAATCCTCCTACCAATACTATGTGTTCACATTCCTTTTCACATTATCACGAAGAACAAAACTTCCTCTGCCTCAGCGAAGCCTTCGCGATCACAAGCCTCATCACACGATCGCGAAGAAGGAAAGTCTGCAACAAAAACCCAGAAAAATCTGATCCTTCTCCAAGTCCAAAAATGGTCCATTGAGCATCCGAAACACACTTGAAGCCCCCAGGACTTCAACCAAACATACCAACCAATCCTAAAATACCATATGAACTTAGTCGAGCCCTCAAATCGCATCAAACAATGTTAAAAACACAAATCACCCTCCAATCCAAACTCAATAAATTTGAAACTTCCAAATTCGACAACCGATGCCGAAACCAACCAAACCTCCTCCAATTGACCCCAATTTTTTCACACAAGTCATATTCAACACTACGGACGTATGCCAACTTTCGGAATTGGATTCCAACTCTGATATCAAAAATTCACTATCGATCCGGTAACTTCAAAAATTCAACTTTCGGCATTTCAAGCCTAAATAAGCTACGGGCCTCCAAATTAGAACCCGAACACGCCCCTAAGCCCAAAATCACTCGAGGAAACTAACGGAATCGACAAAATTCCATTCCGAGGCCGTCTTCACACTACTCCGACTACGGTCCAGATTCTAAAGCTTAAGCTCTCATTGAGGGACTAAGTGTCCCAAAACACTCCGAAACTCACAACGAATTATCCCGGTAAATCAAAATAGCAGAAACAAATACGAGGAAAGCAGTTAATAGGGGATCGGGGTGTAAATTCTTGAAACGACCGGCCGAGTTGTTACACAACATTTAGTATAATTAGTATAATATATTGTTCGGTATATTATACTAATCCATTAAATTATACAGATCGAGTATATTATGCTTGAAAGTTTGTGAGTTTTACATATCAATTCAGAAATCTCCACCATATTATACTGGTGTGTTGATGTTGTTTCGAAATATTTTTTGCAGTAATTTTCTCTAGTTTTGCATATGGGGATCAATTATTTTTTTCACATATCTAACCGTAAAATTTAGTCATTATTAAGTTATTTTTTGAATTTCAAGAGAAATTATTATAAAAAAGGCAGAAAAAGATTTAAACAAAAATATATTATATATTAATAGAAAATAAAACTACATAGCCTTCTTCATGATACTTCCACAAAACATAGTCTACTTCCAGATACTTCCAGTATAATCTACTGGAGAAACGTTTATACACAAAAAAGAACATAAAATAAAAAAAATTAATCATCCATATCGTCACAGTCACTGTCAAAACCACCACAACAGCAATCTGAGGCTATCATCTCCGGCCTATCTAACTTGTCTTTGATTCTTTTTAAATCCCTTTCATACTTCTCTATGTACTCTTCAAACTTCATCTCAAATGCTTGTATAATATCTTGTTTGATTTCATCAACTATGTTTTTGATCACAACATCCATTTTTTGTTCTTTTTCTGTTTTGTGTATTAAAACTAGATGCGTTTGAGTGAATAAATAGATAAACCATAGCCTACTTATATAGCAGAAAAAAACTTCTACAGTGTATATGAAAAGACAGAAGGCAAATGGAACATCAGGTGTAAACGTAAAGATGCATGAATCACAATTTTATGAAAAGAGTGAAAATGTAATTATTAATGTAACACAACTTCCAACGTAAAAATATAACATAATTTTTGTGGTTAAAAATGCATCAAAGACTGCACCCAATAGTTATATAAAGTACTGCAATTTAGATGAAATAATAAAATATTGTAGGCAATTATATTAGAATCACTTGTATGTTACATCATAAAAATAGCTATTAAATTATAAAATACCATATTTATTACGTAATACAAAGCAATGTGTATCATATTCCAGCAAATTATTTTGGATAAATGTGATGACCCGGCTAGTCGTCACATGAGTTATCGCTTCGTTTCCCCCATTTCTGCTTCTAATTGCTTTGTATAATGGTTCTATATATGATCGGGTTAATTAGTTAGGGTTCGGAAAGGATTCGGTAAGGTTTGAGACACTTAGTCTCTTTTAAGGAAGGTTAAGTTGGAAAAGTCAACCAGATATTGACTTATATGTTAGAGGGTTCGGATGTGAGTTCCGATGATTTGGTTAGCTTTGAGAGGTGATTTGGGACTTAGGAGCGTTATCGGAATGTGTTTTGGAAGTCCGAAGTAGATTTAAGCTTGAATTGGCGAAATTGGATTTTTCGCGATTTCCGGTTGGTAGGTGAGATTTTGATATATGGGTAAGAATAAAATTCTGAGAGTTGAAGTAGTTCTGTTGTGTCATTTGGGATGTGTGTACAAATTTCAGGTCATTCGGATGTGGTTTTGTCGGGTTTTGATCAAAAGCAGAATTCGGAAGATTTTTAGAAACTTAGGCTTGAATCCGATGTGTTGTAGTTGATTTGATGTTGTTTGAGGTGTTTTGAAGATTGGAACTAGTTTGAATAAGGTTTTGGGATGTGTTGGTGCCTTTGGTTGAGGTCCCGGGGGCCTTGGGTGAGTTTCGAGTGGTCTATCGGTCCAATTCATAAAGTTGGAACCTGCAGAAAATTGCAGGTCAGTGCTACAGAAAAGAGACCTTCGCGTTCGCGAGAGGGACCTCGCGTTCACGAAGGATCAGACGAGGAAGGTAAAAATTAAGCCCTTATGTTTGCGATAAGGTCTCCGCGTTCGCGAAGGGTTGGGCGTAGGCGTATCGCGTTCGCTGGTGTGTAGTCGCGTTCGCATCGAAGGAAAATAGAGGCTGAGCTTCAATGGAATTAACTCATCGCGTTCGCGATGGATGGAACGCATTCGCGAAGGTCCGTCTAGGTAAAGTATCACGTTCACGAGGATTTGTTCGCGATCGCGTAAGAGGAAAATTGGTCAAAGCTAAGTTGTGCTTCGCGAACGCGAGGCTTTGACCGCGTTCGCAAAGAAGGATTTTCAGGCCTGGGTAGAAGGTTTAAAAGGTCATCTTGTCCGTGAATGTGTGGTTTAATTCCTCCATAGTTGGTCATTTTTGGAGCTTTTTGAAGGAGATTGAAGAGGGATTCAAGGGGAAACATTTGGAGTAAGAATTTTGGACTTAAAACTCGATTCTATTGTGAAATCTACCTAATAAATCATGGAATCTAAGCCAAAAATTTAGGAATTAGGGTTTGAGATTAATAGAATTTTAATGAGGATTTGAGGGGTCATTTGGACAACGATTTCAGTGTCCTTGATATGTATAGACTCGTGGGAGGATAAGAATTCTGGTGATGTGATTTTTATTGAGTTTCAAGACGTGGGCTGTCGGGTTTGGCCAATTTCGAGATTTTTGGTATTGTTTGATTGTTTTCACTTGGGCTTCATTCCCTTAGCATATTTTAAAGTAGTGATTCTGATTTTGGATAGATTCGATGCGAGAGGAGGCCGATTCGAGGGGCAAAGGCATCGCGGAGTAGTATTTTCACAAGTTTGAGGTAAGTAACCATTTTAAATCTGGAACTGAGGGTACAAACCCTGATATTTGACTTGTTTTGATAAATGCGGTAACGCACATGCTAGGTGACGAGCGTGTGGACGTGCACCAAATAGGGATTGTGACTTGGTCCATCCCGTAGAAACTATTGAGCTACTTATTTGATTTGGATCCTTATGATATTCCGTACTTTAGCTATTTATACTATATTATGGGCTGTATGCCATATTGGGGCCTTGTGCTGACCTGTTGAGGCCTTTAGGGGCATTTTTACTGTTTTTCCTCACTTTAATTGTTGAAAGCATATCCTAAGTCATGTTTTACCTGTTTAAATGTTTAAAACTGGTTTTATCACTCCATTTCTAATTGTGAGGACTGTTTGGGCTGAGTTCCCTAATTTCTATTGTTGTGCCCTAGAGGTTGTGAGGTTAATGACTGAGAGAGGTTGAGAACCTAATAACGAGGATATTATATGTATATACTATAGATAGGGATGCACGCCGCAACGATACTTATATGGATCGGGCTGCATGCCGCAGCGATATATATACCGGATCGGGCTGCATGCCGCATCGATATGTATATTGGATCGAGCTGCGCGCCGCAGCGATATGACGCTTGGGCTGCAGGAGCCTCTCCAGAGTCTGTACACCCCCAGTGAGCGTAGTCGACTATAAATTACAGATCGGGCTGCACGCCACAATGGTTACTATGATTTCTATTACTATGAGATATTAATGAGCCTAAGTGCTGAGAGCGAGTATTGAGTGACGAGAGTTGAGTCACGAGTGACTGAGAGGCTGCCCGAGAGGCCATATACTAAGTGATACCTTGCCCGAGGGGCCCAGTTATGATTTTTTTACTGATTTCACTATTCTTTTAAAATAAGCCTCGCTTGAAAAAATTGCTAAGTATATGATTTCAAGTGTTTTAAACTGAAATTTTGATGATTTTTTGACGAAACTGGTATAAACTGTGAAATTGACTTGTTATCCTATTATTTCCTTTAGTTATATGATTTTTAACTGCTCGTCACTACTTTCAGACCTTATTTACTTTAGTTACTTACTAAGTTGGCGTACTCACGTTACTCCTTGCACCTTGTGTGCAGTTCTAGGTGCCCGAGCGGTAGAGTGAGGGTCCTCAGCACCGTTAGAGCTTGCCGGAGATTGCAAGGTAGTTGCATGGTGTTCACAGCCTTGCTTTCTTCCTCTTATCCTTGTTTTCCCGCATTTTAGACTTGTTATGTATTAGACAGTCAGACTTGTATATTTAGAGGCTCTAGACTCGTGACACCAGATTATGGGGATGTGTAGTTTTCATGCTTATTTGACATTCCGCGTATGTAATTGTGTTTTCAAATACTTATTATGAAAATTTGGTATCTAATCTTTGTGTTAGAAAATGGTTTTATAAAAGGAACTTGTTGTGGTTAACGGTTTGGGTTGGCTTGCCTAGTAATGTAATAGGCGCCATCACGGCCGGGTATTTGGAGTCGTGACAATAAAACTTCTCCGTTGTTTTACACATTTCCATTATAATATACTGATTTATAGAGCTCCAGTATAATATACAAAAACAAATCAAAATTAGACTCCAGTATACTGGATCAGTATAATGCTGTAATTATTATTGTAACATAACTCCCAATATATAATATAATTTGTGGTTATAAATGCATAAAACATTGCATCCAATGGTTATACAAAGTACTGCAATTCAGAGAAATGATGAAATATTATAGGCAATGATGAAATATCATAGGCAACTTGTCACGACCCAATTTAAAATCTAGGTCGCGATGGCGCCCAACATCGGGGTTAGGCAAGCCAAACTTAACCAACTGGTGGGTTCCATTTACTTTACCAAATCATTTCCAACATTTACTTAATTTAAGTCTAAAAATTCAATAATAATAAATGTTTAAGTCAATTTAAAACTGAAGAGACCAAATTATGTCATAATTAAGTGATTACATTCCAAATGAATAGTCTACCGATGTGTATGCCATGATCTGGTGTCACAAGTATATGGCCATCTAGTAGAACATATAAAATAATACATCTATCTGACTGCCTGAAATAGAATAGAAAGTCAAAAACAAAAGAGAGACTCCATCATGCTGCTGAACGACATCGAGAAGGAGCAGCTCACCGTGGAATCTCAACAATGCGTACTAGTGGCGTAGCCAGATGCACCTTCCTCAGATCCTGTACAATTAAGTACAGAAGCGTAGTATGAGTACATAAACAATATGTAACCAGTAAGTATCTACTCTAACCTCAAAGAAGTAGTGACGAGGGGTCGACTTGACACTTACTAGGGTCACATAAAGTGATAATTTGAAGTTCAATATTTAAGTTCACAATGTACAATGATAGAAACAAGTTCAAATAAGAAGTAATACTAAAAATCTTCTCATCGATTAATAAATCTAGGCATTTCCTTCTTTTAAGATAAGTGGCATTTCAAACAATAAATCATAAGAATTTTAAGTGGTTCCGGTTCCAATATCACACACACTTACCACGAAGGACGATCGACCCGATCCTACATAAAAGTAAATTGTGCAATGCCGAGGGTCGAACGGCCCGAACCATAGATACATACAATTACCAATCTATCGAGACAAACGGCCCGCTCCCATAAGAGTAGTGGAAATAATTACCCCGTGCGCGGAATATACTTGCGACGCGGTTAAGTATAGATACAACTTAAATGCTTTCTTTTATTCTATTCAAAATAATTATTTACTTGAAATCCTTGAAATTATAATATCCTCAACGAGGTTTCAATCAATGCAATTCAACAATTTATAATCATATAACAACACCCGCAAAGCATGGTGTAAGCCTAGAACTACCCGGACATAACAGGAATAATGGCCGCCCGAACATACCGACAAGTTTGAAATCATAAAACGGACTCACTCGAACCCTCAGAATGCCCGAAATAATGCTAAATCTAAGAATCACCCCCTAAAACCAATTGAATCAAACTTATGAACTTCAAGTTCTTCAATTTACTTCCAATGTGACGAAACACACTTATACTACTCTGATTGACACCAAATTTTGCGTGCAAGTCTTAAATGGCAATACGAAACTATTTGCAGTCTCAAAACTCCGTTCAGACCTCGATAATACAAAAAACCCGCTGCAAACCAAATATTTAAGAACTTCAACATCCTTAAGGAATTAACTTTCGCTATTAGGTGCCGAAGTGCTCCCGGGTCATCTAAAACTCGATCCAGACTTACGCCCAAGTCCGAAATCATCATACGAACCTATTGGAACTATAAAATCTTGATTCTGAGGTCGTTTACTCAAAATGTTGACTGAAGTCGACTTTTAGGCCAACCTTAAGGAACCAATTGCTCCGATTTCAACCCGAACTCTTCCAAATCCCCAACCACCTATCCCCGCAAGTCAAAAATCAATTAAAGCAAGTGTGAGAAGTCTTGTTTAGGGGAACGGGGTTCTAAAAGGCAAAACAACTAGTCGGGTAGTTACATTCTCCACCTCTTAAACAAACGTTCGTCCTTGAACGGGTTTAGATTCATACCTGAACTGCTAAACAAGTGTGGATATCTTCTCCGCATGTCCTCCTGGGACTCCCAGGTTGCCTCCTTGACTGGTTGGCCCCTCCACTGGATCTTTACCACAGAAATCCTTTTGGATATTAGCTGGTGATCCTGTCTATCAACAATGGCAAATGGCTCCTCCTCATAGCCCAAGCTCTCATCTAGCTGAATAATACTGAAGTCTAAGACATGGGACAAGTTGGCGTGATACATCTGCTGCATAGACACATGAAAAAGCAGATGAACTCCTGACAGGCTGGGAGTTAAAGCGAGCTCATAAGCAACCTCCCCAACTCACCTCATCACCTCAAATGGCCTATAAACCTGGGGCTCAACTTACCCTTCCTTCCGGATCTCATAATACCCTTCATCGGCAAGACTTTCAAGAGAACCTTCTCACTGACCATTAATGATATATCACGCGCCTTCTGATCCGCGTAACTCTTCTGTCTAGAACTGTGCCATGGGAATCCTTTCCTAAATCAACTTTACCTTTTCCAATGCATTTTTTACCATGTCTATACTGTACAACTTAGCCTCACCAGGCTCAAACCACCCGATAGGAGAATGACATCGCCGACCGTATAAAGTATCAAATGGATCCATCTCAATGATGGACTGATAGCTTTTGTTGTAAGCAAACTTGACCAAGTGCAAGAACTGATCCCACTGCCCTCCAAAGTCAATCACACATGCTCTAAACATGTCCTCCAAAATCTGAACTGTCCGCTTAGACTGTCCGTCAGTATGAGGATGAAATGCTATGCTGAGCTCCACATGGGTCCCCAACTCACTCTGAATAGCTCTACAGATATGTGAAGTGAACTTAGGACCTCTATCTGATATGATGGAAATAGGCACACCGTGCAACTAAAATATCTCTTGAATGTAGATCTGGGCCAACCTTTCTGAAGTATAAGTAGTCGCAACCGGGATAAACTGTGCCGACTTGGTCAGCCTATCAACAATGACCCACACTGCATCAAACTTTTGCAAGGTCCAGGACAACCCAACTACGAAGTCCATAGTAATGCACTCCCATTTCCACTCAGGTATAGGCATCTGCTAAAGTAGGCCTCCTGGCCGTTGGTGCTCACACTTAACCTGTTGATAATTCAAGCATCTAGCCGCGTACTCAACTATGTCTTTCTTCATTCGCCACCACCAATAATGCTTCCTCAGGTCATGATACATCTTCGTAGCACCTGAATGAATGGAATACCGTGAACTGTGTGCCTCCTCTAGAATCCTATCCCTCAAGCCATCAACATTAGGAATACATAGGCGACCCTGGATTCGCAGAACACCATCCTCGCCAATAGAAACCTCTTTAGCACTACCCTGTAGCACCATCTCTCTAAGAACTGCCAAATGCAAATTATTGAACTGCCGATCCTTGATCTCCCCCATTAAAGAAGATTGAACAACAACACATGCAAGGACTCGGCTGGGCTC
Source organism: Nicotiana sylvestris (assembly GCF_000393655.2). Classification (NCBI taxonomy): domain Eukaryota; kingdom Viridiplantae; phylum Streptophyta; class Magnoliopsida; order Solanales; family Solanaceae; genus Nicotiana; species Nicotiana sylvestris. The sequence continues at coordinate 106,659,282 of NC_091059.1, read as the reverse complement.
TGAAATGTCAAGCCTCACAAGTCTGTTAGTCAAGGACTGAATGTCCAAAGCTAGTGGCCTCTCCTCTGCTGAAATGAATGCCAAGCTATCCATACTCTCTGCCTTGCTACTTAAGGCATCCGTGACCATATTTGCCTTGCCCGGATGACAAAGAATGGTGATGTCATAATCCTTTAGTAACTCAAGCCATCTACGCTGCCTCAAATTGAGATAGATCCCTCTACTTGAATAAATGTCGTAAGCTGCAATGATCAGTATAAACCTCACATGACACCCCATATAGGTAATGCCTCCATATCTTAAGAGCATGCGCAATAGAGGCCAACTCTAGATCGTGCACATGATAATTATTCTTATGAATCTTCAGCTGACACAAAGCATATGCAATAACTCGCCCCTCTTGCATCAACACACAACCCAAGCCAATGCGTGACGCATCATAATATACCGTATACATCCCCAAACCGGAAGGCAACACAAGAACTGGTGTTGTAGTCAAAGCTGTCTTGAGCTTTTGAAAGCTCGTCTCACAATCATCAGACCAACGGAAAGGGGCACCCTTCTAGGTCAATCTAGTCAGAGGTGATGCAATAGATGAAAATCCCTGCACGAATCGATGGTAATAACTTGCTAACCCCAGTAAACTCCTGATTACGGTCACTGAACTAGGGTGTGGCAAACTCTAAACTTCCTCAATCTTCTTAAGATCCACTTTAATACCCTCTCTTGACACAACATGCCCCAAGAATGCCGCTAACTCTAGCCATAACTCACACTTGGAGAACTTAACATATAGCTTCTACTCTCACAAGGTCTGAAGCACTACTTTTAAATGCTGCTCGTGCTCCCCCAAGCTACAGGAGTAGATCAAGATGTCGTCAATGAAGAAAATAACAAAGGAATTAATATAAGGCCTAAACACCATGTTCATCAAGTCCATAAATATCGCTGGGGCATTAGTCCAGCCAAAAGATATCACCGGGAACTCATAATGGCCATATCTAGTACGGAAAGCAGTCTTCGGGTCATTTGAGTCCAGAATCTTCAACTGATGATACCCCGATTTCAAGTTGATCTTAGAAAACACCCTAGCACCCTGCAACTGGTCAAACAAATCATCGATACGAGGCAACGGGTACACGTTCTTAATGGTGACTTTGTTCAACTGGCGGTAATCAATGCACAACCGTATAGTCCCATCCTTCTTCTTCACAAATAACACTGGTGCAACCCATGGTGATACACTAGGTCTCACAAATCCCTTTGCTAACAACTCCTCAAGCTGCTCTTTCAATTCCTTCGGAGCCATACGATACGGTGGAATAGATATAGGCTGGGTACCTAGAGCCAAATCAATGTCACGGTCTAGTGGCATGCCTGGAAGGTCGGATGGAAACACATCGGCGAACTCCTGAACTACGGGTACTGCATCAATTATCGGAGACTCTGCGGTGGTGTCCCGAACATATGCTAGATATGCCAAACAACCCTTCTCAACCAGATGCCAAGCCTTCAGAAAAGAGATAACTTGACTAGATGAACTAACAGAGGAACCCTTCCACTCCAATCTCGGCAACTCTGACATTGGTAAGGTAACAGTCTTGGCATGACAATCAAGAATGGCGTGACATCGAGATAACCAATCCATGCTCAATATGACCTCAAAGCTGATCATGTCAAGTAACAGAAGGTTCGCTCTAGTCTCGTAACCACAGAAGGTAACCACACATGATTGGTATATACGATCAACAACCACAAAATCAACCACAAGAGTGGACACATAGATAGGAGTACCCAAAGGCTCACGAGGAATACCTAGGAAATGAGAACATAGAGATGACACATTTGAATAGGTAGACCTTGGATCAAATAGCACTGAAGCATCCCTACCGCATATGGAAATAATACCTGTGATAACGGCATCTATGGCCAATACATCTGGTCTGGCCAGAATGGCATAGAATCTAGTTAGAGCGCCGGCTGGCTGGCTTCCACCTGACTTAGCAGTAGCTGGCTGACCTCTCCTTGTCTGGCCTCCACCTCTAGGACGGACCCTACCAGCCAGCCCCTGCCTCTGGGAGGCTGGGCAACTGGTGCTGCAATCATAGGCTGATAACCCTACTATAATGCCTTACCCCGAAGTTTGGGACAAAATCTCTTCTTATGACCTGGATCCCTACACTCATAACAACCCCATGGTGCCATAGACTGATGTCCTGAAGTCTGAGACTGCTGACTTGAATACCTACTAGAAGAACCCTGAATGGCTAGTGAGTGATATGAACTCTCTGGCATGGTAGTATAGTAAGCACTGAAAGAACTATGATGACCAAAATACCCGCCGGAGGAACCCTGAATAGATGGTGGACGGTAAGAACTCTCAGGCATCGCACTGAAATAAGGCCTCATTGGAGCACCTCGGGGAGGTGGTGGTGGTGCTGAATATGGGGGCCTGTTGGGCTGACCCCTCTCGAAGTGACCTCTACCCCTAGCTGGGGCACCTCTGAACTTTCCAAAAAACTGGGCCCTTTTGTCCTGCTGAATCTTCTCTCTACCCCTCTGGTGATAGCCCTTAATCCTACGAGCAATCTCTACCACTAGATAATACTTAGTACACATCTCCAGCTCTCGGGCCATGCTAGCTTAAATACTGGGGTGTAACCCCGTAACAAATCTCCATACTCTCTCCGCGTCCGTAGGGAGTATCATGAGTGCATGGCAAAACAACTCAGAGAATCTCGCCTCATAGTCGGTCACAGACATTTGACCTTGCTCGAGCTGCTCGTACTAGCACTGTAACTCTTCCCTCTAAGAGGGTAGAATATACCTGTCCAATAGAAGTTGTGTAAACTAACCCCAAGTCATAGGAGGAGAACCTGATGGTTTGCTGAGAAGGTAGGACTGCCAACATCCACGAGCCCTACCCTCCAACTGGAAGGTGGTGAAATCTACTCCATAGGACTCCAATATCCTCATGTTGTGCAATCTGTCCCTGCACCTGTCAATGAAATCCTAGACATCCTCATGACGCTCACCTCCGAAGACAGGGGGTGTAGCCTAGTCTATCTGTCTAATAAATTCTGTGGATCGCCATCTGCAGCTGGTCTAGGCTCAGGTACCACTGTTGCAAATGGAAAAATTCCACCCGCGGGTAGAGTACTCGGAGTCTGATATATGGCAGTTGCGTGCCCAGGAGCTTGAGAAGTAGGGGTCTGTGCTCCCCCTCCTACCTGAGATGTGGCTGGGTCTACGGGAAATAAACCACCCTGGGCCATAGAGTCCATGAACCACAACATCAGGCCCATGACCTCCTAGAAGCTTGGTACCGTCATGAAATTCGCCGAAGCAGGTGCTGCTGTGGGCACCTCGCCCTGCTCCTCAATAGTGGGATCCCCTACTGGATCCACCGGTGGTGCAACTAGAGTCTCTCTGGGATGCCCTAGTCCCTTACCTCAGGCCGGTGCCCTCCCCCAGCCTCTGCCTCGGCCTCTAGAAATGGGGGAGGAGCTCCTCCTAGGTCTGGAACATCTACCATGCGCGTCCTCACCATCTGTGATAGAATAGAAGAGAAACATTTAGTATACCAACCACTGCACGATAGGAAATGAATAAGTGTAGTTTCCTAACACCCCATAGCCTCTCGAAGATAAATACAAACGTCTTCATACTGATCCGCAAGACTCTATTAGGTTTGCCCATGACTTGTGAGACCTACGTGAACCTAGTGCTCTGATACCAAATTGTCACGACCCAATTTCAAATCTAGGTCGCGATGGCGCCCAATATCGGGGTTAGGCAAGCCAAACTTAACCAACTGGTGGGTTCCATTTACTTTACCAAACCATTTCCAAAATTGACTTAATTTAAGTCTAAACATTTAATAATAATAAAATGGTTTGGGGAATTTAAAATTGAAGAGACCAAATGATGTCATAATTAAGTCATTACATTCCAAAAGAATAGTCTACCAATGTGTGTACCAAGACCTGGTGTCACAAGTGTATGGCCATCTAGTAGAATATACAAAAGTATACATTTATCCTACTCTCTGAAATAGAATAGACAATCAAAAACAAAAGAGAGACTCCATCATGCTGCTGAACGATATCGGGAAGGAGCAGCTCGTCGTGGAATCTCGGCTAATTATCAACAATGCGCAATAGTCGGGTAGCCAGATTCACCTGCCTCAGATCCTGTACAATTAAGTACAAAAGTATAGTATGAGTACATAAACAATATGTACCCAGTAAGTATCTAGTCTAACTTCGAGGATGTAGTGACGATGGGTCGACTTGTCACTTACTAGGGTCAATAAAGTGATAATATGAAGTTCAATATTTCAATTCACAATGTACATGGATAGAAACAAGTTCAAATAAGAAGTAATACTGAAAATCTTCTCATCGATTAATAAATCTAGGCATTTTCTTCTTTTAAGATAAGTGTCATTTCAAATAATAAATCATAAGAATTATAAGGGGTTTCGATTCCAAAATCACACACAATTACCACCGAGGACGATCGGCCCGATCCAACATAAAAGTAAACTATGCACTGCCGAGGGTCGAATGACCCGAATCACAGATGTATAAAATTACCATTCTACCGAGGCGAACAACCCGCTCCCATAAGAGTAGTGGAAATAATTACCCCGCACACAGAATATACTTGCGATGCGGTTAAGTATATATACAACTTAAATGCTTTCTTTAATAATTTTCAAAATAATTATTTACTTGAAATCCTTGAAAATATAACATCCTTAATGAGGTTTCGATCAATACAATTCAATAATTTATAATCATATAACAATACCCATAAAGCATGGTTTATGCCTAGAACTACTCGAACATAATAGGAATAGTAGCCATGTACGGACTCTCGTCACTTCGTGAGTACGTGGCCCCCTACAATCTCATCACATATTAATTTAGTTTACCTATGGGGAGATTTCTCTCTTACAAGGTTAGAAAAGAGACTTACCTTGCTTCACGGCCTACTTTCCGGTCCAAGCTTAAGTCCAAACCCTCAATTTGGTGCCAAACACTCCAAAACTATCCAAATATCATAGAAACTAATCAATATAGGCTTAAAAGTTCATATCCCAACCATTAGGGTGATTCTCCAATCCAAATTACAAGATTCTTAAAGTTCGTCCCATAGTCCACGTGCCCGGTTTCTGAAATTTTTTGAAGAAAGTTATTACCCATAACCTAAGGATCAAGAATATATGATTTCTACTTCATTCCTTAACAATTTTCGTGGTTAAATCTTGTTTTTATCAAAACCCTAGGTTTTACTCTACTTCCATGATTTTTCACTAATCTTTATGTGTTAATATACCCAAACCCAAGTATTGAACTCACATTAAGTAGAAATGACTTACCTCACAATGATAGGTTGAAATCCCCTTTTTGGAAGCTCCCAAATCGCCCAAACAATGGAGGAAATGTGTCAAAATGATACATACCCGTATTAAATGAAGGCACTGCCTTCAGCGATTTCCACACTTAAGGGACATAATCTGCGGTCTCGTTTCTGCGAGGGGTAGCCCGCATATACGAAATTGGGTTGAGGATGGCTGGCACCACTTCTGCGGTCTGGGGGCCGCTCCTGCGGTTCCGCTTTTACGAAAAAAGAGCACCATCCACGGTTCATGGGCTCCTTCCCCTTGGCCACACCTACGTGAGCTCGACCACTCATGCGGTCTCGCACCTGCGGCTGACCAACCGCAGGTGTAGTTATGACAAATACCTGGAGCTTTAGCTCCTTCCAAAATTTCCAACTTCACTCGAGCCTCATCCGATTGATGCTCGGGGGCCCCGGGCCCCGCCCGATCATACCGCTATGTTTGAAATCATAAAACGGACTCGCTCAAACCCTCGGAATGCCCGAAACAATGCTAAATCTAAGAATCACCCCCTAAAACCAGTTGAATCAAACTTATGAACTTCAAGTTCTTTATTTTACTTATAATGCGACGAAACATACTTATACTATTCGGATTGACACCAAATTTTGTGTGCAAGTCTTAAATGGAAATACGAAACCTTCCCGGTCTCAGAACTCTGGTCGGACCTCGATAACACAAAAAACCCGCTCCAAACCAAATATTTAAGAACTTCAAAATCCTTAATGAATCAACTTTCGCTATTAGTCGTCGAAACACTCTCAGGTCATCTAAAACTCGATCTGGATATACGCCTAAGTCCGAAATCACATACAAACCTATTGTGACAATTCGACCAGTCATCTCACGAGTTACCACTCTGTTTCCCCCCTTTTTGCTTCTTATTGATTTGTCTATCGGTTCTATATGTGATCAGGTTGGTTGTTCGGGGAGGATTTGGTAAGGTTTGAGACACTTAGTTTCTTTTGAGGAAGCTTAAGTTGGAAAAGTCAATCGGATGTTGACTTATGTGTTAGAGGGATCGGATGTGAGTTCTCATGGTTTGGATAGCTTCGTGAGGTGATTTCGGACTTAGGAGCATGATCAGAATGAGTTTTGGATGTTTAGAATAGATTTTGGCGATTTCCGGTTGGTAGGCGAGATTTTGATATAGGGGTTGTAGTGGAATTTCGAGAATTACAGTAGTTTCGTTGTGTCATTTGGGATGTGTGTACAAAATTTCAGGTCATTCGGACGTGGTTTGGTTGGGTTTTTGATTAAAAACAGATTTCGGGAGATTTTTGGAAACATAGGCTTGAATCCGATGTGTTTTGGTTAATTCGATGTTGTTTAAGGTGTTTTAAAGATTGGTACGAGTTTGGATAAGGTTTTGGAATATGTTTGTACTTTTGGTCGAGGTCCCGGGGGCCTCGGGGTGATTTTTGATGGTTGACGGAGAAGTTTGAGATTTTGTGAAGTTGCAGATTTTTCTGCTTCTGGTATTTACGCACCTGCAGATTGGGGACCACATGTGCGACGCTGCATATGCGGAAGAGTGGTCGCTGAAGCAGAAGCTGATGAAGTTGGCAGGAAACGTAGAAGCGGTTGTGGGACCGCATCTGTGAAGGCGCTGGTGCGGTATATTTCATCGCAGATGCGGAAAATGGGGACTTAAGTGAGGACCGCAGATGCGGTGCCATAGAAGTGGGTATATGGCCGCAGATGCGAAAATGCTTGGGCCAAAAGGTATAAATTGTGTCCTTCGCGACTTTTGAGCTATTTCACCATTTTTAAGTCGGCTTTGGAGCTTTTTAGACGATTTTGAAGAGGGATTTCAAGGGAACTTCATTGAGGTAAGGATTTTTGACCTAATACTTGTTCCTATGGTATTATTTCATGGATTAGAGCCATAATTAATGGAAATTAAGGTTTAAAACTGGGGAAACTATGGCTTGGTATTGGAGACCTAGACTTGAGGATTTGAGGGAACTATTGTGGTCAAATTTTAGTACTTTTGATATGTATGAACTTGTGGGAAGATAAGGGACCCATTGATGTGAATTTTATCAAATTCCGAGACGTGGGCCCGGGAGTCGGGTTTTGGTAATTTCGGGATTTGTGTCATATATTGATTATTTTCGCTTGTGATTCGTTTCCTTAGCATATTTTGATGTCGTGATTCTAATTTTTGATAGATACGACGTGAGCGGAGGCCGATTCGAGAGGCAAAGGCGTCACGGGCTAGAGATTTGACCAGATTGAGGTGAGTAATGATTGTAAATGATGTCCTGAGGGTATGAAACCCTGGATTGCACATTGTTGTGCTATATTGAGGTTACGCACACGCTTGATGACGAGCGTGGGGTCGTGCACTATTGGGTATTGTGACTTAGTCCATCCCGAATGACTATTTTTTTACTGCGTATTTGATTGAAATCTATTTGCTATCATCACTACTTGGGCTGAATGCCATATTTGGGCTTTGTGCCAACTATTTGAACCCTTAGGGGACTTTTATTGATATTTTCTCACTTTTTTGACTTTATACTTGAACTCAATCATGTAATATTTCATTGTTTTTGTACTCAGCCATGTTTACTCTGTTTTAACACTTAAATGATCTTTCAAATGATTTGAGAATCATGTTTTACTATTGCCCGAGTGGCTTGTGAGGATTTTGACTAAGTAAGGCCGAGGGCCTATGTTGTGAGGAAGTATTTGATATTGATTATGAGGTCGAGGGCTTGAGGTATGTACGCCACGAGGTGTCTTGATTGATATGAGGCCGAGAGACTAGCGATGATGCCATGAGATGGCTTGATATTATGCTTGGGCCGTATGGGGCCCCTCCAAGAGTCTGTACACCCCTAATGAGCGCGGGTACCCATTGTGATGTGAGATATAGCCTAAGGGGCTAGTATTGTTCTGAGATATTGCCCGACGGGCAGATTGTTGATACTGTGCCCGAGGAGCAAACCTTTAAGTATTTATTTTCTTAATTTCTTGTCCTTTACCTGTTTAAATGTTCAAAAAGGTTTTTCACGAAGTTTAATTGCCCTAAATGACTTTCACATATCTTTAACTGATTTACTACTTCATTATAGTCTGCAAATGTGTTTTACGTGATTTCCTGCATTCAGTCTTTATTTATGGTTATTACTCACTGAGTTGGAGTACTCACTTTACTCCTTGCACCTCGTGTGCAGATTCTTGCGCATCTGGTCCCGCTCCCGAGTGCTGATCTTCCCAGCTCAGGCGGATCTGAGGAGTCTCTAGGTAGCTATCGGCGTTCGCAGCTCGGAGCTTCTACCTATCTTATTTCTCCATGTTTCTAGTTACTGTATTAAACTCTATTGTTTTCTCTGAGTATCCTGGATTATTTAGATGCTCATGACTAGTGACACCCCGGTATCGGGTTGTGTTGGGTTGTTCTTTCGCATATTTGTACTATTTACTGCTTAAACCTTGGTCTTTTTTCATGCTTTAGACTTGAATATTATTATTTAACGACCGGGTCCGGGTTTAGGGTCGTGATATATATGCACCCATCATGCAAAGATAGAACGCCCAACACCCCATGCCATGCATCTTTTATATTGATTGGCATAAGAACATAATCCACGAAAAGCCAGGGGTGTTACAAAGAATGTAAAACCCAAGCACATATTCTCTTAATTTCTTTGTCAAGTTAAACATCTCATTTTTTACACTCGTTGAATCCATAGTTGATTTATTGTAGGCCTCTTGAATGGCAGAACTGAAATAGTTGTTGGTAGTTGTCATCCTTACGTTTCCATATTTTGCTTTCTTCCGGAGGTAATAGAATATAACATCAATATGCTATAACAAGAAAATAGACATCAATCGAATATACAGACACATATCTATACTAAAAAAATGTATGTTGACATACCGTTTGATTGATACCTATACCAGCATAATGAAGTTCAAAAAACCATGTCTTCTTAGCTATAAATTCAATTCCAAGATCAAACTCTTCTTCGAGTATATCATCTTTCTTTTCGTACCCCTTCTTCCTAAAAAGATTTAATAAAGATAAAAATATAATAGTCCAAACTATCATTACGAAGAAATTCAATCAAAATATAAAGAAATATGTAAAATTACCTACGATTTTGAATTAACTTTGTTATAACAAACTTACAAAACTCAACACTAATTGATACAGGAATTTCTTTAGAAATTGACATTTTAAAAGGGTGATCCCCTTTTGTAATGACCTAAACAGTCATTTTGAACTCTAGCACATCGTTCAGCGGTTTGACACCTTGAGCAGCTTCACTTCAGCTATTATGATTTGTATGCATGGTGGGAATTCAATTCCGGGGAGTTTGGAGTTGATTTGGGGAGAGAATTCTCATTTCGGAAGCTTTTAGTTGAAAGAATTGACTAAGATTGGATTTTTGAGTAAACGACCTTGAAATTGGGATTCAAAGGTTTCAACAGGTTCGTATGATGATTTTTCGACTTGAGCGTATGTATGGATCGGGTTTTGGAAGATCCGGGAATGTTTCGGCACCTATTGTGGAAGTTAGAAATTTTGGAAGGATTTTATAAGTTTGGGTTAAAGTGCCTTTCAGTGTTATCAATGTCTGTTTGGGATTCTGAGTTTAGGAATAGTTCTGTATGGTGATTATGGTATTGTGAGCATGATCGGAAGTGAATTCGGAGATCCGTAGGTCATTTTGGAGTCATTTGGCTAAAGATAGAAATTTGAAGGTTTTTGAGGAGTTTGACTGGAAGTGGACTTTTTGATATCGGGGTTGGATTCTGATTCCGGAAGTTGGATAGGTCCGTAATGTCTAGTATGACTTGTGCGCAAAATTGTAGGTCAATCGGACGTGATTTGATAGGTTTAAGCAACGAAAGCAGAAGTTTGAAATTTTAAGGTTCATTAAGATTGAATTGGAGTGTGATTCATGATTTCGTCGTTGTTTGATGTGATTTGAGGCCTCGAGCGAGTTCGTATCATGTTTTGGGACATGTTGGTATAATTTGTTAAGGTCCCGAGGGCCTCAGGTGGATTTCGAAAGGTTAACAGAATGGATTTCGGACAAACAAAGTTATTGAAATTCTGTTGTAGAAGCTGTTCGGCAGAAAAATTCTGATGCGAGGAGTCAATTTTGTAAGCTCATATCTTGCAATCTATAAGGAATCTGAAAAATTGCAAAACATGAAAGTTCTAGCTTTTGCATAAAGTTAAAATATTAATCATTTGAATATTTGTGCAGAAAGTTATGATAGATTGGATGAACGCTAGTAAAGCTATTTTGCAATTTCCCTAGAAATTGCTAATGCGAGGAGCCTATTTTGGAAGCCTATATCTCGAAATCTATAAGGAATCTGAAAATTTGCAAAACATAAAAGTAGTAGAAATTGGATTCTAATCTCCGGAAAATTAAACCATTTATCATTTGGATATTTGTACAGAAAGTTATAGTCCGTTGACTGAAGGCTAGTAGTAGTTCATTTTTTGCCCGAAAATCAGGCAAAGTCGCATTTCATACATGCGACTTGCCTAGGCAGAATGCCTAAAAACGGGATTCAGCCATTGTTTACTCATTTTTGAGTTTTTAGTCTCGGTTTTGGGCGATTTTTGGAGCTTTTGGAAGAGGGTTTTCACCTAGCACTTTGAGATAAGTAATTTCTACACAACATGAGTTTAATACATAGATTATGGATAAATTAACATGTAAAAATTGGTGAAATCAAGGGTTTAGATGAAAACCTAGGTTTTGTATAAAAATGAGATTTGACCACGAAAATGGTTATGGAATTTGGTAAAAATCGTATAATTGACTTCATAAGGTTATGGGTAACAACTTTCTTAGAAAATTTCCGGAATCCAGGCACGTGGGCCTGGAGGTGAATTTTAGGAATCTTACATTTAGGGTTGGGTAATCACCTTAATAGTTGGAATACAAATTTTTTAACATGTATTGATTAGTTGATACACTATTTCATTAGTTTTGGATTGTTCCGCACCGAATTGAGGAATTGAGCATAATCTTGGACCGGAAAGTGGGCTTCAGAGTGAGGTGAGTCTCCTTTCTAACCTTGTAAGAGGGAATTGTCCCATAGGTGAATTAATTGGATATGTGCTTCTATATGTGGGGGATACGTATGCACAAGGTGACGAGAGTCTGTGTGTAGCTACTATTATGCATAAGTTCGGGTAGTCTAGGACCCAAAAGTATGCTCTACTTGTAATATTTAGAATCTTGTTGTCGATTTAAAATGCTAAAATCATATTGAATTGGTAAATGAATTTCTAAAGTAATTAAACATCATTTTCTTGACCATTAAAGAGAATTGCTATTTCTTTGGGTAATTGTTTTTCATTGATGAAGTCTTAATTGACTATTTAAATGTTTGTTTTTATGTATACCTGCGTCACATGAATGATTCGCGAGCAGGGTAATAGATGCATCTATGGTTCGTTCCATTCAACCCTCTGGCAGTTCTCAATTTAAATATTTGTTGGATCGGGCCATACGACCTCGGCATGATTTGCGCATGCTAGTATTGCTTGCCTTGAAATTCATAGTGTCACGACCCTATAACCCGCCCGGTCGTGATGGAGCCTATCGTGAAATTAGGCCACCTGACACAACTCTCGAATTAACCATTTATCAAAGAATGTCATTTTTAATCCTTTAATTAAACAAATGTTTCATAATGTAGGTCTACATGAACAGTGCAGAAATAATATACAAGCCCGACATCGGGGTGTCACAAGTCATGAGCATCTACTAAGGTCTGAATACAACGAAAAAGTCTGAAAATATACTAAATACAATCCAATGAATATAAAAGGGAGAGAAGCTATGCTGCGAATGCCGGGCAGCTACCTTGCTAAACTCCGATGACTTTGCCTCTGAGCAATCAACACCAGCTACTGGGTTCAGAAATACTTGAATCTGCACACAAGGTACAAGGAGTAATGCGAGTACTCCAACTCAGTAAGTAATAAAGGTAAATAAAAGCTGATCAGTAAGAAAACATGTAAAACACAGCGTAACACTGTAGCAAATAGTCTGATAACACAATGCAACTGAGATTTCGCAATCCAACCTAGCCCATAAACCTTAAAATCCCATTTCCACTTCTGAAATCATCTACAAGATCAGAATCCCACATCTATACTCTGAATAAGCCCGAATCAACTATAACAACCCATACCTGCAACCTCAGGTGAAATTACATGATAAACCACATAACCCAAACACTTGTAGCGATAACTTCTAATCACACCAACTACACACAAGAACCGAATACCGATAGTAAACCTCTTATCAACTAAAGTCTCATTCCAATACTTTCATATACTGCCAATGATAAATGAAACATGTAGAAAGTCATAACCATTCCTCATATATACCATTCGTGAAGTCACTTCTCTACTCTGGTGACATGACACATCAATACAATCTAAAGCCACAACTCGTGCAATCCACGCACCAATAAGCAACAATCCGAACGTACTCAACCCATGAAAAATGACTCAAATCAGAGGGTTGTACTGCAAGCTCACCAGTACCACCACACACAATGCCGAGAACCTATCACACATCATAGGAACAGAACACACGAATCTAACCCGAAGGATTATACCTCCACTTAACTTCACTGCAATGTGCGACTCTATCCAAACACTGGTCCACATGGAACACCTCAAGTCACTATGCTCAAAATCGACAACTATGCGCAATTTGATGTCTAGAACCAAATCAAATCATCATAACCACGGAGAAGCAGTTGACATAATATTACACAAATCTAAAAGGACACAACCGATACACCATCTACCGAACAGTATCCAATACTCTTCCCACTCGAATTTCCATTGAGAGACCCCAATTAAAACTGCACCACATGTGCCTACAACCAACAAATCCTAACGCCTCGCAACACGGAAAGGTAACTCATATATCTCCCCAGATCACTAATAAGCTCCATAACAATCAAATCAACACATCCCTCAATAATACAACTCGGAGTCAACCAAGTCGACTCGATGTAGAGCACACATCCATTTTGGTCTACCAATGAACCCCTTACCAAGGAGTTCCTGAAGCTGCTCCTTCAACTCCTCTAACTCTGCCGGTGCCACACGATACGGTGCCCAGCACCAAATCAATACCAAAATCAATAACCCCATCTGTTGACATGCCCGACAGTAGGAAACACATCCGAAAAACCCCTCATCACCGGAAATGAATCAATGGCAGGAGTCTCTGCACTGACGTCCATCACGAAGGCCAAATAGGAAAGACAACCTTTCCTATCCATCCGCTGGTTCTTCAGATATGGAACCACCCTACTGAGAACATAATCCATCGAGCCTTGCCACTCAATCCGTGGCATCCCTGACATAGCCAACGCCGCTGCCTTAGCGCAACAGTCCAGAATAACATGACACGAAGACAACCAATCTATACCCAATATCACATCAAGTTCTACTTACCAAGCAACAAAAGATCCACTCGGGTCTCCAAACCCCAATAGTCACTATACAGTGTCGATACACGCAACCCACAACCACAACATAACCTGTGTATGAGAACTCCTGGTCTCCAACTCCATATAGCAAACGAATCACCATATCTGATCCCATTTCTGCCGTCCGAACACATGCTACACCTCTAATACCCAATCTTTCCACGGGATATACTCCGAGAATTCTTCCATGCCACCAATCAAACTTGAATATTAGCAGTCGCTCCAACAAGAGAGTGCCGCAATACTAATGAAGTTGTATTAACTCAATCACATTCCCCTTTCTGAAATGTATACCCTCATCAAGCCACACAAATTAGTGATATCATTTACCTATTCATCTGAAACTGTCCATGCTGCTTAAGAATTTATGACCTTTCTTACAGAATTGAAACGTGACCTTACACACACAAATCTCAAACCTACAGAATATACCGCATATAACATGCCATCCTATGATAAATATGAGAACTTCATAATCCACTCCGAGCTACAAGCAACTACGTACTCAACCAGCCAAGAACTTTTCCATTTGATCCCACCTAGGAGAAAATCACTATACATCGCTTGCTCCTCACGCTCGTGGAAAATATACATCTCTAACCGTGGTAGAAACCATTAAGAATTCTCCGAATTCCATTACCACAAAATTAAACCATCAGGACTAAATCATTCTAACTCAACCAAGCTACGCAGACCACTAAATTCCAGGATCATTGCTGCAAAACCCCTACAGATACTCATTACCTCGTAAGCATCCAAAGAACTACTTATATCCTTACCATGCCGATCCGGCCTACTACCAAGCTATCCCATCTATCCAAATTACTTTTGATTTACCTTCAACTGGATACTTCTTCTCACTACAACACCACAATTCCTCAACCCAGACTCACTATACGAAATCCAAACATAAAACCACATGGTCTAAGGCTCATAAGCTGCTGAATACTCTCTTAAATATTCCCAAAAGCGTCGCCTTCAAAATACCTTCCCTGAAGAGACTTCCTGCGAATCCAAAGCCATTACCTTCACCTTCCTGATACTGATATATAGAACCCCATAATCGATATAGAAATGCCACAAGTCTTGATACCCACCAGTGCAAACCTCAATTTCTAGCCAATTATGCAACCTGAAAATCTCCAATTATTACATGAAAAATCTTGAACCCATTAGATCCATTCTCGAGAGTCATCCACTCTACTCAAACCGCAATTAGACCGATCAAGTGGACCGGATGACCTGTGCTCAATTAGTACCCCGACGCTGCAGAATGTAATATCACCTTAATGCAACCAAGCAACTTCTTGTTCTATGCATCGTACATCCTTTACCAATAACAACTCAAGTCATTCCGTGATTCTCATACACCCACAAAACATAACATAACCTTTATTGAAATTTTCTTTACTCGAGCCATCCTCAATCTCAACCTCCGTAAGCCATAACTGATTCACCAGTATGCCTCAAACTGGAACCAACATAGAACATAACTGTGCAATAAACTAATCAATAGCAGACTCCCCCACTTGGCTCAAGGCCATAGATCAAAACATTTAATAACTCATAATGCATATACTCAATTACTGCCATAACACCATAGTGAGATTAAACTCAATCCTTCATAAGCTTGTGCAACACAGACCATCTAGTACTTTAAATCCTCTGCAAATCCCGCGTTCACCCTCGTGATAGTCAAGCCCACTCTCTTAAGCGACCCGAATTCAAATTGCAATGTATATATTTCACTAGTAACAGAGATCTTCCAACAAATCCCATAAGGATCACACAACTTCAGTACACCCCGCAGGAGACAACCCACCTGCTTCGCCTCAAACTAACATCTTTTTGTACCCTTTCACCATCATAGATATTACGCAGTAACTTAATCTTCCTGAGTCCAAACTCATAACGCAACATGAGATCTACTTCACTCCCCTACTAGGAAACATGAAAAGATTCTTCACACACCCATAAGTCGGGGCTATACCTCAAATCAAGATGGAAATCAAGCACCAGATAGTTCTTCTATCCTCAAGCAGACCCTTCTCGTCTCGTTCAAATCATATGAATACATCTCTCAGTCATATCATACTCATCACATAGCCATCCAGCCATCATTTCCACTAATAGGGACACTACCGAACATATAAGTTCAAAAACACGTGTTCACACAATTAGCACCTCAATGCTCAAGCTACAGGCAAAACTCGGCCTCAAGTCCTCTAGACTGGCCCAACATCAATGCATAGAAATCACATCTTGCCCCTCGATCATGGAACCACAAGCCGTCAATGCACAGCTGATACCGAGCGCTCATTCGCGCATGCGAACACGTGGGATTTCAAAGAGTTACATTTCAATCTGAATCAAGGACGCACGATAAGAATTCAAGAATGTGAAGTTTTTCCTAAAGGTTCTGCAGCCTCCCGAGGATAAGTACAAATGTCTTTGTACCGATCGCAACTCTACTAAATCTACTCATGACTTGTGAGACCTATGTAACTTAGGCTCTGATACCAACTTGTCACGACCCTAAAACCGGCCTAGTCGTGATGGTGCCTATCGTGAAACTAGGCCAGCCGACACAACTCCCGAATTAACCATTTATCAATGAAAGTCATTTTTAATCCTTTAATTAAACAAATGTTTCATAATGTAAGTCTACATGAGCAGTGTGAAAATAATATACAATCCTGACATCAGGCTGGCACAAGTCACGAGCATCTACTAAGGTCTGAATACAATAAAAAGGTCTGAAAATGTACTAAATACAGTCCAATGAAAACAAGAGGGAGAAAAGTTGTGATGCAAATGTCCGTCAGCTACCTTGCTAAACTCTGATGACTCTGCTTCTGAGCAATCAACACTCGCTACCGGGTTCAGAAATACTTGAATCTGCACACAAAGTGCCGGGAGTAATGTAAGTATTCCAACTCAGTAAGTAATAAAGGTAAATGAAAGTTGAGTAGTAAGAAAACACGTAAAACACAGTGTAACACTACAACAAATGCAATACCTTTCTTAAACAATCTCATACTGGGTACCCGCACTCACTGGGGGTGTACAGACTCCAGGAGATGCCCCTTACAGCCCAAGCGCAATAACAAGCCATCTCATGGCATAATCAATATATCACTCACTCATGGTACCCACGCTCACTAGGGTGTACAGACTCTGGGGGGGCCCCTTACATCCCAAGCACAACATCAAGCCACCTCGTGGCATAATCAATAGGCTCCCCGCCTCATATCAAGCCACCTTGTGGCGTACAACCTTGGCCCTCGGCCTCATAATCATAATTCAGTGTATCACTGCTGCGACGTGTAGCCCGACCCAAAATTATCCTCACAACATAGGCCCTCGGCCTTACTCAGTCAGAAATCTCTAAAAGCCACTCGGGCACAGCAAAATATAATGCTCAGCCCAAAATATCATTTAAAGTATTAAAACAGAGTAAACATGGCTGAGTTATGAAAATAGTAGAATATAGCATGACTGAGTACAGATATAAAAATCCAAAAAATGAGGAAATAGCAGTAAAAATCCCCAATGGTCCAAAACAGTTGGCACGAGGCCCAAATATGGCATTCATCCCAAAACATGATGATAGTAGAAAGTTTTCAATCAAATATGCAGTAAAACAGTCATTTGGGACGGACTAAGTCACAATCCCCAACAGTGCCTGACCCCACGCCCGTAATCTAGCATGTGCGTCACCTCAATGTACCACAACGATGTGAAGTCCAAGGTTTCATACCCTCAGGATAGACATTTACAATCATTACTTACCTCCATCTGGTCCAACTAACCCGCGATGCCGTTGCCTCTCGAATCGGCCATCACATGCTTCAAATCTAACCAAAATCAGTACATAACCATCAAAATATACTAAGGGAACTAAGCCCACTGGAAATCAAATTACAACATGAATCCCGAAATTAACCAAAATTCGACCCCCGGGCCCACATCTCGGAATCTGATAAAATTCACATCAATGGAATCCTTATCATTCCATGAGTTCATTCATATCAAAAGTCCAAAATCCAGTAACAAATGATCCCTCAAACCCTCACTCAAAGGTCTCCAATAAGCCATAATTCCCAACTTTTAACCCTTAATTTCAGGCCAAATCAGTGAAATAATGCCATAGAAACGAGTATTAGGTTCAAAAATCTTACCTCCAAGTGTTATCCCTTGAATCCATCTTAAAAATAGCTCGCTCAAGCTCAAACCCGAATGAAAATGGTGAAGTGCAACTAAAAAATCGCGAAAGGAAATATTTTATACTTTCTGACCCAGGCTTTTCGCACCTGCGGTCCCATTACCGCTTCTGCGGTACCGCTTCAGTTGTCCCAACTCAACTTCAAACTTTTTGCCAACCATCCGAAATCACCCCAAAGCCCCCGGGACCTCAACCAAAAGCACAACCAAATCATATACCACTATCCAAACTTATACCCATCTTCAAAACACCTCAAACATTATCAAATCAACCAAATCACATCGAATTCAAGCCTAAGGTTCCAAAATCTTCCGAATTCTGCTTTCCATCAAAAATTCTATCAAACCACATCCGAATGACATGAAATTTTGCACATACATCGCAATTGACATAACGGAACTACTGCAACTCCCATAATTTCATTCCGACTCCTATATTAAAATCTCACTTATCAATCGGAAAATGTTAAAATTCCAATTTTGCCAATTCAAGCCTAAACCTTCAATGGACCTTCAAGATATATTTAGATCACGCTCCTAAGTCCCAAATCAACTAACGGATCTAACCAAATCATAAAATTTCCAATCCGAGATCATATACTAACAAGTCAAAACTTGGTCAAACATTTCAAATTTTATGCTTCTAACTGAGAACCGTTTCTCCCAATTCATTCTGATTACCATGAAAACCAAAACCGATTATTTTGTATAAGTCATAATACATCACACGGGGCTATTCATGCCCGATAACTGGCGAGCGAAGTGCAAAAGCTCAAGATGACCGGTCGGGTCGTTACACAAAGATGTTGATATTTGTTTCTCCCTGGCCTGAGATAAATGTATAAATGATGAAAATGAATTTGGGAATTTCGTAGAAACGAAAGAATTGTTTACTTGCCTCATGATATTTGAGTTACCGTCATTTTTGTGAAAATCCTTGGTTTTATTACATTATTGGTATATTATTATTGGACCACTAGTAAGTGTCAAAGTCTACATCACGTCGCTACTTCTTCAAAATTAGACGGGATACTTACTGAGTACACGTTGTTTTTTTACTCATGCTACACTTGCTGCGCATTTTTGTTGCACAGGCACATGTACCTTTAACGGCCTAAGGGGCATAACAACATGGATGTTACGGAGACTTAGGCGAGCTACATCTCTCGAGGTGACCCATAACCAGCATAGTCTCTTTCAGTGTATTGTATTTACTTCCTGTCCAAATCTATATTCTGGACAATTATTGTACTTCATTTGATTTCCTAGTGATTGCTCATACACTTGTGACACCGGGTTCTAGGATGATTATGGGATATTAATTATTAAAAGTTGTAAACCTTTTTATTTATTCAGTGATGATTACCTTTTTACTAGTTAAATTATAGGAAATTGTGGTTCCTAAAATATTAAAATGAGAGTTTAATTAATTACTCAATGTTGGTTGCCGGACCGAGGTGTCCGGCGCCATTACGGCCTTTGATGGATTTTGGGTCGTGACAACATGGTATGAGAGCGAGGTTCCCTTAGGTGTCGTGAGTCATTAGGGAGTCTAGTAGAGTCTTGCGGATCGGTACGGAGACGTCTGTACTTATCTTAGAGAGGCTACAGGGCTATTAGGAGCACTTCCCTTCTTGATTCACCATCATGTGATTTGATTCCTTTGAGGCTTATGCCCCTGTTTCTTTCCTACTCAATCTTATGCGACGTGAAACGCTTATTATAAATCGGGAATTGAGGAATTGTAATAGTACTACAGATGCAGTGCGGGTTATTTCTCCATGCAAAGTTGTTTGGGCTATTGTCGTCACCTCGCAGAAGGTCGTTCTGTCGTTTCAGCTCAGTATCAGTATTACCTAAGATTTCGAGATTTGTCATCGATGTTATGATGATTCGTGAATTGCTATTGCTCAGTATTGATGTGATGGTAGGATACTTACCAATATGTCGGGCTAGTGAATGACCTGAAAGGAGGCATACTCAGTGTATCATTCAGAGACTCGGTATTTCATTCCCGACGGAGGAAAGGCAACCGGACTATAATTGTTCATGATTGACTCGATGTTTCAAATCTCAATGGCTCGGGAAAACATGGTCTTAGGAAAAGTATAAAGTAAGTAGCAGTCTATTGGTTCAAGTGCTACAGAGATATATATTGATCTAAGGCAAAAACTGGACAGCAAAGGATTAGGAAGGACATGTGGGAAGTGTCATGCGGTGGTTAAACTTCTAGAAGGCCAGATGTAAGAAGCGGAAGCCGAGTAGTTTCTTAAAGAAGTGAGTTTGGCCAAAGTGGGAGAGTGGAATAATAGCATATGGGTTCAGTGGCAGGATAACTACACACCTTGAGGAAAAGTTAGAGTGGTTTGGGAATTTTAGTGGACGATGATTGGGTCTATGAGTGTAATTTGAAATATTGGCTAGCATACGGCGGGAGATTTGATATGACGGAAAGGAGCTGCTTGATATGAAGAAGGATACAACATAACTTTGAAATGGGGAGATATTGTCGTGTATTTTAGTGGATGTCCACGAGGAATGAACGGATTCGTTCAGCTAGTGAATGAGCATGGGCTCAGGATGGGTTATTAATTTCCTAGTAATGGTGCATTACAACATTCTTGGGAGATGACGACATGTAATTTCTACAAGGGGTTATCTCCTGTGAGCAGATCAGGAGTCGCGTGATTGGTGAAGATTCTGCAAAGAATCCTACTGGATATCTAGTAAGAAGTCAAATATGTGAATGTTGCTAGAATTCATAGTGTTCATAAAATGCTAACGGAAGGATTTCGAGGAATTTGGCGGTGGATTGCGCAAGGTTATTTCAGTGAGAGATAAAGAATCTTGGTGGGTTTTGGAGTTGTGTAATAGTGGCTTCAAGGTAAGTGGGAGAGTCCCACCTCCTATGGTTTGATTGTATTGTCATCTATTTATGAGATTTCAAGTTATTAGCATATGGATGGGTTATTTCAGCTAAGGGAAAGGAACATAAGAGGTAATTTGAGCAAAGGAATTGTTAAAAGTGTGTTATAGTTGGCCTTATTGACTTATGTTCAGACTTGGGGAAGGGTAAATGATGTATGCCTTGGGTAGATACAGGTTTCAAGGAAAGTGATTCAGCCGGGTGCTTCATCGAGAGGGTGTTCATGTGCTAGAAAATTCATGGAGTTTGTTATATTCGGGACCAAGTCAGAGTGGGTGGCTCTCAACAATGGTCCTAGTGAATTCAAAGGATTTAAAAATGTGGTGTCTAAGGATTCAAGCCCGCAGTATGGTTAGGAATCGAGCTTTTATAGCAGATTATGATAAGAGGCTCGGAACGATATATGATATTTTTGACTTGCAGTGTAGCATCAGGAGGAAAAAGGGGAAAATACTTGGGATTCATAGAGGGATTATCAGAATGGGTGCATCAATTGAAGATATAAATATGCGTGCAAGGAGGGTATGAAGCGGTTCATGGATTTGGAGACAATGTGGTCTCATGGAATGGGGTAACTCAAGATGAGTGCAGAATTATGTTGGTGGTGTAAGGAATGGAGCTAATATTATCTCTAAGGCAAGTTAAGGATGAATTAGAGGAAGTTAGATTCGTTAGCCATGGTTGAATTGGCATAGTGGTGGCAGTGCGCGCGAGGCTCGACGGCCGCTGTAATTGATTATATTTGGAAGTATTCAAGTATTATGGCATGTTATGTGTAGGCAGATCCTGGAAGGGTTATGGTGGTTTAGACCACTACTTGAGGATTTGAATGCTCTACAGTTGTGAGAAGTTACTCGCGTGTTGCTATGGTCCTCTTGTAATGAGTTAAGCAAAAAGTTTCCAGGTGAGGAAGTGTTTACCATATTAGTGGTTCAGGAGTTATGATGAAGATCTTGTGCTATCTCATTTTGGCATGTTGGGTGCAGTGAGTGATATGGAATTTGAAAGTGAGGATCAAGATTGCAGTTTGGTGTTGACAAGGATGTCACGAGCTCAGATGAGCAGGAAAGGGATTTGAATGTTTAGGGTAAGCTGGCATTGTCTTCAACATCACCTGAGATCGGTGTTTTGTAAAAAAGGCTTTGCATCTTCATTAAGGATTATTGATCGATTCTTAGCATTAATACGGCTGGTGGTATGGATGTACAGACCTGTTATCTGTTACATAAGGTTGTGGGAGCGTTCCCCACGGGAAGGTTGTATAACGGTGGCATGTACTCGCTTGATTGGTTGAAGAATTAAACCAAGTATAAAGATTGTGGTGATATCGTTAATTTGAGAATTGATGTCTAGATGGCACTCGATTTATTGGGTTGTGGACTGTGGAGGATTACTCTGGTTATGATGGTTGTTCTTGTATGTTATGGGAAAAAGGGGTTATTATGGACCTAGGAAAGATCATGGACCTAGTTTGGTACGATTAGAATCGGCTTGAGGTCTGTAAATGGATTTAAGTATGAATATGGGCTCTATATCAGTTGTTCATTTCAGCATAGCTCTCCTTATGGAGGAGTATTCGGACGTTGGATGTTATTTCATCGTCGGCTATTTCATGTAATGCTATATTGTGCTGTGTAAGTTGTGAATGACTCAATAATTTTATTATGTGTTTAGGTTCTGCATTGCGATGGTGTTATGTGAGCAGGATGGATCTTTAGTTTCAGAACATATATCGCACCTCAGTTGTGCTTGAGTTTGTTAGCTTATGGCGTTGTATGTCTCCCCGGGGATGATATTAGGTATTTTGTTGTAATGAGCAATTTAGCTCGGTGTGTATCTCCTTATGTGAATTTTATGTGTGGATCGGGTGGCACGCTGCCATGGGTATGTTGTTTGGATCGGGTTGCATGCCACAATAGTGTGATGTTGAGTACAGTTCCCTATACCTATTTTTGTGTGTTTTGCTTCCCATTTTCTGAGGACAGTTCATATCAGTTGTGTGATTTGAGTAGTCCCTTCTTGAGTTCGTTTTCCTTATGTGTCACGTTCGAGCTTGTAGCCTATTGGCACGTTATGGCATTATATAGGACTTTTGATCATGATCGGGGTGGCTTATTGCCTGAGCAGTTCGTACTGAGTGAGACGAGATTATTGAATCTAGGATCAGTGCAGTCGGATTATACGAAGTACATTAAAGAGCAAAGATCATTATTTGGTTCAGAATGAGGTAATGGTTCTTATCAAAAGTATAGACTCAATGATTTGTTGGCTTGGCAGTTGGTTATAAATTTATACACATCTCTTCTGTCGTGGCAGTATTGCGAGAGTTAGAACAAGACCTATATATATCATGAGGTGCGTTGTGAGCATCAAATTCGGGGAATGTTGGTTATTATGATCAGAGAATGTTATTATGGTCCTGTGAATGATGCGGTGCATGGAGAGAATTTAGCAAAGTTATGCTGTCATTTTCTGGTACCTCGTGTAGTCATTGATACGGTGTTCATATATTGGAAGCAGGCCTGACGGAGAATTGTGGATGTTAGAATTGGGCTCTAAGCTTATTTGCTTGAATAAAAGGGAATATCTTCAAAATTGATCGAGCTAATGTGCTCAACTGGGTTGTAGAAGCACGGGTAGGTGCATAAGGTGTTAAATAGTGATTTCGGACAACTCCAGCACAATTCTTAGCATGTTCGAGGGCAAACGTATGTTTAAGTTAGAGAGAATGTAAGGACCCAACCGGTTGTTTTGAGCTATAGCACATCGTTCAGCGGTTTGAGTCCATGAGCAACTTCACTTCAGGTATTATGACTTGTACGCATGGCCGGAATTGAATTCCGGGGAGTTCAGAGTTGATTTGGAGAGAGAATTCTCATTTCGGAAGCTTTAAGTTGAATGAATTGACTAAGATTGGATTTTTGAGTAAACGACGTCGAAATCGAAATTCAAAGGTTCCAGCAGGTTTGTATGATAATTTCGAACTTGGGCGTATGTTCGGATCGGGTTTTGGAAGACCCGAGAACGTTTCGGCACATATTGTGGAAGTTAGCATTTTTGGAAGGATTTCATAAGTTTGGGTTAAAGTGCCTTTCAGTGTTATCAATGTATGTTTGGGATTAAACATTGGGGATATCTCCTTATGGTGATTCTGGTATTGAGAGCGCGATTGTAAGTGAATTCGGAGGTCCGCAAGTCATTTTGGAGTCATTTGGCTAAAGATATAAATTTGAAGGTTTTAAGGAGTTTGACAGGAAGTGGAGTTTTTTGATATCGGGATCGGATTCCAATTTCTAAAGTTCGAGTAGGTCCGTAATGTTGACTTGTACGCAAAATTTGAGGTCAATCAGACGCGATTTGATAGGTTTAAGCAACGAAAGTAGAAGTTTGAAATTTTAAAGTTCATTAAGCTTGAATTGGAGTGTGATTCATGATTTCGACGTTGTTTGATGTGATTTGAGGCCTCGAGCGGGTTTGTATCATGTTTTGGGACATGTTGGTATAATTGGTTAAGGTCCCGAGGGCCTCGGGTGGATTTCGGACAAAGAAAGCTGCTCAAATTCTGTTGCAAAAGCTGTTCGCCAGAAAATTTCTGATGCGAGTAGTCGATTGTGGAAGCTTATATTTTGCAATATATAAGGAATCTAAAAATTTGAGAAACACAAAAGTTGTAGCTCTTGCATTCTAGTTTCTAGAAAGATAAACCATTTATCATTTAGATATTTGTGCAGAAATTTATGATCGATTGAATGAAGGATAGTAAAGCTGTTTTGCAATTTCCCCAGAAATTTCTGATGCGAAGAGCCTATTTTGGAAGCTTATACCTCGGAATCTATATGGAATCTAAAACTTTTCAAAACATGAAAGGTGTATATCTTTGATTCTAATTTTCCGAAAATTAAATCATTTATCATTTGGACATTTGTACCGAAAGTTATGGTCCATTAACTGAAGGCTGGTAGTAGTTAATTTTTTGCCCGAAAATCAGGCAAAGTCGCATTTCATACATGCGACTTGCCTAGGCAGAATGCCAAAAAATAGGAGTCAGCCATTTTTTACTCATTTTTGAGTTTTGAGTCTCGAATTTGGGTCATATTTGGAGCTTTTGGAAGAGGGTTTTCACCTAGTACTTTGAGGTAAGTAATTTCTACACAACATGAGTTTAATACATAGATTATGGATAGATTAACATGTAAAAATTGGTGAAATCAAGGGTTTAGATGAAAATCTAGGTTTTGTATAAAAATGAAATTTGACCGCGAAAATGGTTATGGAATTTGGTAAAAATCATATATTTGACTTCATAAGGTAGGTTATGGGTAATAACTTTCTTGAAAAGTTTCCGGAATTCGGGCACATGAGCCCGGGAGTGAATTTTAGGAATCTTACATTTTGTCAAGACCCCGGTTCCCCCTCCGTGAACCATCGTGACAGTACCTAGTCTCTACGACTAGGTAATCCTAAATTGTGGAAGATATCCCAAACTTGTGGAAGTAAAAAAAACAATATAAAAGCATAAATAAGGCAGTAACAGTGTTTAAATGTGCCGCTCGACATACACCATATATAAATCTCAAAACCTATATCTAAATCCAAGACCCGGAAACCCAAGAATCACAAGCTAAGAAAAAGAAATACTACATAGCTCTAACTCCGAAATTTGTCTAATAAGAACAGAAAGTACATAAGGGCTAAATACTAAAAGGCAGGAATAGAAAGGGACTCCTCGGTTTGCGGACGTGGCAGATGTACCTCGAAGTCTCTAAGTAGTCACCTCCCACAAGGATGGTAGGCCTGAGTAGAAGTACCTGGATCTTCATATTAAAACATGCGCAGAAGGGGCATGAATACACCACAATGGTACTCGGTAAGTCCAAGCCTAACCTCGGTCGGGTAGTGACGAGGAAGGTCAAGGCCCTACTGAGGTTAAATACAATATAAGGGTTAATAGTGTGAAATAAAACAGTATAAATAAGTGCAACAGTAAGAAATAACATAGAATTGACGGAACAACAACAACTAGAACAGAGACAAAACAAGCCACGAAAAGAAATAAAGCTTAACACAGAGATAACAACCGGGGCACCTTCCAGGATACCGTCCTGTAGTCCTTATTACAACTGTCCAATGGATCTCCCGGGATACCGTCCCGTAGTCCATCATCTATATGTCCGAAGGATCTCCTGAGATCACATCCCGTAGTCCAACTATCAATGCGCGGGTGTCTACCGGAATCCCGATCTGTAGCCCCAAATATAAATACCTAGTACTGGGGGAATCTACTGGGTGCATTCCTATAGTTCCATATAACTGTGCAGGGGGATCTACTGGGAATCTAACCCGTAGTCTCAAAGTAAACAGACAAGGGGGGGCTAGCGGAATCCCACATCCGTAGTCCCAAAATAAATACACAGCAGCAGCAGCAGGAAGATAAACAGAAATAGCAAAATTCATATTAAGGGAATAAGTGATTCTAGCCTAACATATTGCACATAATTTAAGTAAGGCAGGTTAAATCAAATGAAGCACTTAAGTCACTTAGACATGCTTTCCTAAGCTAAAAACAGGCTTAATAGTGCAAGTAATAGAAACAGGAAAGGAGATATACTAGTAAGTACTGAAAGAAAACTGAATTTCTAATAATTAGCACAAGTACACACTCGTCACCTCACGTACAAGGCATTTCAATTACCAAATATACCAATCCTAAGGGGAAGGCCCCCCACACAGGGTTAGACAAGTCACTTACCTCGAAACGGCTCAAAATCAACCCAACCTCACGTCTTTGCCACGAGTACTCGACTCCAAACGGCCCAAATCTATTCAATTCAATTGCATAATGTAAATAACACTTTAAGTAACTGATTCTACCATTAAATTCTAAGCTAATATGCGAAATTATGTAAAATGACCAAAATGCCCCTCGGGCCCACGTCTATATATAACAAGAACACTGAAATCAGAGTCCAAATGACCCCTCAAATCCTCATTTACAGGCCTCTTAAACTCAAGCCCTAATTAACCATTTTTCCCAAATTTCTCACCACTAATTTGATCTTTAATCACATAAAAACAATTTATGAAGTCAAGGATGTTACCTCCAAGTGATTCGTCTCAAATCCTTCTTCTATCCCATTCAAACAACTCCAAAAACGATTAGAAATTGTGGAAATAAACTCCCAAGTCGCGGAACCCCTTTTAAAATAATGCCCAGCAATTTCCGCATCTGCGGTCATGGGACCGCATCTGCGATCCCGCTTCTGCGGAACAAGTATCGCATCTGCGACTATCACTTAAGGACCAGCTTTCGCATTTGTGAAACTCTAACCGCAGGAGCGGATCAACTACTGCGGTCCCCTACGCCGCTTCTACGGCTCCGCATCTGCGGTCCCCAAACCGTAGATGCGAAAATACCAGAAGACCAACTGCTGCAGCAACTTCAACTCCAAAATTTCCTCCGCCAACCATCTGAATTCATCCCGAGGCCCTCGGGACCTCAACCAAAGGTATCAACATATCCTAAAACCTTATTCAAACTTGTACCAATCTTCAAAACACTTCAAACAACATCAAAACAACCAAAACACATCAGATTCAAATGATACAACAGAACTACTGCAACTCTCGGAATTTCATTATGACCCTCGGATCAAAATCTCGCTATCGAATCGGAAATTCAAAAATTCAACCTTCGACATTTAAGCCTAAATTAGCTATGGACCTATAAAACACAATCTGAACCCGCTCCTAACCCCAAAATCACCCAACGAAGCTAACAGAACCATTGGATTTCCATTCCGAGGCCGTCTTCACACTGTTCTGACTATGGTCAACTTTCCAACACTTAAGCTATCATTTAGGAACTAAGTGTACCAAAACACCCCGAAAATCAAAATTGAACATCCCGGCAAATCACATTAGCAGAAATAAGCTTGGGAAAAGCAGTTAATAGGGGATCGGGGCGTTAATTCTTAAGATAACTGGCCGGGTCATCACATCCTCCTACACGTAAACATTCGTTCGTCCTTGAACGAGCATAGTGTGACGACCCAAACTGGAGGGCCATGACTAGCACCCGGCCATACTTGCCGAGCACCAACGTACATTTTATCTAACCTTCTTTATTATCTTTTACGGCTGACGAGATCAATATAAATGGTAGACCTGGATCATGGACAACCAGCAATAAAATATGACGGCATGAACATACATAGCAGGGTATGACCAGATAATCAAGAAACTACATATAAGGTATGAGCTACCACGCTACCATGAAAGACTATACAACAAAAACCAGCCGACAAGGCATACCAAACTATACATGAGTCGACACTTGTCTATGAGCCTCTAAAGGAACATAAGTGCTGCAACATAGCCAAAACAGGGCCCCGACATACCCATAATGTCTATAACAAAAATGCATACCAAGACCAAGGCAAGCCCGGAGAAGGGATCTCGCCAATCACCGCTGAACTGGACAACCTACTATGGTGGGGGAGCTGCACCTACCTGTCTATTAGGACCTGCAGCACGACTTGCATCGTCCATAAATAAAAGGACGTCAATACGAATAAAGTACTGATTATGTAAGGCAGGGAACCATAAATACGATCAGTAATGTAAGCAGGGATAGAGAATATACAACTTGTAACATCTGAGTACCTCTGAGGGCTACTGACATGAAATGCATGATACATATGTATAAATACATAAACTTTTAAAACATTCGCCTCTGTGGGCATCATCATTATCATATCGTACCCGGCCATAATAGGCTCGGTAAAAAACGTACCCGGCCATCCTAAGTCTCGGTAGAATCGTACCCGACCACGTGGAGCTCGGTAAAACCCAACTGATCAGTGGTTGCACAATAGGTGCCATACCCGTCTAACTATAGCACGGCTCGGTAGAGTAAAATAGATACATATATATAATTCATGCTCGACTCATGGAATCACGTTCTAGCTCGTTCCATAAGAGGGGAAACAATGTAAGTACTGCTAGCTTCTAAGAGTAGAGTATCTTTGGAAGCTCGTTCATTGCATTATGTACAATCGGTGTCGTGTAAAAGAAGGAAACGTATAGCCTCACATACCTTGTATATATTGCCCAAATCTCAAGCTATGCAATTGTCACAAATCCTTAGTCTACAATAAGAGAAACGATACTATCGTTATTATTTAAGTGTCATAACTATTATGTATCGACCACAACCTATTTTACGATGAAACGGACAACACCTACCCTATATATATGAATTCACACCATTCAAAACAATCACCAAACAGCCCAAACAACATCAATAATAAACATATTGAGCTTCCCAAAATAGTCCACGCATAGCCTAATCACTTCATACATACGACGACCACTGTAGTCGTGTCAAACGACCCGGAAATGTTATGAATAACTATTAGCCCACAACCCTACATATATATGGTGTTTCTCCACACCCTTACTCCTCCAAAACTCCACAAAACAGTAGTAAAATATGCAGCCCAACAACAACGCAAAACAATCCACAAAACAATAACATTACTACCAAGCCTTTCGATATATATTTCACAAGTTCTAGCTTCAATGGCTTAGCCGCAACTTGGATAATCTTAAATACATATAGAGTAAGAGGTTCCTTACCTTTATACATAAAGAAAAACTCCAATTTGACCTTAAATTTCCATGAAATATCCCTCCAATGCTGCCACAACAACAAGAAAATGAAACTAGCGATCAATTAGTGTTTTTCGGCACTAGAATCACTTTAGAAGGCTTGAAATCACCTAGGATTGATATTAAGAACATGAGGGAGTATTTACAGAAAATAAACCCTTTAAAACAACCTCCCACACGAGCTGGAACAACACAAAAATGAGCAACAACAAGAAGAACAAGAGACTTACTAGCGTCACGGAATACCTGACACTTGATTTGTGTTGTTTGCCCTTTTTTTGGGTCTTGAATCTTGAGATAACCTTGAGAGGATGTTCCTAGGGTTCTAAGGTCTGAAAATAGTGAAAATAGATGACTTAAAACGGGTTGGAGGTATTCTATATAGGTCCAAATATCTTAAACCACCTTAGTGGGCCCCATAGAGAGGTACTTGGTGTAGTCTTGCGAAATGCGAATATCGCTCTACTCTGAGATCGTATCGATGAACGGTTTAATGCGTTAGAAACTAGACTCATTGAGATTTAATTCGGTGGGTAGATCACCCCGTAATTCCTTGTAAATTAGGAGCAAATCTTAGAAACATTTGACCTAATGTTTAAGTAAAATTATGAACCTAAGTTGCGATAACTTTTGTCGACTTTTGTTTCATAACTCGTTTGACTTCAAGACTTATGATACGGATATTATATGATTAAAATACCTTAATACATGACCTCTTGAGTGTATTAAGCACCGCTAGATTTACCTGAAAATATGAGTTACAACATCCTTGATTCATTTAACTTCTAATACTTGTTAATCACCCTTATACACTCTTGTATCACTTAAGACCAATAGGATTGACTTCTTATCATCTCAAAGATAATTCCTTCTTGGATTTATGTTAACTAATATATGGCATGAACTAACACATGTGGATATGGGTTGTAACACCCTCCCCCCCTTAGGAACATTCGTCCTCGAATGTAAGGGTTTATGGGGAGTTTAAATCATCGTGGATTCCAATGGAAATTTCCGATCAATTTTCCCCTATAAAATGGTCACTAGCAAAACTTGCAAGTAATTAAGCCCAACATATGGCTTCACAAGGCTACACAAAGCATTATGCGTATTTACATTATCTACATATCACCATTTTGTATTAAGGAGGAGTATTCTCAAATTATTGCTTACCTCATAGAGCCGTTTCACCTTCCAATGTATCCTGTCTTCCACCAGCATCCTTGTTATCTTCATTCTGGAATAAGTAAGGGTATTTAGACTTCATCTCCTCTTCTGCTTCCCATGTCATTTCTTCCATATTTTTGTTCCTCCACAATACTTTGACGGAAGCTACATCTTTTGTTCTCAGCTTGCGGACTTGCCGATCTAATATCGCCACTGGCACTTCTTCATATGATAGGTCCTCTGTAACTTGTACATCTTTGATAGGGACGACTCGAGAAGGGTCTCCAATACATTTTCTCAACATAGATACATGGAATACCGGGTGGACAAATTCCAATTCGGATGGCAATTCTAACTCATAAGCAACCTGTCCAATCCGTCGAAGAATTTTATACGGCCCGATATACCTTGGACTCAGCTTACCTTTCTTCCCAAAACGCATAATACCCTTCATTGGTGAGATCCTCAGGAAAACCCAATCACCAACCTCAAACTCCAGATCATGACGCCAGACATCCGAGTAAGATTTTTGCCTGCTTTGTGCTGTCCTCAATCGCTCCTGTATTACATTCACCTTCTCAATGGCTTGGTGAATCAAATCTGGCCCATATAATTCTGTTTCACCGACTTCAAACCATCCAACCGATGTTCTACATTTCCTCCTGTATAGTGCCTCGTATGGGGCCATTTTAATACTGGAATGGTAGCTATTAATGTAGGCGAATTCTATGAGTGGAAGATGGTCATCCCAATTCCCCTTAAAATCTAGAACACATGTTCGTAGCATATCTTCCAATGTTTGAATGGTACGTTGAGCCTGTCCGTCAGTCTGCGGATGAAATGAAGTGCTGAGATTCACTTGTGTGCCTAAACCCTTCTAAAAAGACCTCCAAAAGTTAGCTGTAAATTGAGCTCCTCAGTATGATATAATAGATACCGGCACACCATGAAGCCTAACAATCTCCTTGATATACAACTTCGCATAATCTTCAGCCGTGTAAGTTGTCTTAACTGGCAAAAAATGGGCACATTTTGTAAGTCGATCAATTATCACCCAGATGGAGTCAAACTTATGATAAGAGCGAGGTAATTCAATAATGAAGTCCATATTAATCACCTCCCATTTCCAAGTCAGAATCTCTATATTCTGAAGCAATCCACCGAGTTTCTGATGTTCTATCTTTACTTGTTGACAATTGGGACACTGGGCTACAAATTCTGCAATAGACTTCTTCATGTTATCCCACCAATACTGCTCCTTGACATCATGATACATCTTTGTCGAGCCGGGATGGATGGAATATCGGGATTGATGAATCTCATTCATAATCTTCTCTCGCAACCCTGCCACATTAGGCACACATAATCGGCCCTGGTATCTCAGTGCCCCATCTCTTCCGATCTCAAAAGCCATGCTTTTACACTGCTGAATGCTCTCTCTTAATTGTATTAAGATAGGATCTTCATATTGCCGTGGTTTTACCTCGGCTACCAAAGATGATTCTGATGTATTCTGTACAGTAACACCTCCGTCATCATAGTCTAACAATCTGATTCTCATATTGGCTAGATGATGAAGCTCTTTAGTCAACCCCCATCTACCTGCCTCAATATGTACTAAGCTTCCCATTGATTTACGGATGAGAGCGTCTGCCACAACATTGGCTTTACTGGGATGATACAATATCGCGACGCTGTAGTCTTTCAATAATTCAAGCCACCTACGCTGCCTCAAATTCAACTCTTTCTGCTTGAAGATGTATTGTAAACTCTTGTGATCGGTGTAGATGTCAACATGGACGCCGTATAAGTAGTGCCGCCATATCTTCAAAGCATATATTATTGCAGCCAATTCCAAATCATAGGTTGGATAATTATTTTCATGCTTCTTCAATTGTTTTGATGCATAAGCAATCACCTTCCAACGCTGCATAAATACACACCCCAAACCTATACCTGAGGCATCACAATATACCACATAACCTTCTGTTCCTTTAGGGAGAGTGAGCACTGGTGCGGATTTAATCGATTCTTCAGCTCCTGAAAACTACGTTCACAAGTGTCAGACCACTGTAACTTGGTAGCTTTCTGTGTTAACTTAGTCAATGGTGATGATATAGAGGAAAACCCTTCTACAAACTGCCTATAATATCCTGCTAGCCCCAGGAAGCTGCGGACTTCTGATGGTGTTGTAGGTCTCGGCCAATTCTTTACTGCATCGATCTTCTGAGTGTCGACACTAATAACCTCATCAGATATCACATGGCCAAGGAACGCTACTGAGCTCATCCAAAATTCACATTTGGAGAGCTTAGCATATAACTTACGATCCTGAAGCGTCTGTAATACTATCCGTAAGTAGCCCGCATGTTTCGCCTCCGAACGAGAATATACTAGAATGTCATCAATGAATACAATCAAGAACACATCAAGATAGGGCCTAAATACAGTATTCATGAGATCCATAAAAGCTGCTGGGGCATTTTTTAGCCCGAACGACATCACCAAGAACTCAAAGTGCCTGTATCTTGTCCGGAAGGTCATCTTTGGAATATCCTTCTTCTTAACCCTCACCTGATGATACCCTGAATGTAAATCAATCTTGGAGAAATACTTGGCACCCTGGAGTTGGTCAAACAGGTCATCAATTCTTGGAAGTGGATACTTGTTCTTTATAGTAGACTTATTCAACTGTCGATAGTCGATACACATCCGTAACGACCCGTCTTTCTTCCGCACGAATAGGACTGGTGCACCCCAAGGTGAAGTGCTAGGCCTAATAAAGCCCTTATCTAGCAAGTCCTTCAACTGCACCTTCAACTCTTGCAACTCTGCCGGGGCCATTCTGTATGGAGGAATAGAGATCGGTTGAGTGTCAGGCAACACATCAATGCTAAGACAGACTTGCTCTGATACCAAGTTTGTCACGACCCAAACTGGAGGGCCATGACTAGCACCCGACCATACTTGCCGCGCACCAACATACATTTTATCTAACCTTCTTTATTATCTTTTATGGCTGACGAGATCAATATAAATGGTAGACCTGGATCATGGACAACCAGCAATAAAATATGACGGCATGAACATACATAGCAGGGGATGACCAGACAATGAAGAAACTACATATAAGGTATGAGCTACCACGCTACCATGAAAGACTATACAACAAAAACCAGCCGACAAGGCATACCAAACTATACATGAGTCGACACTTGTCTATGAGCCTCTAAAGGAACATAAGTGCTGCAACATAGCCGGAACAGGGCCCCGACATACCCATAATGTCTATAACAAAAATGCATACCAAGACCAAGGCAAGCCCGGAGAAGGGATCTCGCCAATCACCGCTGAACTGGACAGCCTACTGTGGTGGGGGAGCTGCACCTGCCTGTCTATCAGGACCTGCAGCACGACATGCAGCGTCCACAAATAAAAGGACGTCAGTACGAATAAAGTACTGAGTATGTAAGGCAGGGAACCATAAATACGATCAGTAATGTAAGCAGGGATAGGGAATATACAACCTGTAACATCTGAGTACCTCTGAGGGCTACTGACATGAAATGCATGATACATATGTATAAATACATAAACTTTTAAAACATTCTCCTCTGTGGGCATCATCATCATCATATTATTCCCGGCCATAATAGGCTCGGTAAAAAACGTACCCGGCCATCCTAAGGCTCGGTAAAATCGTACTCGGCCACGTGGAGCTCGGTAAAACCTAACTGATCAGTGGTTGCACAATTGGTGCTGTACCCGGCCGACTATAGCTCAGCTCGGTAGAGTAAAATAGATACATATATATAATGCATGCTCGACTCAAGGAATCACGTTCTAAACCTTCCGGAGTGACGTAAGGTCGGTATCCTCTGTACACGTTTTTAGGACTAACTTTTCACTATGAAACTTATAAGAATCAGGAAGTACCAACAACATTGATAACATAAGAATAAGAGAAGCAACATTAACATCAATCGTTCCATAAGAGGGGAAACAATGTAAGTACTGATAGCTTCTGAGAGTAGAGTATCTTTGAAAGCTCGTTCATTGTATTATGTACAATCGGAGTCGAGTAAAAGAAGGAAAGGTATAGCCTCACATACCTTGTATATATTTCCCAAATCTCAAGCTATGCAATTGTCACAACTCCTTAGTCTACAATAAGAGAAACAATACTATCGTTATCATTTAAGCGTCATAACTATTATGTACCGACCACAACATATTTTACGATGAAACAGACAACACCTCCCCTATATATATGACTTCACACCATTCAAAACAATCACAAAACATCCCAAACAACATCAATAATAAATATATTGAGCTTCCCAAAATAGTCCACGCACAGCCTAATCACTTCATACATACGACGACCACCGTAGTCGTGTCAAACGACCCGGAAATGTTACGAATAACTATCAGCCCACAACCCTACATATATATGGTGTTTCTCCACACCCTTCTTCCTCCCAAACTCCTCAAAACAGTAGTAAAATATGCAGCCCAACAGCAACGCAAAATAGTCCACAAAACAATAACATTACTACCAAGCCTTTCGATATATATTTCACAAGTTCTAGCTTCAATGACTTAGCCGCAACTTGGATAATCTTAAATATATATAGAGTAAGAGGTTCCTTACCTTTATACATAAATAACAACTCCAATTTGACCTTAAATGTCCATGAAATATCCCTCCAATGCTGCCACAACAACAAGAAAGCGAAACTAGCGATCAATTAGTGTTTTTCGGCACTAGAATCACTTTAGAAGGTTTGAAATCACCTAGGATTGATATTAAGAACATGAGGGAGTATTTACAGAACATAAACCCTTTAAAACAACCTCCCACATGAGCTGGAACAACACAAAAATGAGCAACAACAAGAAGAACAAGAGACTTACTAGCGCCACGGAATTCCCGACACTTGATTTGTGTTGTTTGCCCTTTTTTTGGGTCTTGAATCTTGGGAGAACCTTGAAAGGATGTTACTAGGGTTCTAAGGTCTGAAAATAGTGAAAAGAGATGAATTAAAACGGGTTGGAGGCATTCAATATAGGTCCAAATATCTTAAACCGCCTTAGTGGGCCCCATAGAAAGGTGCTTGGCGCAGTCTCACGAAAACGCGAATATCTCTCTACTCCGAGATCGTATGGATGAACGGTTTAATGCGTTAGAAACTAAACTCATTGATCTTTAATTTTGTGGGTAGATAACCCCTTAATTCCTCGTAAATTAGGATAAAATCTTAGAAACATTGACCTAATGTTTAAGTAAAATTATGAACCTAAGTTGCGACAACTTTTGTCGACTTTTATTTCATAACTCGTTTGACTTCAAGACTTATGATACGGATATTATATGATTAAAATACCTTAATACATGACCTCTTGAGTGTATTAAGCACCTCTAGATTTACCTGAAAATATGAGTTACAACATCCTTGATTCATTTAACTTCTAATACTAAGACCAATAAGATTGACTTCTTATCATATCAAAGATAATTCCTTCTTGGATTTATGTTAACTAATATATGGCATGAACTAACATATGTGAATATGGGTTGTAACACATAGAGACATAACTGTAATAGTGAAAGGATGTGGATAATGGCTGTGCATATCCTGCTCAGTCTCCCAGGTCACCTCCTCGACCGGCTGACCCCGCCACTGAACCTTCACTGATGCAATGTTCTTTGACCTCAACTTTCTAACCTGCCTGTCCAATATTGCCACTAGATCCTCAACATAAGATAGATCCTTGTCCAACTGGACTGAACTGAAATCCAACACGTGCGACGGGTCACCGTGATACCTCCGGAGCATCGAAACATGAAATATCAGATGAACTCCTGCCAAGCTGGGAGGTAAGGAAAGCTCATAAGCAACCTCCCCAACACGCCTCAATATCTCAAAAGGTCCAATAAACCTCGGACTTAACTTCACTTTCTTCCCAAATCTCATAATACCCTTCATAGGCAAAACCCAAAGCAGAACCCGCTCTCCAACCATATATGAAACATCACAAACCTTTTGGTCCGTGTAACTCTTCTGTCTAGACTAGGCTGTACGGAGTCTATCCTGAATCACCTTAACCTTCTCTAAAGCATCCTGTACCAAGTCTGTGCCCAATAGTATAGCCCACACGGCTCAAACCAACCCACCGGGGATCTACACCGCCTCCCATATAAAGCCTCATACGGTGCCATCTGAATGTTGAACTGATAGTTGTTGTTATAAGCAAACTCTGCCAATGGCAAGAACTGATCCCAAGACCCTCCAAACTCAATCACACACGCACAGAGCATATCCTCAAGAATCTGAATAGTGCGCTCAGACTGCCCTCCAGAACAGTGATGTAAACTGAGTACCCATATCTGAGATGATGGACACTGGAATACCATGCAAACGAACAATCTCCCGGATATAAATCTTCGTCAACCACTCCGAATAATAAGTAGTACACACAGGAATAAAATAAGCGGACTTGGTCATCCGATCCACAATCACCCAAATGGCATCAAACTTCCTCAAAGTCCGTGTGAGCCCAACTACAAAGTCCATAATGATCCGCTCCCACTTCCATTCCGGAATCTCTATCTGTTGGAGCAACCCACCCGGTCTCTGGTGCTCATACTTCACTTGCTGACAGTTGAGGCACTGAGCTACAAATCTAACTATATCCTTCTTCATTCGCCTCCACCAATAGTGCTGCCTCAAATCCTGATACATCTTCGCGGCACCCGAATGGATGGAATACCGCAAACTATGGGCCTTTTCTAGAATAAACTCTCGCAGCCCATCAACATTGGGTACACAAATCCGACCCTGTATCCTCAATACCCCATCATCACCAATAGTCATATCCCTAGCATCACCGTACTGAACCTTGTCCTTGAGGACAAGCAAATTTGGATCATCATACTGCCACTCCCTAATACGATCAAATAAGGAAGACCGAGAAATCACTCAAGATAGAACCCGACTGGGCTCCGAAAGATCTAATCTCACAAACTGGCTTGCTAAGGCCTGAACGTCCATCGCCACAGACCTCTCAATGTTGGTAAATAAGCCAAACTCCCCAAACTCTCTGCCTAGCGACTCAAAGCATCGACCACCATATTGGCCTTGACCGGGTGATACAAACTAGTGATATCATAGTCCTTTATTAACTCTAACCACCTCATCTGTCGCAAATTTAGATCCTTCTGCTTGAACAAGTGTTGTATGCTCCGATGGTCAGTATAAATCTCACAAGGCACACCGTATAAGTAATGACGCCAAATCTTCAGGGCGTGAACAATGGCAGCTAACTCAAGGTCGTGAACAGGGTAGTTCTTCTCATGTATCTTCAATTGTTTGGACGCGTAGGCAAGCACCCTACCATCATGTATCAACAACACTCCGAGGACAACCCTCGAGGCATCACAATAGACCATAATAAGACCCCGAACCTGTAAGCAATACCAAAATTGGGGTTGTGGTCAAAGCTGTCTTGAGCTTCTGAAAGCTCGCCTCACACTCCTCCATCCACTGAAATGGAGCACCCTTCTGGGTCAACCTGGTCATAGGGGCTGCAATCGACGAAAACCCCTCCACAAAACGACGGTAGTAGCCCGCCAAGCCAAGGAAACTACGGATCTCGGTAACTAAGTATGGTCTGGGCCAACTCTGCACGACCTCTATCTTCTTCGGATCCACCTGAATACCCTCACTTGATACCACGTGGCCTAAGAATGCCACTGAATCCAACCAAAACTCACATTTTGAGAACTTAGCATATACCTTATTCTTTCTCAAAGTTTGAAGACCAGTCCTCAGGTGTTGCTCATGATCTTCCCGACTCTGGGAATACACCAGAATATCATCAATAAAGATAATGACGAACGTGTCAAGATACGGCCGGAACACATTGTGCATCAAATGCATAAAGGTTGTTGGGGCATTGGTCAGCCCAAGTGACATAACAAGTAACTCGTAATGACCATACTGAGTCTTGAAAGCAGTCTTCATCATATCTGGCTCCCGAATCTTCAACTTATGGTAACCTGAGCGCAAATCAATCTTAGAAAACACCTGTGCGCCTTGAAGCTGGTCAAACAGATCATCAATATGAGGAAAAAGATAACGGTTCTTCACTGTAACCTTGTCCATCTGGCGATAATCAATACACATATGCATAGAACCATCATTTTTCTTCACAAACAAGACATGAGCACCCCAAGGTGATACACTAGGCCGAATAAAACCCTTATCAAGCAATTCCTATAACTTATCCTTCAACTCAGGAGGAGCCATACGATATGGAGGAATAGAAATGGGCTGAGTGCCCGGTAATAGATCAATGCCAAAATTAATATCTCTATCAGGAGGCATGCCTGGAAGATCAATTGGAAACACATCGGGAAAATCCATACTACTGGGACTGAATCAACTTAAGGGGTATCAATACTGATATCTCTCACATAAGCTAAATACGCGTCACACCCCTTCTCAACCATACGCTGAGCTTTAAAAAAAGAAATAATTCTACTAGGAGTGTGATTTAAAGTACCCCTCCACTCAACACGCGGTACACCTGGAATAGCCAGCATCACGGTTTTGGCATGACAATCAAGAATAGCATATTGGGGTGACAACCAGTCCATGCCCAAAATAATATCAAAATCAACCATGCTGAGTAATAATAGATCGACTTTGGTCTCAAAACCACTAAGAGTAACCAAAGAAGACCGATAAACGCGGTCCACAACAAAAGAATATCCCACATGAGTAGAAATATAAACAGGGGAACTCAAAGAATCCTGAGGTACGCCCAAATGCGGAGCAAAATAAGAAGACACATAAGAGTAAGTAGAGCCTGGATCGAATAGAACTGATGCATCTTTGTGGCAAACCAATATAATACATATGATGACAGAATCGGAGGCAACAACGTCAGTAAGGGCAGGAAGGGCATAGTATCTATCCTAGCCTCCCCCTCTAGGGCGACCTCTACCTACCCGACCTCCACCTCTAGCTGGCTGAGTAGGTGGGGTAGCAACTGGAGCTGTAACCATAGCTTGAGAACTTTGCAGGGCACACTGTGGCTAATAAGTCTGTGGAGGTGCATCCCTCCCAAGTTTGGGGCAATCCCTCACCATATGGCGTGTGTCACCACACTCAAAACAAGCTCTGGGAGGACGTGGTGGTTGTGACTGGCTAGGGCCAGGTCTGCTGGACTGACTTCTAAAAGCACCCCGCATAGGAGGCGCGCTAAATACCAGTGGTGCGTAATAAGGCTCCTGAGGTCTAGGAAGAGCTAGAGCACTACTGGCTGCTAGAAGAGATGAATGAACAGGGCGACTCATATAACCCCTACCATGATGACCTACAGCTGCAGTACGGGCACCAGAATAATGGCTCGACTCTCGAGACCTTTTGGCCTCCCTCTCCTCTCTCTCCCTAGCATGCATACCCTCGATCCTCATAGAAATACTCACCACCTGCTGATAAGAAATATCCATCTCTAACTCACGAGCCATGCTAGTTCTGATGTTGGGAATTAGGCCCTTAATAAACCGGCAAACCCTCTCATGAACAATAGAAACCAAGGCTGGCACATGCCTAGCCAAACTGGTGTAATGGACAGCATACTCTGAGACAGTCATAGCACCCTAGTGCAAATGCTTAAACTCTACACGCCATGCGTCCCTGAGGCTTTAAGGAACATACTCTCTTAGGAACAAATCTGAAAACTGAGTCCAAGTCAATGAAGCAGCCTCATCTGGATTATCTAACTCATAGGTGCGCCACCACTCATAGGCAGCTCCTCGAAGCTGGAAGGTAGTGAAAGAAACCCCCCTCGATCCTGAGATACCCATGGTACGGAGAATACGGTAACACTCATCAAGAAATTCCAGAGCATCCTCTGATGCTAGACCACTAAATACAGGGGGCTTGTACTTCTTGAACCTCTCAAGCCTCAACTACTCATCCTTAGAAGTCGTTGCCTTGTCCTCGGGATGAACTAGCACTGCAGGCGGCACAAGAATAATCTCAGGGACCTACTTAACATGCACTTGCTGCTCAGGAGTGCGGGAAGCAGGGGTCTGTGCTCCTCTCCCGGCCTGAGACGTAGCTGCAGCAAGGGGAAGCAACCCTGCCTGAGCCAAGGTGGTGTACATGCTCATGAACTGTGCCAAAGTCTCCTGAAGAGCTAGAGTAGTAGTAGTAGCAGTAGACGTGTCAGGTGCCTGGACTCCAGCTGGATCCACTGGTGGTACCTCAGTGGCAGCTCGCTCAGGTGCTCTGGCTGCACCACGTGTGCATCCTCGGCCTCTACCCCGGCCTCGGGCTCTAACAGCTGCAGTAGGGGGCGCGGGTGCTTGATCATATCGAGTAGCACGTGTCCTCACCATCCGTGAGAGGATAGAAGCTAGGAGTTTAGAATTATGATGTCAAAATATCGCACGACAAGGAAATAAAATGAAGTGGAAATTTTCCTAACAGTTACATAGCCTCTCGTAGATAAGTACAGATGTCTCTGCACCGATCACCGAGACTCTAATAAACCGACTTGTGATCTGTGACTCCTATGAACCTAGAGCTCTAAAACCAACTTGTCACGACCCCGATTCACCTTCCGTGAACCATCGTGACGGTACCTAGTCTCTATGACTAGGTAAGCCTAAATTGCGGAAGATAACCAAAACTTACGGAAGTAAAAAAACAATTTAAAAGTAGAAATAAGGCAATAACAGTGTTTAAATGTGCCGCTCGACATACACCATATATAATTCTCAAAACCAATATCCAAATCCAAGACCCAGAAACCCACGAATCACAAGCTAAGAAAAAGAAATACTACATAACTCTAACTCCGGAATTTGTCTAATAAGAACAGAAAGTAAAGAAGGGCTAAAAAATAAAAGGCAGGAATAGAAAGGGACTCCTCGGTCTGCGGACGCGACAGATCAACCTCGAATTATCTTAGTAATCGCCTCCCTCAAATATGGTAGGCCTGAGTAGAAGTACCTAGATTTGCACATGAAAACATGTGCAGAAGGGGCATGAGTACACCACAGCGGTACTTAGTAAGTGCCAAGCCAAACCTTGGTTGGGTAGTGACGAGGAAGGTCAGGGCCCTACTGAGGTTAAATACAATATAAGGGTTCACATTGTGAAATAAAACAGTATAAATAAGTGCAACAGTAAGAACTAACATAGAATTGACAGAACAACAACAACTAGAACAGAGACAAAACAAGCCATGGAAAGAAATACAGCTCAACACAGAGATAACAACCGGGGCACCTTCCAGGATACCGTCCTATAGTCCTTATTACAACTGTCCAATGGATCTCCCGGGATACCGTCCCGTAGTCCATCATATATATGTCCGAAGGATCTCCTGGGATCCCGTCCCGTAGTCCAACTATAAATGCATGGGAATCTACTGGAATCCCAATCCGTAGTCCCAAATGTAAATACCCAGATTGGGGGAATCTACCAGTTGCATTCCCGTTGTTCCATATAACTGTGCAGGGGGATCTACCAGAATCTAACCCGTAGTCCCAAAGTAAATGTGCAGGGGGATCTATCGGGAATCTAACTCGTAGTACCCACCTAAACAGACAAGGGGGAGATACCGGAATCCCACATCCGTAGTCCCAAAATAAATACACAGCAGCAGCAGGAAGATAAACAGAAATAGCGAAATTCATATTAAGGCAATAAGTGATTCTAGCCTAGCATGTTGCACATAATTCAAGTAAGG
Source organism: Nicotiana sylvestris (assembly GCF_000393655.2). Lineage (NCBI taxonomy): Eukaryota > Viridiplantae > Streptophyta > Magnoliopsida > Solanales > Solanaceae > Nicotiana > Nicotiana sylvestris. The sequence continues at coordinate 106,616,611 of NC_091059.1, read as the reverse complement.
TAGGTTAAATCAAATGAATCAATTAAGTCACTCAGATATGCTTTCCTAAGCTAACAACGGGCTTAATAGTGCAAGTAATAGAAACAAGAAAGGAAACATACTAGTAAGTACTTAAAGAAAACTGGATTTCCAACAATTAGCACAAGTACGCACTCGTCACCTCACGTACAAGGCATTTCAATTACCAAATATAGCAATCCTAAGGGGAAAGTCCCTCACACAAGGTTAGACAAGCCACTTACATCGAACTGGCGCAAAATCAACCAAACACCACGTCTTTGCCATGAGTACTCGACTCCAAATGGCCCAAATCTATTCAATTCAATTGCATAGTATAAATAACACTTCAAGTAACTGATTCTACAATTAAATGCTAACCTAATACGCGAAATTATGTAAAATGACCAAAACGCCCCTCGGTCCCATGTCTCGGAATCGAGTGAAATTTATATTTTCAGAAACCTCGTACTCTCATGAGTCTATACATAATAAGAACACTAAAATCAGAGTCTAAATGACCCCTCAAATCCTCATATAAAGGCCTCTTAAACTCAAGCCCTAATTAACCATTTTTCCCAAATTTCTCACCACTAATTTGGTCTTTAATCACATAAAAACTAGTTATGAAGTCAAGGATGTTACCTCCAAGCGATTCCCTTCGAATCCTTCTTCTATCTCCTTCAAAGAGCTCCAAAAACGATTAAAAATGGTGGAAATAAAACCCCAAGTCGTGGAACCCCTTTTAAAATAATGCCCAGCAGTTTTCGCATCTGCGGTCATGGGACTGCATCTGTTCTCCCGCTTCTGCAGAACAAGTGTCACATCTGCGACTTTCTTTTAAGGACCAACTTTCGCATCTGCGGAACTCTAACCGCAAGTGCGGATCCGTTTCTGTGAACATTTCACCGCATCTGCAGTTCCTGAGGAAATTCCCAAATTCCGCTTCTGCGGTCCCATAAGCCGCTTATGGGGCTCCGCATCTGCGGTCCCCAAATCGCATATGCGAAAATGCCAGAAGACCAGCTGCTGCAGCGACTTCAACTCCGAAATTTCCTCCGTCAACCATCCGAATTCATCTCGAGGCCCCCGGGACCACAACCAAAGGCATCAACATATCCTAAAACCTTATTCAAACTTGTACCAATCTTCAAAACACTTCAAACAACATCAAAACAACCAAAACACCTCGGATTCACGCCTAAGTTTCTAAAATCTTCTGAATTCTGCTTTTGATCAAAAACCCAACCAAAACACGTCCGAATGACCTGAAATTTCGCACACACATCTCAAATGACACAACAGATCTACTGCAACTCTCGGAATTCCATTCCGACCCTCGGATCAAAACCTCTCTATCAAACGGAAAGCTAACAGAACCGAAAGCTAACAACCTCTCTATCGAACCGAACATGCTCCTAACACCAAAATCACCTAACGGAGCAAACAGAACCATCAGATTTCCATTTTGAGGACGTTTTCACACTGTTTCGACTACGGTCAACTTTCCAACACTTAAGCTCTCATTTAGAGACTAAGTGTCCCAAAACTCCCCGAAACTCAAAACCGAACATCCCGACAAATCACATTAGTAGAAATAAACTTGGGGAAAGCAGTTAATAATAAATCGGGGCGTTAATTCTTAAGACGACTGGCCGGATCGTCACACATTTAGGGTTGGGTAATCACCTTAATAGTTGGAATATGAATTTTTGAACATGTATTGATTAGTTTATACACTATTTCATTAGTTTTGGATTGTTCCGCACCGAATTGAGGGTTTGAGCATAATCTTGGATCGGAAAGTGGGCTTCGGAGCGAGGTGAGTCTCCTTTCTAACCTTGTAAGAGGGAATTATCCCATAGGTGAATTAACTGGTTATGTACTCCTATTTGTGGAGGCTACGTACACACAAGGTGATGAGAGTCCGTGCGTAGCTACTATTATGCATAAGTCCGGGTAGTTTAGAACCCAAAAGCATGCTCTACTTGTAATATTTGGAATCTTGTTGTCGATTTAAAATGCTTAAATCATATTGAATTGGTAAATGAATTTCTATAGGAATTAAACATCATTTTCATGACCGTTAAAGAGAATTGCTATTTCTTTGGGTAATTGATTTTCCCTAATGAAGTCTTGATTGACTACTTGAATGCGTGTTTCTATGTATACCGGCGTCGCATATATGATTCACGAGTGAGGTGATTGTTTATTTATATTTGACCGCGTCACATGTATTATTTGTGAGCGGGGTAATAGATGCATCTATAGTTCGCGCCATTTGACCCTCTGGCAGTGCATAGTTTAAATATTTATTGGATCGGGCCATACGACCTCGACATAATTTGTGCATGCTTGTATTTTTTGCCTTGAAATTCATAGATGTTGATATTTATTTCTCCCTGGCCTGAGATAGTCTCTTTCAGTGTATTGTATTTACTTCTTGTCCAAATCTGTATTCCGGACAGTTATTGTACTTCATTTGTTTTTCTAGTGATTGCTCATGCACTTGTGACACCGGGTTCTGGGATGATTATGGGATATTTAATATTAAAAGTTGTAAACATTTTTATTTATTCAGTGATTATTACCTTTTTACTAGTTAAATAAAAGGAAATTGTGGTTCCTAAAATATTAAAATGAGAGTTTAATTAATTACTCAATATTGGCTTGCCTGACCGAGGTGTCCGGCGCCATCACGACCTTTGATGGATTTTGGGTCATGACACCTTTCATAATAACACGAGGTACAAGAGGTTTTTTTATTCTTGTTGCATCTTCTTCAGTAGTCTTCCAAAATCTCATAAGCTTGGACACCTTCAAAACCTGACTGAATAGGTAAGGAAGAAGTTGCAGTATCTTGAGGTTTAGAGCATTTTGGAATAGATGTCATTACAGGAGCAACACCTATGGACTCATTAACATACTCGGAAGTTAATTTATGAATCTGACAATCAATCTAAGAGTCATTTATCTCAATTTCATGATCTGGTATCATATCAGTTGATGATTTTTTATAAACCTCTACAGCTGGAACATATTCATTGAATGACTCTTTAGACATCTTACTACACGGAATATCTTCATTTGTTGTTTGTTTACAAAGCTCAGCTGTTAATTTATGAGCCTTTGAATCACACATTTTTAACCACTTATCTTCATCTGGAATTCCAACATCAACAAAACCAGATACTACATAAAAAATACATTAATATGTCAGAAAAATCCAAATAATTTTTTTGAATATACAACTTTATGTTTCAATACTAGAAGTCCCTTCTTTTATCGATTCTAAATTAAAATCTTCTAATTTCTCATGTTCATTATTGACATCATGTTCTTTGATATCATGTGGATTTTCTGCAGAACCAGAAATTGAAGCATTAAAAATAGTATATTTTATACTCATCGCCTAAATTATACTGATCCAGTAGATAAAACTGCACAACATTTATTTAAACATCACACTTCCAATATAATATACAGTATACTAGTATACCTTTTTTGTTTTCATTGATTGCATCCTGGTTCCGATCACTATCACCTTCTACATCTTTTTACACATCTGCATTGTGCTGATGCTACATCAAAAAATTTAAATAAAATGATATTTGATTTAAAAATGCCAAAAAAGGAAATAATGAAACAATAAGTACTAGTATACCTGTAACGTGCTCTTCTTCATTGAATCAATTGAACTGAACACCTCAATAAATTTCTTAGCAAGATAATTTTTTGAATCCACTAGTTCATCCTTGTATTCCTTCTTTAATAATGATACTTCTTTCTTCAATTCAACTTGGCCATTTTGCAAAATCTTAAACTGAATATACTACTCACTATCTTTAGGTGGTGGGTCAACAGAGGATTTACCTATACTTTGATGTTTGTTATGAATATTCTCCACAACCTTTTTCTCCAAATCATTTGCAGTTTCATTTTTCATTTTTGATTTTTCAGGTGTAGAATCAACAAGGTCATTATTTGCTACCATAACTTTAAAATACATTTTTAATTTTCCACTTGTAGAACTGACATAGACATTGTCTATCATCTGCTTCTCCAAATCATTAGCATCAATACTTTTCATTTTTTATGTTTCATTAGCAGCTTTCCCCTGCTTCTTCAAATTATTACCATCTTTCTCCTTCTTCTCCAAAACATTAGAAGCTTTTCGCTGCCTTTTTGCATTCATATTAATCATTATTTTTTACTGTCGTTTTAAACTATCAGTGGATGATCAACAAAATCATCATCTGAACTAAGGTGCTTCTGATTAACATTATCCACCATCTCATTCTCAAGAGACATATTCCTTAAATTCAACTATATAAACATACATTTTACTAAAATTTATTAACAAAATTAACAAAAGTAATTTTTAATACATTTGAAAACAAAAAAGATATTAATTTACCTTCTCAGAAGGTAAGCCATAGAGCTTGTCATTTAACTCCTCAAATTTCAGCTGTTGTGTAACCTTTCATCTAAGAATTTGTGGAGATGTATTTTGACACTGAACAACAACAAAATTATGCAAATATCCAAAATATTCATAGAACCATATCTGAATAGCATAAGAGAATCCTGAAATTCAAATAATATTGTTGCTGCTTATCCAAAATACCTGACATTGTTCTCACTGTTTCCTCATATACATCTATTCCCCATGGAAAACTATTGTAATCACCATCATCAACCAAGTCCAAGTACTTCCTATCAACCAGTTTTGTGTTCTTAATAGAAAAGAGGAATGAATTTATAATAAATAGCACTGCCATCTTAATAGCATCTTCATCAGACTCAAATGTTTTTGTAAGAAAACAATCCATAAGGTATTCTTTAGAAACAGAAGGGTAATCCACAAAGTACTTTCCAATTGAACGATTATTCTTTTGTGTAGCTTCACTACAAAGTTGTAAATCACCGGTACATTTTAATCCACTCACACAAGCAAACTCAACCAAACCAAAACGTAGCTTAACCCCATTGACAAGAAAAGTCATTTCGTTCGCTTTCCCTTTTTCTACCTCCTTGGTTAACAAATAGTATACTAATTGTGTTTGCAGTTTTATACTAGGCAAATTCAACAATTAGCCAAAGCAAGTTGACTTAAAAAGTTCAAGTTGTGTTGTTGATGATTTTGTTTTCAAATTGCTAACAATCTCAGAACTGAAGTTACTGCCAAATTTTGGTCTATCACTTGCACTAAGTTGCAATATAATACACACACATATATAAGTATATCACATGGGTATACATTATACAAAGTATCTATCATAAATAAGGTGTAATATAATTTACCTTCCAATATGATTTGGAATGTCTTCTCTGATGAATAATTGATTCAGAAACCTTCCTTTTTTTGTAGGCTTTATATTATTTTGAGAAATATCAACTTCTGGTTCCTTGGCACTTTTAGAACCACTAATTTCGCATTCCTTAGCACTTTGAGAACGTGTTATTCTAATACTAGTTGTCCCAGAGGTATTCGAAGATGATCTAGAGGTATTTCGTGCTTTAGCCCTTTGTAAACGCGTTTGTCCTAAACAAACAGCTTTTGTTCCGCTTGATGATGATGATTCTCCAACTGCAAGCGCACTTGGAGCATCTTTCATATAAGATTCTGCCATTGTAGGACAATGATATTCAATATCCATAACAAAATCAGAAAATTCTGATGACATGAGATTGGATGAATAGGTTTTTTACGCTTGAGAGAGTGCTTTCTACCAATACAACATCAACAATTCTCACTCGAAATTAAACTTGAAATTTAAAAAATTAAAGTTCGGGAATATCCAATTAAACCCTAATGGTTGTGTATTTTGAAATTCGAGGTAATATATGTGGGACACACGAAATATAAACATACACTTTAGGGAAAGGCGCATCGTTTGCAAAACTGATATAGACTCTAGTATACTAGATCAGTATAATGCTGTAAAATTATGAAATCCGACTTACTATCCATAAAATATAGACTCCTAAGAAATGAGTGAAAATATAATTATTATTGTAACACATCTCCCAACGTATAATATAATTTGTGGTTAAATGCATAAAAGACTGAACGCAATGGTTATGTAAAGTACTGGAATTCAGACGAAATGATTCACAACTCCAAATATATAATATAATTTGTGGTTAAAAATGCATAAAAGATTGCACCTAATGGCTATGTAAAGTACTGGAATTTAGGATAAAAAATCTGGATTGTGCACATCCAATATAAAAAACTGGACATTATGGTTTCGCATGATGTATCTCCAACATAAAATACAGGAAATAAAATTTTAAATTATTTAACTCAAGCAAATTATCTTAGAATGGGCATCTAAGGACAATGTACCATATAACGATTACCTATACAGGTTTTGGCACGTTTAAGTGAATATTTGATACAAGTACAAACTTGGCTGGGCAAAGCAAGTACTTCAGTGCTTAAAGCGTGAAGCGGCTTAACAAGAACACACCATCAAATATATAATCTCCAATACTTACAACTTTATTCCAATCAATAAATCGGTCAAATTTAGGATAAGAAATAAAAGCAGGTATATACCAAAATTCATCATTTGTAACGACCCGATCGGTCGTTTCGAGAGTTTTAGCCCCCAATTTTCCTATTTCTGCTTCTTTTTGTGTGGTTCGGCTCTTTTTTGTTGTGTTGAATTGATTTTCTCGGGTTCAGAATGATTGTAGAGAGAAATGAGACACTTAGTCTCTTAAGTTGATTATAAAGTTGGAAGAGTCAACCGGATGTTGACTTGTGAGTAAATGATCTCGAAAATTGGTTTTTATGATTCAAATAGCTTTGTGAGGTGATTTGGGACTTAGGAGCGTGATCGGAATGTTTTTTGGAGGTTCAGAGTAGATTTAGGCTTGAATTAGTAAAATTGAATTTTTTGGTTGACAGTGGAGATTTTGATATAGGGGTCAGAATGGAATTTCAGAATATGGAGTAGGTCTGTTGTGTCATTTGTGGTGTGTGTGCAAAATTTTAGGTCATTCGGACGAGGTTTGATAGACTTTTTTATCAAAAGCAGAATTTGGAAGTTTTGGAATTTCTTAGGCTTGAATTCTATGATGATTTGATGTTTTGATGTTGTTTGAGTGTTCCAAAGGTTGGAACAAGTTGAATGATGTTATGGGTTATGTTAACATGTTTTGTTGAGGTTCTGAGGGCCTCGGGTGAGTTTCGGGTGGTTAAACGGATCAAATTCTTGTTTTGGAAGTTGCAGATTTTCCTTCAGGTCCGTTGCAGACATTTTGTTCTTCGTGATCGGGTAGAAGGGTCCGCAATTGCGTAGGATTATTTGGGGGTAGAGGTAGAGTTGTTCTATGTAATCGCAGAGGTAGGGTTGCGATCGCGTATGTGTATGAAGCTGTGCTTCGCGAACGCGTGGTCAGAGTCACGTTCGCGTAGGAGAAAGTGATCTGAAGAAGGGCTGAGGTGATTGCTCTACGTGATCGCATAGGTCTGTGTGGTGTAGCTTCATGATCGCATGGAGTTTATTGTGATCATGTAAGGTTAAATAAGGGCAGACAGTTTTTGTGTTTTGCGATCGCGAGGCATTTTCTGCGATCGCGATTAAGGAATTAATGCCTAGGAAGAATGTTTAAATAGCCATCTTTGCAAATTTTAGGCCATTTCTCACCATTGTTGGCCGGATTTGGAGCTTTTAGAGAGGGATTGAAGAGGGAATCAAAGGGAAACACTTGGAGGTATGATTTTTGAACTCAATACTCGATTCTATGGTGATTTCTACCTAATTAGACATGAAATATATGGGATTTAAAGCCTAAAATTGGGGATTTAGGGCTAGAAATTAGAGACTTTGATTTAAGGATTTGAGGGGTCGTTTGTTGTCAGATTTTGATGTATTTGATATGTATGAACTCGTGAGAATGTAAGGGTTCTAGTTTTGTTATTTTTGTCGGAATCCGAGACATGGGCTCGGAGGTCGGGTTTGGCCAATTTCGGGATTTTTAATGTAAATTGGTTATTTTTGAGTGGGATTTGTTCCTTTAGCATATATTGATGGTTATATACTTATTTTGGTTAGATTCGGGGCATTTGGAGGCCGAATCGAGAGGCAAAGGTGTCGCGGGCTAGAGTTTGGCTTGCCTTGAGGTAATAACGCTTCCAAACTTGGTTCTAAGGGTTCGAAACCTCGAACTACGTGTTCTATGATTGTTGTTGAGGTGACGCAATGCCAAGTGATGGGCGTGTGAGCGTGCACTAGGATAAATGCAGCCTGGATCATTCCATGGCACCGCTTAGTGACTCTTTTATGTTTTTATCTGTGTTGTAATTATGTGATTAAGTTAATGAGTTGCAAATCATGCTAATTATCATGTTAAGGTTTTACGCCAACAATGTTGAAACCCGAGAGGTCGTTTCTTGTTGTCATGTCATTAGCTTCATTTATATTCTATACCCAGTCCTGTTCATGCATATTATATCATGCCTCAGTCTCGATTACGACTATTTGACATATCATATCATTGTTCGGGCTTGTATCATGACATTTTAAGCCCTAGTGTGTGAGACTGTGGAGTATTGACTAAGTGAGGCCGAGAGCCTGATATTGATTTGTCACGCCCCGACCCTGGGGGCAAGATCGGCGCCCAGTGCCTCACCTATCGTTATGTACCAACTTGCAACTAAGGGACTCTGGATATATGATGTCATAATTTGACCATGGGCCACATTGCAAGATAACTGCGAATGCTGACTAAATGTCAATATAAAACTGGGCCAACAAGGCTATCATAACTATTACAGCTGACAAACCAACAAAATATACATACAAGGCCTGCAAGCCCAACATATCGCACTGACTGACAGGATATGTCTACAAGCCTCTACTGATGGATATACTATGATCGGAACAGCTCCCCGACCTACTTATAACATATATACATATATATACAAGATTTACTTAAGGTTCTAGACCCGAAAACTCTGAAAGGCATGGAGCTTACCGATCAAGCTGAACTCAGGCAACACTTATTGAAGAGGCCTACACGTCTGTCTGTCTGACTTGCATGCATGAAATGCAGCAGCCCTAGAAAAAGGACGTCAGTACAAAATAATGTACTGAGTATGTAAGGAAATATATTGAAAGCTGAAACTGAACTGATAATATAATAACTGCGAGTAGATAGAACTCAAAGATAATTTGAAGATATGCTTACCTGTTGATACTAACTCAACTCGCTTAATATAGTTAGTAAAATAGTTGTCCGGCCCTATAAGACTTGGTATATATATATATAACTGCTCTGCCGTAGTAGGCTTGCTCATAGGCGCTCGGCCATACTAGGCTCTGTATCTCGACCAATTGGGCCCGCTCATAAGCGCTCGACCATAGTAGGCTCGGTATATGACTTACCATCTAATCAGAGGTTGCCCAATAGAGGCCTGCCTATAGATTATAGCTCGATGGTAATGAAAATACTTTTAATACCGTATATATATAAACGCTCTACTCTTTTGACCGGAAGAAGGAAATATTTAACTGAATATGCAGTCCCAATAAGAAGAATATGATAACTTACAAAACTAGGAAAATATATGTAATTTGCGAGACTAGCAAAATATACGTAAGTTCCGGGATACAATTTTTTTCTCTATGTGTCGTTATCAAACTTGTGTAATTACGATATCATGTTAAAATGAAGGAAAAACTTAGCCTTAACATACCTGGACCGATTCTCTTGAAAGTTCCTCTAACACACGTCTTTTGTGACGAACACGTAACAGCGGATTAAAGCAGGGAAAAATCCGTATGATATTCTTGAGAAGGATTGCACTGTATTCTATTAGAATTGCCAAATCCCGTTACTATTACGTAGTATAATTTTGTATGAAATCGCACGTTTTTTAGTTATTGAAGATCCATGAAAACTCATGTTTCTGAAATTTTTGAAAGCTCACCTTGAAATGGAATGAAGCTCACGTTTTTTGAAATGAAATGGAATTGAGCTTTACGTTGAAATGAAATGAGCTCACATTCAAGAGTTTCCAAGAATGATTTCTCTCTAGTTTCAAATGAATTCTCTTAATGTCTTTCTAGGCCCCACTTGACTTTAATGCTCAAAAAGACTACTTGTCAGAAAGTGTGACACTAATCTATAATATTCATTAGTCATACTATCCTTGATTGTCATGATCCCATGTGGACAAGACCATTATTACTCTTACCCACTTAATTGGGTAATATCCTGTTATCCGGTAATTAATCCATTATACGCAAAATTAAGAATTATTCCCACTTACTTAAAATATTTCTCACTTTTCACATTCCTTATATACCTTACTACAATGGTCATGTAGTACCTTGTATGGCACTAGTCCATAAATATGGATATTTTAGCTCGGGCCGTATTTTACTCCAAAATGACAAACTTTGACCAAAATTTATTTTCTTTGACTTGCTTCCCCTTTCATCTTCACGAATTTACTCATCACTTGTGTGAAATAGCATAATCCTTATAATCTCCAAATAATGTTTTACTTGGACTGATGTCAATTACCTTACGATAAATTTAACGTACAATACTGCAGGGTGTAACATTGTCATGACTTATTACTGCAAAGTGTAATATCATCGCAATGTAATATTGCTGGGTGCAATACTGTTGTAACTTATTACTGCGAAGCGTAACATCATTGTAATTTAATACTTCAAGATGTAACATCATCGTAATATATTACTGCAGAGGGTAACATCATCGTAATATATTACTGTAAAGCATAACATCGACGTAATAATGTGAGGCGTAACATTATTCCCCCTTTAGAACATTCGTCCTCGAATTTTGACTGATGCACTTATTATTTTCATAACTTATATCTTCCGAATACTTTAGAACTTCTCTTTCCATCTAGGCGACTATTTTATGAATAAGTCCAAAGTCTAGGGCATTCCCCCCTTAGGCCTCCTTCTCACACCACAACTTGTAGTCGGTATCCTTCTAGTCTCGTAACTGTTGCTACCTTTCACATACAACCTGTATGATTTTGACTTTAAAGGTGCCGAATCTCTAGGCTTTATATATAGATCGTGATAAGATGTCCCTTTGCTCATCTATGAGTATATTGAAGTTCTTTGCTCGGTACATTGTTGAATTTACGAATATTGCTATATCTTATCGCATAAGTCCGTTTAGCCATCCGTATGAATTTACTACCATAACTCTTACTTTAATTTATTGTTGATAAGGTCCGCTACCAAATCCCAGCTTACTCTCGCTGCTTATTCCATATGTATAAATTTATGTCCTTTAATGCTTCCTCATTATTGCTCATCTTTAGAATGATGGCCTATTATCATCTCATACTTTGTGACTTTTGTCCATCCATTGTTGATTTACCTCAATATTGATCTACAATATACCACTGATAACTTGAAACTTCTTAGTAATACTTTGCCACTAAGGCTTACGTTACATCAAGGAATATTCGAAGTGATTCCCATAATTGTATTTCATAGTGTCTCAATGTGATTCACCATATGGGGGGTATCCTAATTTCGTGCCGCCAGCGAAATCTTTTCTCCTTCTCTTCTTTTTTTTCAAATCATTATTCAAACGAAGGCCCAAACATCATCTTTATCTGTCACGATTATACCCTCATTTAATTACCAGGTCAGCATTTCATTCCTTCTAAATGTTATTAATCTTAGACTCCTTTGAGTTCATTCAGGCTATACTGAACTCTCAATAACTTAGAGAAACCATTACCTCTCTTGTTTCCATGGACTAAATCTCGAGGACTTATCCATGCTCATCACCTTTTCACTTGCCTTTCCTCATCCTTACTCATGTTTCATTAAAACTTTGTCGCTCTACCATACTTTAGCTTGCGACTTTTACATATCCATTTATACTACTCGCAACTTTCCTTCAACTTTCTTGCACCATAGATTTCCTTATGTTATTTTGGAACGTCAAGCGAGACATCACATCATCTCCAACTTTTCTCTACTCTCGTAAATAGATCTCTCAATATTTAGAAACCATAGGGTGGAAGACATGTCGACGATGCCGCTATCACTCCTGGTTATTGGATCCCCGTGCTTATAGCCTTCTATCCGAAGTATGGACTATTCACGATCTTCTTCCTGACCTCCCTTCCACCTAGGTGTAATTCACGTACATAACTTGAAGCTCTATTATAATACTCACACCTCTGCAACATACACAATCCGATGGGAGCTTTGTACTGACTTCTTTTGAGACTGGTACTTCTTCTAACTGGCTTTCTTGTAGAACCATTATAGATTATGGTTGTTGTGTTATTTCTCTTGAACATCTGATATTACGAGTGATTCTGTCATGTTCTCAAGCACAACTTCTATAATTTTTCTAGGTCCAATAATCAGACTCCTAATTTACTTGGGTGATGTAATTCTTTAGCTTCCTCTTCCTTCCGATCAGCCTTCATGTAGGCTTAAGCTATCTTCCGATATGTGGCTCATGGTATCAGTTATTACCTTAGCCTTATATGGGCGTTACGGAATATCCATAATACAAATTTCTAACAATTCAATCCTTTGTCTATGCTTGGGCTCAATTATTCTTTTTAACTTATACCGGAGTCTTCTATGACTGTATGATTGCCAATAAATATAATGCTCCAAAATCTTGAGTGTATCCATAACGTACTAATGCTAGATCATTGATCGAATAATTCCTTTCATTCCATCTCATCCTTCTTTAAACGTGTGCAATTACTTTTCCTGGTCTTTCTATGTCACGACCCCGGTTCGCCCTCCGTGAACCGTCATGACGGCACCTAGTCCCTACGACTAGGTAAGCCTAAATTGCGGAAAATAAACCATTTTGCAGAAGTAAAACAATTTAAAACAGAATTAGAGTAATAAGACAATGTTTAAAGGTGCCTCTCGGCATACACAATATTTAACTCTCGGAAACCAATACATATCTGCAAGACCCAGAAACCCATGAATCACAAGCTAAGGATCACTACACAGTACTCTAACTCCAGAATATCTAACAAGGAAAAGAAATACAGAAGGGCAAATGTTTAAAAGCTAGAATAGAGAGGGACGCCTCAAGGGTGATAGGACTAAGTCGCAGTACCTGGATCTGCACATGAAAAACATGCGTAGAAGGGGCATGAGTACATCACAGCGGTACTCAGTAAGTACCAAGCCTAACCTCGGTCGGGTAATGATGAGGAATGTCAGGGCCCAACTGAGGTTAAACAAAATACAAGTTATAATAGTGTAGAACAAGATAGTATAATTAAGTGCAACAGTAATAAATAACATAGAATCGAAAGAGCAACAACAACTAGAATTGAGGCAAAATAATCACGGAAAGGAAATACAACTCAACATAGAGATAACAACCGGGGTACCTTCTAGGATACCGTCATGTAGTCCCAATTACATCTATCTAGTGGATATCCCGGGTTACCGTCCCATAGTCCATCATATATATCCAAAGGATCTCCTGGGATCCCGTCCCGTAGTCCAACTATTAGTGCGCGGGGATCTACCAGAATCCTGATCTGTAGTCCCAAATATAAATACCTAGTATTGGGGGAATCTACTGGGTGCAATCCCATAGATCCATATAACTGTACAGGGGGGTCTACCGGAATCCGACATCCGTAATCCCAAATAAACACACAAGGGGGATCTACTAGAATCCCACATCCGTAGTCCAAATGTAAATACACAACAACAATAGGAAAATATTTAGAAATGGCAAATTTCATATTAAGGAAACAAGTAATTCTAGTCTAGCATGCTGCACAGAATTCAGGTAAGGCAGTTTGAGCAAATAAAGCAATTAAATCACTTAGACATGCTATCCTAAGCTACAACAGGCTTAATAGTGCGAGTAATAAAAACGAGAAAGGAAACATACTAGTAATTACTTAATGAAAATCGGATTTTCAATGATTAGCACAAGTACGCACTCGTCACCTTACGTGCAAGGCATTTCAATTACCAAGTATACCAAATCCTATGGGGAAAGGTCCTCCCCACAAGGTTAGGCAAGCCACTTACCTCGAACCGGCTCAATAATCAACCCGAAACTACGCTCTTGCCATGAGTACTTGACTCCAAATGACCCAAATCTATTCAATTCAATTGCATAATGTAAATAACACTTCAAGTAACTGATTCTACAAAGAAATTCTAAGCTAATATGCGAAATTATGTAAAATGACCAAAACACCCTTCGGACCCACGTCTTGGAATCGGGTAAAATTTACATTTTCAGAAATCTAGTACTCTCATGAGTGTATACATAATAAGAAAACTGAAATTGGAGTTCAATTGACCCCTCAAATACTCATGTTAAGGTCTCTTAATCTCAAGCCCTAATTACCCATTTTTCCCAAATTTCTAACCACCAGTTAGGTCTTTAATCATATATAAACAAGTTATGAAGTCAAAAATGTTACCTCCAAGTGATTCCCCTTCAATACCTCTTCAATCCTCTTCAAAAAGCTTCAAAATCGCCCACAAATGGAGGAACTTAGGCTAAAAATCGCGGTAGACCTTTTAAATCATTCTGCCCAGGCATTTAAATCCTTCTTCATGAACGCAGTCAAAGACTCGCATTTGCGAAGCACAAATTGACGTTGAACATTATCCCTTATTCGCAAACGCATCCCTTCTTCGCGAACGCGAATGCTCAGCTTCCTAGCCCATCGTGAATGCGACCCCTTTCTCGCGAACGTGTAGTTCAAAGACCCTAGCCCTTCGCGAATGTGGGATATCCCTCACGAACGAGAAGGCCAAACGTTCAGCTCCACATCCTAGCCCTTCGCTAATGTGAGGGTCCACTCGCGAACGCAAAGAACAACTGGTCTGCAACACATACAACAGTTTTCTGCAACTTCAAACATCATGAAATGGTCCGATTGACCATCCGAAACTCACCCGAGGCCCCCGGGACCTCAACCAAATATACCAACATATCCTATAACCTCATTCAAACTTGATACAACCTTCAGAATGCACAAAACAACATCAAAACAACTATTTCGCATCGGATTCAAGCCTAAGAATTCCAAAAACTCTAAAAATATGCTTTAGATCAAAACGTCTATCAAACCTCGTCCGAATGACCTGAAATTTTGCACACACGTCACATTAAACACTATGGAGCTACTCCAACTTCTGGAATTCCATTCCGACCCTCGGATCAAAAATCTCACTATCGAACTGGAAACTTCAAAAATTCAACTTTCGGTATTTCAAGCCTAAATTAGCTATGGACCTCCAAAACACAATCCGAACACAGCCCTAAGCCCAAAATAACCCAACAGAGATAACGAAACCATCAGATTTCCATTCCGAGTCCGTCTTCACACTGTTCTAACTACGGTCAACTTTCCAACACTTAAGCTCTCATTTAGGGACTAAGTGTCCCAAAACTCTCTGAAACTCAAAACCGAACATCCTGGCAAATCAAAATAGCAGAAATAAACTTGGGGAAAGCAGTTAATAGGGCATTGGGGCATAAATTCTTAAGACGACCGGCCAGGTCGTCACATTCTACCCCTTGTTGCGTGCATACTTAACTCATCCTAGTTCCCACACATGCCAAAAGTTTTGTGCAACTCATATAGTCTCGAATAATACCTTCGATCTTTCTCCCCGTTCATTAGCCACGGTAGGTGCCACTTTCTTTTGGAGGGCATACAATTTTTGTTGTGAGACTGTTTTTACATGACCATTTCTTTATTAGGTCATTGTGCTTAGGTTGAAGCCTTCTTACTCATTTCCTCAGCTAGTCCTTCACTATAGTACTTAGGGTGGATCCTCTGACTCTTGTAAAGATGCGAGCTTATTATATCGTATACTCGACGGACCTTCTACTGTCCTTCCTTGCCTATACTTATCCGTAGTTACTTATCTCTACGCCCTTGTGCTTGTGAGGTTACTTCTGGATTGATATTTTGACCATCTTCCTAGTGGCACTCTCTTTTATTTCCGTAACACTCATACAGTACCTTTTTAACTTCTCCAACTTCTATATGAATATATCTCAAGTATTACAATGTCATAACTACGGGGCTGAATTCTCCATGTTGTGGTTAACTACATTTATCTTGCATGATCTTGTGACGACCCGAAGGGTCATCACCGTAGTTCTTCCTTGTTCCGCGCTTTCGAGGCCTTAAAAAACTCGCTTTTAGTTGCCTCGATTGGCGTGCGTAGTTCGGACGTGTAGCCGGAAAGTTTTTATGTTTAAATATGTGAAACATTTGATGAATTTTGGTATTAATATGCATAATGTTGACATCGGTCAACATTTTGGGTAAACGGACCCGGACCTGTGATTCAACGGTCCCGGAGGGTCCGTAGAAAAATATGGGACTTGGGCGTGTGCCCGGAATCAAATTCTGAGGTTCCAAGCCCGAGAAATGAATTTTTGAAAGAAATTGTTATTCTAAAATTTGATATGAAAATTTGAAATGAAAAGGAGTTAGAAAATATAGGTATCTGGCTCGTATTTTGGTTCCGACACCCGGTACAAGTCTTAAATATGTGTTAAGCACTATCTGTAAAGTTTGGCTAAAAACGAACGTCATATGACGTGTTTCAGACTAAAAATGGAGAATTTGAGTTATGAAAGTTGAAGAAAAGAAAATCATGTGTTTGAGGCTTGATCCTATGTATATGATGTTATTTTGGCGATTTGATCGCACGAGTAAGTCCGTAAGATGTTTTTAAGGTTGTGTGCATGTTTGGTTTGGAGCCCCGAGGGCTCGGGTGAGTTTTGAATGGGGCCCGGGAGGTCTTGGACTTAAGAAAATGCAGGTTCAGGTGTTGCAGACACCAGCGCGGCCGCGGTCATTTCCGCGCGGTCCGCGATGCCTTTCTGTGCGGTCCGCGTGGCTGAGTCTGAGGGCTAGGGTTTCAGGTCAACCAGTGCGGCCGCGCACCAAAACAGTGCGGTCCGCGCTGGAAGGGTTCAGAGAAGCCCCAATTTTTCTCCCACTCGGCGCGGCCGCAACACATTTTTGTGCGGTCCGCGCCAGGTCCTCAGAAAGGTATACAAGTTCGGAAAATCTCAGTCATTTTTCACTTTTCAAAAACCCAAAACCTAAGAGGCGATTTTCCAAACAACTTTTCTTCTCCAAAACGATTGGTAAGTGATTTCTAACTTAATTTCTTTATTCCTTAACATCTTTTAACATAATTTCAACTTCAAATCAAAGATTTTCATGGGGAAAATTGGGTGTTTTGGGTAGAACCTAGGTTTTCTACAAATTGAGAAGTTGGACCTCAATTTGGGGTCCGATTTAAAAACAAATCATATATTTGGATTCATGGGGGAATGGGTAACCGGGTTTTGGTCCGAACCTCGAGTTTCGACCACGTGGGTCCGGGGGTATTTTTGACCTTTTTGGGAAAAACCTTGAAAAATCTATTTTCATGCATTGGGGATGATTCATTTAGTAATTATTAATGTGATTAAGTAACTTATGACTAGATTCGAGCGGATTGGTGGTGGAATCAAGAGGTAAAGCTATACTAGAAGCGTGAGTTGAGTTTGGAGCATTCGAGGTAAGTGTTTGTTCTAACTTTGGCTTGAGGGATTAGGATTTGGATATTATTTGCTACGTGTTAACTGTGGAGTACGGTGTATAGGCATGGTGACGGTTATCTATACACCGGAGTCTAGCATGACCGTGAGTCGTAGTTGCTTTTAAATTCGAAAGATGTGAAACAGTTGGGCTAATTACTTGCTAATATAATTATGAAGTGATAGTTGAGAAGCAGATGAGTTAAAGAAGGAAGTGTGGTATTTTTCCCTTGCCGGGACCTATTGTTGATTTGTTCTCCCTTGCTGGGATATTTAATCTTGTTGTATATTCCCTTTCCCCGATTGGTTGTGACTGATGATTGGGTGAGGAAGAGCGATTATGCACGAAGGGTCTTTCCATGCCATGTTTTGATAATAATGCACGAAGGGTCTTTCTGTGCCATGTCTCTAATTATTTGAGCACGAAGGGTCATTCCGTGCCTTGATGTGAGAGTTATGTGAGGAAAAGCACGAAGGGTGATGCCCGTGCACTATATTTGACAGTTTTGGTGAGAATTGAGAGTAAAAGCACGAAGGTTGGTGCCGTGCACCTGTTGATTCACTTGCTCTCTTTCATAGATGCTAATTATTCAGTTTCCATCTCTCTGTTCGTTGGTCTTATATCTAAATTGTTACACCCCGCAGCATGTCCCCTCCCTATTATCTGTTTAAATTCTGTATATCTTTCCGTTGTTGCACATATATCTGTACAGGTTATTTGAGGTAGGTCCGGTCTAGCCTCGTCACTACCTCGCTGGAGTTAGGCCAGGCACTTACCAGCACATAGGGTCGGTTGTGCTGATGCTACACTTCTGAGCCCTTTTTGTGCACAGATTCGGGAGTAGCTTACGGACTGCAGTAGCAGTAGACTGGGAGCGTGCCTTCAGTCCAGAGACTCCTAGGTAGTTCGCTAGCGTGTGTGGGCCCTGAGTCTCATCTATTTTATTTCTGTTTGTTTTCATTGTATCGAAGCAGACTCCTTATGTATTTTCTTTCAAACTCTTATTTGTAGTATCTTATAGTAGTCCGTGAGTATTGTGACACTAAATCTTGGGTAGATGATGATGTTAATTTTTCCGCATTTTCGTTCATTTAATATTAAATTAAGGCTTCCGCTTGAATTTATTGTTTTTATTATTATCTTGTTGAAAATTAGTTGAAAAGGTATGTTAAGGTTGGCTTGCCTAGCTCCGACAGTAGGCGCCATCACGACTCCCGACGGTGGGGAATTCGGGTCGTGACAGATCTGCGGATTTGTTTGTAACTTCTTGCCTAGTCGTGACTAGGCTCTTCCTGAATCAAATGCTAACTACTCATTGACACACATTCATGTCAATATTCCGCAAAATCTTTCTTGGGTTATTTCCTTTGTCTTAACTTATGTCTCGCACTGACTCCTTTTCTATCAATAACATCTCAGGCAAGGATCCTTACTTCCTCTCATTGACGTCGTATTTGCATAATGTTCTGGAATTGTAGCATATACGTAGGAACCGAATAAGTGTAATCTTATTCCTTTTTCGTGTTTACCGCATTCTTCATTTATTACTCCATATTCCCCCCTTTAGGGGAGTATTAAGACTTGGAGCTATGACGACCTGCCTATAGATGTTTTTCCTCTTCATCTTTGGTATCTTTTCACATAATCAATGACCCTTACTCACCTTGTGGTAATCCTTTTGTACCAAGGATAACAAAATCCTCACTCGCGATGGTGACACTTAGTGTAACTAGCACATACAGTCTTTCTAGCTTAACATTGCTCACATTGCTTGCTTTGGGGAAGCGTCTCCCTAAACGATCATTCTCTGAATTCATCATGGATCCTCTTCTGTTGTCCATTCTATTATTGTCGGAATGCAATATGCAATTCTCATGATGCTGACTATCATCAAATCACTCAGTTCCGTATTCATGTTTAGTTTATCTTATTCACCAGTCCATACTAATTTCTATTACTCTAGGGTCTAACTTTTCCTGTTGTTAATCACGTTATAGTCGCGAACGTATTTCCTGAAATTAGGATATGACTGTATGGCCCATAATCTTTTATTGTCTTAAGGCCCATCACCTTTCATATCTTTCTTCATTTAACTATAGGTTCTGTAACACTCTATCGTTGTCATCCATGTATCGCATCTTACTTATAATTCTTCCTTATCTCTCTTCTCATTACTCTACTAATATTTTTGCCTATCACTTTTATTTGAAAACTTCAACATTATATTCTTTTACTTTTAGCTCCCCTTGCGTCATCCATTGGCTCTTCGGGTTGCCAAGAATTCTCGTTCTACTAGGGATGGGAGCCATACTAAGGTAATATTTATCCCTTTAGGCTTCCAGTGCCTATTTTTGTAGTACCCATATCTAGCTGTACTATTTTAGTGTGCACCATCTGGGTGTCTCATAGAGAGATCTATTAGCAGATTTGCAATATCCTTCGGAAATGTCCACTGACGCAAATATTTCATCCATCATACCTTGTTATACTACTTATGCTAACCCCCATAGGGCATATCTGGAATGGGTGCGACCAATTGTATACACCTCTATTACTATTGAATATAACTCAACAAGCTTATGTTCCTCTGCATCAATTATAAATGCCGCTAACCTTCATTAACTGGGCACCTCGTACCCTTCTTCATCTTGCTTCTGTTGCTTGTTGAAACTTGTATTTATCTTCTTAATCTCTCATTTTCTTTCACCATAAAGATGGATAGATATTCTTTCCTTAAGGCTTCTTATCATGAAGCTTACACCTTTCAGTACACCCATGATCTGATAAAGACCTCACATTTACTTATCGCAGGCATCATGCAAAAATCCAATTCCTCTGGCTCAGCTCTTTCTCAATTATCTCTCTTTCCAACCTTCTTTCCGGATATAGGTATCCTCTTATTATGAATGAAAATAGAATTTCGGAGTTTGAATTCTTATAAGTGAGCTCTACCAGACGATCTAGAGTAAGAACAAAGAGTGACAATCCTAAATGCCATATAACCTCCTACTTATAAGTGTGGTGCACGATACACCCATAAACAAGACTCTACTAGACACAGCTTGTAGACTTCCTAGTACATAACTGCTCTAATACCACTTTTGTCATGCCCTGAACCTGGGAGCGAGACTGGCACCCAGTGTCTCACCTATCCTTGCGTACCAACTTGCAACTAAGGGACTCTGAACATATGATGTCATACTTTGGCCATGGCCCACATTTCAAGATAAATGTGAATGCTGACTAAATGTCAATATAAAGCTGGGCCGATAAGGACATCATAACTATTACAGCTGACACACCAACCAAATATACATACGAGGCCTGTAAGCCTAACATATTGTACTAACTGATGGGATATGTCTACAAGGCTCTACTGATGGATATACTATGATCGGAACAACTCCCCGACCTACTCATAACATATATACGTATATATATAAGATGTACATAAGGTTCTAGACCCGGAAACTCCGAAAGGCATGGAGCTTACCGATCAAGCTAACTCGGGAAACACTTATTGAAGAGGCCTACCCGTCTATATGTCTGGCCTGCACGCATGAAATGTAGCACCCCCAAAAAAGGGACGTCAGTACAAAATAATGTACTGAGTATGTAAGTCAATATACTAAAAGCTGAAACTAAACTGATAATATAATAACTGCAAGTAGCTGGAAGTCAAAGATAATCTAAAGATATGCTTACCTGCTGATACTGACTCAACTCTCTTAATATATTAAGTAAAATAGTTGTCCGGCCCTATAAGGATCGGTATATATATATAACTACTCTGCCGTAGTAGGCTCGCACATAGGCGCTCAGCCATACTAGGCTCTATATCTTGGCCAACTAGGCTTGCTCATAAGCGCTTGGCCATAGTAGGCTCGGTATATAACTTACCATCTGATCAGAGGTTGCCCAATAGAGGCCTGCCCATCGATTATAGCTCGTTGATAATGAAAATACTTTTAATACTGTATATATGTAAACTCTTTACTCTTTTGACCGGAAGAAGGAAATACTCAACTGAATATGTAGTCCCAATAAGAAGAATATGGTAACTTAAAAAACTAAGCAAATATATGTAATTTGCGAGAATAGCAAAATATACGTAAATTCCGGGATAAATTTTTTTTTTCTCTATGCCTCGTTATCAAACTTCTGTAATTACGATATGATGCTAAAATGAAGGAAAAACTTAGCCTTAACATACCTGGACCGATTCTCTTGAAAGTTCCTCTAACATACGTCTTTTGTGACGAACACGTAATGACGGATCGAAGTAGAGGAAAATCTGTATGATATTCTTCAGAAGGAATGCACTATATTCCCATAGAATTGCCAAATCCCGCTGCTACTACATAGTATAACTTTGTATGAAATTTCACGTTTCTGAATTCTTGAAGATCCATGAAAGCTCATGTTTCTGGAATTTTTAAAAGCTCACGTTGAAATGTAATGAAGCTCACATTTTTTGAAATGAAATGGAATGGAGCTTTACGTTGAAATGAAATGAGCTCACATTCAGGAGTTTCCAACAATGAGTTCTCTCAAGTTTCAAATTCTCTTAATGTCTTTCTAGGATCCACTTGACTTTAATGCTCAAAAAAACTACTTGTCACAAAGTCTGACACTAATCTATAATATTCATTAGTTATACTATCCTTGATTGTCATGGTCCCACATGGACAAGACCATTATTACTCTTATCCAATTAACTAGGTAATGTCCTGTTACCCGGTAATTAATCCATTATCCGCAAAATTGAGAATTATTCTCACTTACTTAAAGTATTAATCATTTTTTACATTCCTTATACACCTTACTACCATGGTCATGTAGTACCTTTTATGGCACTAGTCCATAAATACCGAGTATTTTAGCTCGGGCCATATTTTACCCCAAAATGCCAAACTTTGACGAAAATTCATTTTCTTTGACTTGCTTCCCCTTTCATCTTCATGAATTTGCTCATCGCTTGTTTGAAATAGCATAATCCTTATAATCTCCAAATAATCTTTTACTTGGACTGATGTCAATTAACTTATGACAAATTTAACGTACAATACTGCAGGGTGCAACATTGTCATAACTTATTACTGCGAAGTGTAATATCATCGTAATGTAATACTGCTGGGTGCAATACTATCGTAACTTATTACTGTGAAGCATAACATCATCGTAATGTAATAATGCAGGACGTAACATTATCACAATATATTACTGGAGAGTGTAACATCATCGTAATATATTACTGCAGAGCATAACATCGACGTAATACTGTGGGGCGTAACATGATTGACAGTATGGGATCGGGTTGCACACCACAACGATATGTTGATCATGCCTTCGCTGGCATTGATATAGCACTTGGGCTCAGAGTAGACCCTCCGGAGTCTTTACACCCTTAGTGAGCGCAATTGACGATATTAAGGGATAGATCTTTCCTGGACATGGATCTTGTCCACAGTATTGGTATGGAGAATCTTCTCTATGAGGTTGGATCGTCCTGTTTCCTCAGTACTGGGTGACTTATAGTCAGTGCTGCATATATTCTGCGATGGATCTTTCCTGGGCCGAATGGGTCATATACAGTACCGAGTGGTTGAGCACTATGAGTGGATGTATTATATGTAATATTGATCATGCTATCTATGCATTGGTACTTAGGGGTTCCTGAGCTTTATACTCTGTATTGTTCATACTGTGTTTATTCACTGCTGAGAATTTACTTAAACTGTAAGCATTTCTACTTTTCTGTATAATTAAATGTTGCCACCTGTTGAGGTTTGGTTCGTCACTACCGTCAGTCCATTGTTTGGACTTGTTACTTACTGAGTTGGTTTACTCACGTTACCCCCTGCACCCCTGTATGCAGATCCAGGTATATCGGGGCACAGTAGCAGCCGTTGATCGAGGTTGCAGGTTGTGGAGTTGCTGAGGTATCTGCATGGCATTCGCATGCCTTGGCTCTCCTTCTCATTTCCAGTTGTATTGTTCTCTTGGTTCTTAGACACTTTGCCAGTCTATGTATTTACCTTAGATGCTGATGATCTCAGTGACACCATGGTTTTGGGATGATTGTATCATAATATAGATCATTCTTTTATGTCTTAAACGATTTGTTTTAAAAATGATGAAGGTTTTCCGCAAATGATTTTTAATATTTACACTGTGTTATTGGATTGCATTGGTTTCTCCTTCTTATGTTGCTCTTTTCCGCATTTTCTAGACTTATGTTGTATCAGACAATCAGTTATGTAGTAGAGGCTCTAGACTTGTGACACCAAATATTTGGGGCTTATAGTTCATGTTTATTTGACTTCCGCTTATATTTTGTTGTCTTAAACACTTATTATGGAAATTTGGTATCTAAACCTATGTTAGAAAATGGTTTTATAAAAGGAACGTGTTGTGGTTAATGGTTTGGGTTGGCTTGCCTAGTAATGTGATAGGCGCCATCACGATCAGGTATTTGAGGTCGTGACAGAATCCGGGCACGTAGACCGGAGGGTAATTTTGTCAACTTTTCTATCAGGGTTAGGAATGGTTATAAATTGGATTATAATGAATAATTGAACATATATTAATGGGTTTACATAATTATTGGTTAGTTTTGGAGCATTGGAGCATCAATTTGAGTCGTCGGAAGGGCTTGGAAGCCGGTTTTGGAACTTCAGAGCAAGATGAGTCTCCTTTCTAACCTTGTAAGAGGGAATTGTCCCCATAGGTGAATTAATTGGATATGTGCTTCTATTTGTGGGGGCTACGTACGCACGAGGTGACGAGAGTCCGTGTGTAGCTACTATTTTGTTTAAGTCTGGGTAGTCTAAGACCCAAAAGCATGCTTTACTTGAAATAATTGTAACCTTATTGACATCTTAAATTGCTTTAATCGTATCAAAATGGTAAATGATTTTCTAAAAGAGTTAAACTTTGTTTTATCGCCTTGTAAAAGAGAAATTGACACCTCCTTGAATATGTGTCTCCCGAATGAAGTTTTGATTGACTATTTGAATGTGTGTTTCATGTGTACCTGCGTCGCATGCATGATTTGCGAGTGGGCTGATTGTTTATTAATATTTGATCGCATTGCATGTTTGATTTGCGAGCAGGGTAATAGATGCATCTATGGTTCGCGCCATTCGACCCTCTGGTAGTGCATAGTTTAAACATTTGTTGCATCGGGCCGTACGACCTCAACATGATTTGCGCATGCTTGTAATGCTTGTTTGAGATTTACTGTAATGATCTGGCCTGTTGTTTCATGAGTTACCACTCCGTTTTCCCCATTTCTACTTCATATTGTTTTGTTCAGCAGTATTATATGTTATCGGGTTGATTGGTTCGGGTGCGGAGAGGTTTTGGTAAGGTTTGAGACACTTAGTCTCTTTTGAGTAAACTTAAGTTGGAAAAGTCAACTGTATGTTGACTTATGTGAATAAGGACTCGGATGTGAATTCCAATGGTTCGGATATCTTTGGGAGATGATTTGGGACTTAGGAGCGTGATTGGAATGTGTTTTGGAGGTCCGGAGTAGATTTAGGCTTGAATTGGCAAAATTGGAATTTTGGCATTTTCCGATTGATAGGTGAGATTTTGGTATTGGGGTCGGAATGGAATTCCGGGAGTTGAAATAGGTCCGTTGTGTCATTTGGGATGTGTGTGCAAAATTTCACGTCATTCGGACGTGGTTTGATTAACTTTTTGATCGAAAGCAAAATTTGGAAGTTCTTGGTGTTTTGATGTTGTTTTGAGCGTCCCGAAGGTTGGAACAAGTTTGAATGAAGTTATGGGATATGTTGCCAGGTTTGGTTGAGGTCCCAGGGGCCTCGGGTAAGTTTCGAGTGGTTGAACGGATCATTTAAAGTTGAGAAAGATTGTAGAAAATCTGTTGTTAGTGTTGCAGACAATTGTGCTTCGTGTTCGCAAGTGGACCCTCGCGTTCGCGAAGGGTTAGGGTGGGAGGCAGGAGCGTTGGCCTTCGCGTTCGCAATGAGGGTCCCGCCTTCGTGAAGGGCTGGGTCATTGTTCATCGTGTTCGCGATGGGGATATCGCGTTCGGGAAGGTTCGAGTGACTGAGGCATCGCGTTCGCGAGGGGTGGTCGCGTTCGCGTAAGAGGATTTTTGATCAACGTTATTTTGTGCTTTGCGAACTCGAGGCTTTGACCACATTCGCGAAGAAGGATTTCAAATCGCTGGGCAGAATGTTTAAAAGGCCATTTTTGTGATTTTTTGCCTAAGTTCACCATTTTTTACTCGGTTTTAGAGCTTTTTGAGAGAGATTGAAGAGGGAATCAAAGAGAACTTCTTGGAGGTAAGAATTATGGACTTAATACTCAATCCTATTTTTATTTCCACCTAATTAAACATGAAATTTGGGGTATTTGAAGCCTAAATTGGGAAGTTAGTGCTTTAAAACTTGAGACCTTAATCTAGGGATTTGAGGGGTCATTTGTGGTCGGATTTTGGTATTCTTGGTATGTATGAACTCGTGGAAGGATAAGGATTCCATTTATGTGATTTTTCATTGAATTTAGAGACATGGTCCCGGGGTTCAGGTTGGACCAATTTCGGAATTTTTGGTATAATTTGATTATTTTCGCATGGACTTCATTCCCTTGGAATATTCTAATGTTACGATTCTGATTTTGGATAGATTCGGCATGATTTGAGGTCGAGGCGAGAGGAAAAGGTGTCGCGGAGTAGTAATTCATCCAGTTTGAGGTAAGTAACCATTGTAAATCAGGAACTGAGGGTATAAAACCCGGGTATTTCGCATTGTTTTGACAAATGAGGTGATGCACATGCTAGGTGACGAGAGTGCACCGGTAGGGATTGTGACTTGGTCCATCCCGTAATGACTATTAAGCCACGTAATTGATTTGAAATCTTATGATATCTCGTATTTTAGAGATTGATACTATATTATGGGATGTATGTCATGTTTCGGGCCTTATGTCGTCCTGTTCAGACCCTTAGGGGCATTTTCATTGTTTTCCTCACTCTATTTGTTTGAAAGCATATCCTCAATCATGTTTTACCTATTTATTGTTTAAACTTGGTTTTTATCACTCTATTTCTTAAAATGTGAAAACTGTTTGGGTTGAGTTTTCCTGATTTCCACTGTTATGTCCAAGTGGCTGTGAGGTTAATGAACGAGAGAGGTTGAGGACCTAATGGTGAGGATTATATATACATTATGGATTGGGCTGCATGCTACAGCAATATTTATGAAACTATTATTGATCGGACTGCACGCCGCAGCGATATATATATTAGATCAGGTTGCGTGCCATAGCGATATGACGCTTGAGCTATAGGAGCCCCTCCGATGTCTGTACACCCCCAGTGAACGTAGTCGACTATAAACTATCGATCAGGTTGTGCGCCGCAGCGGTTATTATGATTATTACTATTATGAGATATTATTGAGCCTTAGTGTTGAGCGTAAGTACTGTGTGATGAGAGTTGATGCTTGTTGGGCTGTGTTGGTTTGATGTTTCACTTTTTTCCGCATATTTCAGTGATTTAGATATTTAATATGAAAAATTGAGACTTAATTAAATGTTAGAAAAATATTTTTTTATTAAAAGAAATTGATGGTGGATACTTGATTGGGTTGGCATGCCTAGTATTGTGATAGGCGCCATCACGACCGGGTATTTGAGGTTGTGACAAGTTGGTATCACAGCCTAGGTTACATAGGTCTCACGAGTCATGAGCCGGTTCAGTAGAGTCTCACGGATCGGTACAGAGACGTCTGTATTTATCCTCGGGAGGCTGCAGAACCTTTAGGAAAACTTCTCATTCTTGAATTCCTATCGTGCGAATCTGTTGATTCTAGTACTAAACTTCTGTTATTCTATTCTCTCCCAGATGGTGAGGACACGTGCTACTGGCTAGGATGGACGACCACTAGTACCACCAGCTGGGGCCACTAGAAGCCGAGGACGCGGTCGAGGCCGTGGTCAAGGCAGGGGTGTAGCTCGCACAACAGCTAGGGCAGAACCTGCAGATCCACCAGCCGCCCCAATTCAGGATCAGGTCCCAGTTGCGGACACTCCAGCAGCACAAACGCAGGCACCAGCTGTGCCTATTATGATTCCTGGCCTTCAGGAGGCTTTGGCTCAGATTCTATCAGTATGCACTGGGTTGGCTCAAGCAGTCTCTGTTACTATAGACGCAACTACTTCTCGGGCTGGGGGAGGTACTCAGACTCCTGTTGCTCGCACACCTGAGCAGGTTGTGTAGGGACTTTAGATATCGGGGGCACCTCTAGCCCAGCCAGTTGCACCAGCTCAGGAGTATGTTGTACCAGTTATGCCGAACGACGAGCAATATTGATTGGAGAGGTTTGGTAGTCTTTAGCCTCCGACTTTCAGTGGTACCGAGAGAGAGGATAGCAGTGTTTCTTGGACAAGTGTTAGAGGATTCTTCGTACAACGGGTATTCTGGACACACGTGGTGTAACATTTACTACTTTTCAATTTTCTGGAGCTTCCTTTACTTGGTGGGAGGCTTATGAGAGGCGTAGGCCTGTTGGTGCAGCGCCCCTTACCCGGCAACAATTCTCCGTTCTCTTTCTAGAGAAGTATGTGCCATATTCTCACATAGAGGAGCTACGCAGGTAGTTCGATCAGTTGCATCAGTTAGATATGACTGTGACACAATATAAGATGCGGTTTTATAAGCTAGCTTGTCATACATTCTAGTTGGTCCCCACGGATTGAGAGAGGATCAGGAGGTTCGTTGATGGCCTCAGATATCTACTTCGGATTCTCATGACTAGGGTGCTACGTTTGAGGAGGTTGTTGACATCGCCCGCGAGATTGAGTTAGTTCGTCGCAAGGAGCGGGAGGAGAGGGAGTCCAAGAGGCTTCAGGGATCTGGTAGCTTTGGGGGTGCTCTTTCGAGGGGTCAGTTTCAGCACGGCAGAGGCCGTCCATTCAGGCAATATCGGGTCATGGTTCTCACAGTTCTCATCAGGTCCATTTAACAGTCAATTCCCTTCCAGCCCAAAGTTCGTCCCGTTCTCTATTAGTTTCGAGCTCTTCTATGCCAGGTACATCTTCTAGTCATTTCGGTGCTAGGGGTTCCCTTCAGTCCCTGTCTCCAGCACCGGGGAGTTTTTTTGAGTGTGGAGAGTTTGGGCATATGAGGAGGAAGTGTCCTTGTCTTCTTGAGGGTCCGTCCCAGTAGAGGGGTCAGCCCTCGACTTTAGCTCTAGTTACTTCACCACCCGCTTAGGTAGCTAGGGGTGGTGGTCAGTCAGTTAGGGGTCGGCCTAGAGGGGGAAGTCGATCAGGTGGTGGTCAGACTCGTTTCTATGCCCTCCCAGGTAGACCAGATGTTGTTGCTTTATATGCTATGATTACAGGTATTGTCTTAGTCTGCCGCAGAGATGCCTCTATGTTATTTGATCCCGGTTCCTGATCGAGGCCAACCCTGCACTACTATTGAGTAGCGAGAGAGGGTCGAAGCAGCTTTTACCCGATTAAGGTCAGGATCGATTTCCACAGAGAGCTAGAAGTTGGAGTCGAGTGTTTGTCTAAAGTGGAGTTGTGTATGTGTTCCAAATTGCACTTCTTAACATTTTTGGGTTTTTGATTTACTTCTAATTTTATCAAACTACAATGCTAAATAAAACTAGAATAAGCTAAGAGTAAACTATTGCGAGTTGTTCAAATGGTTAAAAGGCACTAGGGTAGTGACTTTAGCCTAGGTGGTCAATTGATGGATACTTGAGTCTAAGGCATGATTGACATATTTGGGGAGTATGATATAACCTTTGCACGATTTTACCCACTCTACACGTCTTGGTGGTTCGAGTGATTTTGCCTGAATTGACTTTCTCAAGACCAATTGGGTATGCAAATTTGCACAAGCAATCAAGGTTCAAGTCGGGTATTACTATCTCTAGGTTTAACCCTTTAATTGGGGCTATCAATCTCTTGAATACGCCTCAATTCCTTGTTGGACCAATTTCAGAGACTTAGGCTCTCTTTCTCAAGAAGAGCCAAAGTCAACTAAACACAAACTAGTGTTTGCAACCGCTAATTCAGCAATTAAACATGATAGTAGCCCAAATATCAAACACCCATAGTCAATCTAGCCCGAAAACATAAGACCCATCAATGACCCACACTAGGGTTGAGCCACAACCCTAGATTATGGGTCTAGCTACTCATAATTAGAGAAGAAAACAAAGAAATAGATGAAGCAAAACTCATATTAATTAATTGCTAAAATAAACTAGAAGATTCAATATTGAAATGAAGCTAAAATTACTCAAAATAGCTAAGATATTCGAAGTCACGAGCACAGCCCAGTACCAAAACTATATGATAACATAAAAATGGGAAAATAAGCTATTTATACTAAGCTGAAAAATCTGGACAAAAATACCCCTGCGGGGCAGTGCGGACCGCATAAAATCATGTGCGGCCGCACTAAGGCTCTTGACTTAAAATTCAGCTCTCTGAACTCGGGCAATGTGGACCGCACAAAATTGAGTGCGGCCGCGGTGGCTTCTAGTGCAGTCTGCATGAAATGGAGCACGGACCGCATTGGGTTTCAAACTCCAAACTGGCACTTCTCTGATTAAGGATCTGCGGACCGCACTAAATCGAGTGCGGCCACAATGACTCCAATGCGGACCACATTAAATCTCATGCGGCCGCATTACCTGTTGGCTTAGAAATCAACCTCTCCGAACCTCACTTGTGCGGACCGCGCTAAATGGTGTGCGGCCGCATTGGGCCTATTTTGCCTGAGCTTTGTCTTGTCTTGGTACTTGTGCAAGTTTCACTCCTTTTTGAGCTGATCTTTGACATCTTGTCACTTTGTTAATCAAACCTGCAATCAAGCACAACTTGTGAGACTTTTGGGTTTATTTTGTACAAATTTCTAATCAAAACATAAGCAAGAAGGAGTGTAAAATATATCAAAATCCCTAGTTATTAGTCCCACCTTTTCTTATGTGTCATCATACTTTTCTCGTTACTTGGATACGCTCCGTGAGTCTCTTGTTTCATCTGTTCTTGTATCTACTCTGGTGGGCGATACTGTTGTTGTAGACCGTATATACCGGTCATGTGTGTTTACTATTAGGGGTCTGGAGACCCAAGTGGATCTTTTGTTGTTATGTATGGTGGATTTTGATGTTATATTGGGAATGGATTGGCTATCTCTGTGTCGTGCTATATTGGACTGTCACGCAAAGACATTGACGTTGCCCATGTGGATGTGCCATGGATTGAGTGGCGAGGTTCTACTTATTTTGTCCCTGTAGGGTGATTTCGTTTCTGAAGGCCCAGTGGATGGTTGGTAAAGGTTGTCTTTCATTCTTAGCCTTTGTGAGGGATATTGTTGCAGAGACTCCTAGTATTGATTATGTTCCTGTTGTGAAGGATTTTCCCGATATGTTTCCTGCAGACCTGCCGAGTATGCCACTGAACAGGGATATTGATTTGGTGCTTGGAACACAGTCCATTTCTGTTATACTGTTTCATATGGCATCAGCGGAGTTTAAGGAGTTGAAGGAGCAGCTTCAGGAACTCCTTGATAAGGGGTTTATTCGGCCTAGTGTCGCCTTGGGGTGCGCCTATTCTATTTGTGAAGAAACAGGATGGCACGATGAGGATGTGCATTGATTACAGGCTGTTGAACAAAGTTACAATTAAGAACAAGTATCCCCTACCTCACATTGATGATTTGTTTGACCAACTTTAGGGAGCGAGAGTGTTCTCCAAGATTGATCTCCGTTCAGGTTATCATCAGTTGAAAATCAGAGACCCGGATATTCTTAAGATAGCTTTCAGGACCCGATATGGTCATAATGAGTTCCTAGTGATATCTTTTGGGCTGACCAATGCCCCAGCAGCATTCATGCACTTGATGAATAGCGTGTTCCGACCGTATCTCGACTAATTTGTCATAGTTTTCATTAATGATATTCTGGTGTATTCGCGTAGTCAGAGGAGCACGCGGAGCATTTGAGAGCTGTGTTGCAGAGGCTGAGGGAGGAGAAGCTTTATGCAAAGTTCTCCAAGTCTGAGTTTTGGCTCAGTTCAGTAGAATTCTTGGGGCACGTGGTGTCTAGTAAGGGTATTCAGGTTGATCCGAAGAAGATAGAGGCGATTCAGAGTTGGCCCAGACCGTCTTCAACCATAGAGATTCACAACTTTCTTGGGTTGGCGGGTTATTACCGCCGGTTTGTTCAGGGATTTTCATCTATCCCATCGCCTTTGACCAAGTTGACTTAGAAGGGTGCTTTATTCAGGTTGTCGGATGAGTGTGAAGAGAGATTTCAGAAGCTCAAGACTACCTTGACCACATCTCTAGTGTTAGTGTTGCCATCAACTTCAGGTTCCTATACCGTGTATTGTGATGCTTCAAGAGTTGGTATTGGGTGTGTATTGATACAAGAGGGTAGAGTTATTGTTTATGCTTCTCGTTAGTTGAATCCCCATGAGAAGAACTACCCTATTCATGATTTGGAGTTGGCTGCCATTGTTCACGCGTTGAAGATTTGGAGGCATTATTTGTATGGTGTGTCTTGTGATGTGTTTATTGATCATCATAGCCTCTAGCACTTGTTCAAATATTAGGATCTCAATTTGAGGCAGCGGAGATGGTTGGAGCTGCTAAAGGACTATGATATCATTATTTTGTACCATCCGGGTAAGGCTAATGTGGTGGCGGATGCCTTGAGTAGGAAGGCAGTGAGTATGGGGAGTTTGGCATACATTCCAGTTGGGGAGAGACCTCTTGCAGTTGAGGTTCAGGACTTGGACAATCGGTTTGTGAGGTTAGATATTTCGGAGCCCAGTCGGGCATTGGCTGGTGTGATTTCTCGGTCTTCCTTATTCGATCGCATCAGAGGGTGCCAGTATGATGATCCTTATTTGCTTGTCCTTAAGGACAGAGTTCAGCACGATGATGACAGAGATGTGACCATTGATGATGATGGGGTGTTGAGGAAGGAGGGCCGGATATGTGTGCCCATAGCTCGCGGTATTCCATTCATCCTAGTGCCGCAAAGATGTATCAGGATCCAAGACATCAATTGGTGAAGGAGAATGAAGAAAGACATTGTGGGATTTGTGGCTTGGTTTCTCAATTGTCAGTAGGTGAAATATGAGCATCAGAGACCGGGTCGCTTGCTTCAGCGGATGGATATTCCGGAGTGGAAGTGGGAGCGGATCACTATGGACTTTGTTGTTGGGCTCCCACGGACTTTAAAGAAGTTTGATGCTATTTGGGTGATTGTGGATCTGCTGACCAAATCCGCACACTTCATTCCTGTGTATACTACCTATTCTTCAAAGAGGTTGGCAGAGATCTATATCTAGGAGATAGTTCGGTTGCATGGTGTCCCAGTTTCCATCATTTTAGATAGGGGAACTCAGTTTAGTTTACCATTTTGGAGGTCTGTACAGCGAGAGTGGGTACTCAAGTTGAGCTGAGCATAGCTTTTCACCCTCAGACGGACGGGCAGTCCAAGCGCACTATTCAGATATTGGAGGACATGTTCCGCGCTTGTGTCATTGATTTTGGAGGGTCATGGGATCAGTTTCTACCGCTCGTAGAGTTTTCTTATAACAACAGTTACCAGTCGAGTATTCAGATGGCTCCATATGAGGCTTTGTATGAGAGGTGGTGTAGATCTCCAGTTGGTTGGTTTGAGCCGGGTGAGGCTAAGCTATTGGGTACAAACTTGGTGCAGGAGAGTTTAGACAAGGTGAAGGTGATTCATGAGAGGCTTTGTACAATGCAGTCGAGGCAAAAGAGTTATGTTGACAAGAAAGTTCGGGATGTGTCCTACATGGTGGGTGAGAAGGTTCTGTTGAAGGTATCACCCATGAAGGGTGTTATGAGATTTGGGAAGAAGGGTAAATTGAGTCCTCGGTTCATTAGGCCTTTTAAGGTGCTTCGGAGGATTGGGGAGGTGGCTTATGAGCTTGCTTTGCCCCCCAGCTTATCGAGTGTGCATCCGGTATTTCATGTTTCTATGCTCTAGAAGTATATTGGCGATCCGTCTCATGTTTTGGATTTCAGCATGGTTCAGTTAGATGTTGATTTGACTTATGATGTGGAGCCAGTGGCTAAATTGGAGTGTCAGGTTCGAAAGTTGAGATAAAAAAATATAGCTTCAGTGAAAGTGTAGTGGAGAGGTCGGCCTGTGGAAGAGGTTACCTGGGAGATCGAGCGGGAGATGCAGAGCAGATATCCTCACCTATTTGAGGCTTGAGGTATGTTTCTTGATTTACCTCTCTATTTTCCCCATTTCTGCTTCTTATTATTTAGTTCAACTATATCATATTTTAATCGGGTTGGTTGGTTCGGGTTCGGAGAGGTTTTGGTATGGTTTGAGACACTTAGTCTCTTTTGAGTAAGCTTAAGTTGGAAAAGTCAACAAGATGTTGACTTATGTGAATAAAGACTCGGATGTGAATTTCGATGGTTTGGATATATTTAGGAGATGATTTGGGACTTAGGAGCATGATCAGAATGTATTTTGGAGGTCCAGAGTAGATTTAGGCTTGAATTGGCGAAATTGGAATTTTGGTGTTTTCCAGTTGATAGGTGAGATTTTAGTATAGGGGTTAGAATGGAATTCCGGGAGTTGCAGTAGGTCCTTTATGTTATTTGGGATGTATGTGCAAAATTTCAGGTCGTTTGGACGTGGTTTGATATACTTTTTGATCGAAAGCGGAATTTGAAAGTTTTTAGAATTTTTGGCTTGAATCCGATGTGATTTTTGTGTTTTGATGTTGTTTTAAGCGTCCCGAAGGTTGAAACATGTTTGAATGAAGTTATGGGATATGTTGGCAGGTTTGGTTGAGGTTCCGGCGGCCTCGGGTGAGTTTCGGGTGGTTGAACGGATCATTTCAAGTTAAAAAAAAATTGCAGAAAATCTGCTGTTAGTGTTGCAGACAATTGTGCTTCGCATTCGCGAGTGGACCCTCACGTTCACAAAGGGTCGGGATGTGAGGCAGGAGCTTGGACTTTGCATTCGCGATGAGGGTTACGCGTTTGCAAAGGGCTGGGTCATTGTTCATCGCGTTCGTGATGGGGATATCGCGTTTGCGAAGGTTCGAGTGGCTGAGGCATTGCATTCGCGAGGTGTGGTCGCGTTCGCGTAAGAGGATTTTTGTTCAATGGTATCTTGTGCTTTGTGAATGCGAGGCTTTGACCGCATTCGCGAAGAAGCACTTCAAATCGCTGGACATAATGTTTAAAAGGCTATTTTCGCAATTTTTGGCCTAAGTT
Source organism: Nicotiana sylvestris (assembly GCF_000393655.2). NCBI lineage: Eukaryota > Viridiplantae > Streptophyta > Magnoliopsida > Solanales > Solanaceae > Nicotiana > Nicotiana sylvestris. The sequence goes on along the minus strand of NC_091059.1, from coordinate 106,581,743 downwards.
CACCATTTTTGACTCAGATTTGGAGCTTTTAGAGAGAGATTGAAGAGGGAATCAAAGAGAACTTGTTGGAGGTAAGAATAATGGACTTAATACTCGATCCTATTGTGATTTCAACCTAATTAAACATGAAATTTGGGGGATTTGAAGCCTAAAGTGGGGAGTTAGGGCTTGAAAACTTGAGACCTTAATCTAGAGATTTGAGGGGCCATTTGTGGTCGGATTTTTGTATTCTTGGTATGTATGAACTCGTGGGAGGATATTGATTCCGTTGTTGTTATTTTCTACCTACCAAATTAAAGATATACGAGTCTAGTTTCTAACGCATTAAACCGTTTGTCAATACGACATCAGAGTAGAGAGATATTTATTTTTTCGCGAGACCGCGCAATCAGCTCCTAATGGGACCCACTTAGGCGGTAGTTGACCTACTTCAATTTATAAACAGCTTGAACGCCTATTTTTGCTCATTTTTCAACTAAAGTTTGTCTCCAAACTTCTCCTAATCCTCCTAAACATATACCACAAGGGTTTGAAGTGATTCCAAAGTGATTACACCATATTTCAACATCAAAACTTAGTTCTAGTGAAGAACAACACCTCTTTGAGGTTGTGTTGTCATTGAGGATTGTTGTGGGCTGTATTTGGATGAAATTCCAAGTTGTTGCTGCTGTCTAAGGTGAGTATAACAGCCTACTAATTGTGCTTAATCTTGCTTGTATGTTGGTTAAGTTGTTAGGATGATAAACTACAAGATAATACTTGGGTTAGCTTAAGTCACTTCTATGGTGTTGTATTGCTATTGAGGGTTGTTCTAAACTGAATATAACTTGGATTTTTACTTGAAGTTGTTGTATGAGGTATTTATATTGTGTTCTTACTTGTGCCTAAGGTTATCTTGATGTTCATTAAGTTAAATGGATGGGCTAGACATGAACTAGTGAATAAAGTTGCTAATTGAGGATAGTTGAAGTTGTGGATTATTTTCGTTGTTATAAATATATGGTATAAGGCTAGAATCATTGATTAATGACTTCATTATCATGTTACTGATACTTTTATGTTGAAGTAAGAAGTCTATAAGGATTGATAAGAGGTATACGGATTCCAATCGGAGCTTGCCACTCGTCGTAATGTAGTTGTGACTTGTTGTTGTTATATGGTGTCTTGATATTGATAATTATATATTGATGGATTTCTCTGGTCATTGTTGTTTGTATATGGTATTGGAGGAGGCCCTTGTTACAAGGGAGATGCTGCCAAAATTTACGTAAACGAGCTACTAGCTTAAGTTATAGACTTAGCCTTTGCTCAGCACTGATTTTGAATCTCCTTATACTATGATAGATTGAGTTGACTTGTTTGAAGAGTTGCTTGGAAGTGATTAAGGACTCAACGGATTTAAGGTATGTTAAGGCACTTTCTTCTTTCTTTTGGCATGATCTAAAGTGAAATGAATATGCTACTTCATAACGGATCTACTCCTAGCAACTAAGGTTGTCCATGTTGTTCTTTCCTTATAAAATTATTCTAAGCAAGTGTGTATGATCCTTGAATCCTACTAAGGTTCATATTGAGGGTATGGATGTCCATAGTGCTCTTAAGTCACTCCAAAAGGTTTAGAAGGTGATTCCATGAGTCTAGCATGCATTATATATAGTATCTATTTTACTCTACCGAGCCGCTCTATGGCCGGGTCGGGTATGGCACCTATTGTGCAACCACTGATCTATAGTCGACCGGGTACGTGGCCGGGTACGATTCTACCGAACCTTATGATGGTCGGGTACGCTTTTACCGAGTCCTCTTTGAGGCCGGGTACGATATGATGATGATGATACCCATAGAGGAAAATGTTTTAAAAAGTTTATGTATATATATGTATTATGCATTTCATATCAGTAACCCCCAGAGGCACTCAGATGTTACAGGTTGTATCTCCTCTATCTCTCTCTTTACATTACTGTTCTTGTTTAAGCTTTCCTGCCTAACATACTAGGTACTTTATTTGTATTGACGTCCCTTTTGCCTGGGGACGCTGCATTTCATGCCCGCAGGTCTCGATTGATAGGTTGATAGTCCTCCTAGTAGGCTATTAGCTTAGCGAAGGTGTTGGTGCACTCCACTTGCTCCGGAGTTGCCTATTTGGTCAATATGCTTTGGATATGTATCGATTGGTATGGCGGGGCCCTGTCCCGACCTTTATGATTTTATATACTCTTAGAGGTTTGTAGACATATGTCAGGTGTATGGATAATTGTATGGCTTTGTCGGCCTATGTTTCAAGTTTACTAATGGTCATGTTGGCCTTATAGGCCCGTATGTCACATATATTAGTTTGTATATCATGTTGGGTCTTCATATGTTGAGTATTCCCTTATGTTATATTCTTGTTATCTCATGACGGGTTTTCTGGCTCATTTACTCATGATAACATGATAAGAAAGATATGTTACGTTGGTACGCGGTTGAGTAAGGCACCGGGTGCCCGTCGCGGCCCTTCGGTTTGGGTCGTGACATTTTACCTGTTTATTGTTTAAACTTGATTTTTATCACTCTACTTATTAAAATGTAAAAACTGTTTCGGCTGAGTTTTCCTGATTTCCACTGTTATTTATGAGTGGTTGTGAGGTTAATGACCAAGAGAGGTTGAGGACCTAATGGTGAGGATATATATATATATTACGGATCGGGATGTGCGCCGCAACGATATATATATATATATATTTACATATACATACATATATATTAGATCGGGCTGTGTGCCGCAGCGGTTATTATGATTATTACTATTATGAGATATTATTGAGCCTGAGTGCTGAGCGTGAGTATTGTGTGACGAGAGTTGAGTCACGAGTGACCGAGAGGCTTGCCCGAGAGGCTATGTCTATGAGTGATACCTTGCCCGAGAGGCCCATTTATGATATTTTTGCTGATTTCACTCTTCTTTTATATTGATCCTCTGTTGAAAACTGCTAAGTAAATGATTTCTAGTATTTCAATTAAAAAAATGAAGTTTTTACGAAGTAACTAGCTTTTAAATTGTTGAGTTTAGTTTGATACTCTGTTGCATACTCTTATATATAATTTTTAACTGCTTGTCACTGCACTCAGACCTTATTTACTTTAGTTACTTATTGAGTTGGCGTACTCAGGTTACTTCCTGCACCTTGTGTGCAGATCCAGTTGCCCGAGCGGCAGAGTGAGGGTCCCCGGCATTATCGGGGCTTACCGGAGACTGCAAGGTAGTTGTGTGGCGTCCACAACTCTACTTTCCTCCTTCTTATCCTTGTTATCTGCATTTTTAGACTTGTTATGTATTAGACAATCAGACTAGTTGTATTTAGAGGCTCTAGACTTGTGACACCAGATTGTTGGGCTGTGTTGGTTTGATGTTTCACTGTTTTTCGTACATTTCAGTGATTTAGATATTTCTTATGAAAAATTGAGACTTAATTAAATGTTAAAAAAATGTTTTTTTATTAAAAGAAATTGATGGTGGATACTTGATTGGGTTGGCTTGCCTAGTATTGTGATAGGCGCTATCACGACCGGGTATTTGAGGTCGTGACATTTACAAATTGATATTGCCTCCCTGGTCTGAGATAAATTGATAAATCATGGATTATGAATTTGGAGACTTCTAAATATAAATAGGAATGTTTACTTGTTTCTTGACTTACTTGAGTTTACTGTCGTTCTTAATAAATCCATGATTGTTCGCATTATTAATATATTATTGTTGGACCACTAGTAAGTATCGGAGTCGACCTCTCGTCTCTACTTCTTCGAGGTTAGATAGGATACTTACTAGGTATACGTTATTTTCATACTCATACTACACTTGCTGTGCATTTTGTTGCACAGACTCATGTGTGGCTAGTAGCTTAGTGGCGTAGCCGCATGGTTGATACGAGGACTTAGGTGAGCTGTATCTTGCAAGATGATCCGTGACCAGCAGAATCTCCTCCTGAGTATTGTACTGTATTTTCATTTCTGTCCAATTTGTATTCCGGACAATTGTTGTATTACTTTATTTTCTAGAAATTGTTTATGTACTTGTGACACTTGGTTCTGGGATAATTATGGGATATTATGTATTTATTTCTAAACTTTCTTTTATTTATTTTGTAAAGATTACATTTTTCTAGTTGAATTGAAGGAAACTTACAGTTTTCAAAAAAATTTTAAACAAGAATTAAATTAAGTATTTATGGTTGACTTGCCTGACACCAGTGTTGGGCGCCATCATAACCCTTAGTAGATTGTGGGTCATGACAACACTCAATAATTTTAATATACTTTTAAGTTTAATATATTCATACAATATACATCAATAGTATAATATACTGGATTAGTGTAATATACTGGATAAATGTAATACTTGAGTTTTGTTTGATTCCAGTATATTTTAATGGGAAGTCTGTCTTTAGAAGGCTTGTTTCCCTGTATTTTATACTATGTGGATTCTTATTATGTTTTTTGTTTATCAAGTTTAGTAATAAAAATTTGTCCAGGATATTATACTGGAAGTTTGTCCTGTGAATGTTTGTCTTTCAGTATGTTATACTGGATGATTTTTATAATATAGTTGAGTTTTGTTTGATTCCAGTATATTTTACGGGTAGTCTGCTATGTGTAAGCTTATTGTCCAGTATGTTATACTGAATTAGTTCTGTTCAGACTATAATTTTGTTTTATTTGTGATTAATTTTTTTGAATTATTATTTGTCCTTTTCTTTTTTAATATGCTCTTTGATTATGTTTCTCCTCTATAACCCAGTATTTGTTTCTGGAGTTTCATTCCTTCTAATTAATTTGATCCAGTATATTATACTGGAAGACTTCAATTTGTAGGCTTTGTTGTCCAGTTCATTATACTGGATAAGTATAATATACTTCATTTCACTATGTTTTCAGTTTTAATAATTTATTATACAAAGTTATATGCTAGCCTTTTTGAATTGTGTTTACACTCGATAATAATGTTTCTATTTTATGATATTGAAATTCTTAATATTTTTCTTTTCTTTTCAGAGGGTATTTGCCAAACTTGAAGACATTATACGTGTAGATCAGGTTAATTTTAAGATAATGATGAAGAAAATATTAAATCTAGTCGAAAAAGATGAAGAAACACGTTAATAACTTTGTTAAGGTAATTCACTAGTTTGGTACTTTATTTTAGTGTTGATTTTATTCGTACAATAATATATTGTATTTTAATATTATTTATTCATTGTTGCAGGTTATTAATGAGAAGCTTAATATTGTTTTAGAGTTCATTCAAAGTGTTAAAGAAGGAAGTAAAAAGAAAAATTAACATGGCTTGTTGAATGATGAAGATGAAAGCAGTGGATTAAGAGATTGTTCCTGATTTTCAAATGAAAACATGACAAAAGTAGTGAACATCGAAATAGTGAAAGTAATGTACAAGGAGATTATGTTGATGGAGAGAAATATTCTAATAGAGATGTTGATCAAAATTCATTGGGGGCTGATGCTGGTGGAGAGAATTATTCTAATAGAGATTTTGCTTATTTGTCGGGGGACAAACTGGATGAACAAGAGGAAGATGTTGATTTACCAAAACAGGATGAACAAGGCAATAAAGAGTTTGAGGAGACAGGACCTTCTATTTCAATGCCAGCAATCATTGATATTGAGTCAGTTCGTGAAGAACAGAATGAAGAAGTTGCTAATGAAGTTCGAACACATTTTGATTCAATACCATTGGCTATGGATATTGCTTCAGTTCATGGAGCACAAAATAAAGAAGTTATTAAAGACGTTGTAGCAGGTAGTGGAATTTTATTAAAAGGTCCTTCTGATGAAAAAAGTCCAGACTATAATGCAGTTGAACCAGTTCTCACAGCTGCTACAGATGTTGAAGCTATAATGGTTAAAATAGCTGATGTGAAACAAGAGATTTCTACACCACAGCCCAGTGAAAAGATTTTGCAAAATACCGCAGTTGCATCGTTAATTCCATTAGGCATAGATGAAGCTACAGTAGTTGTTGGAGGTTTAGTGAAAAGTCGTTGTGATAAACAAAAAGTGGAATGTAGTGCACTTGTTCAAGTTATTTCAACTGGTATAGATGTTAATTCTATCATTGAGAAAATAATTAATGGGATATATGATATTTCTACACCACAGAACACTAAAAATATTTTGTAAAATACCGCAGCTGCATTGTTAATTCCATCATTCATGGATGTTGAATCATTCCAAGGAGGGAAAAATAATGAAGCTGAAGTAGTGGTTGGAAGTTTAGTGAAAGATTGTTGTGATGAAGATACTACTAATGAACATGCAGCAGGTGATGGAATTTCAGTGAAAAGCCCATGTGGTGAAGAAAGACTAGCATGTAGTGCACTTGATCAAGTTCAGTCAATTGGTACGGATGTTGCTACTATCATACAAAAAAATAGTTGATGGGACATATCAAATTTCAACACCACAGTGCAGTCAAGATAATAAGGAAAATAGCGGAGCTGTGTCATCAATGGTACCAACCATGGATATTGAATCAGTCCACGATGTACAAAATAAGAAATATAGTGATCAAGCTGGACCAAGTGGTACAGATGTAGTGAAAGGTCCTGTTTGTAATGAAGAAAGAGCATACTGTAGTCCAGATGAAACCGACTTACAGCTGGTACAAATATTGATGCTATTATTAGAAAAATAAATGATGGGACATATAATATGTTGACACCACAGTCCAGTCAAAATATTTTGCAAAATAGCGTATTAATAGCATGATTTCCATGATTTCTACCTCTAATACATTTATTAAAAGCAGAGGAACAAGTTTTAGGTCCAAATTCCTTACCTCAATGAAGTTCCCTTGAAATCCCTCTTTCCAATCATCCAAAAAGCTCCAAAGACGAATTCAAAAATGATGAAATAGCTCAAATCGTGAAGGCCACAATTTATACCTTCTGCCCAAACATTTTCACATCTGCGGTTATATTTTTGCTTCTGCGGTACCGCATCTGTGGTAAAAAACCACCGCATCAGCGGTCCTCACTTAAACTCCCATTTCTGCATCTCCGATCCATTATCCGCATCTGCGACTTTGCAGATGCGGTCCTATTAGCCGTTTTTGTGTTTCCTTCTCCTCAAGCCCCTTTTCCGCTTCTGCGGCCTATATCCCGCACGTGCGGCGTCGCACCTGTGGTCCCCATGTTACGACCCCCAAATACCCGGTCGTTATGGTGCCTATACTATCAATCACATCGAATTCCTTTTATAAAACAATTTTTCCAACATAGGTTTAAATACTAGTTTTCATAAGAAGTGTTTTAAAAATAGCTAAAATAATGCGGAAACCAATAAAAAATAAGACAACACAGCCCAAACATCTGGTGTCACGAGTCTAGAGCCTCTATTACATAACTGACTGTATGATACAACAAAAGTCTAGAGAAATGCGGAAAAGAACAAGATAAGAAGGAGAAAACAGGGTTGCGGACGCCGTGCAACTACCTTGAAATTTTTGGCAACCTCTGGATCAGCTGAGGACCCTCACTCTACCGCTCGAGCACCGGGATCTGCACACAAGGTGCAGGGAGTAACGTGAGTACGCCGACTCAGTAAGTAACTAGAGTTAATAAGGTCTGAAAGCAGTGACGAGCAGTTAAAAATCATATAACTGAATAAACAATAGGATAACAAATCCATTTCACAATTTAAAACCAATTTCATCGTAAAAATCATCAAATTTCAGTTTAACACTTGAAATCATATTCTTAACAATTTTTCCAACAAAGGCTTATTTTAAAAGAAGAATGAAATCAGTAAAAATATCATGACTAGGCCCCCCGGGCAAGGTATCACTCAAAATATGGCCTCTCAGGTAGCCTCTCAGTCACTTGTCACTCAGCTCTCGTCACTCAGTACTCACTCTCATCACTTAGGCTCATTAATATCTCAAAATAATAATAATAATAATAATAATAATAATAATAATAATAATCATAGTAACCGCTGCGACGTGTAGCTCGATCCGTAATTTATAGTCGACTGCGCTCACTGGGGGTGTACAGACTCCGGAGGGGCTCCTACATCCCAAGCGTCATATCACTGCGGCGCACAGCCCGATCCGATATATATATTGTTGCGGCGTGCAGCCTGATCCATAATATACACATATACTATCCTCGCCATTAGGTTCTCAACCTCTCTCTGTCATCAACCTCACAGCCTCTCGGGCACAACAACAAAAATCACGGAACTCAGCCCAAACAACTCTCACAGTTAGAAGTGGAGTGATAAAACCAGTTTTAAACATTTAAACAGGTAAAACATGACTGAGGATATGCTTTCAACAAGTAAAGTGAGAGAAAAACAGTAAAAATGCCCTTAAGGGTCTCAACAGGTCGGCACAAGGCTCCAAACATAGCATACAACCCCTAATACAGTATAAATGATTAAATTACGGAATAATATAAGATTCCAAACCAAATATGCGGCTTAATAGTCGCTACGGGATGGACCAAGTCACAATCCCTACCGGTGCACGCCCACACGCTCGTCACCTAGCATGTGCGTCATCGTATTTATCAAAATAAGTCAAATACCGGGGTTTGTACCCTCAATTCCAGATTTATAATGGTTACTTACCTCGAACCGGTGAAAATACTACTCCGCGATGTCTTTGCACCTCAAATCGGCCTTCACTCACATCGAATCTATCCAAAAACAGAATCACGGCATCAAAATATGCTAAGGGAACGAAGCCCAAGTGAAAACAATCAAATAATACCAAAAATCCTGAAATTACCAAAACCCGACCCCCGGGCCCACATCTCAGAATTCAATAATTTTTGTATCAATAGATTCCTTATATCCCCACGAGTTCATATGTATCAAAAGTTCTTAAATCCGACCCCAAATGGTCCTTCAAATCCTCAATTAAAGGTCTAAATTTCCAAGCCCTAGCTTCTTCAATTTTTGGCTTAATTTCCATGATTTTCTAGGTGGAATTCACATAATAATCAAGTTTTAAGTCCAAGAATCTTACTTCCAAGTGATTCCCCTTGAATCCCTCTTCAATCTCCTTCAAAAATCTCCAAAACGACCAACTATGGAGGAAATAAACCCCACATTCGTGGACAAGACGACCTTTTAAGCTTCTGCCCAGGCCTGAAAATCCTTCTACGAACCACAAAAATAATTTTGACCAAAATCCTCTTACGCGAACGCGACAAGACCCTCGCAAATGTGATGCTTTACCCAGATGAACCTTCGCGAACGCGTTCCATCCATCACGAACGCGATGCATTAATTCCACTAAAGCTCAGCCTCTCAATTCCTTCTATGCGAACACGACTACATGCCCGCGAACGCGATACATAATCTCGTATCCCTTCGTGAACGCGTAACCTGACTCGTGAACACGAAGGCTAAATTTCCACCTCCCTCAGCTGACTCTTCACAAATGCGAGGGTCCACTCGCGGACGCGAAGAGTAAATACTTGCAACTGCTGAACCTGCAATTTCTGCAACTATCTTAACTTCAAAATCATTCGATTGACCACCCGAAACTCACCCAAGGCCCCCGGGACCTCAACCAAAGGCACAAAAACATCCTAATACCTTATTCAAAATTATTCCAATCATCAAAATACCTCAAATAATATCAAATCACCCAAAACACATCGAATTCAAGCTAAACCTTTCTAAAATCTTCTGAATTCCATTTTTGATCAAAAACCCAACTAACCCACGTTCGAATGACCTGAAAATTTGCATACACATCCCAAATGATACAACAAAACTACTGCAACTCTCGGATCCATTCCGGACATTATATCAAAATCTCACCTATCAATTGGAAATCGCAAAAAATCCGATTTCGCCAATTCAAGCCTAAATCTACTCCGGACCTCCAAAACGCATTCCGATTGCGCTCCTAAGTCCCAAATCACCTCCCGAAGCTAACCGAAACGCCGGAACTCACATCCGAGCCCTCTAACATATAAGTCAACATCTAGTTGACTTTATCAACTTAACCTTCCTTCAAAGAGACTAAGTGTCTCAAACCTTACCAAATCCTTTCCGAATTTGATCCGACCAACCCGATACGCCATAACACGAATAAAAAAAGCATAAAGAAGAAAAAATGGGGGAATATGAGTGGTAACTCATGAGACGACTGGCCGGGTCGTCACACCCCAATCCGTAGGTGCGGAAATACCAGAAGCAGCAAAAGTTCAGTAGCAGCAAAATTCCTCAAACTTCTCGTCAACCATCCGAAATCACCCCGAGGCCCCTAGGACCTCAACCAAAAGCACAAACATATCCCAATACCTTATCCAAACTTGTTCCAGTCTTCAAAACACCTCAAACAATATCAAATCGACCAAAACACATTGGATTCATGCCTAACTTTCTAAAATCTTCCGAATTTTGCTTTTGATCAAAAACCCAACCAAACAACGGCCGAATGAACTGGAATTTTACACACACATCCCAAATGACACAACCGGAAATCGCCAAAATATCAACTTCGCCAATTCAAGCCTAAGTCTACTCTGAACCTCCAAAACTCATTCTGATCGGCTCCTAAGCACCAAATCACCTCCCGAAGATATTCGAACCATCAGAACTCACATCCGAGCCCTCTAATGCATAAGTCAACATCTGGTTGACTTTTCCAACTTAAGCTTCCTCAAAAGAGACTAAGTGTCTCAAACCTTACCTAAATCATTCCGGATTCGATCTGACCAACTCGATACCACATAACACGATAAACAAAGCATAAATAAGCAGAAAGGGGACAATAGAGCGGTAATTCATGAGACGACTGGCCGGTTTGTGTCGGTTTGTCACACATATTTAAAACAACACGAGAGAAAAAGGTCGTCTACCAAAGTGAGTTTTGCTATTTTGTTTGTTGTATTTTTATATGATATTTAACAACTCTTTTTTATTTTATTTTTCATATTTGTTCTGTCTTTATTTTTTTAGGGGAGTAACTGATATTTAGAAAGAAGATCCTGTAGTGGAAGCAATGCCATATGAACTTTACAATGAGAAAATTCAGTCGACAATGTTCTTTAAAGAGATTGTAGATGAGAAGTATTGTTTTCATGATGCGGTATGTATATGTCTTTTACGTTGTGAACTCATGATTTTATTTTGTATTATATTTGACATATATTTATTTTTGTTTTTTATTCAGCACATATAATTTTTATTGTATTATCCGAGGAAGAAGCATATATATCACATCAATGAGTATCCATTTGCTTCAACAACAGATGTGGACTTTAACGATATTTTGAAATTTGCATATAAGGAGTGGAATGATAATCCAAAAGATTGGAATGAGTTATAATTATGGAATGAACCTTCTGGATTGGGTTTTGGGCTTTGTCAATATCTATTGGGTGAGAATCATAAATATGGGATTCCATGAACATCTGTTGAAAAAGTTTTCTGTCCGCTTTGACTTCTTGCAGAATTGGTAAATGGTGAAATTTCATTAGATTCTTGTACACATATTTTTTTGGAAGTGTTAGACTTGAATGAGATGACCATAGATATATATGATTCGTTGTTCAAGGGAGATGAGTATGATATTATAAAGGAGCAGCTTATTGCTTATAAGCATTTCATCCTGTGGTTTTGGAACATTGTAGATTTGGTGACTTTCATCCTACATTTGGGCATGTGTATGAACCATTTGTGGTTCGCTGGAAAGAATCACCAAAATAGATAGCAAACAAAAGTTGTGGCGCATTTGATATATGATATATTGATATGTTGATGAAGGGTGAAGATCTTATGACATTTATGTCCAATACAATGAAATATTATCGTGAGTATATTGATTTTAGTCTATAGGGACATGGAGATTGGAAACACAAATCAGATTATTCAACTCCTCCAAAAATGGTTGGTGATGATTATGGAGAGACAGGATATTACTTTTATAAATATCCTTTATCACTTTGTTATTCTTAAGTGAAAAAACATTCATAAACATTGTTTTAGTATTATATACAAAATATGAATACTTTGTTGATTGATATGCAGAATTTATTGTTTGAATTTACGACTTTTTAGTGTTTTGCTTCCTGTATATTATGCTGGAGATTTATAGTGTGAAAGCATATTGCCCAGTAATTTATATTGGATGTTTATGGAATTCAAGGTATTTATTGTTTGAAATAAATATCAATTGGTTGTAGTTTATATTTTTTATGGTGTGTTTCTATGTATGATAAGTTACATTTCATAATTTTTGTTGATGCAACTCTAGTATAATTAGTTGGAGTTCTTATTTTTGTTGCTTCCTATAAATTATGCAGTAAATGATATTATGAAGTGATATAAGCCAGGATATTATAATGGAGAAGTGTAAAACAATGAAAAATTTATATCAAAGAACAATTTGCTTGAATTAAAAAATTTAAAATTTTGCTTCCTGTATATTATGCTAGAGATATATCATGTGAAAGCATAATATCCAGTATTTTATACTGGATTGTCACAATCCAGATTTGTTTGTCTTAATTTGAGCGATCTATTGATTGAAATAAAGTTTTAACGATTGGAAATTATACTTTTTATGGTGTGTTTTCATGTATATTAAGTTAGATTTCATAATTTTTACATATGCAACTCAAGTATAATTAGTTATAGTTCTTATTTTGATTGATGTATATTATGCTTGAGATATACCATGTAAAAGCATAATTTCCAGTATTCTATACTGGATAAACACAATCTAGATTTTTTTTTTTGCTTAATTTGAGCAATTTATTGATTGAAGTGTGATGACCCAAAAGGTCATCACTTGTTTTAGAAATAAATTCTTTGTTCCGAGGCTTTAAAAACTTCTTTTTGTCTCACCTCGATTTGCGTACACAGTCCAGGCATGTATCCGGAAAGCTATTATGTGAAAATTTGTGAAAAATGGTGAATTTTGTTTTTAAAATAACTTTAGGTTGACTTCGGTCAACATTTTAGATAAACGGATCCGGACCCGTAATTTGACAAACCCGGAGGGTCCGTAGGAAAATATGGTACTTGGGCGCATGCCCGAAATCAAATTCCGAGGTCCCAAGCCCGAGAAATAAATTTTTGAAGAAAATTGTTTAATTGAAATTTTAAGAGTTTTTGGAAATTTGAATGTATTGGAATTTGATGGTATCGGGCTCGTATTTTGATTCCGGATCCTGGTACAAGTCTTAAATGTTATTTATGTGGAGCCTGTAAAATTTGGTAAGAAACGGAGGTCATATGACGTGATTCGGAAACTTAGTTTAAAAATTTGAAACTTTGAAAGTTCTTGAGATTTTCTTTGATTTTGATGCTAAATTCATAGTTATTGATGTTATTTTTATGATTTGATCGTACGAACAAGTCCGTATGATACTTTTGGACTTACGTGCATGTTTGGTTTGGAGCCCCGAGGGGTCGGGTGAGTTTTGGATAGGCCACAGAGTGGAATTGGACTTAGGATCAAGTGCTGGTATCTGGTATTTTTGCCCAGGCCTCTGATCCCGTAATTGCGAGATCAGGCTTTGCAATTACGAAGTTCTCAGGCTTGGTAATTGCGACCCAGGCCTCGCAAATGCGAACCAAGCCTGGGCAGGCCCTTTTTGCAAATGCAAAACATTTGTTGAAATTGCGAAGCCCCCTTTTTCGCAAATGCGATAGGTCCCTCGCAAATGCGAAGGTGACTAGATTTATTCATGGTTGCAAATGCGACATATTCTTCGCATTTGCGAAGATAGAAGGCCCTGAAGGTGTTCGGAATTGCAAACCCTGGTTGTAATTGCGACATCTGCAACCTCCAAAATCATAACTTAGCCAAAAATTTCTCATTTTTCAAACCCCCTCAAACCTAAAACACTTTTGGGCGATTTGTCAAAGATTAGTACTCTTCCTAATTGATTGTAAGTAATTTATAATTAGTTTTCATTAATATTTAACATCGTTTCACATAATTTCAACTCAAAATCAAGGGTTTTCACGGGAAAAATTGGGTGTTTTGAGTAGAACTTAGATTTTTCAAATTTTGGGGATTTGGACTTCATTTGAGGTTCGATTTCAAAACAAATTATATAATTGGGTTCGTGGGGGAATGGGTAATCGGATTTTGGTTCGAAACTCGGGTTTTGACCATGTGGGCCCGGGGTCAATTTTTGACTTTTTGGGAGAAATTATTGGAAAACTTATTTTCATGCATTAGAAGTGATTCATTTAGCATTTATTGATATAGTTAAGTAACTTGTGGCTAGATACAAGCGAATTAGTGGTGGAACAAGAGATAAAGCGGCAGTTGAGGCTTGAATTATGTTCGTGTCATCGAGGTAATTGTTTGGTCTAACCTTAACTTGAGGGATTAGGAATTGTGTCTTAATTGCTATGTGTTAATTGTGGAGTACGATATCTAGGAATGGTGATGAGTATCTATACGTCGGTGTCAAACATGCACATGGGTCTAGTGTTGAAATTGTTGTGACCCCGTTGAGATTTATTCAAGCTTAATATGTTGATTATCATTGTTGGTTCCTTTGCCAGGATGTTGTTGTTTATGATATTGTCTCTCTTGCTAGGATGTTATTGTTTATGATATTGTCTCCCTTATCGGGATGTTATTGTTTATGATATTATCTCCCTTGTCGAGATGTTATTGTTTACGATATTGTTTCCCTTGCCGGGATGTTATTTTTATACTCTTGTTCCCTTGCCGGGATTCTTTTGTGATTGATATTGATATGAAATGGGAGCAGGTAGCACGCCTGCAACGAGATATAAGAAATGGGAGCGAGTTGCACGCCTGCATCGAGATATAAGAAATGGGAGCGGGATGCACGCCTGCAACAAGATATATGAAATGGGAGCGGGTTACACGCCTGCAATGAGATATATGAAATGGGAGCGGGTTGCACGCCTGCAATGAGATATATGAAATGGGAGCGGGTTGCATGCCTACAACAAGATATATGAAGTGGGAGCGGGTTGCACGTTTGAAATGAGATATATAAAATGGGAGCAGGTTGCACGCCTACAACGAGATATATAAAATAGGAGCGGGTTGCATGCCTGCAACGAGATATATAAAATGGGATCGGGTTGCACGCCTACAACAAAAAAGAAATGAAAGTGAATACTGTGTTTGTTTTCCTCATTATTGTTGGCAATTAAATTCTTGTTTCTTTACATTCCTCTTTGGTATTTTGTTATTATCTGATACTCCCCCTAGCATGTTTTCCCCTCCACATTTTTGATTGTGAATATCTGCTTTTCTTTTCTGCTGTATATAATTTAACTGCACAAGTTTATTTGGTAGTCTGGTCCTAGCCTCATCACTTCTTCACCAAGGTTAGGCTAGGCATTTACCAGCACATGGGGTCAGTTGTGCTGATACTACACTCTGCACTGTGTGCAGATCCTGGTGCTGCAGCTTTTGGACCGCAGTGTGGGTGCTGTCTTTAGTCCAACATGCGACCTAAGGTAGTCTTGCAGGCGTCCGCAGGCCTTGGTGTCTCCTTCTATCATTTCCTTCTATTTATACTTATTCAGAGACAGATTTGTATATTTTTATTCAGATCTTATTTGTAGCATTCTTAGAAAGTCTGTGAAATTGTGACACCAGATCTGGGTAGTTTTAGTTCATGTTTGAGTATTTGTATCGCTAATATTAAAGTCGTTATATTAACTCTTCCGCTTTATTATTTTCGCCGTTTATATGATGTTTTTTCACCACTATTAACGGAGTAAAACTGAAAAAGTTACGTAATTAGAATAATTTGGCTTGCCTAGCTTTCACTAGTAGGCGCCATCACAACTCCCGATGGTGGAAAATTCGGGTCATGACAAGTTGGTATTAGAGCTTTAGGTTACTTAGGTCTCACAATTCACGGACAATCTAAGTACAGTCTGATGGATCGGTATAGAAACATCTGTATTTATCCCCTAGAGTCTATAGAATTAGGAAAAACTTCAGATCTATTCTTTCTTGTTGTGCGGTTTGGTTTCTCAATGCTGATTGAATTTCTACTCTGTTCTTTTGCAGATGGCAAGAACACGTGCTTCCTCATCCACTGATCAGCAGCCCGAGCCCCTAGCAGTAGCTCCCACGAGGGGCAGAGGGCGAGGCTGAGGTAGGGGTAGAGCTCAACCTAGAGCAGCAACATCAGTGGCGGAGCCTCAAGTTGAGTTTGATGATGAGGTTCCGGCCCAGGCAGTTCCGGTAGGTCCAGCTCAGGTCCCACAGGGGTTTATTGCTACCCTAGTACTCCAAGATGCTCTGGTCCATCTAGTGGGCCTTATGGAGAGTGTCACTCGAGCAGTCTTGCTTCTGTAGTAGCAGCCGTCTCTCAGGCTAGAGGAGGAGCCCAGACTCCTACTACCCGCACTCCGGAGCAGATGGCTCCTCAGTGTCAGACTCCAACAACTCAGATAGTTGGAGCAGTTCAGCCGGGTGTGGTAGCTCAGACCGGTGATGGAGAAGCTATGTCTAATGATGCCTTGTGGAGATTGGACAGGTTCACCAAACTCTTCACTACCACTTTCAGCAGTGTATCTTCTGAGGATCCCCAAGATTATTTGGACAACTATCATGAGGTTCTCAGGAACATGGGGATAGTGGAGACCAATGGGGTCAACTTTGCAGCTTTCCGCTTATCTGGATCCCCCAAGACTTGGTGGAGAGATTATTGTTTGGCTAGATCAGTTGGGTCACTAGCTTTGACTTGGAATCAGTTTTCTCAGCTATTCCTGGAGACGTTTCTTCGTGTCACTCAGAGGGAGAGCTATCGGAGGCAGTTTGAGCGTCTCCAATAGGGTTTTATGACTGTTACTCAGTATGAGACTAGATTTATGGACTTGGCCCGTCATGCTCTTCTTATACTTCCCACTAAAAGAGAGAGAGAGAGAGAAAGAGAGAGAGAGGAGGTTCATTGAGGGACTCATTTAGTCGATTCGATTGCAGATGGCTAAAGAGATGGGGAATGAGATTTATTTTCAGGATGCGGCCAATATGGCCAGGAGAGTTGAGATGGTTCTATCACAGGGGAGTAGATAGAGGTCTGACAAGAGGCCTCGTCATTCGGGCAGGTTCAGTGGTGCCTCATCTGGAGGCAGGGATTCTTTTGGTAGGGTCCATCCTCCCAGGCCATTTCGTTCAGCACTTCAGGCTTCTCACGGTGCCCTAGGTGGTCGTGGTTCCCATATGCAGTATTCTGATCAGTAGCTCTATAGTGCATCGCCAGCTCCTATTAGTGCACCTCCAATTTAAGAGTTTTCAGGGTCATCAACCCCAGCAGCCGAGGGCTTGTTTTACTTGTGGCGACATGAGGCATATTGCTAGATTTTTCCCTCGAGCACCGAGTAGTTCTCAGCACCAGGGTTCCCGTGCCATGGTTCAGGCATTGAGTGTTCCTCTGCCCGCTCAGCTAGCTAGAGGTGGAGGTAGGGGTGCTAGAGGTGGAAGTAGGGGTATTAGAGGTGGAGGTCAGGCCGCTAGAGGTAGAGATCAGCCAGCAGAAGGTCGTCCCAGATATTTAGTTTGGAGTGGTGGGGCCTAGCCTTGATGTTATTCTCTTCCAGGTAGGCTTGAGGCTGAGGTTCCCATGTAGTTATCACCGGTACTGTTCTGGGTTTTCGTAGAGATGCTTCAATTTTATTTGATCTGGGATCTATATACTCTTGTGTGTCATCTTATTTTCCATTGTATCTGGTCATGCCTAGTGATTCTTTGAGTGCTCCTGTATATGTGTCTACGCCTGTAGGTGACTCTATTATGGTAGATCGTGTCAATCGTTCATGTATAGTTGTGATTGGGGGTCTTGAGACTCGAGTAGATTTGTTACTGTTAGACATAGTTGATTTTGATGTCATATTGGGGATGGACTGGTTATCACCTTACCATGCTATCTTGGACTATCATGCCAAGACTGTGACCTTAGCCTTGCCGGGTTTGCCTCGTTTAGAGTGGAGAGGGACTCATGGTTATTCTACCCGTAGTGTTATCCCATATATGAAGGCTCGGTGTATAGTTGAGAAGGGGTGTTTGGCCTATTTGGCATATGTTCGTGATTCTAGAGCTGAGGATCCTTCTATAGATTTTGTGCCTGTAGTTTGTGAGTTTCCTGAGGTATTTCTTTCTAACCTGCCGGGTATGCCACCCGACAGGGATATTGACTTCTGTATCATTTTGGCTCCGGGCACTCAGCCCATTCTTATTCTATCGTATCGTACGGCCCCGCCTGAGTTGAAAGAGTTGAAGTAGAAGTTGCAAGACTTGCTTGATAAGGGCTTTATTAGGCCTAGAATCTCGCCCTGGGGTGCGCCGGTGTTGTTTGTCAAAAAGGACGGATCGATGAGGATGTGTATAGCCGACAATTGAACAAGGTTACAATCAAGAATAAGTATCCATTGCCGAGGATTGAGATTTGTTTGATCAGCTTTAGGGTGCCGACATATTTTCAAAGATTGACTTGAGATGTGGCTACCATCAGTTGAGGATTAAGGTATCCGATGTCCCTATGACAGCTTTCTGCACTCAGTACGGGCATTATGAATTCATGGTGATGTCATTTGGGTTGACCAATGCCCCCGCAGCTTTTATGGATTTGATGAACCGAGTGTTCAAGCCTTACTTGGATTCATTCGTGATAGTCTTCATCGATGATATTTTGTTCTATTGCCGTAGCCGGGAGGAGCATGAGCAGCATCTGAGAGTGGTTTTTCAGACCTTGAGAGATAGTTAGTTGTATGCTAAGTTTTCGAAGTGTGAGTTCTGGTTGAGTTCAGTTGCATTCTTGGGTCATGTTGTATAAGTAGAGGGTATTTAGGTGGATCCAAAGAAGATAGAGGCAGTCAAGAACTGGACTAGACTTGCGTCGGTTATAGAGATCAGGAGTTTCTTGGGTTTGGCAGGCTATTACCGTCGATTTGTGGAAGGGTTTTCATCTATTGCAGCACCGATGACCAGGTTGACCTAGAAGGGTGCCCAGTTCAGGTGGTCAGGCGAGTGTGAGGCGAGCTTTCAGAAGCTCAAGACAGCTTTGACTACGGTGCTGGTGTTGGTTTTGCCCATAGGTTTAGGGCCATATACAGTTTATTATGATGTATCTCGTATTTGACTTGGTGCGGTGTTGATGCAGGATGGAAAGATCATTGCTTATGCTTCACGTCAGTTGAAGATTCATGAGAAGAACTATCTGGTTCATTATTTGGAGTTAGCAGCCATTGTTCACGCTTGAAGTTTTGGAG
Source organism: Nicotiana sylvestris (assembly GCF_000393655.2). Taxonomy (NCBI): domain Eukaryota; kingdom Viridiplantae; phylum Streptophyta; class Magnoliopsida; order Solanales; family Solanaceae; genus Nicotiana; species Nicotiana sylvestris. The sequence goes on along the minus strand of NC_091059.1, from coordinate 106,562,498 downwards.
GCACTATCTGTATGGGGTTTCATGTGAGGTGTTCACGGATCACAAGAGTTTGCAATACTTGTTCAAGAAGAAGGAGCTAAATTTGAGGCAGAGAAGGTGGTTGGAGCTATTAAAGGACTATGATATCACCATCTTATATCATCCGAGAAAGACCAATGTGGTGGCTGATGCTTTGAGTGGGAAGTCAGCTAGTATGGACAGCCTAGCGTATATTCCGGTCGGTGAGAGGCCGCTTGCTTTGGATGTTCAGGCTTTGGCCAATCAGTTCATGAGTTTGGATGTTTCTGAGCCCAACCGTGTGTTAGCTTGTATGGTCGCTCGTTATGATGATCCTCATTTGTGTGTCCTTAGGGGCACAGTGGTGCCAAGCAGGTTATATTAGGAGATGATGGAGTTTTGGGGCTGCAGGGTCGAGTTTGTGTGCCTAATGTGGATGGGCTCTGAGAGTTAATTATAGAGGAGGCCCATAGTTCCCGGTACTCTATTCATCCGGGCGCTGCTATGATGTATCAAGATTTGCGCCAACATTATTGGTGGAGAAGGATGAAGAAGGATATTCTTGCACATGTGGCTCGGTGTTTGAATTGTCAGCAGGTAAAGTACGAACATTAGAGACCTGGTGGTTTGTTCCAGAAGATTGAGAATCCTGAGTGGAAGTGTGAGCGTATCACTATGGACTTCATTGTTGGACTCCCACAGACTCAGAGGAAGTTCGATGCAGTGTGGGTTATTGTTGATAGGCTGACCAAGTGAGCACATTTCATTCCTGTGGCAGTCTTTTATTCTTCCGAGAGGTTAGCTGAGATCTATATCCGGGAGATTGTTCGTCTTCATGGTGTGCCTGTGTCTATCATTTCGGACCAAGGTACACAGTTTACCTCACATTTCTGGAGTGCAGTTCAACATGAGTTGGGCACACGGGTTGAGTTGAGCACAACATTTCATCCTCAGACGGACGAGCAGTCCGAGCGCACTATTTAGATTTTGGAGGATATGATCCGAGCTTGTGTCATTGACTTTGGAGGCTCGTGGGATCAGTTCTTTCCTTTAGCGGAGTTTACCTACAACAACAGCTACCAGTTGAGTATCCAGATGGCTCCTTATGAGGCTTTATATGGTAGGCGGTGTCGATCGCCGGTTGGGTGGTTTGAGCCGGGAGAGGCTTAGTTGTTGGGTACGGATCTAGTATAGGATGCTTTGGACAAGGTCAAGATTATTCAGGATAGGCTTCGTATAGCTCAAGCAAAAGAGTTATGCCGACCGTAAGGTTCGTGATATGGCATTCATGGTCGGTGAGCATGATGAGATTTGCGAAGAAGGGCAAGCTTAGCCCTAGATTCATTGGCCCGTTTGAGATTCTTGATCGAGTGGGAGAGGTGGCTTACAGACTTGCGATGCTGTCGAACTTATCATCCAAGCATCCAGTATTTCATGTGTCCATGCTTCGGAAGTATCACGGTGATCCATCCCACGTGTTAGATTTTAGCACTGTCCAGTTGGACAAGGACTTGTCCTATGAGGAGGAGTCGGTAGCTATTCTAGACCGGTAGGTTCGTCATTTGAGATCGAAGAGTTTCCCCTCTGTTCGTGTTCAGTGGAGAGGTCAGCCTGTTGAGGCATCGGCCTGGGAGTCCGAGTCCGATATGCAAATCTGTTATCCCCACCTTTTCTCCGACTCAGGTACTTCCTTCTTATGTCCATTCGAGGACGAACGATTGTTTTAGAGGTGGAGAATGTGATGACGGTCATCACTTGTTTTAGAAATAAATTCTGTGTTCCGAGGGCTTAAAACCTCTTATTTTGTCTCACCTCGATTTGCGTGCATAGTCCGGGCGTGTATCCAAAAATCCATTATGTGAAACTCTGTGAAAATGGTGAATTTAATTCTTAAAATGACTTTAGGTTGACTTCGGTCAATATTTTGGGTAAATGGACCCGGATACGTGATTTGATAGTCCCGGAGGGTCCGTAGTAAAATATGGGACTTGGGCGTATGCCCGGAATCGAATTCCGAGGTCCCAAGCCCGAGAAACGAATTTTTGAAGAAAATTATTTAACTAAAATTTTAAGAGTTTTTGGAAATTTGAATGTATTGGAATTTGATGGTATCGGGCCCCTTTTTGGTATCGAAGCCCGGTACAAGTCTTAAATGGTATTTGATTAGAGCATCTAAAATTTGGTAAGAAATGGAGGTCATATGACATTATTCAGAACCATAGTTGAAAATTTTTAAACTTTGAAAATTCTTGAGATTTTCTTTGATTTTGATGCTAAATACATAGCTATTGATGTTATTTTGATGATTTGATCGCACGAGCAAGTCCATATGATATTTTTGGACTTGCGTGCATGTTTGGTTTGGATCCCCGAGGGCTCGGGTTAGTTTTGGATAGGCCACATAATGGAATTGGACTTAGGATCAAGTGTGTTATTTTTTCCTACGCCTTTGATCTCGCAATTGCGAGAACAGGATTTGCAATTGCGAAGTTCTCAGGCTTGGTAATTGCGACCCAGGCCTCGAAAAATGCGAACCAAGCTTGGGCAGGCCCTTTTCGCAAATGCGAAACATTTGTGGGAATTGTGAAGCCCCCTCTTTCGCAAATGCGATAGGTCCCTCGCAGATGCGAAGGTCACCGGATTGCTTCATGGTCGCAAATGCGACATATTCTTTAACATGTTTTCACATGATTTCAACTCAAAATAAAAGGTTTTCATGGGGGAAATTGGGTGTTTTAGGTGGAACTTAGTTTTTTTTTTTCAAATTTTGGGGATTTGTACCTCGATTTGAGGTTAGATTTCAAATCAAATTATATAATTGGGTTCGTGGGGGAATGGGTAATCGGATTTTGGTTCGAAACTCGGGTTTTGACCATGTGGGCCCGGGGTTGATTTTTGACTTTTTTGGGGAAATCATTAGAAAACTTATTTTCATGCATTAGAAGTGATTCATTTAGCATTTTTTGATATAGTTAAATAACTTGTGGCTAGATACAAGCGTATTGGTAGTGGAACAAGAGGTAAAGCGGCAGTTGAGGCTTGAATTGTGTTTGTTGCATCGAGGTAAGTGTTTGGTCTAACCTTAGCTTGAGGGATTAGGAGTTGTGTCTTAATTGCTATGTGTTAATTGTGGAGTACATTGTATATGCATGGCAACGAGTATCTATACGTCAGTGTCAAGCATGCCCGTGGGTCTAGTGTTGTAATTGTTGTGACTCCGTTGAGATTTATTCGTGCTTAATATGTTGATTATCATTGTTGGTTCCCTTATCGGGATGTTGTTGTTTATGATATTGTCTCCCTTGCCGAGATGTTATTGATTATGATATTTTATCCCTTGCCGGGATGTTATTGTTTATGATATTGTCTCCCTTGCCGGGATGTTATTGTTTACGATACTGTTTCCCTTGCCGGGATGTTGTTGTTATACTTTTGTTCCCTTGCCGGGATTCTTTTGTGATTGATGTTGATATGAAATGGGAGCGGGTTGCACGCCTTCAACAAAATATATGAAGTAGGATCAGTTTGCACTCCTGCAATGAGATATATGAAATGGGAGCGGGTTGCATGCCTGCAACGAGATATATGAAATGGGAGCGGGTTGCATGCCTGCAACGAGATATATGAAATGGGAGCAGGTTGGACGCCTGCTACGAGATATACGAAATGGGAGCGGGGTGCACGCTTGCAACAAGATATATGAAGTGAGAGCGGGTTGCACGCTTGTAATGAGATATATGAAATGAGAGCGGATTGCATGCCTGCAACGAGATATATAAATGGGATTGAGTTGCACGCCTGGAACATTCCTCTTTGGTATTTTGTTTTTATCTGATACTCCCCGTAGCATGTTTTCCCCTCTCCATCTTTGACTGTGAATATCTGCTTTTATTTTTCGCTGTATATGATTTAACTACAAATGTTTATTTGGTAGTCTGGTCCTAGCCTCATCACTACTTCGCCGAGGTTAGGCTAGGCACTTACCAGCACATAGGGTCGGTTGTGCTGATACTACACTTTGCACTGCGTTTAGATCCCGATGCTACAACTTTTGGACCGCAGTGAGGGTGCTGTCTTCAGTCCAACAGACGACCCGAGGTAGTCCTGCAGGCGTCCGCAGGCCTTGGTGTCTCCTTCTATCATTTCCTTTTGTTTTTACTTATTTAGAGACAGATTCGTGTATTTTTATTCAGATCTTACTGGTAACATTCTTAGACAATTTGTGAAATTGTGACACCAAATCTGGGTAGTTTTAGTTCATGTTTGAGGATTTGTATAGGTAATATTAAACTCGTTATATTTCAGTCTTCTGCTTCATTATTTCCGTCGTTTATATGATGTTTGTTAACCACTGTTAAGGGATTAAAAATGAAAAAAGTTAAGTAATTAAAATAATTTGCCTTGCCTAGCTTTCACTAGTAGGCATCATTACGACGAGGGTGGAAAATCCGGGTCGTGACATGAAGTTATATTTTTTATGGTGTGTTTTAACGCATAATAAGTTAGAATTCTTAATTTTTGTTGATGCAACTCTAGTATAATTAGTTAGAGTTCTTATTTTGGTTACTTCATGTAAATTATGCTGCAAATGATACTTATGAAGCGATATTGGCCAGTATATTATAATAGAAAAGTGTAAAACAATGGAAAATTTTATCTAGAACAATTTGCTGGAATTAAATAATTAATTTTTTTTACCTCTTGCATATTATGCTGGAGATATGTCATGTGAAAGCATAATTCCAAGTCTTTTATACTGGATGGGCACAATCCAGATTTGTGTTACGACCCCAAACCGAACCCGGTCGCGATGGCTCCTCTCGTGAAGACAAGGTCAGCCGACAAAATTCCCAAATTCAGTCTTAACAATTTCAATAAGTCAATTTAAATCATTTATAAGAAATAAATCCCAAAATTTGGCGAAATAGAACAAGTGCGGAAATAGATACAGCCCGACATCAGGGTGTCACAAGTCACGAGCATCTACTAAGGTCTAAATACAACGAAAATTCTAAAAATGTACTAAATACAGTCTAATGAAATCAAGAGGGAGAAAAGCAGTGCTGCGAACGGGCAGCTAGCTACCTTGCTAAACTCCGATAACTTTGCCTCTGAGCAACCAATACCCGTTACAGGGTTCAGAAATACCTGAATCTGCACATTAGGTGCATGAAGTAATGTGAGTACCCTAACTCAGTGAATAATAATAATAAATTAAGACTGAGCAATAAGAAATTACGTAAGGCACATCAACCGGCTGTAAAGAAGCAGTATAAAGCAAGTAAAAACAATGAAACTGTGAAATCATGTAACGTCACCTTAGTTCAATTTAAGCTTCTTTAAAAATGCCTTTTTAACAGTTAAGCAAGTAAATGACAAGCAACTAGAAAAGATAAATAGAATCGCCCTCGGGCACAATATCAACAGAATCAACCCCTCGGGCACAATACCAACAGAATCAGCCCCTCGGGCAAATATATGGAACAATACCAGCCCCTCTGGCTATATCTTACATCACAATGGGTACGCACGCTCTTTGGGGGTGTGCAGAGTCCTGGAGGAGCCCCTTATGGCCCAAGCGCAATATCAAGCCATCTCGTGGCATAATCACATAGGCTCTCGGCCTCATATCAACAAGCCACCTCGTGGCATACAAATCTTAGGCCCTCAGCCTCATAAGCATAATCAATGTTTCCTCACAACATAGGCCCTCGGCCTTACTCAGTCAGAAATCTCACAAGCCACTCGGGCAACAGTAAAACATGATGCTCAGCCAAAAATATCATTTAAAATATCATTTTAAGTGTTAAAGCACAGTAAACATGGCTGAGTTATTAAAAATAGTAGAATATAGCATGACTGTGTACAAGTATAGAGTCAAAATAGTGAGAAAATATCAGTAAAAATCCCCTAAGGGTTCAAATAGTTGGCACGAGGCCCAAATATGGCATTCAACCCAAAATATCATGATAACAAATAGTTTTCAGTCAAATACGCAGTAAAACAAACATTCGGGATGGACTAAGTCACAATCCCCAACAGTGCACGACCCCACACTCGTCATCTAGCGTGTGCGTCACCTCAATATAGCACAAAGATGTGCAATCCGGGGTTTCATACCCTTAGGACAACATTTATAATCATTACTTACCTCAATCCGGTCCAAACTCTAGCCCGCAATGTCGTTTCCCTCTCAAATCGACCTCCGGATGCTCCAAATCTAACCAAAATCAGTACATAGCCATTAAAATATGCTAAGGGAACAAAGCCAACTTCAAAATATCCAATTTACATCAAAAATCCCGAAATTGCTCAAACCCGGCCCCCGAGCCCCCATCTCGAAATCTGATAAAAATTACAATAATAGAAACCTCATCCTCTCACGAGTCTACCCATATCAAATTCATCAAAATCCGACCTCAATTGCTCATTCAAAACTCCAAAACAATTCTCAAACTTTTCTTCCATTTCCCCCCAAATTTCACTCTAATTTCTCAAATTAAATGATGAAATTCAAGACTAAATCATGGAATTAAACCAAATACGAGTGAAGAATACTTACCCCAATTGCTCCACTGAAAATCCCTTCAAATTTCACCTTCTCCCGAGCTCTCCAGTGGCTTTTATGGTATTGGACTTAAATCCTCGATTTTAAAATATAAACTGTCTGCCCATATATTTCTTCATCGCGAACGCGACATATCCCTCGCATTCGCGAAGCACACAACTTCACTGACCGGAATTCCTTCTCCGCAAACGCGAGAACCCTCTCGTGAACACGATGCACAACTAACTCAACACTTCGCGAACGTGACCGCTACTAGGCGAACGCGTAGAGTAAATGCATTGGGGACCCAACTATCCCTCTTCCTCTATGCAAACGCGACATGAGCCTCGCGAACGCGATGACCATAGACCTCACACCTTCGCGATCGCGGAACCATCTTCGCGAACGCGAAGGCCAATTCCACAACATCATACCTTAACCCTCCGTGAACACGGGACATGCATTGTGAACGCGAAGGTCAAAACCTGCAAAACCAACAGTAGTAATTCTGCAATTTTTCACAACATGAAATGATCCGATTGACCACCCGAAACTCACCCGAGGCCCTCGAACTATTAACTAAATATGCCAACATACCCCATAACATCATTCAAACTTGTTCCAACTTTCAGAACGCTCAAAACAACATTAAAACACCAAATTTGCATCTGATTCAAGCCTAAGAATTCCAAGAACTTCCAAATTACGTTATTGATCAAAACGTCTACCAAACCACGTCCGAATGACCTAAACTTTTGCACACACATCCCAAATGGCACAACAGAACTACTGCAACTCCCGGAATTCCATTCCAACCCCTATATTAAAATCTCACCTATCAACCGAAAATGCCAAAAATCTAATTTCGCCAATTCAAGCGTAAATCTACTACGGACCTCCAAAACACATTCCGATCACGCTCCTAAGTCCCAAATCACCTAACGGAGCTAACCAAATCATAAAAATTCTGATCCGGGATCATATATCAACAAGTCAAATCTTGGTTAAATCTTTCAAATTTTAAGCTTTGAAGTAAGAACTGTTTCTTCAAAATTCATTCTGGTTACCCTGAAAACCAAAACCGACGATTTACATAAGTCGTAATACCTCCCACGGGACTAGTCATGCCCGAGAACTGGCGAGCAAAGTGCAAAAGCTCAAAACGACCGGTTGGGTCGTTACAATTTTTTTCCCTAAATTTGTGCGATTTATTGATTGAAATAAAGTTATTAGGATTGGAGATTACTTTTTTATGGCGATGTTTTTATGTATATTAAGTTACATTTCATAATTTTTGTTGATGCAACTCTAGTATAATTAGTTGGAGTTCTTATTTTGGTTGCTTCCTGTAAATTATGCTAGAAATGCTACTTATGAAGCTATATAGGCCATTATATTATAATGGAGCTGTAAAACAGTAAAAAATTTGTATCGAGAATAAGTTGCTGGAATTAAATAATTTAAATTTTTTGCTTCCTATATGTTATACTGGAGATATACAAGGTAAAAGCATAATGTCCAATATTCTATACTGGCTAAACACAATCCATATTTTTTTTTGCTTAATTTTAGCTATTTATTGATTGAAGATTATATTTTTTATGGTGTGTTTTTATGTATATTAAGTTAGATTTCATAAATTTTGCTGATGCAACTCTAGTATAATTAGTTGGAGTTCTTATTTTGGTTGCCTCCTGAAAATTATGCTGGAATTGCTGCTTATGAAGCGATATTGGCCAATATATTATAATGGAGAAGTGTAAAACAATGAAAAATTTGTATCCATAACAAATTATTAGAATTAGGGACATCAAAATTTTTGCTTCCTGTATATTATGCTGGAGATATATCATACGAAAGCATATTATACAGTATTTTATACCGAACAATTATTTTCATAAGATGTATAATCTGCTGCATTTGATGATTTATTATCGTTCTATGCTGGAGTTGTCATTTACATATAATTTTCTGGAAAAGAGTTTGATACGATGTGGATCATATTCTGTAATATCAGAAACATAAAAGAAATATTACAAAGAACGATCACACATGTAAAAAGCACCCAAAACAAAAGAAAAGCCACACAAAAATAAAGAAAACATAAATAAAAACACAAAAGAAAAACATTAAAAAAAGGATTAAGGAAAACTAAGCATCATCTTCCTCATCAGAATAATACTCCTCAATTTCTCGATATATCTCATCATCATCCGAATCGGAGATAATTATAGGATACCCGGGCTAAAGACCACAAAGTCTCACCAGATCATTCTTCAACTTGTTGAAATCACGAAGCAACTGATTTTGTTCAATTATTATTCTGTCCATAAGATCATAAGGAAGATTCTGTGATGATCCGGCCAGTCGTCTCATGAGTTACCGCTCCATTTTCCCCTATTTTGCTTCTTTACGCTTCGTTATCCGTGTTTTATGTGATCGGGTTGATTAGTTTGAGTTCGGAGAGGATTTTGTAAGAAATTAAACACTTAGTCTCTTTTAAGAAGGATTAAGCTAGAAAAGTCAACCGGATGTTGACTTATATGTTAGAAGGCTCGGAAGTGAGTTTTGATGGTTCGGTTAGCTTCAGGAAGGTGATTTGTGACTTAGGAGCGCGATCGGAATGAGTTTTAGAGTTGTAGAGAAGATTTAGGCTTAAATTGGCGAAGTTAATATTTTGGCGGTTCCAGTTGATAGGCGAGATTTTGATATAGGGGTCGGAATAAAATTCCGAGAGTGACAGTATCTTCGTTGTGTCATTTGGGATGTGTGTGCAAAATTTTAGGTCATTCGGACGAGATTTGATAGACTTTTTGATCGAAAGCATAATTTAAGAGTTCTTGGAGTTCTTAGGCTTGAATCCTATGCTAAATTGGTGATTGATGCTGTTGTGAGCGTTCTGAAGTTTTGAACAAGTTTGAACGATGTCATGGGATGTGTTGGTACAATTGGTTTGAAGTTCCGGGACTTCCGGGTAGGTTCCGGGATGTTTTAGGCCGAAAATCATAGCTGTAGCAGGTCTAGAAGGGTTGTAGGCCTCAGAACTCACCCGCGTGGTCCTCATAAAAAGAAGTGCGGCCACGGTATGTGCCGTGCGGACCGCACAAAATGAAGTGCGGCCGCGGTAGGTGTTGTGCGGACCGCACAAAATGGTGTGCGGCCGCGGTGATTCAAAAACAAAAGTTGTAGCCCTTCGTGTCTAGTTTCTAAAAAGATAAAGATATTGCAATATTAAAATCTGTAGCGAAAGTTATTGTGAAAATACTAAAGCCTGTCACTGTAGAGGAAAGCTTGTGCGGCCGCGGTCGTTTTTGTGAGGACCGCATTGGTTTTGTGCAGGCCGCGGTCGATTTTGTGTGGCACGCGGAGGTGGAAATCTGTGGGTTACTCTATAAATACGATGTTTTGGGTTTTATTAGATATTTTGACCTAGAGAGCTCGGATTTTGGCAATTTTTCGATGGTTTTTCAAGAAATTCATCGGGGTAAGTGATTCTAACTCAGATTTGGATAGAGTACATGAATCTATCATTGAATTCATCATTTAATTCGTGATTTGGGATGGAATTTGGGAAGAAAATTGTGATATCTTTCAAAAATATAAAATGATGATTTGAATGACCAAATAGTATCGGAATTGGATAATTTTTGTATGGATAGACTCGTGAGAGTATAAGGATTATAGTTTGTGAATTTTGTCAAATTTTGAGATGTGGGCCCGGGGGTCGGGTTTGACCAATTTCTGGAATTTTGTGATAATTCGATTGTTGTCGCTTGGGCTTTGTTCCCTTAGCATATTATGACGTATTCGTTCTGATTTTGGATAGATTCGACGCGCGTGGAGGCTAATTCGAGGGGCAAAGGCATCGCGAGCTAGAGAATTAGCCGGTTCGAGTTGAGTAATGGTTGTAAATGATGTCCTGAGGGTTTGAAACCCCAGATTCCACATCGTAGTGCTGTATTGAGGTTAGACACGCGTTGGGTGATGAGCGTGGGGTCTTTTACTAGTGGGGATTGTGACTTGGTCCGTCCCAATTTATGATTTTACCACGTATTTGACTGAAACTTATTTGTTATCGTCATGATTTGGGCTGATTGCCATATTTGGGCTTCGTGCCAACTATTTGAACCCTCCGGGGATTGTTATCACTAATTCCTCACTGTTTGACTTATTACTTGAACTCAGTCCTGTTGATATTTACTGCTTTACAAACTCAGCCACTTTTATTCGTATTTGAACTTAAATGATATTTTTAAATGATGTTTGGGCTGAGAACTACTGTTTTACTAATGCCCGAGGGGCTTGTGATAAATTTCGGACTAAGTGAGGTCGAGGGCCATATGTGAGGATATGCTGAGTGATATGAGGCCGAGGGCCTGGGATACTTTTTATTGCCACGAGATGGCTTGATATTATGCTTGGGCCGTAAGGGCCCCCTTCGGAGTCTGCACCCCCACAGTAAGCGCGGGTACCCATCATGATTTGAGAGTGAGACCGAGGGGCTGATACTGTACTAAGAGTGAGCCTGATGGGCTGATATTGTACCGAGAGGGAGCCCGAGGGGCTGATACTGTACTGAGTGATTGTTACTGTGCCCAAGGGGCGGATTTCTACTTTTTATTCACCTGCTAAATTACCTGTTTTACTTGGTTTAAAGGAACTTCATTTGATTTCTTCATGGATTTACTGCCTTAAGTAATTTTACTGCTTGATATAGAATTGCTTTGTTCCTTTACGTGTTTTCTTGCTTTCATCCATTATTTATTATTATTACTCACTGGGTCGGAGTACTCGCATTACTCCCTGCACTGTGTGTGCAGATTCAGGTGTCGCAGAGTCCGCTCCTGAGTGATGATCCTCCCAGTCCAGGTAGTGTTTTCGGAGACTACGAGGTAGCTGTTGGCGTCTGCAGCCCCCGTGCCTCCTTTATCTTACTTATTTTATGTTCTTGAACTTGTATAATGGATTTGGTATCTAGTAGACTGGAATTCAGAACTATTAGTTGCTCATGACTTGTGACACCCCGATTTGGGCTGTGTCGGGATGGTTTCTACTCTAGTTATCGTTAATTTCGCAAATTATGGTTTTATATACCACGTTTTAGAACTACTTACGGTATTTAACTGTTTAAAGAGGTGGTCTGTTTTGGTCTGGCTGGCCTTGTCTTCATGAGAGGTGCCATCACGACCGGGTTCGGGGAATTGGGTCGTGATAAGTTGGTATCAGAGCCTAGGTTACTTAGCTCTTACAAGTCATGAGCAGGTTTAGTAGAGTCTCGTAGATCGGTACGGAGGCGTCTATATTTATCCTCGAAAGGTTGCAGAACCTTTAGGAAAAACTTCATATTCTTGAAATTCTTGTCGTGCGAACTTGTTGGTCCAGGTACTAAACTTCTGTTATTCCATTCTCTTACAGATTGTGAGGACGCGAGCTACCAGACGAGGTGGACGACCACCACTACCACCAGCTGAGACCACCAGAGGCCGTGGACGCAGTCGTGGTCGCGGAAGAGGCAGAGAAGCAAGGGCAACACCTATAGATCTACCAGCTACCCTAGCTCCGGATCAGGCTCTAGATATAGATGCTCCAACAGCATCAGTTCAGGCACCAACTGTGCCCATCGTGATTCCGGGTCTTCAGGAGGCCTTGACACAGATCTTACCAGTTTTCACTAGCTTGGCTCAAGCAATTTCAGCCACTATAGCGGCAGCTACTTCACAGGTTGGGGGAGGCAATCAGACCCCCGCTGCTCACACACCTGAGTAGGTAGTGCAAGGACTTCAGACGCTGGGGGCACCTCTAGCCCAGCCGATTGCACCAGCTCAGGAGTTTGTTGTGCTAGTTATGACAGATGATAAGCAGCGTCATCTTGAGAGGTTTGGTAGACTCCAGCCTCCAACATTTAGCGGAGCAGAGGCCGAGGATGCCTAGGGTTTCTTGGATAAGTGCCAGCGGATGCTCTATACAGTAGGGACTTTTGAGTCTAGTGGTGTGGCATTTACTACCTTTCAGTTTTCTGGGGCTGTCTTCACTTAGTGGGAGGCGTATGAGAGGTGTAGGTCGGTTGGAGCAGCGCCCTTACTTGGCATGAGTTCTCCGTTCTCTTCCTAGAGAAGTATGTGCCGCAGTTTCGCAGAGAGGAGCTGCGTAGACAGTTTGAGTGGTTGAGATATGGGGATATGACTATGTCATAGTATGAGTCGAGGTTTTCTGAGTTGTCTCGTCATGCCATCTGGATGGTTCCGAAAGATCGTGAGAGGATCAGGAGATTTGTTGATGGCCTTAACTACCATCTCCGTATTCTGATGACTAGAGAGAGAGTGTTGGGTGCTACGTTTGAGGAGGTGGTTGATATCGCTCACGAGATTGAGACGGTTCGCCATCAGGATCGGGAGGAGAGGGAGGCCAAGAGGCCTCGAGGATCTGGCAGTTATAGTGGTGCTCCTTCGAAGGGACAGTTCCAGCATGGTAGAGGTCATTCTTTTAGGCTTGCTTAGTCAGCCCACCCATGTTATCGTGGGGCATCTTCGGGTCATGGTTATCAAGGTACTCAGTAGGGTCAATCATCACTTAGTGCCCTCCCAGCTCAGAGTTTATCTCGTGCCCCTACAACTCATGGTTCTTCTATGCCGAGTGAGTCAGCTAGTCACTTCGGTGTGAGGGGTTCCCTTCAGTCCCCTTCTCCAGCACCTGGGAGTTGTTTTGAGTGTGGAGAGTTTGGGCATGTGTGGAGGCAGTGTCCTTGTCATATTGCTAGTTCGTCCCAGCAGAGGGGTCAACCCTCGACTTCTGCTCTAGTTACTTCACCACCCGCCCAGCTAGCTAGAAGTGGAGGTCAGGTAGCCAGGGGTCGCTCCAGAGGGGGAGGTCGATCAGGGGGAGGTCAGGCCCGTTTCTATGCACTTCCAGGCAGGCCAGACGCCATTGCTTCGGATGCTGTCATTATAGGTATTGTTTTAGTTTGCCACAGAGATGCCTCTGTATTATTTGATCCCAGTTCCACCTTTTCTTATGTGTCATCATATTTTGCTCATTAGTTGGGTACGCCCCATGAGTTTCTTGCTTTACCTGTTTATGTATCTACCTCGGCGGGCGATACTGTTGTTGTAGACCGTGTGTACCGGTCATGTGTGGTGACTATTGGGGGTCTGGAGACCCGAGTGGATCTATTACTATTGAGCATGGTGGATTTCGATGTCATTTTGGGCATGGATTGGTTATCTCCGTGTCGTGCTATTCTAGACTGTCATGATAAGATCGTCACTTTGGCTATGTCGGGTGTACCACAGATCGAGTGGCGTGGTGTGACTGATTATGTTCCTAGTAGAGTGCTCTCTTTCTTGAAGGCCCAACGTATGGTTGCGAAAGGTTGCCTTTCATATTTAGCGTTTGTGAGGGATGTTGGAGCTAAGACTCCTAGTATTGATTCTGTCCTAGTTGTGAGGGATTTTGCCGATATTTTTCCTGCAGACCTGCTAGGCATGCCACCGGACAAGGATATTGATTTTGGTATTGACCTGGTGTCGGGCACTCAGCCCATTTCTATTCCGCCGTATCATATGGCACCTGCGGAGTTGAAAAAATTGAATGAACAACTTCAGGATCTCCTAGATAAAGGGTTCATTCAGCCTAGTGTGTCACCTTGGGGTGCGCCAGTTTTGTTTGTGAAGAATAAGGATGGCACAATGAGAATGTGCATTGATTATAGGCAATTGAACAAGGTAACAATTAAGAACAAGTATCTCTTGCCTCGCATTGATGATTTATTTGACCAGCTTCTGGGAGCGAGAGTGCTCTCCAAGATTGATCTCCATTCGGGCTATCACTAGTAGAAGATCAGAGAGTCAGATATTCTTAAGACTGCTTTCAGGACCAGATATGGTCATTATGAGTTCCTTGTGATGTCTTTCAGGCTAACCAGTGCCCCAGCAACATTCACACATTTGATGAACAGCGTGTTCCGGCCTTATCTTGATTCGTTCGTTATAGTATTCATTGATGATATCCTGGTGTATTCACGTAGTTAGGAGGAGCACGCGGAGCATTTGCGAGTTGTATTGCAGGAATTGTGGGAGGAGAAGCTTTATGCAAAATTCTCCAAATGTGAGTTTTGGCTCACTTCAGTGGCTTTCTTGGGGAATGTGGTGTCCAGTGAGGGTATTCAGGTTGATCCAAAGAAGATTGAGGCGGTTCAGAGTTGGCCTAAACCATCCTCAACTACAGAGATTCTTAGCTTTCTTGGGTTGGCAGGCTATTATCGCTGGTTTGTTAAGGGATTCTCATCTATCGTATCGCCCTTGACCAAATTGACTCAGAAGGGTGTTTAATTCGTGTGGTCGGACGAGTGTGAGGAGAGCTTTCAAAAGCCCAAGACGACTTTGACCGCAACTCCAGTATTGGTCTTGCCATCAGCTTTAGGTTGGGATTATGATGTGTATTGATACAGGAGGGTAGAGTTATTGCATATGCTTCTCTTCAGTTGAACCCCATGAGAAGAACTACCCCGTTCATGATTTAGAGTTGGCTGCCATAGTTCATGCATTGAAAATTTAGAGGCATTACTTGTATGGCATATCTTGTGAGGTGTTCACTGATCATCGCAGTCTTCAGCATTTGTTCAAACAAAAGGATCTTAATTTGAGGCAGCGGAGATGGTTGGAGTTGCTTAAGAATTATGATATCACTATATTGTACCATCCGTGAAAGGCCAATGTGGTGGTCGATGCTTTAAGCTGAAAGACAGTGAGTATGGGGAGTTTGGCATATATTCCAGTAGGGGAGAGACCCCTTGCAATTGATGTTCAGGCTTCGGCCAATCGGTTCGTAAGGTTGGATATTTCAGAGCCCAGTCGGGTGTTGGCTTGCGTGGTTTCTCGGTCTTCCTTATTTGATCGCATCAAAGAGCGCCAGTATGATAACCCACATTTGCTTGTCCTTAAGGACAGAGTTCAGCATGATGATGCCAGAGATGTGACCATCAGTTATGATGGGGTGTTAAGGATGCAGGGCTGGATTTGTGTGCCCAATGTGGATGGGCTGAGAGAGTTGATTCTGGAGGAGGCCCATAGCTCACGGTATTCTATTCATCCGGGAGCCGTGAAGATGTACCAGGATATGAGGCAACACTATTCATGGAGAAGAATGAAGAAAGATATTATGGGATTTGTAGCTCGGTGTCTCAATTGTCAACGGGTGAAATACGAGCATCAAAGACCGGGTGGCTTACTTCAGCAGATGGTTATTCTTGAGTGGAAGTGGGATAGGATCATTATGGACTTTGTTGTTGGACTTCCACGAACTTTGAAGAAGTTTGATGCTATTTGGGTGATTATGGATCGCCTGACCAAGTCCGCGCACTTCATTCCTATCTTTACTACTTATTCTTTAGAGTGGTTAGCAGATTTATATATCCGAGAGATTGTTCGGCTGCATGGTGTTCCAGTTTCTATCATTTCAAATCGGGGTACTCAGTTTACTTCCCAGTTTTGGAAGTCTGTTCAGTGAGAGTTGGGTACTCAGGTGGAGTTGAGCACACCTTTTCACGCTCAGATGGACGGGCAGTCCGAGCGTACTATTCAGATATTGGAGGACATGTTGCGTGATTGTGTTATTGATTTCGGAGGTTCATGGGATACGTTTCTACTGCTTGCAGAGTTTTCTTACAACAACAACTACCAGTCGAGTATTCAGATGGCTCCATATGAGGCTTTGTATGGGAGGCATTGTAGATCTCCAGTTGGTTGGTTCGAGCCCGGCGAGGCTAGGCTATTGGGGACAGATTTGGTTCAGGATGCCTTAGAGAAGGTGAAGGTGATTCAGAAGAGGCTTCATACAACACACTCGCGATAGAAGAGTTATGCGGACCAGAAGGTTCAAAATATGTCCTACATGGTTTGGGAAGAAAGGAAAGTTGAGTCCGCGGTTCATTGGGCCTTTTGAGGTGCTTCGGAGAATTGGGGAGGAGGCATATGAGCTTGCTTTGCCACCCAGCCTGTCGAGTGTGCATCCGGTATTTCATGTTTTTATGCTCCGGAAGTATATTGGGGATCCATCTCATGTTTTGGACTTCAGCACGGTTCAGTTGGATGATGATTTGACCTATGATGTGGAGCCAGTAGCAATTTTGGGTCGTCAGGTTCGAAAGTTGAGGTCAAAGGATATAGCTTCAGTGAAAGTGCAGTGGAGAGGTCGGCCCATGGAGGAGGCTACCTGGGAGACCAAGCGGGAGATGCGGAGCAGATATCCTCACCTGTTTGAGGTTTCAGGTATGTTTCTTGACTCGTTCGAGGACGAACGTTTGTTTAAGTTGGGGAGGATGTGACGACCCGGCCAGTCGTCTCATGATTTACCGCTCCGTTTTCCCCTATTTTAGCTTCTTTACGCTTCGTTATCCGTGTTTTATGTGATCGGTTTGATTAATTCGAGTTCGGAGAGCATTTGGTAAGAAATGAGACATTTAATCTCTTTTAAGAAGGCTTAAGTTGGAAAAGTCAACTGGATGTTGACATATGTGTTAGAAGGCCCGGAAGTAAGTTCCGATGGTTCGGTTAGCTTCGGGAGATGATTTGTGACTAAGGAGCGCGATCAGAATGGGTTTTGGAGTTGTAGAGAAGATTTAGGCTTAAATTAGTGAAGTTGATATTTTGGCGGTTCCGGTTGATAGGCGAGATTTTGATATAGGGGTTGTAATGGAATTCCGAGAGTGACAGTAGCTTCGTTGTGTCATTTGGGATGTGTGTGCAAAATTTTAGATCATTCGGACGAGATTTGATAGACTTTTTGATCGAAAGCATAATTTAAGAGTTCTTAGAGTTCTTAGGCTTGAATCCTATGTTAAATTGGTGATTGATGTTGTCGTGAGCATTCCGAAGTTTTGAACAAGTTTGAACGATGTCATTGGATGTGTTGGTACAATTGGTTTGAAGTTCCGGGAGTTCCGGATAAGTTCCGGGATGTTTTAGGCCGAAAATCATAGTTGTAGCAGGTGCAGAAGGGTTGCAGGCCTCGGAACTCACCTGCGCGGTCCTCAAAAAAAGAAGTGCGGCTGCGGTATATGCTGTGCGGACCGCACAAAATGAAGTGCGGTCGCGGTAGGTGTTGAGCGGACCGCACAAAATGGTGTGCGGACGCGGTGAAGAACATTCCGCTGGTCCTACTTCGGAAGCTCATATCTTTTAATCTACAAAGAAATTTTGAGATGATTAAAAAACAAAAGTTGTAGCCCTTCGTGTCTAGTTTGCAGAAAAGTAAAGATATCGCATTTTGGACATCTATAGAGAAAGGTATGGCTAAAATACTAAAGCATGTCACTGTAGAGAAAAGCTTGTACAGCCGCAGTCGTTTTTGTGCGGACCGCGGTCGATTTTGTGCGGCCCGCGGAGGTGGAAATCTGTGGGGTACTCTATAAATATGAGGTTTTGGATTTTATTTGATATTTTGACCTAGAGAGCTCGGAATTTGGCGATATTTCGAAGGTTTTTCAAGAAATTCATCGGGGTAAGTGATTCTAACTCAGATTTGGCTAGAGTACATGAATCTATCATTGAATTCATCATTTAATTCATGATTTGGGATGGCATTTGGGAAGAAAATTGTGAAATCTTTCAAAAATATAAAATGATGATTTGAAGGACCAAATGGTATCAGAATTGGATAATTTTCATATGGATAGACTCGTGAGGGTATAGGATTCTAGTTTGTGAATTTTGTCAAATTCCAAGATGTGGGCCCGGGGGTCGGGTTTGACCAATTTCTGGAATTTTGTGAGAATTCGATTGTTTTCGCTTGGGCTTTGTTCCCTTAGCATACTATGACGTATCTGATTTTGGATAGATTCGACGCTCGTGGAGGCCAATTCGACGCGCGTGGAGGCCATTTCGAGGGGAAAAGGAATCGCGAGCTAGAGAATTAGCCGGTTCGAGGTGAGTAATGGTTGTAAATGATGTCCTGAGGGTTTGAAACCCCGAATTGCACATCGTAGTGCTGTATTGAGGTGAGACACGCATTGGGTGATGAGCGTGGGGTCTTTTACTACTGGGGATTGTGACTTGATCCATCCCGATTGATGATTTTACCGCGTATTTGACTGAAACCTATTTGTTATCGTCATGATTTGGGTTGATTGCCATATTTGGGCTTCATGCCAACTATTTGAACCCTCTGGAGATTTTTATCACTAATTCCTCACTGTTTGACTTATTACTTGAACTCAGTCCTGTTGATATTTACTGTTTTACAAACTCAGCCACTTTTATTCGTATTTGAACTTAAATGATATTTCTAAATGATGTTTTGGGCTGAGAACTACTGTTTTACTAATGCCCGAGGGGCATGTGATGATTTTTGAACTGAGTGAGGTCGAGGGCCATATGTGAGGATATGCTGAGTGATATGAGGCCGAGGGCCTGAGATACTTTTTATTGCCACGAGATGGCATGATATTGCGCTTGGGTCGTAAGGGGCCCCTCCGGAGTTTGCACCCCCACAGTGAGCGCGGGTACCCATCATGATTTGAGAGTGAGCCCGAGGGGCTGATACTGCACTAAAAGTGAGCCTGAGGGGCTGATATTGTACCGACAGTGAGCCCGAGGGGCTGATACTGTTCTGAGTGATTGTTATTGTGCCTAAGGGGCGGATTTCTACCTGTTATTCACCTGCTAAATTACCTGTTTTACTTGGTTTAAAGGAACTTCATTTGATTTTTTCATGGATTTACTGCCTTAAGTGATTTTACTACTTGATATAGAATTGCTTTATGCCTTTACGTGTTTTCTTGCTTTCAGCCATTATTTATGATTATTACTCACTAAGTCGGAGTACTCACATTACTCCCTGCACCGTGTGTGCATATTTAGGCGTCGCAGAGTCCGCTCCTGAGTGCTGATCCTCCCAGTCCATGCAGTGTTTTCGGAGACTACGAGGTAGTTGTTGGTGTCCGCAGCCCTCGTGCCTCCCTTATCTTACTATTTTAATGTTCTTGAACTTCTGTAACAGATTTGGTATCTAGTAGACTGGTATCCGGAACTATTAGTTGCTCATGACTTGTGACACCCCAGTTTGGGCTGTGTCGGGATGGTTTCTACTGTCGCACCTACTTTTTCCGTGCCCGTGGGGCGCGTAGGGAGTTTTCTCCAATTAAAGGACAGTCGAAACGGGATTTATTTATTTGTTTCAGAGTCGCCACCTGGGAATTTTAAGGCATCCCAAGTCACCAGTTTTAATCCCTGAATCGAGGAGAATACGACTCTGTTTATTATTCTGCGAACCAGTAATCCTGAGTAAGGAATTCTGTTAATCCGGAAGAAGGTGTTAGGCATTTCCGAATTCCTTAGTTCTAGTACGGTCGCTCAACTGTTTTTATTATTGGCTTAATTATCTTGATTTTACTATATACATTTTTATTGCATGATTTTGTTACCATTTCTGTTTATTGTTTACAATTATATAAACGAATTACGCGTACGTATATTCGTATTATATATCTTTTATAATTACGGAGAATCGTGCCACGCATACGTGTACACAAAAGGTTGATAATATATATATATTTTTTTATATATTTTTTATTAAAAAAAAATCATACGTTCGAAGTTAGAAATAAAATTAAGAACACTGTCGCCCTTGTATGATTAAACAGTGAACTGCACATCTCGGGTTATATGGAATTATTTTAACATCCTTGGAGAAATCCCTTTTATTAAATATTTGCTCGAAGTTGCGCGGACACATAATCCGAATTTGCTTTTAAAATTATAATCAGGTTACGCGAACGCATCCCTAATCGCGCAAAATATTTGTGATGGTATTATGGATTTTCCACAAATTGTTTATTATATTCATACATTTTTATGTGAAAATCATGAGAAATTCCCATTTTTTGAGAGGCCTTTAAATTCTTTGAAAAGAATTCACAATTTATTAGACGCTGATCGCAAATTATATTTTTTCGCGTATGACTTATATTCCTCAAAGCTATTCAAATTTAAAGAGCAAAATAAGCATATGACTAATACTATTTTAGTAAATACAATATGTATATACCCCAAAATGAATGGCATAAAAAAATTAAAAAAAATGTGATTTATGAGAGAAAGTGAGATTATTATTATTCCATTTGTAGCGAATGCTATTTCTCATCATTCTTAAAATTGTTACACATTATAAATCTAATCTCCTTCTACGTCGTTTGTTATTAATCTAATAGGAGAAATTATTCTTTGATTAATTCTGCTTATGATTGAGTTTGGGATATACATATCTATAATCAAACCAATTTGATTCTCAATCTATGTGAACTATTGCTAAACACAAACTTTCGCGTTGTATAAATTCCTAGGCCATTTGTTATTAAGAAAGGGAAATATTCTACCTGTTGACTTAATAAGAGATTATTGCATACGACATTATTCGTCATATTTCAACATTGTGAACATAACAGATCGTACTAATGCATCCTTCAATTGTTGATTATAAACATAAACATTATTATGCCATAAGTGAACAAAATAAAACTAACATCATTCGATCCACAACTAAATCGGATTTTTTACAAAATAGGCTAGTGATATAGTTTTTGCCATTTCGGTACCACTCTTTACTTGACTAATAATGTCACAGAATTTAAATAATAGCTAACTTTCAACTATATTCCTTATCTTGACAATTCGACCATAATTATACTTAATGAAATTCTGAAATGAATAGCATTATTACAACGTTCATACAAAATTCAAAAAGGAAACGTTTGACTAGTAGTCATCATGCCAAGCATATTACTGTATTAACCAACATAAAACAAAACTGAAATTTAAACTAAAGAACTTAGATGAGTGGAAGACAGAATTATAACTCCAAACTTCATTTATTTGCCATGTTGAAGCTTTTCACAACATGAGTTTAGAAGATATGTACATGGAAATGAAGGTAGAAGGAGTAAATTTCAGCAGTAGCAGCAGTAAAAAAAGCAACAGAATAGCAGTCTTTCCACAGATTTGAGCAATAATAAGATCCGAGGAAACCAGATGCACAGTAACAGTATTTTTTAAGAAATTTCAGATTTGAACCAAAAAATGCCACTAAAAACAGACCCGGACAGATTCAAAAATATGTTTATGATTTTTCTTTTCTTCTTCTACATATGTTTCAGATTGTGTGTGTATGTGTGTGTTCTCTTTTTGTTTCTTTTCGTGTTTTCTTCTTTCTCTTCAGATTTTCATTTCTGATTTTCTGCTTAATTCTCTTTCTTTTTATCTCACTCTATGTGTATTCTTTCTCTTCAAAATCTGAGTTTCAATTCTGATTTCCCTAATGCCTTCCAAAATCAGATTTTTTCTCTCTTTTTTTTTCAGATCCCAGTCTTAAAAATCTCTCTCAAAATCTCAGTCTTAAAATCTCTTTTCTGTCCTAAAATCTCCTTAAATCTCTGAGCCCCTAAAAATCTGTTAGCTTCCTGTATTTATACAGGTCTGTCCCTTTCTTTTTAGGTGCTGCCTGGACCCCTTCTTTCTTTTAAAAACAAAAAATCATATCAAAATCTGCTTTTAAAAACTTTAAATCCCATTAAGTGACCCTTTTCCTGATTTCCAGCATTCCATTACCCTTTGTTTCCCATTATCCCATTAAATTAAAAACCATTAACATTCCACTTTCAGCCCACTATTATTATCAGATTACCCTCACTGTTTTATCTCAGAAATATCCCAGAAATCCTACTGTAATTACTGTTATTACTGCCTTTAAACTAAAATTCAGAATCTGATACAAAACAGATTTTAAAATTTGTCCAGGCTTGATTATCCTTCTGATTTTAACAGCTAGAACCAATCCTAATCAACTTCCTAACACAATTGTATCTATCCAACATTTGTAAACTTGAATTCAAACTTAACATCACAATAACATTACACTTATTATTATAACAATTCAAACTGAACTTCAACATTGAACTAGAATCAAACAAACACAGGAGCATTGTCAATATATTGACACTGCCCTGAAACTTAATGTTCAGGAAATAACATATACACAGCACTTATTTTGACAGATTCATATAAACCAGGATGATTAAGCCGACGAGTATTAATTAAAGAGATTATCTACAACATCTATCAACAAACAGTCCATAAAATTAGAAACAGATTGTTTCAACTAGCATTATCACAAACGAGAATTCATAATGTAACTAATCGACGAACTTAATCGAGTCGGTTACACACATTGTAAATAATCATAACCAACAGAAACAATTCACATTTTGATCAAGTAGACGGGTAGGAGACAGAATCACAGAAATAAAAAAAAATATGAAAAATTACACAGGTTATTAAAACAAACAAAAATACACGTAGAATACACAAAAGAAATAAAAAAAATACCTCTGAATCTTCAAATTTATTCAGACTCGAACTCAACTTGGATTTGGACTTTTGAAATCAAATAGACCTTAGTCGAAGTATTTTCAACTGAAAATACTTCGACTAAGGTCGATTAAACCTCAATCCCTCGTTTGAATTGAAAAAATTCCAAGATTGAAATTTTTTTTAGGGTTTCAGATTTTGGATCTTAAATCCGAACACTTCTCGGCCGATTCGAAGGGAACCAAAGATGACACAAGGGTGAGGGAAGCCTAGGGGTCATTTGGATCTAAGCCGTTGGATCAAACAGAATAGATGGCCAGGATCAGTTCATTAAACCAAACGATGTCGTTTGGTTTAATGCCAGGGTCGGGCTGAGTCGGGGCAATGGGTCGGGTAGAGGGTTCCGGGTAAGGGTAGGGTATCTCAGCCGTTGGATTGATTTAATCCAACGGCCCTTGATGAGGGACGACCAAACGTTGTCGTTTTGGTTCGTTTGAATTGGACCGGACCTGGGTTGTTTGGATTGGGCTGTGGGGGGGGGGGTAACTTGGTTTGGGCCTGGATTTTAATCCAGGTCCGATTTTTTTATTTTTTCAACCTATTTTTCATTTCCTAAATTTATCCCTAATTATAAAAAATCCTAATAAAAATTATAAAACAATTTCAACTTTCCAAAAATATTAATCACTTTTTAACAATTATTTAACACATAGACAAAGCGTTAATCACATAATGAAACATTAAAACTAGAACAAATGCATATTTTTGTGATTATTATTTTTGAATCAATTATTAAATGCATAATTAAATCCTAGTTATGCATGAAACATGTATTTTTTATTTTAATTTTGTTTAATTATAACAAAACAAACATTTACGGACAAAACACAAATAATTAATAAACGTAACACAATTTCCAAGATTGCACACTAAAAGAAATTAACTTTATTTTTGATTTATTTTGGAGTAGTTTTCGTGAGGCGAAAATCACGTGCTCACAGTTGCCCCTCTTTGCGCGGAAACTCGAAGAGTTTTCGTGCAAAGATTAAGTGAGCGGATACGAGCGATTTTTGCCTATCTGAATACCCCGTGGGAAGCATTTTTTGAAAGATTTGACCGAACCTCTACTTCAAAGGTATCCTACATATCCTTGGCTATAAAGGAATCAGGTCAATGTAGTTCGGGAAGTTTTGGGTAGCTGGGACTACCGTGGGACTGTGATGTTGCTGCTGTTTCGTGCTGCTTTTACTGCTTGCTGACCTCCTTATTACACCTTGCTCAAAGGTAATACAAAAAGCTAAACTAGACTATAGTACATGAATTATAAAATCTTATCTAGATCATGCCCTGCGTTTCTTGTTGTCTTGATATCATGGTGACTCTTGGGCATTTGGCTTATTCCGCATTCCCTTTCATTGTGTCCCGTATTTTCTTTCTCTGTTTAGGACTCTTGTTGTTTCCTGCTGGGGACTTTATTGGACTCCTCTTCTTTATTGATTCTAAATGTGCTCCTTTTTCATATGAGCGGGCTTTTGATTTCAATACTTCAATTATATTCCCTTGTTCTCCAGGTGGGCGCTTGACTTCTGCTGCTTCAATTGTATTCCCTTGTTCTCCAAGTGGGCGCCTGACTTCTGCTGCTTCAATTGTATTCCTTTGTTCTCCAGGTGGGCGCCTGACTGCTTCTTTTCTTTGTCCTTATTCTCCAGGTGGACGCCTGACTACTTCTTTTCTTTGTCCTTGTTCTCCAGGTGGACGCCTGACTGCTTCTTAATTCCATCCTCATTCTCCAGGTGGACGCCTGATTTCTTCAATTCTTCATCCTCATTCTCCAGGTGGACGCCTGACTTCTTCTTTAATTCTTCATCCTCATTCTCCAGGTGGACGCCTGACTTCTTCTTAAATTTCTCATCCTCATTCTCCAGGTGGACGCCTGATTTCTTCAATTCTTCATCCTCATTCTCCAGGTGGATGCCTGACTTCTTCTTTAATTCTTCATCCTCATTCTCCAGGTGGACGCCTGACTTATTCTTTAATTCTTCATCCTCATTCTCCAGGTGGACGCCTGATCTCTTCAATTCTTCATCCTCATTCTCCAGGTGGACACCTGATTTCTTCTTAAATTTTTCATCCTCATTCTCCAGGTGGACGCCTGATTTCTTCAATTCTTCATCCTCATTCTCCAGGTGGATGCCTGATTTCTTCAATTCTTCATCCTCATTCTCCAGGTGGACGCCTGATTTCTTCTTAAATTTTTCATCCTCATTCTCCAGGCGGACGCCTGATTTCTTCTTAATTTCTTCATCCTCATTCTCCAGGTGGACGCCTGATTTCTTCAATTCTCATCCTCATTCTCCAGGTGGATGCCTGATTTCTTCAATTCTTCATCCTCATTCTCCAGGTGGACGCCTGACTTCTTCTTAAACTCTCATCCTCATTCTCCAGGTGGACGCCTGATTTCTTCAATTCTTCATCCTCATTCTCCAGGTGGATGCCTGACTTCTTCTTAAATTCTCATCCTCATTCTACAGGTGGACGCATGACTTCTTTTTAATTCTTCATCTTCATTCTCCAGGTGGACGCCTGATTTCTTCTTAAATTCTCATCCTCATTCTCCAGGTGGACGCCTGATTTCTTCAATTCTTTCATCCTCATTCTCCAGGTGGACGCCTGATTTCTTTAATTCTCATCCTCATTCTTCAGGTGGACGCCTGATTTCTTCAATTCTGCATCCTCATTCTCCAGGTGGACGCCTGATTTCTTCTTAATTCTTTCATCCTCATTCTCCAGGTGGACGCCTGATTTCTTCTTAATTCTTTCATCCTCATTCTCCAGGTGGATGATCACATCGTCCACGTATACCTCAATCTCCTTGTGTATCATATCATGAAACACTGTGGTCATCGCTCTCATGTAGGTTGCTCCGGCGTTCTTCAAACCGAATGGCATTACCCGGTAGCAATAAGTTCCCCATGGTGTGATGAATGCCGTCTTTTCTGCATCTTCTTCATCCATTAGAATTTGATGATACCCGGCATAACAATCCACGAAAGATCCTATATCATGCTTGGCACAATTATCGATCAAAATATGGATATTGGGTAATGGGAAATTATCCTTCGGACTTGCTTTGTTGAGATTGCGGTAGTCGACGCATACTCTAATTTTGCCGTCTTTCTTTGGCACAGGAACGATATTAGCTAACCAAACAGGATATCGAGTGACTCGAATGACCTTTGCTTCCAACTGTTTGGTGATTTCTTCCTTAATTCTCACACTCATATCAGGCTTGAATTTTCTCAGTCTCTGCTTGACAGGAGGCACCGTTGGATCAGTGGGTAATTTGTGAACCACTAAATCCGTGCTCATGCCCGGCATGTCGTCATATGACCATGCAAAAACATCTTTGAATTCTATGAGTGCTTTAATTAACTCTTCTCGGATCTTTGGTTCGAGATGGACACTTATTTTAGTTTCCCGGACATTACTCATGTCCCCTATATTGATGTCCTCGGTATCACTCAGGTTAGGTTTGGTTTTTTCCTCAAAGTGAATTAACTCTTTTCTAATCTCTTCAAAAACCTTATCTTCATCATATTCTGATTCATAATCACAATATATTTCTTGAATTATTATTTCAGAACCAGATTGATTTTTAAGACTGGGCTGAGGATTCCTCATGCATGCCATATCACTAGAGCCAGCATAAAAAGAACTGTACAGAAAAAGAAGAAAGGGAAAAAGAAAACTATCAGGAATGATAATGAAAAAGGAAACTGTATTTTATTGGATGATGAAAGATAACAAGGTTTGCACACTTCAAACAAACTGTAAGATAAGCATTGGGATTACAACCCTGAGGTAACCCAAACAAACTGAAAGAAAATCAAAATAAACTACCAAGACTCCTTTCGAATGGGGAGAGGAGTGGCTTTCCAATTATTAAGCTTTGTTTCTGGCCCAACGAATTGAACTTCTGCGTTGCTACAACCTTCCCCGCTTTCCACCATATTCACATCGTCAAACAATTTCTCGAATCTTTCAATTAATTCCTCCTCAGGATTGACCAGGGATTTAGGAATTGTTGTTATCGGGCGATTTTTAGCACCGATCTTGACAAAAGACTTTGATAGATGTGGGACTGGATTTGGAAGAACCCATGCCTTTTGTTTCAGCTTTCTGGCCTTTCTCACGTCGGTGACAGTGGGTATGAATCCCAAACCAAATGTTCCCCAGTTCTCGGGGAGAGATACTGGTTGTATAATTCCTTGCAAAGATGAGCCCAGACCTTTGCCGGGTATAAAACCATTTTTTAACATTTCATAGGCTACCATGACTGATGCAGAGGTTATCTTTGGATTCGGAAGGTACTTCCCCTCTGGAATTTTCTCTACCGACACTGTATCGGACACTTGGTATACCCATGGTCCCTGGTCATTTTCTATTCCCTCGACCGGTACAATGGCACTGCTGTGAGCATTTAAACTTTCTTCCCCATGCACAACTATTTCTTGATGATCCCATTCAAACTTGACCGCCTGGTGTAGTGTTGACGGGACTGCTTTAGCAGCATGGATCCATGGTCGACCCAACAACAAGTTATAAGAAACAGTTATGTCCAACACTTGAAATTCCATTGTGAATTCAACCGGCCCTATTGTCAGTTCCAACACTATGTCGCCACATGAATCTCTGCTTCCACCGTCAAACCCCCGTACCCAAATACTATTCTTCTGGATCCTCTCTTCTTTGACTTTCAATTTGCTTAAAGTGGAGAGAGGGCAGATGTTTGCACTTGATCCGTTGTCAACCAATACCTGGGTTACAACGGAGTTTTCGCATTTCACGGTGAGGTAAAGAGCTCTGTTGTGCTCGGTACCTTCCACAGGCAATTCATCATCAGAAAATGTAATTCTGTTTGCCTCAAAGATTCTGTTGGCTATTCTTCCCAAATGATTTACAGAGATTTTTTCAGGAACATGAGCCTCATTCAGGATTTTCATCAAAGCCAGACGGTGCTCCTCTGAATGGATCAGTAATGACAACAATGAAATTTGAGCGGGCGTCTTCTTCAGTTGATCCACAATAGAATAGTCATGGAGTTTCATTTTTCTTAAAAACTCTTCCGCTTCTTCTTCCGTCACAGCTCTCTTTATTGGTGTTGGATTATTTTTAGTTTTTCTTAACTCTTCGGGAGTAAAACATCTTCCCGAACGAGTCAAGCCTTGCACCTCACAGACTTTTTCCTTGACTTCTTTTCCCTTGTACATTATAGTCACCCGTTCATAGTTCCATGGAATGGCTTTGTTGTTGATCACTGGTAGCTGGGTTATAGGTTTGATGATAACCCAATCTATACGGGCTCCTTCCACGACTACAATGGGTTTGCTGGCAACCCCTGGTACTACCACTTTCAACCTTTCTTGCTTTGTGGTAACCTTGCTCGAAGACCCCTTCTCGTCTACTATAGATGATTTATCACCATTTATGCTCTGCTTAGGTACCGGCTTCTCCTCTGTTAACTGCTTATCTGGCTTGGCTTCATGAGACTTGATCATCATGACAGTTTGTGACGGCTTCTTTGTCTCCCCATCAACTTGTATGATTTCTATCATATTGGCCTCCTGATGGGTTGGCATCGGATTTCTATTGATATTGGGAGCTTCGGGGTTTTGAACCTCGATTTTATTAGTATCAATCAGCTCTTGTATTGCATTTTTCAAATGCCAGCATTTTTCCGTATCATGGCCTGGTGTACCGGAACAATATTCACAGCTAATGGTATAGTCCAGATTCTTTGGAGGAGGATTGGGTAGCTTGGATTGTATTGGTCTTAGCATGTCCAGCTGTCTTAGCCTATGGAATAGACTAGTGTAAGACTCTCCCAATGGAGTGTAGGTTTTCTTTTTCTGTTCCCTTTCTCCTCTGAATGCGGGCCTAGGCCTGAAACCTGGTCCGGGATAGGCTCGTAGGTAAGTACCTGGTATGGCAGGAGCACGCCAATTAGCGTGAACAGATGGATGATTGTATGCTTGTGCATGGTTAATGGAAAAATGAGGCTCCGAAGGGTGATAGTAGTGTTGGGATGAATCGTGGTGGTAAGTTGATTGGCGAGGTCGTTGTTGATTGTAGTAAAGCGGTGAACCTCTAGGTCCCGACCAAATTCCTGAATCTACTACCGCTGCTTCCTCCCTCTTCTTTCTTCCGATTCCTCCTACCCCGCCTTGAATAGCTTGAGTAGTTGCCTTAATTGCTGAATAGCTCATGATTTTATTTGTCTTGAGGCCTTCTTCCACCATACCTCCCATCTTCACTACTTCGTTGAATGATTTCCCTACCGCTGAAACCAAATGGGCATAGTAAGTTGGTTCCAAGGCTTGGAGGAAGTAGTCTACCATTTCACTCTCCTTCATAGGAGGATCCACTCTTGCTGCCTGTTCTCTCCATCGGAAGCCATACTCTCTGAAACTTTCATTGTGTTTCTTCTCAAATTTTGTCAAAGATAGTCGATCTGGGATGATTTCCAGATTGTATTGGAAATGGTATGCGAATGCCTGTGCCAAGTCATCCCAGGTGTACCATCTCCCATGGTCCTGGCGTGTATACCACTCCAAAGCTGATCCGCTTAAACTTTGACTGAAGTAAGCCATCAATAATTCGTCCTTTCCCCCAGCTCCTCGCATCTTGCTGCAGAAACCCCTTAAGTGGGCTACTGGGTCGTCGTGCCCATTGTATAGGTCAAATTTAGGCATCTTGAAGCCAACTGGTAATTGTACATTTGGGAACAAACACAAATCCTTGTATGCTACACTGACTTGCCCACCTAACCCTCGCATGTCTCGGAACGATTGTTCTAGACTTTTGACCTTCCTGAACATCTCTTCTTGTTCAGCATTTTTGGCTGGCTTGTCACTTTCGGTTGGGAGGTCAAGATGAGGGGTAGTTGAATGGATTTCGGAGGCCTTGAAGGTGGGCTCCGGGGGGTAATATTGATTGTCTTGGGCCTGGAATATGGGCTCACTAGGAGATTTGTGGAATGTAGCCGGGGGAGGTGCTATGAAAACAGGAGTCACAGGTGGAGGAAAGTATGGAACTCGTTTCGGAGGTGGAGACTGCGGTGTCTGAGAGGTGGTTCCTCGGTAGTGTTGGTAAATGGGGAAATTTGGGGATAATTCAGTGGTAATATTATCCTGAGTTTGGGTCATTGATGGAGCAGGGTTAGTTGGGTAAGATGGGGGTAACTGTCCTGTAGACCAGGCTTGGTACATCTCAGCCATTTGCTGCTTGAGTTTAAACATCTCTTCTTTCATTTTCCCGACATCCATCTCCTCTAGCTCAATACCTGTGTCAACATCTGGGATAGACATACTTTCGGGTATTGGTCCTTTTGATCTCGTGTGATAATGATAATATGCCAGTATACTCTTTAGAGAAACTAACTGCTTGAATTCTGGAAATGAACAAACTTGTTAGTTTTGAGAGTTTAACACATATATAATTACACGTTGAGATGCAATGCTCCTAGACAAATATCCCCTTTCTATTATGCATTTGCTTGGCTGTTTGTGTCGTCCCAGCTTTCTTGAAATTTTTATTGTTACTCACTTTTATTTTATTTTATTTTCATATATATATTTTATTGTGGTGGTCGAATCTTATAGAGATTGCCTACGTATCATGCCCCCGCATGAATCAGACCTTGCGTAGTTCGGACTAAAGGCAATCACTTTTATTCATTATACAAAGATGGAATTACATTTGAAAACTTTATAAGAAAATGGTTTGAAACACACACACTTAAATAAAAATAAAAGATACAACTCTTAACATCTCACAACATGCCCCACTTTCCACTTTTGTTGTCAATTATTAGATCATCTGCTCAATGTGGGGCTTGACCTGGATGACCTCCCAGCGTACGATACATCCTTTCCAACTCCATTGCTAGATGACAGGCAAAAATGGGTGCATGCTCTGTAAACCTTTTATAACCCATTCCTTGGCAGTTTACATAACTTTGAGAGGTGTAGACTGCCAGGTCATGGATTTGTGCCCTAAAATCTTGGAGACGTTGGTCTTGGTTCTGCTATTGCTGCTGGCGAGTGGTGGCTATATCTCTGACACGGTTTTCACGATCTAGAGCTGACTCTAATAGAGCTCGGAGTCTGGCCTGCTCTAATCTTGCCTGCGCTCTTTCCCTGTTGATGTCTGCTTGTTGATGTTCTCTGTTGCATCTTCTTTCCTCTTCTAGTTGTGCACGAAGCTGGTCTTCTGATCGTATCCAATGGTCTTTTTCCTTCTTGAATTGTGCCATGTCTTCTTTGGATTGCCTTACTTGGCGTTCCTTATTAGAAATGGCCTCTTCGTTTAATTGTTGGATTCTTTCTTTAGCTTTGCTCAACGCCCTTTCGTTTTCCGCAAGAATGGAATCATAATCTTGCATTCTTTCAAAAAGATTGGCGATGGTTTTTTGATCCTTCCAACTCCTCTTTGGTGTTTCAGAAACTCTTTTCATTTTTTGAAATCGAGCGTGAAGATTTTCATTCTCACAAGCTAGACTCTTCTTCTCGCCTTCGGCTTCTTGTGCTTGCAAATCTTTTTCCAGACCGAGGCTCCTCAGATTTTCTTTTAGGGCATGGATAGTTGCTTTGTACCCTTTTTCCTTTTCTCCCCAAATCAACCGCTCTTGGATTTTATCATTAAAGCTTTGAACATGGGGTCTTTTTGTTGGCCTACTTAGCTCGGTTTCTGGTACATCATCCACGCGAGACCGTTTCTCGAACCACCTTGCATACCCAGGATTTATTTCACCCCTTGTAGTGTCTGGGACTTGAGTATCACTTTTCAAGTATCGACATCCATTCCACATTTGCTGAATTAAAGCCTCGGGAATAGTGGCTTCAGGGTGTAATTCGATTACTTGCATACTCAAATCTTCATCATCAGGAACTACTTGGTATCTCCCTAGTTGTCTTAGAACTCTTAGTGGCGCATATGGCTGGATGCTTCTCAATCCCAATAATAGCAAATAACTATTCGAGGTTGACATGTGTATCACTTCCCTCATCGGGAGCCATCCCAAAGTCCACTCAATTTGATTTGACGTTAAAGCCCTTAGATAAGATACCCAGGCTTCTATCCCTTCTGGGGACTTATAATCTTTCATTCTCTCCTCATAACTCTCGATGAAATTATTATTGCTTGGCCCATACTGTATGATCTTGGGCTGTTGTTGGAGATGTTCAATCACCCACATTTGTAACAAAATTTTGCATCCTTCGAAGACTTTTGCCCCTGATTTACATAAAGTCAATGCCCGATAAATGTCTGAGAGAATGATCGGGACAAGAGCGTGATTTTCCTTGGTGGTGAGGACCTATACAACTTTTTCCATGCGAATATCAATTGTCCGCTATTTGTTTGGGAAGACCATGATTCCTAGAAAAGCCACCATGAAGGCGAAGCGACGGTGAATCTGCCAGGTGTCTTTGTTTTGCTTGTTAGTAAGGCCTTTCTCATGAATTTCAAATCCATCTGGCTTTCCGAACCTTGAATACAAGAAGTTGAAAGAACAACATCCATTGATGACATTGCTTTTCCTGATTTGACTACTGATGTTCAGAAGACCGAAGAATCGATGTACCGAGGGAGCCTTTGTGAATATCAGGTTTTGATTTCTTAGACTTCCGTCAAAACCAGCATATCCAGCTATCTCTTCTAATGTAGGAGTAAGCTCGAAATCAGAGAAACGAAAGACATTGTGAACAGGGTCCCAAAAAGTTACTAACGCCGCAATCAGATCATCACGTGGTTTAACTTTCATAATATCCGTGAGATTTCCCAAATGCTTGACGACCCATTTTTGACCATCTTCGCCTAATTCATACCACCACATTTGAAGCTGAAATAGAAACTCGTCTGTATTCGTGGATGGGGGGTTTTGTGTGGTGCTCATTTTGTATCTGAAATTTAATTTTAATAAAGTCAAGACTCATTTTGAAAATATACACTAAACACTTTTTATTTCAAGATTTCAAAACTATTTTTTTTTTGCGAATTTTCTAAAAAATAACCCATTTTATTCCTCGGCTCTCAAAAACTATTTTCATTTTAGCTGGTCAACAAGCAAATCCGAGGCAAATGAATGCACAGGTAGCAAGTAGGATGCATCAAGATGGTCTTTTTTATTTCGGGTTCTCCTGTCCTAGACAGACTCAACCCCTGTGTTGAGTCTCCAAGGCCAAATGTACATGATGCAAATATACGCTCCTACTAGGTATCTGGTACATGACTGAGTTATTTTAAGTGAAAAACATGAGGTTGATTGTTCTAAACCTGGCTCACCCAAACGGACAGTTTGAGCCGAAGCGGGAGCAACGTACCGGGAGCACGAAAGTCTACCCGGCCTAGTTACTTGTCCCAACTTCGTCTTATTTGGTATGACTTTAACAGAAAGGTGGGCCACGCGCACATGTACACCATAAATTCAGAAGACTCAGAAAGAAGGGGGTTTCGTAGCAATTGTATATATTCACAATTCAAATAATATTAAAGCAGTAAAAATCAACATTTAGCATATTAGCATATAAACAGTTGAAAATCATATAGTAAACAAGCCAATTATCACAGTTATTTTAAGCTCGAATTCTTTAAACCCTGAACCAGTGGTTCTGGGTTACAGTTTTCACTCTTTTGTCCCCAGCAGAGTCGCCAGAGCTGTCGCACCTCCTTTTTCCGTGCCCGCGGGGCGCGTAGGGAGTTTTCTCCAATTAAAGGACAGTCGAAACGGGATTTATTTATTTGTTTCATAGTCGCCACCTGGGAATTTTAAGGCATCCCAAGTCACCAGTTTTAATCCCTGAATCGAGGAGAATATGACTCTGTTTATTATTCTGCAAACCAGAAATCCTGAGTAAGGAATTCTGTTAATCCGGAAGAAGGTGTTAGGCATTTCCGAATTCCGTGGTTCTAGCACGGTCGCTCAACTGTTTTTATTCTTGGCTTAATTATCTTGATTTTACTAAATACATTTTTATTGCATGAGTTTGTTACCATTTCTGTTTATTGTTTACAATTATATAAACGAATTACGCGTACGTATATTCGTATAATTACGGAGAATCGTACCACGCATACGTGTACACAAAAGGTTGATAATATATATATATATTTTTTTTTTATATATTTTTTATTAAAAAAAAATCATACGTTCGAAGTTAGAAATAAAATTAAGAACACCGTCGCCCTTGTATGATTAAACAGTGAACTGCACATCTCGGGTTATATGAAATTATTTTAACATCCTTGGAGAAATCCCTTTTATTAAATATTTGCTCGAAGTTGCGCGGACGCATAATCCGAATTTGCTTTTAAAATTATAATCAGGTTACGCGAACGCATCCCTAATCGCGCAAAATATTTGTGATGGTATTATGGATTTTCCACAAATTGTTTATTATATTCATACATTTTTATGTGAAAATCATGAGAAATTCCCATTTTTTGAGAGGCCTTTAAATTCTTTGAAAAGAATTCACAATTTATTAGACGATGATCGCAAATTATATTTTTTTGCGTATGACTTATATTCCTCAAAGCTATTCAAATTTAAAGGGCAAAATAAGCATATGACTAATACTATTTTAGTAAATACAATATGTATATACCCCAAAATGAATGGCATAAAAAAATTAAAAAAAATTGTGATTTATGAGAGAAAGTGAGATTATTATTATTCCATTTGTAGCGAATGCTATTTCTCATCATTCTTAAAATTGTTACACATTATAAATCTAATCTCCTTCTACGTCGTTTGTTATTAATCTAATAGGCGAAATTATTCTTTGATTAATTCTTCTTATGATTGAGTTTGGGATATACATATCTATAATCAAACCAATTTGATTCTCAATCTATGTGAACTATTGCTAAACACTCACTTTCGCGTTGTATAAATTCCTAGGCCATTTGTTATTAAGAAAGGGAAATATTCTACCTGTTGACTTAATAAGAGATTATTGCATACGACATTATTCGTCATATTTCAACATTGTGAACATAACGGATCGTACTAATGCATTCTTCAACTGTTGATTATAAACATAAACATTATTATGCCATAAGTGAACAAAATAAAACTAACATCATTCGATCCACAACTAAATCGGATTTTTTACAGAATAGGCTAGTGATATAGTTTTTGCCATTTCGGTACCACTCTTTACTTGACTAATAATGTCACAGAATTTAAATAATAGCTAACTTTCAACTATATTCCTTATCTTGACAATTCGACCATAATTATACTTAATGAAATTCTGAAATGAATAGCATTATTACAACGTTTATACGAACTTCAAAAAGGAAACGTTTGACTAGTAGTCATCATGCCAAGCATATTACTGTATTAACCAACATAAAACAAAACTGAAATTTAAACTAAAGAACTTAGATGAGTGGAAGACAGAATTATAACTCCAAACTTCATTTATTTGCCATGTTGAAGCTTTTCACAACATGAGTTTAGAAGATATGTACCTGGAAATGAAGGTAGAAGGAGTAAATTTCAGCAGTAGCAGCAGTAACAAAATCAGCAGAATAGCAGTCTTTCCACAAATTTGAGCAATAATAAGATCCGAGGAAACCAGATGCACAGTAACAGTATTTTTTAAGAAATTTCAGATTTGAACCAAAAAATGCCACTAAAAACAGACCCGGACAGATTCAAAAATATGTTTCTGATTTTTCTTTTCTTCTTCTACATATGTTTCAGATTGTGTGTGTATGTGTGTGATCTCTTTTTGTTTCTTTTCGTGTTTTCTTCTTTCTCTTCAGATTTTCATTTCTGATTTTCTGCTTAATTCTCTTTCTTTTTATCTCACTCTATGTGTATTCTTTCTCTTCAAAATCTGAGTTTCAAATCTGATTTCCCTAATGCCTTCCAAAATCAGATTTTCTCTCTCTTTTTTTTTCAGATCCCAGTCTTAAAAATCTCTCTCAAAATCTCAGTCTTAAAATCTCTTTTCTGTCCTAAAATCTCCTTAAATCTCTGAGTCCCTAAAAATCTGTTTGCTTCCTGTATTTATACAGGTCTGTCCCTTTCTTTTTAGGTGCTGCCTGGACCCCTTCTTTCTTTTAAAAACAGAAAATCATATCAAAATCTGCTTTTAAAAACTTTAAATCCCATTAAGTGACCCTTTTCCTGATTTCCAGCATTCCATTACCCTTTGTTTCCCATTAGCCCATTAAATTAAAAACCATTAACATTCCACTTTCAGCCCACTATTATTATCAGATTACCCTCACTGTTTTATCCCAGAAATATCCCAGAAATCCTACTGTAATTACTGTTATTACTGCCTTTAAACTAAAATTCAGAATCTGATACAAAACAGATTTTAAAATCTGTCCAGGCTTGATTATCCTTCTGATTTTAACAGCTAGAACCAATCCTAATCAACTTCCTAACACAGTTGTATCTATCCAACATTTGTAAACTTGAATTCAAACTTAACATCACAATAACATTACACTGATTATTATAACAATTCAAACTGAACTTCAACATTGAACTAGAATCAAACAAACACAGGAGCATTGTCAATATATTGACACTGCCCTGAAACTTAATGTTCAGGAAATAACATATACACAACACTTATTTTTGACAGATTCATATAAACCAGGATGATTTAGCCGACGAGTATTAATTAAAGAGATTATCTACAACATCTATCAACAAACAGTCCATAAAAATAGAAACAGATTGTTTCAACTAGCATTATCACAAACGGGAATTCATAATGTAACTAATCGACGAACTTAATCGAGTCGATTACACACATTGTAAATAATCATAACCAACAGAAACAATTCACATTTTGATCAAGTAGACGGGTAGGAGACAGAATCACAGAAATAAACAATAATATGAAATATTACACAGGTTATTAAAACAAACAAAAACACACGTAGAATACACAAAAGAAATAAAAAAAATACCTCTGAATCTTCAAATTTATTCAGACTCGAACTCAACTTGGATTTGGAATTTTGAAATCAAACAGACCTTAGTCGAAGTATTTTCAACTGAAAATACTTCGACTAAGGTCGATTAAACCTCAATCCCTCGTTTGAATTGAAAAAATTCCAAGATTGGAAATTTTTTTAGGGTTTCAGATTTTGGATCTTAAATCCGAACACTTCTGGGCAGATTCGAAGGGAACCAAAGATGACACAAGGGTGAGGGAAGCCTAGGGGTCATTTGGTGTTAATTTGGAAGGAATCTGAGTAGGGTTAGGTTTCACTCGAATCTTCAAATGAAGATTCGAGTATTTCCATGAAGATTCGAACCATGTTACTAATAGATCCGTGATGAGGATGGATAGGGGATGCTTTGGTGTTAATTAGGGGCTGTTTGGTTTAGATCTGAGTTTGACTCGAATCTTCAAATGAAGATTAGAGAACCTTCAGGAGGATTCGAGCCAAGTGGCTAACATATTTGGATAGAGGATATTCAGGGGGTTCTGGGGTGTTAAGGTGGTGACCGGCGGCGTTGTTGCCGCCGGGTTTCAGGCGGTGGGGAATGAGGGCAGCTAGGGTTAGGGGTTTGGTTCGGGGAAGACGATGAATAGTAAGGAAGGGGGGTGCTTAGTTAGGGGGCCGGGGTAGGGGTTTGAACTTTATATAGGGGAAGGGTGAATTGATCTAAGCCGTTGGATCAAACAGAATTGATGGCCAGGATCAGTTCATTAAACCAAACGATGTCATTTGGTTTAATGCCAGGGTCGGGCTGAGTCGGGGCAATGGGTCGGGTAGAGGGTTCCGGGTAAGGGTAGGGTATCTCAGACGTTGGATTGATTTAATCCAACGGCCCTTGATGAGGGACGACCAAACGTTGTCGTTTTGGTTCGTTTTTATTGGACCGGACCTGGGTTGTTTGGATTGGGCTATGGGGGGGGGGTAACTTGGTTTGGGCCTGGATTTTAATCCAGGTCCGATTTTTTTATTTTTTCAACCTATTTTTCATTTCCTAAATTTATCCCTAATTATAAAAAATCCTAATAAAAATTATAAAACAATTTCAACCTTCCAAAAATATTAATCACCTTTTAACAATTATTTAACACATAAACAAAGCGTTAATCACATAATGAAACATTAAAACTAGAACAAATGCATATTTTTGTGATTATTATTTTTGAATCAATTATTAAATGCATAATTAAATCCTAGTTATGCATGAAACATGTATTTTTTATTTTAATTTTGTTTAATTATAACAAAACAAACATTTACGGACAAAACACAAACAATTAATAAACGTAACACAATTTCCAAGATTGCACACTAAAAGAAATTAACTTTATTTTTGATTTATTTTGGAGTAGTTTTCGTGAGGCGAAAATCACGTGCTCACATCTACTATTGTTATCGTTAATTCCGCAAATTATGGTTATTATATCACGTTTTAGAACTACTTATGGTATTTAACTATTTAAAAGAGGTGGCCTATTTTAGTCTGGCTGGCCTTGTCTTCACGAGAGGCGCCATTACGACTGGGTTCGGGGAATTGGGTCGTGACAAATTCTTTAAGCTATATTCGAGCTTCGCATAGTCGTCCCTATTGGGATACTTAAAAGAATCAAACTTCTGGAAAACCTTGTCGAACAAGGTTGAATAACCTTCAGAACTGCGTTTTACGTTCAGCCTGTTCTGGAATGATTCATCGGCAAAAAACTGAGGTCTGATTCTTTCTCAATCAGCCTTTATTTGCTCCCACTTTTGCATAATATTATCCATTGGTACTTTACTATCCCAATCAAACTTTAAACTCTCCCACTTCTACATAAGTTCATCCATTGTAAGCTTCATGCTTCCGCTAGCATCAGACATGGTTTTCTTGAAAAAGCTAAAAGGCTACTGATGAATATGATAGAAGTTTATGGATGACTGTGAAATTTTTCTAGTGAACTGATTGTTTAATATAGCCAAAGTGTGCACCTACTCAATTAAATATGTATAAATGTAAAGATAACTTTTCAGGACTTTTTGTTGTTTTACGTTCAGAAAAAAGTAACTTTTCGCACATTCCATGAAAAGTAGGTGGTAAACAGTGGAAAATTTGTATCTAGAACAATTTGCTGGAATTAAATAATTTAAAATTTTATTTTTTGTATATTAGGCTAGAGATATACCACTTCAAAGCATAATGTCCAGTATTTTATACTAGGTGTATACAATCCTTAATTTTTTTCCTTAGATGAAGTCATTATTTTGGTTGCTATAAATTATGATGGAAATACTACTTATGAAGCTATATAAGCCAGTATATTATAATGAAGAAGTGTAAAACATTGGAAATTTTTTATTTACAACAATTTTCTGGATTTAAATAATTTAAAATTTTGTTTCCTGTATATTATGCTGGAGATATATCATACAAAAACATAATGTCCAGTATTATATACTGTATGTGCACAATCCAGATTTTTTATCCTAATTTTTACCTATTTATTGATTGAAATAAAGTTATAACGATTGGGTATTATATTTTTGATGGTGGTTTTTTTATGTATAATATCTTAGATTTCATAATTTTTGCTGATGCAACTCTAGTATTTTCACGACCCAATTTTATTATAGGTCATGATGGCGCCCAATACCATTATCAGGCAAGCCAACGTGGAAATATTAATAAGTTCTAGGTTTACTTTACTAAAAGAGTTACAACAATATCTTAATTTAAATTTAAAACAAGTGATAATTAGTAACGTACAAAATAATTATACAACCCCAAAAGAATAGTCTACCAATGTGTGTGCCAAGACCCAGTGTCACAAGTATGTGGGCATCTAGTAGAATATACAAAAGAATAAATCTATCCTACTGTCTGAAATAGAATAGGCAGCGAAAAGTACAGAGAGAGTCCATCATGCTGCTAAACGGCATAGGAATGGAGCATCTCATTGTGGAATCTCATACTACGATCAAGAACGCACACCAGACTGGTAGCCAGATGTACATGCCTCAAATCCTGTACAATTAAGTACAGAAGAGTAGTATGAGTACATAAACAATATGTACCCAGTAAGTATCCCGTCTAATCTCGAAGAAGTAGAGACAAGAGGTCGACTTTATACTTACTAGGGTCAAATAGTATAAGAAAGTATTATGCTAAAATTATGCTAAGCATGGATGTCACAAATAAATAACAATTTATAGCAAGAAGTGATCGGACATTCCCTAGATAATATTGCAGTTAGCCATTTACATTTCAGGGCATTTAACAAAGTAAGTCATGAATAAGATTTCACATAGATATCATGCGCACATTATGTCGAGGTCGTACGGCCCGGTCCAACAGAAAAGAAACTGTGCACTGCCAGAGGGTCGAATGGCGCGAACCATAGATGCATCTATTTCTACCGAGGCGATCGGCACGATCCACAAATATCAATTATAATCAAGAAAGTACATAAAGGCGCATTCATATTCAAATATTTTCATACAAGTGTTCAAGCAAGTGCATATGCTCACATATGTGTATTTTCAAATCTCTAGCATATCCTAAGTGATCTCGCTCACATGAAAGGGTATAAACATTTACAAATATGACATGATACGGGTCCTAAACTACCCGGACAATCAACATAATAGTAGCTACGCACGGACTCTCATCACCTAGTGCGTACGTAGCCCCCGCATTTAGTAACAAATTATTCAATTATTTCACCTATGGGGACAATTCCCTCTTACAAGGTTAGAAAGGAGATATACCTCGCTCCAAAGCATACTTCCAATACCAAGAGCGTGCTCAAACCCTCAATTTGGAGCCGAACAATCCAAAACTAATTAAATGAGGTAGTAACTAGTCAATTCAAGCTCAATAGTTCATATTTTAATTACTAAAGTAATTTTCCAACCTTAAACAGAAGTTTTCTAAAAACCGACCCCGGACCCATGTGCCCGAATTCCAAAAAATTTCGAAAAAAGTTGTTCTTCATAACCTAAGGATCAATAATATATAATTTCTACTTCATTCCATAACAAATTTCGTGGTTAAATCCAACTTTTATCAAATCCCTAGGTTTTGCTCTAATCCCATGTTTTTTCCTTAATCTTGGTGTATTAATCTATCCAAGGCTCAAGTATTAAACTAGAAATAAGTGAGATGAACTTACCCCAACATGCTAGGTGAAATTTCTCTCTTTGAAAGCTCCCAAATCACCCAAATAATGGTGGAAATGTCTCAAAAATGACACATTCCCATATTAAATGAAGGCACTGCCTTCAGCGATTTTCGCACCTGCGGTAAGCTTCTATGAGAGGGGGTCCGCATCTGCGGAGTTGGGCCGGTGGTCTGGGACAACTTCTGCGGTCTTTGAGTCGCTCCTGCGTAGCCGCTTTTGCGGAGAAGGAGCCACATCTGCGGTTCCTGGGCTACTCCTCTTGGCCGCTTCTGCGATTTGTTGACCGCACCTGCGGTCTCGCACCTGCGGTTGACCAACCGCAAGTTCAGTTATGACAGATAGCTAGAGCTTCAGCTCTTTTCCAATTTTTCCAAATTCACTCGACCCTCATCCGATTGACGCACGGGGCCCCTAGGCCCCGCCCGAACATACCGACATGTTTGAAACCATAAAACGGACTCCCTCGAATCATCAGAACGCCCGAAACAACGCTAAATCTAAGAATCACCCCCTAAAATCAATTGAATCAAACTTATGAATTTCAAGTTCTTCAAATTACTTCTAACGCGTCGAAACGTACTTATTCTACTCGGACTGACACCAAATTTTACGTGTCAGTCTTAAATGAGACTTCGGAACTATTCCCGGTCTCGAATTCCATTCGGACCTTGATAACACAAAAACCTGCTCCAAAACAAATATTTTAGAAATTCAAAATCCTTAAGGAATCAACTTTCACTATTAGGCACCAAAACGCTCCCGGGTCATCCAAAACTCGATATGGACATACGCCCAAGTCCGAAATCATCATACGAACCTGTTGG
Source organism: Nicotiana sylvestris (assembly GCF_000393655.2). NCBI lineage: Eukaryota > Viridiplantae > Streptophyta > Magnoliopsida > Solanales > Solanaceae > Nicotiana > Nicotiana sylvestris. Next base: position 106,520,584 of record NC_091059.1, on the reverse strand, counting down.
AACCTTCTAATCCGGATTCCAAGGTCGTTTACTCAAAATGTTGACCGAAGTTAAACTTGGCCTTTTAAGCCAACCTTAAGGAACCAATTGTTCCGATTTCAACCCAAACTCTTCCAAATCCCGAACCAACCATCCCCGCAAGTCATAAATTAGTTAAAGCAGGTACGGGCAGTCTTTAATATAGGAACGAGGTTCAAAAAAGTAAAACGACCAGTCGGGTCGTTACAAGTATAATTAGTTGGAGTTCTTATTTTGGTTGCTCTCTATAAATTATGCTGGAAATGTTACTTATGAAGTAATATAAGCCAGTATATTATTATGGAGAAGTGTAAAACAGTGGAATATTTTTATCTAGAATAGTTTTCTGGAATTAAATAATTTTAATATTTGTTTCCTGTATATTATGCTGGAGATTAATCATGCGAAAGCATTATGTCCAATATTCTATACTAGATATGCACAATCCAGATTTTTTATCCAAAATTCCGATTTATTGATTGAAATAAATTTGTAAGGATTAGAGATTATATTTTTGATGGTGTTTCTTATCGAGCCTCTTCACGCTTTAAGCACTGAAGTATTTATTTTGCCCAGCCATGTTTGTACTTTTATCAGATATTCACTTAAATGTGCCAAAACTTGTATAGAGTAACCGTTATATGGTATATTGTCCTTAGATGCCCATTCCAAGTTAATTTACTTGAATTAAATAATTTAAAATATTATTTTATGTATATTATGCTGGAGATATATCATGCGAAACCATAATATCCAGTATTTTATACTGGATGTGCCACTCTGTTTGCACATTAGGTCCCATGTCTCTTTTTTTTTTCTTTCCCAATTTCCTATTTTTGTAGTCAAGTTTTCACCTCAACCACTTGAAACATTAAACAATACTAAAATTAAGAATTTTGGTATATAGCTGCGTTTATTTTTTATCTTAAATTTGATCGATTTATTGATTGAAATAAAGTAGTAAGTATTGGAGATTATATTTTTGATGGTGTGTTCTTGTCGAGCTGCTTCACGCTTTAAGCACTGATGTGATGACCCAAAAGGTCATCACTCATTTTGAAAGTAAATTCTATATTTCGAGGCCTTAAAACCCTCCTTTTATCTCACCTCAATTTGCGTGTGCGGTCTGGGCTTATATCCGAAACGCTTTTATCTGAAAATTTGATAAAAATGCTAATTTTGCCTTTAAAATTAAATTTAAGTTGATTTTGGTCAACATTTTGGGTAAATGGACCCGGACCCGTGATTTGACAGTTCTGAGGGTCCCGTATAAAAATATGGGACTCGAGCGTATGCCCGGAATCAAATTCTGAGGTCCCAAGCCCGAGAAATGAATTTTTGAAGAAAATTGTTTAACTAAAATTATAAGAGTTTTTGAAAATTTAAATGTGTTTGAATTTGATGATATCGGGCCCCTATTTTAGTTCTGGAGTTCGGTACAGGTATTATATGGTGTTTAAGTTGTGCCTGTAAAATTTGGTAAGAAACGGAATTCATATGACGTGAATCGGACCCTCGATTGTGAAATTTGAAACTTAAGAGTTATGGAGATTTTTCTTTGATTTTTATGCTAAACTCGTAGTTCGAGGCATTATTTCAGCGATTTGATCGCACGAGTAAGTCCGTATGATGGTTTTAGGGTTGTGTGCATGTGTTGTTTGGAGCCTCGAGAGCTCGGGTAAGTTTTGGATAGGCCACGTGATGTTTTTACACTTAGGAAAGTTGCAGGTTTGCTGCTTTTGTTGCACAGACATTTTGTGCATCACAATCGCGAAAGGGAACTTGACTAGGGGTGGAATTTTCCGTATGTGAATGCGAGACACAAGTCGCGAATGTGGAGTATTGAGGGGGGGGGGGTTGCTCTATGCGAACGCGACCGGTCAACCGCGAAGGCGTAGCTTTAGGAGGGAGCTAGTCTGGGAACCTAGGGAGAACTACGCGAACATGATCCCTCTATCACGAACGCGAAGGCAAGGCTGGGCTAAGCCTTCACGATCACGTAAGTCCACCACTGGCAGCTCTTCGCGAACGCGATGAACACTGTCGCCCAGCTCTTTTAAACAGTAGCAGAAATGGGAATAAGCCATATTTTCACATATATTTCCCCAAAATCAGAACCTAGGAGATTTTTGAAGAGCAAAATCAACACCAAAGCATAGATATGTGTTCCTAAACCTATCTCCTTCATTTTCCATCAACACCCCTTAGACTTCTAAGCGTAAATATTGTTCTTCCATGGTAGAATTAGGGATTTGGGGTAGAATTAGGGCTTTTTGAATGATTGGAATTAAGATCTCATTTTGGGGTCGGATTTCAAAACTAATTGCATATTCGGACTTGTAGGTGAATGGATGATCGGGTTTTGGTCCGAACCTCGAGTTTTGACCAAGTTGGCCCGGGGACAATTTTTGACTTTTTGGGGAAAATGATAGAAAACCTATAATTAAGAATTGGGTATAATTCTTTAGCATTTATTGATGTTGTTAAATTAATTTGGGTTATATACAAGTAATTAGAGGCGAATTCTAAAGGAAAAGTGGTGTTTGAGGCTTGAGTTGGTCGTGGAAGTTCGAGGTAAGTGTTTGGTCTAACCTTGACTTGAGGGAATAGCTATTGTACTTTATTTGGTCTATACATCGGTGTGAAGCATGCCTGTGAGTCTTAAATTGTAATCATTGTGTTTCTTAATAAGTACTATAAATGCCCAAATTGTTGATTCTCCGTGTTGAGCAAGACTTATGGTTATCTTCGTGGTAATTGCTTATTGTTGAGCATTGGCTCCAGTTGAGGTTTTATTTGTGAAGTAAATTGTTGGTACAAGTTTGGTTATAGCTGATTCCCATGTCGAGACGTATTTATTTCTTACTGTTGATTCCCTTACCAGGTTGTGTTTATTCTTGTTGTTGGTTCCCTTGCCGGGATGTTGTTGTTGCTATTGTTTGGGTGAGGAAAGAGAGATAAAGCATGAAGGCTGATGCCATGCACATTCATATTCAGGCATATGGTGAGGAAAGAGTGATAAAGCACGAAGAGTGATGTCGTGTATATTTTCATGGATATTGATGCATATTGTGAGGAAGAGAGATAAAGCACGAAGGGTGATGCCATGCACATTTCTGATATTTACATGGTGAGGAAGAGAGATAAAGCACTAAGGGTGATGTCGTGCACATATTCATTACTTGATTGCACTGGTGAGGATTGAGAGTAAAAGCACAATGGGTGATGTTATGCACTTATTGCCTATTTGTTATGATTTCTTGTTGTATTCGGTTCAAGTACCTTAATTGTCTTATTCCATTATTACTGTGATTCTTTACGTTGGTATTCCCCCAAAGCATGTTACCCTTCCCCTGTTACTTTTGAATTGCTTCTATTACTATTATTCTGCTAGATATTGTTTAATTGCAGGTTATGTTGTTTGTTGTGTCCTAGCCTCATCACTATTTCGCCGAGGTTAGGCTCGACACTTACTCAGTACATGGGGTCGGTTGTACTGATGCTACACTCTGCACTATTTTATGCAGATCCCGGTATTGGAGCATATGGACCTTAGCTAGGGGTTGCTACCTTCAGTGCATCAGGAGACCCGAGGTAGTCCTACAGGCGTCCGCAGACCTTGGCATCCCCTTCCTATCTAGTTTTCCTTCTGTTCTTTACTATTTCATAGACATACATGTATTAATTTTGTTCGGACCTTATTTGTAGTATTCTTAGATAGTCTGTGAGATTGTTACACCAGTTCTAGGTGGTTTATGTTTATGGATTCGTATTGGCATTAGCTTAATTGTTAAATTTTTGTTCTTCCGCATTGTTAATTTCACTGTTTAAAATATTTTAACTTGAAATTGTTAAGAGGTTAAAATGAAAAGGGTAAATTAATCAATATAGTTGGCTTGCCTATCTTTCACTAGTAGGCGCCATCACGACTCCCGAAGGTGGGAAATCCGGGTCGTGACAAGTTGGTATCAGAGCTCTCGGTTGATTATGTCTCACAATTCATGGACAAGCTTGGTAGAGTTTGAGGGATCGGTACGGAGATGTGTGTGCTTATCCCCTAGAGACTACAGAGTTAGGAACAGTTTCACTTCTATTCTTCTCTATTGTGCGATTTGGTTTCTCGGTGCTAATTGAACTTCCACTCTATTTTTTTGCAGATGGATAGAACACGTGCTTCTTCATATGCCGATCAGCAGCCAGAGCCCCCAATGGCAGCTCCTACGAGGGGCAGATGACGAGGCCAAGGCTGTGCTAGAGGCCGAGGCATGGGCAGAGCTCAGCCCAGAGTAGAAGCACCAGTGGCAAAGACTCAGGTTGAGTTTGATGATGAGGTTCCGGCCCAGAAAGTTTCGGTGGGCCCCCCTGTACTCCAGGATGCTCTGTTCCGTCCAATGGGCCTTATGGAAAGTGTCACTCAGGCAGGCTTACTTCCTGTAGTACCAGCCGTCTTTTAGTCTAGGGGAGGAGCACAGACTCCTACTACATGCACTCCGGAGTAGATGGCTCTCTAGTTTTAGACTCCAGCAGCTTAGCCAGTTAAAGCAGTTCAGCCAGGTGTAGTAGCTTAGACCAGTGATGGAGCAGCTATATCTGTCGATGCTTTGTGGAGATTGGACAGGTTCACCAAGTTGTTCACTACTACTTATAGTGGTACATCTTCAGAGGATCCCCAGGATTACTTAGATAGTTGTCATGAGTTTCTTTGGAACATGGGGATAGTGGAGACCAATGGGTCGACTTAGCTGCTTTCCATCTGTCAGGTTCTGCCAAGAACTGGTGGAGAGATTATTGTTTGGCCAGACCAGTTGCATCACCAGCTCTCACTTGGGACCAGTTCTCGCAGCTATTTCTTGAGAAGTTCCTACCCGTCACTCATAGAGAGGAGTACCACAGGCGGTTCGAGCGTCTCCAATAGGGTTCTATGACCGTCACCTAGTATGAGACGAGGTTTATTCATTTGGATCGTCATGCTCTTCTGATACTCCCCACCGAGAGAGAGAGGGTGAGGAGGTTTATTGATGGACTTGCTCAGCCTATTAGACTGTAGATGGCTAAGGAGACAGGTAGCGAGATTTCTTTCCAAGATGTGGCCAATGTGGACAGGCGGGTTGAGATGGTTTTAGCTCAAGGGAGCGGTCAGGGGTTTGATAAGAGGCTTCGTCATTCTAGAAAATTCAGTGGTGCCTCATCTGGAGGCTGGGATTCTTTTGGTAGAGGCCATCCTCCTAGGCCATTTCAGTTAGAAACTTCAGGCTTCTCATGGTGCTCCAGGTGGCCGTGGTTCTCATATGCAGTATTCTAATCAGTTGCCCTACAGTGCACTACTAGCTCCTATCAGTGCACCTCCACTCCAGAGTTTTAGGGTGGTTATCTAGGTCGTCATGTCCAATTTCAGGGTCAGCAATCTCAACAGCCGAAGTCTTGCTATACTTGCGGCGATACGAGGCACATTCCTAGGTTTTGCCCCCGAGCCTCGAGCAACTATCAGCACCAGGGTTCTCGTGCTATGGTTCTAGCACCGTGTGTTCCACCGCCCATTCAGTCAGCTAGAGATAGGGGTAGAGGTGTTAGAGGTGGAGGTCAGGCCGCTTTTAGAGGTGGAAGCCAGGCAGCTAGAGGTGGAGGCCAGCCAGCAGGAGGCCGTCCTAGGGATGTAGTTTAGAGTGGTGGGGCCCAACCCCAATGTTATGCTATTCCATCCAGACCTGAGGCTGAGGCCTCCGATGTAGTTATCACAGCTACGGTTTCAGTTTGCAATAGATATGCATCAGTTCTATTTGATCTAGGGTCCACATATTCTTATGTATAATCTTATTTTTCCCCTTACCTGGTTGTGCCTCGTGATTCTTTGAGTGCTCCTATATATGTGTCTACACTGGTGAGTGATTCTATTGTGGTAGATCATGTTTATCGTGCTTGCATGGTCATTATTTGGGGTTATGAGACCTGAGTAGATCTCTTACTTCTCGATATGGTAGATTTCGATGTCATTCTGGGGATGGATTGTATCCCCTTATCATACTATCTTGGACTATCATGCCAAGACCGTGACTGTAGCATTGCCGAGGTTGCCTTGTTTGGAGTGGAGAGGGACTCCTGGTCATTCTACCAGCAGGGTTATTTCATATATGAAGGCTCGGCGTATGGTTGATAAGGGATGTTTGGCCTATTTGGCGTACGTTCATGATTCTAGTGATAAGGTTCCTTCTACGGATTCTGTACCCATTATCTGTGAGTTTCCAAAGGTATTTCCTGCAGACCTGCTGGGTATTCCGCCCGATAGGGATATTGAATTTTGCATTGATTTGGCTCCGGGCACTCAGCCCATTTCTATTCCGCCATATCGTATGGTCCTGCCGGAGTTGAAAGAATTAAAAGAATAGTTGCAAGACTTGCTTGATAAAGGCTTTATTAGACCTAGTGTCTCATCTTGGGGTGCGCTGGTGTTGTTTGTTAAGAAGAAGGATGGATCAATGAGGATGTGCATAGATTATCGACAGTTGAACAAAGTCACCATCAAGAACAAGTATCCATTGCCGGGAATTGATGATTTGTTTGAACAGCTTTAGGGTGCCAAGGTATTTTCAAAGATTGATTTGAGATCTAGATACCATCAGTTGAGGATTAGGGCATCTGATGTCCCTAAGATAGCTTTTCGCACTCGGTACGGGCATTATGAGTTCTCAGTGATGTCATTCAGGTTGACAAATGCCCCGGCAACCTTCATGGACTTGATGAACTGAGTGTTCAAGCCTTACATGGATTCCTTCGTGATTGTCTTCATTGATGATATTTTGATTTATTCCTGCAGCCGGGAGGAGCACGAGCAACATCTTCGAGTCGTTCATCAGACTCCGAGGGATAGTCAGTTGTATGCTAAGTTTTCGAAGTGCGAGTTTTGGTTGAGTTCGGTTGCATGATTGGGTGATGTTGTATCAGTAGAGGGTATTCAGGTAGATCCTAAGAAGATTGTGGCAGTGAAGGACTGGCCTAGACCTACATCAGCCACAGAGATCCGAAGTTTCTTATGTTTGGCGGGTTATTACTGTTAGTTTGTGGAGGGGATTTCATCTATTGCAGCCCCGATGACCAGGTTGACCCAGAAGGGTGCCCAGTTCAAGTGGTCGGATGAGTGTGAGGCAAGCTTTCAGAAACTCAAGACAGCTTTAATTACGGCACTAGTATTGGTATTGCCGACAGGTTCAGGGCCATATACAGTATATTGGGATGCATCTCGTATTGGATTTGGTGCGGCATTGATGCAGAATGGCAAGGTTATTGCATATGCTTCGTGAAAGTTGAAGATCTATGAAAAGAATTATCCAGTTCATAATTTGGAGCTAGCAACCATTGTTCACGCGCTGAAGATTTGGAGGCATTATTTATACGTGTCATGTGAGGTGTTCACGAATCACAAGAGTTTGCAATACTTATTCTAGTAGAAGGAGCTAAATTTGAGGGAGAGGAGGTGGTTGGAGCTATTGAAAGACTATGATATCACCATCTTGTATCATCCTGGGAAGGTCAATGGAGTGGCCGATGCTTTGAGTAGGAAGTCAGCCAGTATGGGCAGTCTTGCGTATATTACAGTCGGTGAGAGGCCCCTTGCTTTGGATGTTCAGGCTTTATCCAATCAGCTCGTGAGGTTGGATGTTTAGGCTTTATCCAATCAGCTCGTGAGGTTGGATGTTTCTGAGCCCAGCCGTCTTCTAGCTTGCACCGTCGCTCGTTCTTCATTATATGAGTGTATCCGAGATTGGCAGTATTATGATCCTCATTTGCTTTTCCTTAGCGACACGGTGCGGTATGGAGGTGCCAAGCAGGTTACAGTTGGAGATGATTGAGTTTTGACGAAGCAGGGTCGTATTTGTGTGCCTAATATGGATGGACTCCGTCAGTTGATTCTAGAGGAGGCCCATAGTTCCCGGTACTCTATTCATTCAGGCGCCGCTAAGATGTATCAGGATTTGCGACAGCATTATTGGTGGAGGATTAAGAAGAATATTGTTGTATATGTAGCTTGGTGTTTGAATTGTCAGCAGGTAAAGTACGAGCATCAGAGACATGGTGGTTTGTTTCAGAAGATTGAGATTCCTGAGTGGAAGTGGGAGCGGATCACTATGGATTTCGTTATTGGACTCCCACGAACTCAGAAGAAGTTCGATGCAGTATGGGTATTGTTGATAGGCTGACCAAGTCAGTGCATTTCATTCTTGTGGTATTTTCCTATTTTTCTGAGCGGTTGCCAAAGATTTATATTCGGGAGATTGTTCGTCTTCATGGTGTGCCCGTATCTATCATTACTGACCAGGGTACGTAGTTTACCTCGCAATTCTTGAGGGCAGTACATCGTAAGTTGGGTACATGGGTCGAGTTGAGCATAGCATTTCATCCTCAGATGGACGGACAGTTTGAGGGTACTATTCAGATTTTGGAGGATATGCTCTGAGCATATGTTATTGACTTTGGAGGTTCTTGGGATCAGTTCTTGCCATTAGCAGAGTTTGCCTACAACAACAGCTACTAGTCGAGCATTCAAATGGCTCCCTTTAAGGCACTATATTGTAGGCGGTGTCGGTCACTAGTTGGATGGTTTGAGCCGGGAGAGGCTCGGTTGTTGGGTATAGAGTTAGTTCAGGATGCCTTGGATACGGCTAAGATCATTCAAGATAGGCTTCGTACAGCTCAGTCCAGGCAGAAAAGTTATGCCGACCGCAAGGTTCGTGATATGGCATTTATGGTCGGAGAGTGAGTGTTTCTTCGAGTGTCTCCTATAAAGGGCGTGATGAGATTCGGGAAGAAGGCAAGCTAAGCCCTAGATTCATTCGCCCTTTTGAGATTCTTCGGAGAGTGGGAGATGTGGCTTACGAGTTTGCATTGCACTAGGATTATCAGTTGTGCATCCAGTATTTCATGTGTCCATGCTTTAGAAGTATCACGCCGATCCATCCCACGTGTTAGACTTCAGCAATATCCAAATAGATAAGGATTTGACCTATGAGGAGGAGCAGGTGGCCATTTTGGACCGGCAGGTTCGTCAGTTGAGATCGAAGAGTTTTACTTCTATTCGTGTTCAGTGGAGAGGTCAGCCTACCGAGGCAGCTACCTAGGAGTCCGAGTCCGATATGTGTTGCCGATACCTCCATCTTTTCCCTAACTCAGGTACTTCTTTTCTATGTCCGTTTGAGGACGAACAATTGTTTTAGAGATGGAGAATGTGATGACCCTTTGGGGGTCATCACTCATTTTGAAAGTAAATTTTATGTTTCGAGACCTTCAAAAACCTCTTTTTATCTCACCTCAATTTGCATGCGTGGTCCGGGTGTATATCCGGAACGCTTTGTCAGGACCCAAACCGATGGGCCGTGACGGGCACCCGGTACCTTACTCAACCGAGTACCAACATAATGTATCTTTCTTATTACATCATTATATACATATGACATACGGTCCTAATATGCCAACATGATCCTTTATAAACTCAAAACATAGGCTGACCAGGCCGTAAAATCTTTTATATACACGACATATGGCTACAAGCCTCTAAGAGTACATAAATGTCATAAAGATCGGGACAGAGTCCCGCCTTACCAAACAATACACGTCTAAATCATACTAACCAAACGAGCAACTCTGAAGCAAATGGAGCGCACCAATATCTTTCACTGAGCTGATAGCCTATTTGGAGGGCTCTCGACATGTCTATCAAGACCTGCAGGCATGAAACGCAGCGTCCCCGGGCAAAAGGGACATCAGTACTAATAATGTACCGAGTATGTAAGGCACATAAATAAATACATAAGTGACACGGAAGAAATATAGAGTACATGACTCAACTTGTAAATCTGAATAACTTTGTAAATCATAAATAAATTTTAGCATCATGCATATGCGTATGAATGTCATGTCGTGCAAAGGTACATATTTCATAACATCATCAGCCTTTGAGGGCATCCCATCATATCATATCGGCCACTGTGGGCAAAATCATCATTGCATTCCAGCTGATCAGGTGGTGATGCCTATATAATGCCATAACCTTTTCCATATCCCATATACATATATATATTTATATATACATACCTATATACGCGTATATAGCGCCGTTTGAATCATATTTCAGCCACTATGGGCAACATCATCATTATATACCAGCTGATCAGGTGGTGGTGCATATATAACGCCGTAACTTTTTCCCATATCCCATATACATATATTTACATATATACGCGTATATAACGCCATCTGTTCATGGGTAAATGCACATGAATGCAATCCATGAAAATTACGTTAATAAAATCTTTCAGAATTTCATAAGACCATTTTGTCTTTGAGCAATATCATAAAGTAAACTTTTTTTTCTCAACTTTCATATTTTTCTGAGACCCATAAACAGATGATAAAATATTATGACACATGGAAATTCAGGAACATAGATATCTCTAATACTTCTATGAATAGAGTTATTTATGGAATTTGTGCATTTGCACGTTTCGTTCGTATCGTATAGATCATGCCAAAAGAAAGAAGGGATAGACTTCACATACCTGAGCCAATTCTCTTGAGAAAGATTGTACCGTGCTCATCTACAAGTAAAGTGCTCAAGAAGCTTTATAAACTCCTTTTTATCCTTCTCAAAGTTGGTTACTTTGTGCCTTTAAACTGTACTTATTTGATTGCTAGAATAAAGAAAGGTCATATTTTGAATATGTTATTATGGCTATTCTAGGGTGTTGAAAGTTGACATATTGAGAATATTGAGGATGAAAAGTGGAAGACACATGGCACATAGTTTGTTTCAACTCTTGGAGAACAAAGGTGATATGATCATGTAGAGATGAACGAATAATTTCTTTAGACAGTACATCTTCCCATAGTGCTGATATGCCTAGCATATGGGACCTCACCTTGCTTGCCCTTTGGCTATGCAACAATTAATTGGTATAGAATCTCTACTAGGTATACTAGTGTACTAAAGAAGGAAAACAGGTAGTTAATAACTTAACTTACACTCCCAATTACATTGGGGTTTCATAATTCACAATCAATGACATAGCATGTTTAAAGCGAGCAATTCAACTCAATAACCAATTTGGTGACTGATTCTACACATAGGCATTTCCAAATCAATATAATCCATTCCATTCAAAAGCTGCAATTCTTAGCCATAAAGATATTATTCCTCCAAACTTTCCAACTTTCAACAAGATGTGTGAGTCATTTAGTTAACCATATAGGGATTCCACGTGGGGGTGGGGATGGTAATTCTAATCTTATCCAATAAATAATTAATTAATTAACTAGGTAATATCCCGCTACCCGGTAATTAACCAATTACCCGAAAAATTGAGAATTATTCCCATTAACTTAAAATATTACTCACTTTTCACATACCTTATACACCTTTCTACCATGGCCATGTAGTACCTTGTATGGCACTAGTCTATAAATACCGGGTATTTTAGCTCGAGCCGTATTTAATCCCAAAATGCAAAACTTTGACAAAATTCGTTTTTCTTAGACTTGCTCCCCCTTTCACCTTCATGAATTTACTAATCACCTGTGAAATAGCATACTCCTTAATATCCCCAAATAATCTTTTCCTTGGACTGATGTTACCTTACGAAAAATTCAACCTAAAATACTGCAGGGTGCAACATCGTCATAACTTATTACTACGAAGCGTAATATCATCGTAATGTAATACTGTCGGGTACAATACTATCGTAACTTAATACTTCAGGACGTAACATCAATCATAATATATTACTGCAGAGGGTAACACCATCGTAACATATTACTACAGAGTATAACATCGTCATAATATAATACTGCGGGACATAATATTGACGTAATATTGCGGGACGTAACATCATTCCCTCCTTTGGAACATTCGTCCTCGAATGTTAACTGATACTCTTATCATTTTCGTAACTTATAGCTCTTGTGAATACCTAAATTCTCTTCTTTCCATTTAAGCAGTTTCTCTTTTAATAAATCCAAGGTCTAGGGTATTCCCCCCTTTAGTCGTTTTACTCATATCATGACCTGCGGTCGAAATCTTCCTAATCTTGCAACTTCTGTTACCTCCTGTCATGCAGCCTGTATGACCTTGGCTTTGTAGGTGCATTTATGTGATTCCTCTTTACTCTTTCTTTTTATCTTTTAGTCAATCTGTAGGTCTTACTTTGTATATACAAGGCTTAATAGGATGCCTCTCTGGGCCTCTATAGGTATATTGAAGTCCTTTGCTCGATACTTTGTAAAACTTGTGAATATGGCCATATCTTATTTCATAGATCTGGTTATCCATTCATATGACTTTACTGCATTTCCATGGGTTATACTATACCATAATTTTTTTCTTCAATCTATCTTTACTGAGGTATGCTTACCAAGCTCCCAGTTACTTTTGTTACTTATCTTTTAGGGATAAAACTTAGTCCTTCAATGCTCCTTCATTACCGTTCATCTTAAGAATCATGGCCTAATCTCATGTCATACTTTGTAACTTGTATCTGACCATTGTTGATTCTCCTCAATGTTGATCTATAATCCTCTACTTGAAGACTTGAAACTTCTTACGTAATACATTACCGCTAGGGGTTACGTTTTATTGAGGAATATTTGGAGTGATTTCCATAATTATATTTCATAGTGTCTCAATGTGATTCACCTTATTAGGGTATCCTAATTTCGTGCTGCCAGCGAAATCTTTTCTCCTTCTCTTCTCCTATTTTCTTTTTTTTAACCGATGGGCCGCTATCATTCCCGGTTATTGGACTCCCGTGCTTATAGCCTTCTATCCAAAATATGGATTATTCACAACTTTCTGCATTTGAGTATCTCATACGTTGTTCACTTTTACCTTACTTACTTAAAATCTCGTATCATATATTTTATCTCCTTCATAACCTCCCTTCTACCTAGGTGTAATTCACGTCCATAACTTGAAGCTCTATTATAATACTCGCACCTCTGGTAAATACACAATCTGGTGGAAGGTTCGTACTGACTTCTTATGAGGCTGGTACTTCTTCTAACTAGCTTCCTTGTAGAGACATTATAGACTATGGTTGTTGTGTTATTTCTCTTGAACATCTGATATTAAGAATGATTCTGTCATGTTCTCCAGCACAACTTCTATAATTTTTCTAGGTCCAATAATCAGATTCCTGATTTACTTAGGTGATGTAGTTCTTTAGTTTCCTTTTCCTTCTGATTAGCCTTTACGTAGGCTTAAGCTATCTTCCGATCTTTGGCTCATGGTATCAGTTATTCCCTTAGCCTTTCATAGGCATTATAGAATATCCATGATACAATATTCTAACAATTCAATCCTTTGTTTGTGCCCTAGGCTTAATTCTTTCTTTTAACTTATACCGGAGTCTTCTATGGCTGTATGATTGTCAACAAATATGTTGCTTGGATAATGCTCCAAAATCTTGAGTGTATCCATAACGTACTAACTCTAGATCATTGATCAAATAATTCTTTTGTTCCATCTTAGCTTTCTTTCAACGTAAGCTATTACTTTTCCTGGTCTTTCTACCCCCTCGTTGCGTCCATACTTAGCTTATCTTAGCTCCCACACTTGCTAGAGTTTTTATACAACTCATATGATCTCGAATATTACTTTTAACTCTTACTTCCCATTCATTAGCCACGGTAGGTGCCACTTTCCTTTGGAATGCTTACAATGTTGTTGCGAGATTGTTGTTATATGACCATTTCCTCTTTAGGTTGTTATGCTTAGGTTGAAGCCTTATTTCTTATCTCCTCAGCTAGTCTTTCGTTGTAGTATTTAGGGAGAACCCTTGACTCTCGTAAAGTTGTGAGCTTATTACGAACCTTTTCTGATGTCCTTACTTGCCTGTAATCATCTACAGCTGCTTACTTCCATGCCCTTATGCTTATATGGTTGCTTCTGAACTGATATTTTGACTGCCTTCCAGTGGCACTTTCTTTTATCCCCGTAACACGCATACGGTACCTTTAACTACCCCGACTCTTGTTTGAATATATCTCAAGTATTATAATGATACTCTACGAGGCTGAACTCTCCATGTTGGGTTCTACTATGTTTATCTTACACGATCTGATGACTCGTCTATAACATCCTGTTTAGCCATAACTGAGATCTTCTTGACCAATTACTAACTACTCGTTGGCCCATTCTCATATTAATATTCCTCGTAATCTTTCTTGGGTTATTTACTTTGTTTTAACTTATGTCTCACACTGGCTCCTAATTTATTAATAACAGCTCAGGCAGGAAGTCTTTACTTCTGCTCCTTGACATCGTTCTTGCACAATATTCTTGAATCGTAGCGTATCTGTAAGATTTGGATAAGTGCCATCTCATTCCTCTTTCATTTATGGCATTCTTCCTCTACCATTCCATAGTCACTAGAACCACTTAATTTTGACTTAATTCCACATTACTCCATATCCCCCCTCCTTTAGGGGTGTACTAATAGTTGAAGCCATGATGATCTACCTATAGATGTTTTACCTCTTCATCTTTGGCGTTGTTTCTCAACATCAATGATCCTTACTCGCTTTGCGGCAATTCTTCTGTACCAAGGATGACAAATTCCCTTACTCGCGAGGGTGACACTTAGCGTAGCTGGCACATATTGTCTCTTAAGCTTAACTTTGCTCATATTTCTTGCTCTAGGGAAGCGTCTCCCTGAATAACTATTCTCTGAATTCATCGTGAATCTTGTTCTGTGGTCCATTCTATTACCGTCAGAACAAAATCTGAAATTCCCATGATGCCGAGTACTTTCCAATCATTCAGTCCCTAATTCATATTTAGTTTATCTTGTTTACAGTCCATACCGATTTCTGTTACTCTAGGGATTAACTCTCCCCTCTAGTAGTCCCGTTGGAATCACGAACTTATCTCGAAATGAGGATATAACCTTATGGCCTATACTCTTTCGTTGTCATAAGGCCCATAACCTTTCGTCTCTTCCTTCATTTGACTATAGGTTCTGTAACACTCTACCGTTTTCATCCATGTATCGCACCTTATTCATAATGCTTCCTTATCTCTCTTCTCATTACTCTGCTAATATTTTTGCATATCGCTTTTCTTGTGAAAACTTCAATATGACATTCTTTCACTTTTAACTTCCCTTTTCTTCATCCAATGGCTCTTTGGGTTGCTCAACATCCTCGCCCTACTAGGGATGAGAGCCACGCTTAAGGTAATATTTATCCCATCCAGGCTTTCACTGCCTATCTTCTGAATACTAGTGTTCACATCTAATCATAATATTCTAGGGTGCACCATCTGGGTGTCTCAAAAGAAGATCTATTGGAACATTTGTAATACCCTTTGTAAATGCCAACAAATGAAAGTAATCCATTTACCAATTTGGGTTACTCTAACCCAGCCGGATCTTGATATCTCATCCTTCTCTTAACTATACATGTTAGCCCCTACAGGGCATAACTGAAATGGGTGTGACCAATTGTACATACCTCTGTTACTGTTGAATATAACTCAAAAAGCTTATGTTCCTCTACCTCAATTACAAACGTTGTTAACCTTCATTAACTGGGCGCCCCATACCCTTCTTCATCTTGCTTCTTTTGCTTGTTGAAACTTGTATTTATCTTTTTAATCTCTCATTGCCTTTCACCATAAAGGTGGATAGGCATTCTTGCCTTAAGGCTCCTTATTAAGAGGCTTACACCTTTCAGTACGCACATGATCTGCTGAAGACCTCATATTTACTTATTATAAGCACGATACAAAGTCGAGTTCCTCTAATTCAATACTTTCACAGCTATATGTCTAATCGATCATCTTTCTAAATGTAGGCATCGTCTTATTATGAATAAAAATAGAAGCTCGGGACTTGAGTTCTTATAAGTGAGCTCTACCACATGACCTAGAGTAAGAAGAAAGAGTGACAGTCCTAAATGCCCTATAGCCTCCTGTTTATAAGTGTGGTGCACGACACACCCATAAACAAGACTCTACTAGACACGGCTTGCAAACTCCCTAGGACAAAACTACTCTAATACCACTTTTGTCACGACCCAAACGGATGGGACACGACGGGTACCCGGTACCTTACTCAATCAAGTACCAACATAACGTACCTTTCTTAGGCCAACATGATCCTTTATAAACTCAAAACATAGGCCGACCAGGCCGTACAATCTTTTATATACACGACATACGTCTACAAGCCTCTAAGAGTACATAAATATCATAAAGGTCGGGTCAGAGTCCCGCCTTACCAAACAATACACGTCTAAAACATACTAACCATACGAGCAACTCCCAAGCAAATGGAGCACGCCAATATCTTCCGCTGAGCTGATAGCCTATTTGGAGGGATCTCGACCTATCTATCGAGACCTGCGGCATGAAACGCAGCGTCCCCAAGCAAAAGGGACGTCAGTACGAATAATGTACCGAGTATGTAAGGCACATAAATAAATACATAAGAGACATGGAAGAAATATAGAGTACATGACTCAACTTGTAAATCTGAATAACTTTGTAAATCATAAATTACTTTTAGCATCATACATATTCATGTGAATGTCATGTCATGCACAAGTACATGTTTCATAATATCATTAGCCTTAGAGGGCATCCTATCATATCATATCGGCCACTGTGGGCAAAATCATCACCGCATTCCAGCTGATCAGGTGGTGGTGCGTATATAACTCCATAACCTTTCCCATATCCCATATACATATACGTATATATATATATATACATACATATATACTCATATATAACGCTATTTGAATCATATTTCAGCCACTGTAGGCAATATCATCATCATATACCAGCTGATCAGGTGGTGGTGCGTATATAACGCCGTAACCTTTTCCCATATCCCATAAACCTATATTTACAGATATACGTGTATATAACGTCATCTAGTCATGGGTAAATGTATATGAATGCAATGCATGAAAAGTACGTTAATAAAATCTTTCGGAATTTCATAAGACCATTTTGTGTTTGAGCAATATCATCAACTTTTTTTCTCAACTTTCATATTTTTCTGAGACCAAGGAACAGATGATAAAATATTGTGACACATGGAAATTCAGGAACATAGATATCTCTAATACTTCTATGAATAGAGTCATTTATGAAATTTTTGCATTTGCACGTTACGTTCATATCGTATAGATCATGCCAAAAGAAAGAAGGGATAGCCTTAACATACCTGAGCTAATTCTCTTGAGAAAGATTTTACCGTGCTCATCTACAAGTAAAGTGCTCAAGAAGCTTTAGAAACTCCTTTTTATCCTTCTCAAAGTTGGTTACTTTGTCCTTTAAACTGTACTTATTTGATTGCTAGAATAAAGAAAGGTCATACTCTGAATATGTTATTGTGGCTATTCTAGGGTGTTAAAAGTTGACATATTGAGAATATAGAGGATGAAAAGTGGAAGACACATGGCACATAGTTTTTTTCAACTCTTGGAGAACAAAGGTGATATGATCATGTAGAGATGAACGAATAATTTCTTTAGACAGTACATCTTCCCATAGTACTGATATGCCTAGCATATGGGACCTCACCTTTCTTGCCCTTTGGCTATGCAACAATTAACTAGTATAGGATCTCTACTAGGTATATTGGTGTAGTAAAGAAGGAAAACGGGTAGTTAAGAACTTAACTTACACTCTCAATTACATTGGGATTTCATAATTAGCATTCAATGACATAGCATGTTTAAAGTGAACAATTCAACTCAATAACCAATTTGCTGACAGATTCTACACATGGGCATTTCCAAATCAATATAATCCATCCCATTCAAAAGCTGCAATTCATAACCAAAAAGATATTATTCCTCCAAACTTGCCACCTTTCAACAAGATGTGTGAGTCATTTAGTTAACCATATAGGGATTCCACGTGGGGTGGGGATGGGAATTTAATCTTATCAAATAAATAAATAATTAATTAACTAGGTAATATCCCTCTATTCGGTAATTAACCAATTACCCAAAAAATTGAGAATTATTCACACTAACTTAAAATATTACTCACTTTTTACATACCTTATACACCTTTCTATCATGGCAATGTAGTACCTTGTATTACACTAGTCCATAAATACCGGGTATTTTAGCTCGGGCCGTATTTTATCCCAAAATGCCAAACTTTCACAAAATTCGTTTTTCTTAGACTTGCTCCCCCTTTCACCTTCATGAATTTACTAATCACTTGTGAAATAGCATACTCCTTAATATCCCCAAATAATCTTTTTCTTGGACTGATGTCAATTACCTTATAACAAATTCAACCTAAAATACTGCAGGGTGCAACATCGTCATAACTTATTACTACGAAGTGTAACATCACTGTAATGTAATGCTGACAGTACAACACTATCGTAACTTAATACTGCAGGACATAACATTAATCGTAATATACTACTGCAGAGGCTAACACCATCGTAACATATTTTTACAGAGCATAACATCGTTGTAATATAATACTGCGGGACGTATTATTGACATAATATTACGGGCCGTTACACGCTTTTATGTGAAAATTTGATTAAAATGTTAATTTTTCCTTTAAAATTGAATTTAAGTTGACTTCGGTCAACATTTTAGGCAAACGGACCAGGACCAATGATTTGACGGTCCCGAAGGGTCCGTAGAAAAATATGGGACTCGGGCGTATGCCCGAAATCGAATTCCGAGGTCCCAAGCCCGAGAAATGAATTGTTGAAGAAAATTATTTATTTGAAATTATAGGAGTTTATGGAAATTTAAATGTGTTTGAATTTGATGGTATCAGGCCCATATTTTAGTTCCGGAGCCTGGTACAGGTCTTATATGATGTTTAAGTTGTGCTTGTAAAATATGGTAAGAAACAGACTTCATATGCCGTGAATCGGACCCTCGGTTATGAAATTTAAAACTTAAGAGTTATGGAGATTTTTCTTTGATTTTGATGCTAAACTCATAGTTCGAGGCATTATTTTGGAGATTTGATCACACGAGTAAGTCCGTATGATGTTTTTAGGGTTGTGTGCATGTTTGGTTTTGAGCCCCAAGGGCTAGGGTGAGTTTTGGATAGGCCACGGGATGTTTTTACACTTAATAAAGTTGCAGGTTTGCTGCTTTTGTTGCACAGACATTTTGTGCATCGCGATCGCGAAAAGGAACTGGGCTAGGAGTGGAATTTTCCCTATGCAAACGCGATACCTAGGTCGCGAACGCGGAGCATTGGGGGGGAGGGGGGTTGCTCTACGCGAACGAGACCGGTCAACCGCGAACACGTAGCTTTAGGAGGGGGCTGGTATGGGAACCTAGGGAGAACTACGCGAACGCGATCCCTCTATCGCGAACGGGAAGGCCAGGCTGGGCTAAGCCTTCGCGATCTCTTAAGTCCACCACTGGAAGCTCTTTGCGAACGCGACTGTGCTCACGCGAACGCAATGAACACTGTCACCCAGCTCTTTTAAAAAGTAGCGAAAACTGGAATAAGCCATATTTTCACATCTCTTTCCCCAAAATCAGAACCTAGGCAATTTTGGAAGAGCAAAATCAACACCAAATCATAGGTATGTGTTCCTAAACCTATCTCCTTCATTTTCCATCAACACCCCTTAGATTTCTAGGCCTAAATATTGTTCTTCCATGGTAGAATTAGGGATTTTGGGTAGAATTAGGGCTTTTGAATGATTGGAATTTAGACCTCGTTTTGGGGTCGAATTTTGAAACTAATTGCATATTCGGGCTCATGGGTGAATGTGTGATCGGGTTTTGGTCCGAACCTTGAGTTTTGACTAAGCGGGCCCGGGGTCGATTTTTGACTTTTTGGGGAAAATGATAGAAAACCTATAATTAAGCATTGGGTATGAATTCTTTAGCATTTATTGATATTGTTAAATTAATTTGGGTTAGATACAAGTAAATTGGAGGCGAATACTAAAGTAAAAGCAGTGTTTGAGGCTTGAGTTTGTCGTGGATGTTCGAGGTAAGTGTTTAGTCTAACCTTGGCTTGAGATAATAGGTATTGTGCTTTATTTGCTATGTGCTAGTGTAGTGTACGACTTATAGGTGTGGTGACGAGTATCTATACGTCGGTGTCAAGCATGCCTGTGAGTCTTAAATTGTAAGCATTGTATTTCTTAATAAGTACTACAAATGCCTAAATTGTTGATTCCCCGTGTTGAGCAATACTTATGTCACGACCCAGATTTTCCCACCCTCGGGAGTCGTGATGGCGCCTACTAATGTGAGCTAGGCAAGCCAATTCTTAACTACTACTTCTTAACAAATCACTTCTTTGACAATTATCAGTAATATCATGAAAACAACGGAATTAAATAAATATGTGGAAGATGTAAATTAAAGAAACTGAACAATAATGCGGAAATCAACATATGCCTCTACCCATGAACTGGTGTCACATTACTCAAGAACTTCGAAGAGTACTAAATACAACCGTTTGAAAGAAAAATATAAATTGTTTGTCTCGGAAACATAAGATAACAGACTTAAATAAAAGATAGAGGAGACGCCGGCCTGTGGACGCCTGCAAGGCTACCTTGGTGTCTCACTAGACTAAAAGCTGGCTCCCGCGCTACTGCTGCTGTCCAAGACATGGATCTGTGCAAAATAGCACAGAGTGTAGTATCAGCACAACCGACCCCATGTGTTGGTAAGTGTCCAGCCTAACCTCGGCGAAGTAGTGACGAGTCTAGGACCAGACTCCAAATAAACCTATGCAGTTCATATATATATATATATATATAAAGATATATATATATAGCGAAAAAGAGATACAGGAATAACCAGTCAATGCGGGAAGGGGAAACATGATGTGGGGGTGAATATAGTTCCGAATAGAAAGGCATCAAGTAAGGAAGGAAACAACATAACTAGAATATCAACAAGGAAGCAGAAATCAACAATTTGCACGGCATCGCCCTTCGTGCTTTTACTCTCATTCTCACCAAAACAATACACGGCATTACCCTTCGTGCTTTATGCTCTTCCTCACCCAAACAACAATCACAATGAAAATAGGGTAAGGAAATTAAATACCTCGAAGTAAATCAAATAACAGCAAGTAATGAAAGAAACAACATAACTCGGATATCAACAAGGAAATCAGAAATCAACAAATGCACGGCATCACCCTTCGTGCTTTTACTCTCGTCCTCACCAAATCAATCGTATCTTAATAATATGCATGGTATCACCCTTCATTCTTTTACTCTCTTTCCTCACAATATAGTCAATGAATATCGGTACGGAATGGTACATCGTACGGCACAACATCACCCTTCGTGATTTACACTCTCTCCTCACAATAGCAACAATGCACGGCATCAGCCTTTGTGCTTTATCGCTCTTCCTCACCCAAACAACAATCACAAACAAGGGGCAAGGGATTATAAAAATAATAATAATAGAAATCCCGGCAAGGGAATACAATTAAACATCTAAGTCCCGGCAAGGGAACAATTCAATAACTCTTTCTCTTTCTTTTACTTCTTACTTTATAACTCAATTTACCCCTTGAGCCAATGCTCCAAAGGGTTCCATTTATCTCATATACTTTTACAATTCGTATTACCACTCGAGCCAATGCTTCTCGAACTTCAAAGATCACAATTTCATTCACATGCTTTTTACAACATATAGAAATCATCATTTAGGCATGAAGATACAACAAGATCAGAATATCCGCAATATAAAGACGCACGGTCATGCTAGACACCAACGTATAGATACTCGTCACCATGCCTATACGTCATACTCGACAATTATCACGTAGCAAATAAGACTCAACTCCTAATTCATCAAGCTAAGGTTAGACCAAACACTTACCTCGAAGCTTTGAACACCACTCAAGCCTCAATTATAGTTTTACCCCTTGATTCCACCACCAATCCGCTCGAATCTAGTAACAAGTTACTTAATTACATCAATAAGTGCTAAATGAATCAAACCCAATGCATTAAAATGAGTTTTCCCAATGTTTTACACAAAAAGTCAAAATCACCCCCAGGCCCACGTGGTCGAAACCCGAGGTTCGGACCAAAACCCGATTACCCATTCCCCCAGGAATCCAAATGTATAATTTGTTTTGAAATTGGACCTCAATGTGAGGTCCAAATCACCAATTTTAGAAAACCTAGGTTCTACCAAAAACACCCAATTTCCCCCATGAAAATCTTTAATTTGAAGTTGAAATCATGTTAAAAGATGTTAAGGAGTGAAGAAAATGAGTTTTGGGGTTGTTTGAAAAATCGCCTCTTATGTTTTGGAGTTTTGAAAAGTGAAAAATAACTGAAATTCCCGTTTATTTATACCCCTCTCAGACACCCAGTGTGGACCGCATCACATGGACCGCGGCCGCACAGCCTCCACCGCGGACCGCACAAAGGCGACCGCGGCCGCATTGGCCCCTCCCTGAAGACTTGCAGTTCAGCACCCTATGCAGACCGCACAAAGGCGACCGCGGCCGCACAACCTCCACCACGCCCCACACAAGCGACTGCGGCCGCGCTGGCCCCTCCGCGGTCGCACGCGATTTCTCGCGGACCGCACTAAAGTGTTCAGAGACCTGCAACTTCCTGAACCTACAACTTTTACAGGGCTAAAACCATTCTGAAACACCTCCGCAACACTCCCGAGCCCTCAAGGCTCCTAACCAAACACATGCACTAACTCAACAACATCATACGAACTTATTCGTGCGATTAAATCGCCAAACTAACCTCAAAAACAATGAATCAAACCTCAAAATCAAGAGTTTTTCCAAAAACTTCATCAAGTTTAAATTTAAGATTTCAAGTCCGAAACACATCAAACGACGTCCAATTTTAACAAAACTGTACAGAAACCTCTTAAATCCCTTATTATACCTGTACCGGGTGTCGGAACCAAAATACGGGCCCGATACCAACACGTTCTAATAAATTTTCATTTCAATTTTCCTTAACAATTTCAGAAAAACAATTTTACTCAAAAATTCATTCTCGGGCTTGGGACCTTGAAAATCGACTCCGGGCATACGCCCAAGTCCTATATTTTCCTACGGACCCTCGGGATCGTCAAATCACGGGTCCGGGTCCGTTTACCTAAAATGTTGACCGAAGTCAAATTTATTCATTTTAAAATCAAAACTTAGCATTTTTAACAAAATTTCATATTTAAGCTTTCTGGATACGTGCCTGGACTACGCACGCAAATCGAAGCAACTCTAAATGAGGTTTTCAAGGCCTCGGAAGCACCCAAAGGGTCATCACATTCTCCACCTCTAAAACAATTGTTCGTCCTCGAACGAACAGAAGAAGGAAGTACCTGAGTCGGGGAATAAATGAGGATAACGGCTCCGCATATCGGACTCGGACTCCCAGGTCGATGCCTTAGGAGGCTGACCTGTCCATCGAACACGAACAGAAGGAAAACTCTTGGATCTCAACTGAAGAACTTGCCGGTATAGAATAGCTACCGGCTCCTCCTCATAGGACAAGTCCTTGTCCAACTAGACAGTGCTGAAATCTAACACGTGGGATGGATCGCCGTGATACCTCCGAAGCATGGACACATGAAAAACTTGATGCACGGCTGATAAGCTCGGCGGCAATGCAAGTCTATAAGCCACCTCTCCCACTCGATCAAGAATCTCAAATGGACCAATGAACCTAGGTCTAAGCTTGTCGTTCTTCCCAAATCTCATCACGCCCTTCATAGGCGACACTCAGAGAAATACCCGCTCACCAACCATAAAAGTCACATCTCGAACATTGCGATCTGTATAGCTCTTTTGCTTGGACTGGGCTGTAGCAGTCTATCCTGAATGATCCTGACCTTGTCCAAGGCCTCCTGAACCAGATCCGTACCCAACAACTGAGCCTCTCCCGGTTCAAACCATCCAATCAGAGATCGACACCACCTACCATATAAAGCCTCATAAGGAGCCATCTAGATACTCGACTGGTAACTGTTGTTATAGGCAAACTCCGCTAAAGGCAAAAACTGATCCCACAACCTCCAAAGTCAATGACATAAGCTTGGAGCATATCCTCTAATATCTAAATAGTCCGCTTGGACTACCTGTCCGTCTGAGGATGAAATGTTGTACTCAACTCAACCTGGGTGCCTAACTCTCGTTGAACTGCTCTTCAGAAATGCGAGGTAAACTACGTACCTCGGTCTGAAATGATAGATACCGGCACACCATGAAGTCGAACAATCTCCCGAATATAGATCTCAGCTAACCTCTCGGATGAATAGGAGACTGCTATAGGAATAAAATGCGCTGACTTGGTCAGCCTATCAACAATGACCCAAACTGCGTCGAACTTCTTCTGAGTCAGCGGAAGTCCAGTAACGAAGTCCATAGTGATCCGCTTCCACTTCCACTCGGGAAGCTCAATCCTCTGAAATAAACCACCAGGCCTCTGATGCTCATACTTAACTTGCTGACAATTCAAACACTGGGCCACATATGCAACAATATCCTTCTTCATTCTCTGCCACCAATAATGCTGCCGCAAATCCTGATATATCTTCGCGGCGCCCGGATGAATAGATTACCGGGAACTATGGACCTCCTCTAAAATCAACGCTCGAAGCCCATCCATATTAGGCACACAAAATCGACCCTGCAATCTCAAAACTCCATCAGCATCTAAGGTAACCTGCTTGGTACCTCCACGCTGCACCGTGTCACTAAGGACACACAAATGGGGATCATCAAATTGCCGATCATGGATACGCTCCAATAACAAAGAACGAGCGACCGTACAAGCTAATACCCGACTAGGCTCAGAAATATCCAACCTCACGAATCGATTGGCTAAGGCCTGAACATCCAAAGCAAGCGGCCTCTCACCGACCGCGATATAAGCAAGACTGCCCATACTGGCTGACTTTCTACTCAAAGCATCGGCCACCACATTGGCCTTTACCGGGTGATATGAGATAGTGATGTCATAATCCTTCAACAACTCCAACCACCTCTTCTGCCTCAAATTCAACTCCTTTTGCATGAACAAATACTGAAGACTCTTGTGATCAGTGAACACCACACATGCCACGCCATATAGATAATGCCTCCAAATCTTCAATGCGTGAACAATTGCTGCCAACTCCAACATGAATCCTCAACTGCCACGAAGTATAGGCAATGACCTTGCCATCCTACATCAACACTGCACCAAGCCCAATACGGGAATCATCACAATAGAATGTGTAAGGCCATGAACCCATGGGCAATACTAACATCGATGCCGTAGTCAGAGTTGTCTTGAGCCTCTGAAAGCTCCCATCACACTAGTTTGACCATCTGAATTGGGCACCCTTCTGGGTCAACCTGGTCATCGGGGCTGCGATAGATGAGAACCCCTCCACAAATCGATGATAGTAGCCTGCCAATCCCAAGAAACTCCGAATATCTGTAGCTGATGCTGGTCTAGACCAATTCTTGACTGCTTCAATCTTCTTCGAGTCAACCTGAATACCCTCTGCTAACATAATATGACCCAGGAATGCAACTGAACTCAAGCAGAACTCACAATTAGAGTATTTAGCATATAACTGACTATCCCTCAAGGTTTGAAGAACCACTCTAAGATGCTGCTCGTGCTCCTCCCGGCTGCGGGAATATATCAGAATATCATCAATAAAGACTATCACGAATGAGTCCAAATAAGGCCTGAACACTCAGTTCATCAAATCCATAAAAGCTGCTGGGGCATTTGTCAACCCAAATGACATGACCAAGAACTCATAATGCCCATACCGAGTGCGAAAAGCTGTCTTAGGGACATCGGATGCCCTAATCCTCAACTGATGGTAGCTACATCTCAAGTCTATCTTTGAAAATACCTTGGCACCCTGAAGTTGATCGAACAAATCATCAATCCTCGGCAGTGGGTACTTATTCTTGATGGTGACCTTGTTCAACTGCCAGTAATCAATGCACATTTTCATTGAACCATCCTTTTTCTTGACAAACAACACCAGCGCACCCCAAGGCGAAACACTGGGTCTAATGAAACCCTTCTCAAGCAAGTCTTGCAACTGCTCCTTGAACTCTTTCAACTCTGGCGGGGCCATGCGATATGGTGGAATAGAAATGGGTTGAGTGTCCGGAACCAAATCGATGCAAAAATCAATATCCCTGTCTGGTGGCATACCCGGCAAGTCTGAAGGGAAAATATCAGGAAACTCACAAACCACGGGCACCGAATCAATAGAGGGAACCTCAACACTGGAATCGCGAACATACGGAAAATAGGCCAAACACCCCTTCTCGACCATACGCCGAGCCTTCATGTACGAGATAATACTGCGGGTAAAATGACCAGGAGTCCCTATCCATTCTAAATGGGGCAAATTCGATAAGGCTAAGGTCACAATCTTGGCGTGACAGTCCAAGATGGCGTGGTACGGGGATAACCGGTCCATCCCCAATATAACATCGAAGTCGACCATGTCTAATAACAACAAATCAACACGGGTCTCAAGACCCCCAATCACTACAATACAAGAATGATGAACTCAATCGACCACAATAGAATCACCCACCGGTGTAGACAAATAAACAGGAATACTCAATGAATCACTAGACATGACCAGGTACGATGCAAAATAAGATGACACATACGAATACGTAGACCCTGGATCAAATAGCACTGAAACATCTCTATTATTAACCAGAATGGCACCTATAATGACTGCATCTGAAGCCTCAGCCTTGGGCCTAGTTGGAAGGGCATAACATCGGGGTTGTTCCCCCACCACCTTGAACTACCTCTCTGGGACGGCCTGCTGCTAGCTGGCCTCCAACTCTGGCGGCCTGAGCTCCACTTCTAGGACCTCTACCTCCACCTCTAGCACCTCTACCCCTACCTCTAACTGGCTGAGTGGGCTGTGGAATGCTCTTGCATGTACCATAACACGAGAACCCTGATGCTGAGAGCTACCTGGTGCTCGAGGGAAAAACCTAGCAATGTAACCGGGATCACCACAAGTGTAACAAGCCCTCAACTGCTGAAACTGCTGGCCCTATCGACCTGAATGGCCACCTCAGAAACCCTGAAGCGGCGGTGCACTGATGGGAGCTGGTGGTGCACTGTAAGGCTGCTGATCAGAATAGTGCGTCTGAGAAGCACGACCAACTGAAGTACCATGAGAGACCTAGAGAGCTGACTGAAAGGGCCTAGGAGGAGGGCCTCTACCATATGAATATCTACGTACAGACGAGGTACCATTGAATCTTCTTGAATGACGGGGCCTCTTATCCAACCCATGACCATCTCCCTGTGATAGAACCATCTCAACTCTGCGAGCCGCATTGGCTACCTCCTGGAAAGTGATCTCACTCCCGGCCTCCTTGGTCATCTGAAGACGAATCAGCTAAATAAGACCATAAATAAACATCCTCACCCTCTTTCTCTCGGTGGGAAGTATGACAAGAGCATGGCGAGCTAGATCGATGAACCTGGTCTCATACTAGGTGACCATCATGGAACCCTGCTGGAGGCGCTCAAACTGCCTCCGAAAGGCCTCTCTCTGAGTCATGGGGAGAAACTTCTCCAAAAACAATGCTGTGAACTTCTCCCAAGTCAAAGATGGCGAACCGGCTGGTCTAGCTAAGCAATAATCCGTCCACCAAGTCTTGGTAGATCCAGACAGACGAAAGGTAGCAAAATCAACTCCACTGGTCTCAATAATCCCCATGTTCCGAAGAACCTCGTGACAACTATCCAGATAATCCTAGGGATCCTCAGTAGATGTACCGCTGAATGTAGAAGTGAGGAGCTTGGTGACCCTATCCAGCCTCCACAAAGCATCGACGATCTGAGCTACTACACCCGGCTGAACTGCCAAAGTTGGTTGAACCGCTGGAACCTGAACCTGGGGAGCTACCTGCTCTGGAGTGCACGTAGCAGGAGTCTGAGCCCCTCCTCCAGCCTGAGAAGCGGTTGGTGCTACGGGAAGCAAACCCTCTCGGGTGACACTCCCCATGAGGCCCATCAATCGGACCAGAGCGTCCTGAAGAACTGGGGTGGCAATGAACCCCTCTAGGACCTGAGATAGGCCCACCGGAACTGCTGGGGCCGGAACCTCCTCCTCAAAAACAACCTGAGGCTCCGCCACTGGTGCTACTGCTCGGAGCTGAGCTCTGCCCCTACCTCGGCCTCTAGCACGGCCTCGGTCTCGCCCTCTGCCCCTAATGGAAGCTGCTGCTGGGGGCTCGGGGTGCTGAATAGTAGATGAGGAAGCGCGTGTTCTTGCCATCTGCGATAGAACGGAGTAGAAATCCAATTAGCATTTGAGGAACAAATCCGCACGGCAAGAAAGAACAAGTGTGAAATTTTCCTAACTCTATAGCCTCTGGGGGATAAGTACAGACGTCTCCATACCGATCCCTCAAACTCTACTGAGCTTGTCCGTGAGTTGTGAGACCTATGTAACCTAAAGCTCTGATACCAACTTGTCACGACCTGGATTTTCCCACCGTCGGGAATCGTGATGGCGCCTACTAATGTGAGCTAGGCAAGTCAATTCTTAACTGCTACTTCTTTTGACAATTATCAGTAATATCATGAAAACAATGGAATAAAATAAATATGCGGAAGACGTAAATTAAAGAAACTGAACAATAATGCGGAAATCAACATATGCCTCTACCCATGAACTGATGTCACATTACTCACGAACTTCTAAGAGTACTAAATACAACCGTTTGAAAGAAAAATATAAACTGTTTGTCTCGAAAACATGAGATAACAGACTGAAATAAAAGATAGAGGAGACGCCGGGCCTACAGACACTTGCAAGGATACCTCGGTGTCTCACTAGACTAAAGACAGGCTCCCGCGCTACTGCTATTGTCCAAGATCTGAATCTGTGCAAAAGAGCACAGAGTGTAGTATCAGCACAACCGACCCCATGTGCAGGTAAGTGTCCAGCCTAACCTCGGCGAAGTAGTGATGAGGCTAGGACCAGACTCCAAATAAACCTGTGCAGTTCATATATATATATATATATATATATATATATATATATATATATATATACAGCGGAAAAGAGATACAGGAATAACCAGTCAATGCAGGAAGGGGAAACATGTTGTGGGGGTGAATATAGTTCCGAATAGAAAGGCATCAAGTAAGGAAGGAAACAACATAACTAGAATATCAACAAGGAAGCAGAAATCAACAATTTGCACGGCATCACCCTTCGTGCTTTAACTCTCGTTCTCACCAAAATAATACACGGCATCACCCTTCGTGCTTTATCGCTCTTCCTCACCCAAACAACAATCACAAATAAGGGTCAAGGGATTAAACAAATAATAATAATAATAGAAATCCCGGCAAGGGAATACAATTAAACATCTAAGTCCCGGCAAGGGAACAATTCAATAACTCTTTCTCTTTCTTTTACTTCTTACTTTATAACTCAATTTACCCCTTGAGCCAATGCTCCAAAGGGTTCCATTTATCTCATATACTTTTACAATTCGTATTACTACTCGAGCCAATGCTTCTCGAACTTCAAAGATCACAATTTCATTCACATGCTTTTTACAACATATAGAAATCATCATTTAGGCATGAAGATACAACAAGATCAGAATATCCGCAATATAAAGACTCACAGTCATGCTAGACACCAACGTATAGATACTCATCACCATGCCTATACGTCGTACTCGACAATTAGCATATAGTAAATAAGACTCAACTCCTAATCCCTCAAGCTAAGGTTAGACCACACACTTACCTCGAAACTTTGAACACCACTCAAGCCTCAATTATAGATTTACCCCCTTGATTCCACCACCAATCCGCTCGAATCTAGTCACAAGTTACTTAATTACATCAATAAGTGCTAATGAATCAACCTCAATGCATGAAAATGAGTTTTCCCAAAGTTTTACCCAAAAAGTCAAAATCACCCCCGGGCCCACGTGGTCGAAACTCGAGGTTTGGACTAAAACCCGATTACCCATTCCCCCACGAATCCAAATGTATAATTTATTTTGAAATCGGACCTCAAATTGAGGTCCAAATCCCCAATTTTAGAAAATCTAGGTTCTACCTGAAACACCCAATTTCCCCCATGAAAATCTTTGAATTGAAGTTGAAATCATGTTAAAAGATGTTAAGGAGTGAAGAAAATGAGTTAGAAATCACTTACCAACGTTTTGGAGAAGAAAGGTTGTTTGAAAAATTGCCTCTTATGTTTTGGGGTTTTGAAAAGTGAAAAATAACTGAAATTCCCATTTATTTATACCCCTCTCAGACACTCAGTCCCGCCAGCATCAAATGGACCGCGACCGCACAGCCTCCACCACGGACCGCACAAAGGCGACTGCGGCCGCGCTGGCCCCTCCCTGAAGACCTGCAGTTCAGCACCCTGTGCAGACTGCTCAAAGGCGACTGCGGCCGTACAGCCTCCACCGCGCCCCGCACAAAGGTGACCGCGGCCGCGCTGGCCCCTCCGCGGTCGCACGCGATTTCTCGCGGACCAGACTAAAGGGTTTAGAGACCTGCAATTTCCTGAACCTGCAACTTTTACAAGGCTAAAACGATTCTGAAACACCTCCGAAACACTCCTAAGCCCTCGGGGCTCCTAACCAAACACATGCACCAACTCAACAACATCATACGAACTTATTCGTGCGATCAAATCGACAAACTAACCTCAAAAACAATGAATCAAACCTCAAAATCAAGAGTTTTTCCAAAAACTTCATCAAGTTCAAATTTAAGATTTCAAGTTCGAAACACGTCAAACAACGCCCGATTTTAACCAAACTTTACAAAAACCTCTTAAATACCATATAAGACCTGTACCGGGCGCCGGAACCAAAATACGGGCCCTATACCAACACGTTCTAATCAATTTTCATTTCAATTTTCCTTAACAATTTCAAAAAAACAATTTTACTCAAAAATTTATTTCTCGGGTTTTGGACCTCGGAATTCGATTCTGGGCATACACCCAAGTCCCATATTTTCCTACGGACCCTCCGGGACCGTCAAATCACGGGTCCGAATCCGTTTACCCAAAATATTGACCGAAGTCAAATTTATTCATTTTAACATCAAAACTTAGCATTTTTCACAAAATTTCATATTTAAGCTTTCTGGCTACGCGCCCGGATTGCGCACGCAAATCGAAGAAACTCTAAATTAGGTTTTCAAGGCCTCGGAAGCACGTAATGGGTAAGAAAACAGGTGATGACGCTTTGGGTCGTCACAACTTATGATTATCTTCGTGGTAATTGCTTATTGTTGAGCATTGGCTCCTGTTGAGGTTTTATTTGTGAAGTAAATTGTTGGTACAAGTTTGGTTATAGCTGATTCCCTTGTCGGGACATATTTATTTCTTACTGTTGATTCCCTTGTCGGGATGTTTTTATTCTTGTTATTGGTTCCCTTGCCGGGATGTTGTTGTTGCTATTGTTTGGGTGAGGAAAGAGAGATAAAGCACGAAGGGTGATGCCGTGCACATTCATATTCATACATATAGTGAGGAACGAGTGATAAAGCATGAAGAGTGAAGCCATGTACATTTTTTGATGATATTGATGCATAATGTGATGAAAAGAGATAAAGTATGAAGGGTGATGTCGTGCACATTTCTGATATTTACATGGTGAGGAAGAGAGATAAAGCACGAAGGGTGATGTCGTGCACATTTTCATTACTTGATTGCATTGGTGAGGATTGAGAGCAAAAGCACGAAGAGTGATGTCGTACACTTATTGCCTGTTTGTTATGAGTTTTTGTTGTTCTCAGTTCAAGTACCTTAATTGTCTTATTCCATTATTACTATGATTCTTTACGTTGGTATTTCACCCAAAGCATGTTACCCCTCCCCTGTTACTTTTGAGTTTCTTCTATTATTGTTATTCTGCTAGATACTGTTTAATTGCAGGTTATCTTATTTGTTGTGTCCTAGCCTCGTCGCTACTTTGCCGAGGTTAGGCTCGACATTTATACAATACATAGGGTCGGTTGTACTGATGCAATACTCTGCACTATTTTGTGCAGATCCCGGTACTGGAGCATACGGACCTTATCCAGGGGTTGTTGCCTTCAGTCCATCAAGAGACCCGAGGTAGTCCTACAGTCGTCCGCAGGCCTTGGCATCCCCTTCTTATCTAGTTTTCCTTCTGTTCTTTACTATTACACAGACAAACATGTATTTATTTTGTTCGGACCTTATTTGTAGTATTCTTAGATAGTCCGTGAGATTGTGACACCAATTCTGGGTAGTTTATGTTTATGGATTCGTATTGGCATTAACTTAATTGTTAAATTTTCGCTCTTCTGCATTGTTAATTCCATTGTTTATAATATTTGAACTTGAAATTGTTAAGAGGTTAAAAATGAAAAAGGTAAATTAATCAGTATAGTTGGCTTGCCTAACTTTTACTAGTAGGCGCCATCACGACCCCCGAAGGTAGGAAATCCGGATCATGACAACTGAAGTACTTTCTTTGCGCAGCCATGTTTGTACTTTTATTAGATATTCACTTAAACGTGCCAAAACCTGTATAGAGTAAACGTTAGATGGTACATTGTCTTTAGATGCAAATTCCAAGTTAATTTTCTGGAATTAAATAATTTAAAATTTTATTTCCTGTATATTATGCTGTAGATATACCATGCAAAACCATAATATCCAGTATTTTTTACTGGATGTGCCACTTTGTTTACATATTAGGTCCCATGTCTCTTTTTTTCTTTCCCAGTTTCCTTTTTTTGTTAGTCAAGTTTTCACCCCAACCACTTGAAACAGGGCTGCGAACGCCATGCATCTACCTTGAAATCTTCGGCAACCTCCGGATCAATTGAGGACCCTCACCCTGCCACTCGGGCACCTGGATCTGCACACAAGGTGCAGGGAGTAACGTGAGTGCGCCAACTCAATAATAACTAAAGTAAATAAGGTCTGAAAGCAGTGACGAGTAGTTAAAAATCATATAACTGAATAAGCAACAGGATAACAGGTCAACTTCATAGTTTAAAACCAGTTTTGTCGTAAATCATCAATTTCAATTCAAAACACTTGAAATCATATACTTAGCAATTTTCCAACAGAGGCTTATTTAAAAAGAAGATTGAAATCATTGAAAACATCATAACTGGGCCCCTCGGGCAAGGTATCACTCAGAACATGGCCTCTCGGGCAGCCTTTGAGTCACTCTTGACTCACTCTTGTCAGTCAGTACTCACTCTCAGCACTCAGACTCATTAATATCTGGTAATAATAGAAATCATAGTAACCACTGCGGCGTGCAGCCCGATCCGTAATTTATAGTCGACTACGCTCACTGGGGGTGTACAAACTCTGGAGGGGCTCCTATAGCCCAAGCGTCATATCTCTACGGTGCGCAGCCCGATCCAATATATATATATCACTGCGGCATGCAGCCCGATCCAATATATATATCGATGTGACGTGCAGCCCGATCCAATATATATATCGCTGCGGCGAGAAGCCCAATCCATATAAGTATCGCTGCAGCATGCAGCCTGATCCATAATATATACATATAATATCATCACTATTAGGTTCTCAACCTCTCTCAGTCATTAACCTTACAGCCTCCCGGGCATAACAATAGAAATTAGGGAACTCAATCCAAACAGTCCTCACAATTAGAAGTGGAGTGATAAAACTTGTTTTAAACATTTAGGCAGGTAAATCATGACTGGGGATATGCTTTCAACAAATAAAGTAAGGAAAAACGGTAAAAATGCCCCTAAGGGTATCAACAGGTCGGCACAAGGCCCCAAACATGGCATACAGCCCATGATACAGTATAAATGACTAAAGTACGGAATATCATAAGGTTTCAAATCAAATATGCGGCTCAATAGGCGCTATGGGACGGACCAAGTCACAATCCCTATCGGTGCACGCCCACATGCTCGTCACCTAGCATGTGCGTCACAATTATCAAAACAAGTCTAATACCGGGGTTTGTACCCTCAGTTCCAGATCTACAATGGTTACTTACCTCAAACTGGTGAAAATACTACTTTGCGATGCCTTTGCCCCTCGAATTGGCCTCCACTCGCATTGAATCTATCCAAAATCATAATCACAACGTCAAAATATGCTAAGGGAACGAAGCCCAAGCAAAAACAATCAAATAATACCAAAAATCCCGAAATTGGCCAAACCCGACCCCCGGGCCCACATCTCGAAATTCGATAATTTTTATATCAATTGTTTTCTTATCTCCCCACGAATTCATACATATCAAAAGTTCTGAAATCCGACTGCAAATGGTCATTCAAATCCTCAAGCAAATGTTTAAGTTTCCAAGCCCTAGTTTCCCCAATTCTAGCCCTTAAATTCCATCAATCAATGCTCTAATCCGTGAAATAGTAGCATAGGAACGAGTTTTAGGTCTAAATTCCTTACCTTATTGAAGTTTCCTTGAAATCCTTCTTCAAAATCGTCCAAAAAGCTCCCAAACCGAATTAGAAATGGTGAAAATAGCTCAAAATCGCGAAGAGCACAATTTATACCCTCTGCCCATGCATTTTCGCATCTGCGGCCCTATTTACCTCTTCTGCAGTACCGCATTTGCGGTTATTCATCCACTTTTGTGGAAATCACTTAACTTACCACTTTCTGCATCTGCGGTGCCATTCCCGCATCTGTGGCATCGCATGTGTGGTACCTATAACCGCTTCTACGGTGTCCTGACACCTTACCAAATTCCGCTTCTGCAACCCCTTTCCCGCATATGTAGTATCGCACCTGCGGTCCCCAATTCGCAGGTGCGGAAATGCCAGAAGTTGCACAATCTGCAGCTGCAACAATTCCTCAAACTCCCCGTCGACCATCTGAAATCACCCTGAGGCCCCCGGGACCTCAACCAAAAGCACCAACGCATCCCAAAAACTTATTCAAACTTGAACCAATCTTCAAAACACCTCAAACAACATCAAATCAATCAAAACACATCGGATTCAAGCCTAAGTTCCCAAAATCTTCCGAATTCCGCTTTTGATCAAAAACCCAACCAAACCACATCCGAATGACCTGAAATTTTGCACACACATCCCAAATGACACAACGGAGCTACTGCAACTCTCGGAATTCAATGTCGACCCCTATATCAAAATCTCACCTATCAACCGAAAATCGTCAAAAATCCGATTTCGCCAATTCAAGCCTAAATCAACTCCAAACCACAAAAACTCATTCCGATCACGCTCATAAGTCCCAAATCACATCCTGAAGCTAACCGAACCATCGGAACTCACATCTGCGTCCTCTAGCACATAAGTCAACATTCGGTTGACT
Source organism: Nicotiana sylvestris (assembly GCF_000393655.2). Taxonomy (NCBI): domain Eukaryota; kingdom Viridiplantae; phylum Streptophyta; class Magnoliopsida; order Solanales; family Solanaceae; genus Nicotiana; species Nicotiana sylvestris. Next base: position 106,485,238 of record NC_091059.1, on the reverse strand, counting down.
TTTCCAACTTAAACTCACTCTAAAGAGACTAAGTGTCTCAAACCTTACCAAATCCTTTCCGAACTCGATCCGACCGACCTGATACCACATAACACGGATAAACAAAGTATAAAGAGGTAGAAATGGGATAAACGGAGCGGTAACTCATGAGACGACTGGCCGGGTCGTCACATCCTCCCTAACTCAAACAAATTCATCCTCGAACGAGTCAAGAAACATACCTAAAGCCTCAAACAGGTGAGGATATCTGCTCCACATCTACCACTCGGTCTCCCAGGTAGCCTCCTCCATGGGCGGACCTCTCCACTGCACTTTCACTAAAGCTATATCCTTTTACCTCAACTTTCAAACCTGATGACCCAAAATAGCTACTGGCTCCACATCATAAGTCAAATCATCATCCAACTGAACCGTGCTGAAATCCAAAACAGGAGACGGATCTCCAATATACTTTCGGAGCATAGAAACATGAAATACCGGATGCACACTCGACAAGCTAGGGGGCAAAGCAAGCTCATAAGCCAACTCCCCAATCCTCCGAAATACCTCAAACGGCCTAATGAACCGAGGACTCAATTTGCCTTTCTTCCCAAATCTCATAACACCCTTCATGAGCGAAACCTTCAACAGAACCTTCTTACTAACCATGTAAGAGACATCTCGAACCTTCCTGTCAGTATAACTCTTTTGCCTCGACTATGCTATAAGAAGCCTTTCCTGAATCACCTTCACCTTTTCTAAGGCATCCTGCACCAAGTCTGTCCCCAATAGCCTTGCCTCACCGTGCTCGAACCAACCAACTGGAGATCTACATCGCCTCTCATACAAAGCCTCATACGGAGCTATCTGAATACTCGATCGGTAGTTGTTGTTATAAGAAAACTCTTCAATCGGTAGAAACTGATCCTATGACCCTCCTAAATCAATGACACAAGCATGTAAAATGTCCTCCAATATTTGGATAGTGCGCTCAGACTTCCTGTCCATCTGAGGGTGAAAAGTTGTGCTCAACTCAACCCGAGTAACCAACTCTCGCTGCACAGACCTCCAAAACTGCGAAGTAAACTGAGTGCCCCTATCTGAAATGATGGAAACTGGGACACTATGCAACCGAACAATCTCCCGGATATAGATCTCTGCCAATCGCTCTGAAGAATAGGTAGTACACACAGGAATGAAGTGTGCGAACTTGGTCAGCCGATCTACAATCACCCAAATAGCATCAAACTTCTTCAAAGTCCATGGAAGTCCAACAACAAAGTCCATAGTGATCCTCTCCCACTTCCACTCTGGAATATCTATCCGCTGAAGCAAGTCACCCGGTCTTTGATGCTCATATTTCACCTGCTGACAATTGAGACACCGAGCCACAAACACCACAATGTCTTTCTTTATTCCTTTACACCAATAATGCTACCTCAAATCCTGATACATCTTCGCAGCACTCGGATGAATGGAATACCGCGAGCTATGGGCCTCCTCCAGAATCAACACCCAAAGCCCATCTACATTGGGCACACAAATCTGGCCCTACATCCTCAACATCCCATCATCACATATAGTCATATCTCTGGCATTATCATGCTGAACTCTGTCCTTAGGGACAAGCAAATACGGATCATCATACTGGCGCTCTCTGATGCGATCATATAAGAAAGACCGAGAAATCACACAAGCCAATACCCGACTAGGCTCTGAAATATCTAACCTCACGAACCGATTGGCCAAGGCCTGAACATCAACTGCAATAGGTCTCCCCCCCAGCTGGAATATATGCCAAACTCTCCATACTCACCACCTTTCGACTCAAAGCATCGGGCACCACGTTAGCCTTTCCTGGCTGGTAAAATATAGTGATATCATAATCCTTAAGCAACTCCAACCACCTCCGCTGCTCAAATTGAGATCCTTCTATTTGAACAAGTGCTAGAGGCTACGATGATCAGTAAACACCTCACAAGACACACCATACAAGTGATGCCTCCAAATCTTCAAAGCGTGAACTATGGCAGCCAACTCTAAATAATGAATGGGGTAGTTCTTCTCATGGGACTTCAACTAACGAGAAGCATAAGCAATAACTCTACCCTCCTGCATCAAAACACAACCAATACCCACCCTCGAAGCATCACAATACATGGTATATGAAGCTGAAGCTGATGGCAAAACTAACACTGGAGCTATGGTCAAAGCTGTCTTGAGCTTTTGAAAGCTCTCCTCACACTCGTTCGACCATACAAATGAAGCACACTTCTGAGTCAACTTGGTCAAGGGCGATGCGATAGATGAGAATCCCTGAACAAAACGGCGATAATAACCCACCAAACCAAGAAAGCTGCGAATCTTTGTGACTGAGTACGGTCTGGGCCAACTCTAAACCACATTTATCTTCTTCGGATCAAACTGAATACCCTCGCTAGACACCATGTTCCCCAAGAAAGCCACTGAACTGAGCCAAAACTCACACTTGGAGAATATTGCATATAGCTTCTCCTCTCTCAATATATGCAACACAACTCTCAAATGCTTCGCGTGCTCCTCGTGACTATGCGAATATACCAGAATATCATCAATGAAGACTATGACAAACGAGTCAAGATAAGGCCGAAACACACTGTTCATCAAATTCATGAATGTTGTTGGGGCATTGGTCAGCCCAAAAAACATTACCAAAAACTCATAATGACCATATCGGATCCTGAAAGCTATTAACAGAATATCTGAGTCCCTGATCTTCAACTGATGATAACCTGAACGGAGATCAATTTTGGAGAACACTCTCGCTCCCTAAAGCTGGCTGAATAAATCATCAATGTGAGGTAAAGGATACTTGTTCTTAATTGTTACTTTGTTCAATTGCCTATAATCAATGCACATCCTCATAGTGTCATCCTTCTTCTTCACAAATAGAACCGATGCACCCCAAGGTAACACACTAGGCCGAATGAACCCTTTATCAAGGAGTTCCTAAAGTTGCTCCTTTAACTCCTTCAACTCTACTGCTGGCATATGATACAGCAGAATAGAAATGGGCTGAGTGCCCGGAACCAGGTCAATACCAAAATCAATATCCCTATCTGGTGGCATGCCCGGCAGGTCTGCAGGAAACACATCGGGAAAATCCCTCACAACTGGAACAGAATCAATATTGGGAGTCTCAGCTCCGACATCCCTTACAAAGGTTAGATATGAAACATATCCCTTCCCAACCATATGTTGGGCCTTCAAGAATGAGATCACTCTATTGGAAACATAATCAGTCAAACCTCACCACTCAATCTATGGCACACCTGATATAGCCAATGTGACTATCTTGGAATGAAAGTCCAGAATAGTACGACACGGAGATAACCAGTTCATGCCCAAAATGATATCGAAATCCACCATACACAATAGTAAAAAATCCACTCAAGTCTCCAGACCCCCAATAGTCACCACACACAAGTGGTACACATGGTCTACAACAACAGTATCGCCCACTGGAGTAGATACATGAACATGTGAAACAAGAGACTCACGGGGCGTATCCAGACAACGAGCAAAGTATGATGACACATAAAAAAGGTGGAATCAGGATCAAATAATACAGAGGCATCTCTATAGCAGACTGAAACAATACTTGAAATCATGGCATTTGAAGGAACATCGTCTGGTCTACCTGAGAGGGCATAAAAATGAGACTGACCACCACCTGATCGACCTCCCCCTGTAGAGCGACCCCTAGCTGACTAACCTCCACCACTAGTTGACTGGGCGGGTGGTGAAGTAACTGGAGCAGAAGTCGAGGGCTGACCCCTCTGCTCATGAAGACAAGGACACTATCTCCTCGTATGCCCAATAACTCCACACTCATAACAACTCCCCGGTGCTAGTGATGGGGAGAGAAGGGAACCCCTAGCACCGGAATAACCAGTAGAAGGAACCCTGAACTGATGAAGCATGGGATGAACTCTAGGCTGGAAGGGCACTAAGTGATGAGTGGACTTGATGAGAACTGTGAGAACCATGACCCGATGATGCCCCACAATAACCTGGGCGAGCTAAATGAGCCTTCTTGAATGGACTGCCTCTGCCCTACTAGAACTGACCCCTCGAAGGAGCACCACTAAAGCTACCAGATCTCCGAGGCCTCTTGGCCTCCATCTCCTCTCACTCCTAGCGGCAAACCGACTCAATCTCACGAGCGATGTCAACAACCTCCTCAAAAGTAGCACCTATCACCCTTTCCCTAGTCATGAGAATCCGAAGCTGATATGTGAGACCATCAACAAACCTCATAATCCTCTCTCGATCTATGGGAACCAACCAAACTGCATGACGGGATAACTTGGAGAATCGCATCTCATACTGCGTCACAGTCATCTCTCCTTGATACAACTGCTCAAATTGCATGCGCAGCTCCTCTTAGTGAGACTGTGGCACATGCTTCTCCAGAAAGAGAATAGAGAACTGCTACCAGGTAAGGGGCGCTGCACCAACAGGCCTACGCCTCTCATACGCCTCCCACCAAGTGAAGGCAGCCCCAGAAAACTGAAAGGTGGTAAAAGTTACACCACTGGTCTCTAGAATCCCCGTTGTACAAAGCATCCTCTGGCACTTATCCAAGTACCCTTGGTCATCCTTGCCCTCTGCACCGCTAAAAGTCGGAGGCTTGAGTCTAGAAAACCTCTCTAATCGATGTTGCTCATCGTCCAGCATAACTGGTTCCACAAACTCCTGAGCTGGTGCAACCGGCTGGGCTGGAGGTGCCCCGGGTGCATGGAGTCCCTACACAACTTACTCAGGTGTGTGCGCAACGAGAGTCTGGGTGTATCCCCCAGCCTGAGAAGTAGTTGCGGCCGTAGTAACTGAAACCGCCTGAGAAAAATCGGTACACACTGATAAGATCTGAGCTAAAGCATCCTAAAGGCCTAGAATCACAATGGGCATAGCTGGTGCCTGAGCTGGTGCTGTTGTAGCGTCCACAATTAGGACCTGATCCTGAACTAGGGCAGCTGGTGGATCTGCAGGTACTGCCCTAGCTGCTCTGCCCCTACCACGACCTCTACCGCATCCTCAGCCTCTAGTGGCCCCAGATGGTGGTACTGGCGGTCGTCCATCCTTCCCAGTAGCACGTGTCCTCACCATCTGTGAGAGAATGGAATAACAGAAGTTTAGTATTCAGATCAATAGATTCGCACGACAGGAATTTCAAGAATATGAAGATTTTCCTAAAGGTTCTGCAGCCTCTCGAGGATAAATACAGACGTCTCCATACCAATCCGCGAGACTTTACTAAACCGGCTCATGAGTGGTGAGACCTATGTAACCAATGCTCTAATACCAACTTGTCACGACCCCAAATACCCAATCGTGATGGCGCCTATGACATTACTAGGCAAGCCAGCCCAAACCATTAACCACAACAAGTTCCTTTTATAAAACCATTTTCTAACACAGGTTTAGATACCAAATTTCCATAATAAGTGTTTAAGACAAAAAAATATAAGCGGAAGTCAAATAAACATGAACTACACAGCCCCAAATATCTGGTGACACGAGTCTAGAGCATCTACTACATAACTGACTGTTTGATACAACATAAGTCTAGAAAATGCAGAAAAGAAAAAGATAAGAAGGAGAAAACTGGGCTGCGGATGCCATGCAACTACCTTGAAATCTCCGGCAATCTCTGGATTAACTAAGGACCCTCACTCTGCCACTCGGGCACCTGGATCTACACACAAGGTGCACGGAGTAATGTGAGTATGCCAACTCAGTAAGTAACTAAAGTAAATAAGGTCTGAAAGCAGTAATGAGCAGTTAAAAATCATATAACTGAATAAACAACAGGATAACATGTCAATTTCACAGTTTAAAACTAGTTTCGTCGTAAATCATCAATTTCAGTTCAAAACACTTGAAATCATATACTTAGCAATTTTCCAACAGAGGATTATTTAAAAAGATGATTGAAATCATTGAAAACATCATAACTGGGCCCCTCGGGCAAGGTATCACTCAGAACATGGCCTCTCGGGCAGTCTCTCAGTCACTCGTGACTCACTCTCGTCACTCAGTACTCACTCTAAATACTCAATCTCATTAATATCTCATAATAATAGAAATCATAGTAACCGCTGCGGCGTGCAGCCTGATCCATAATTTATAGTCGACTACACTCACTGGGGGTATACAGACTCCGGAGGGGCTCTTACAGCCCAAGAGTCATATCGCTGCGGCGTGCAGACCGATCCAATATATATATCGTTGCGGCATGCAGCGCGATCCAATATATATATCGCTGCGATATGTAGCCCGATCCATATAAGTATCATTACGGCGTGCAGCCCGATCCATAATATATACATATAATATCCTACTATTAGGTTCTCAACCTCTCTCAGCCATTAACCTCACAGCCTCTCGGGCACAACAATAGAAATTAGGGAACTCAGCCCAAACAGTCCTCACAATTAGAAGTGGAGTGATAAAACCACTTTTAAACATTTAAGTAGGTAAAACATGACTGAGGATACGCTTTCAACAAATAAAGTGAGGAAAAACAGAAAAAATGCCCTTAAGGGTATCAACAGGCCGGTACAAGGCCCCAAACATGGCATACATCCCATAATGCAGTATAAATGACTAAAGTACAGAATATCATAAGGTTTCAAATCAAATACGCGGCTCAATAGTCGCTACGAGACGGACCAAGTTACAATCCCTATCGGTGCATGCCCACACGCTCGTCACCGCATTTATCAAAACAAGTCAAATACCGGGGTTTGTACCCTCAATTCCAGATTTACAATGGTTACTTACCTCAAACCGGTGAAAATACTACTCCGCGATGCCTTTGCCCCTCGAATTGGCCTCCACTCTCATCGAATCTATTTAAAATCAGAATCACAGCGTCAAAATATGCTAAGGAAACGAAGCCCAAGCAAAAACAATCAAATAATACCAAAAATCCCAAAATTGTCCAAACCCAACCCTCGGGCCCACGTCTCGAAATTCGATAATTTCTACATCAATAGCTTTCTTGTCTCCCCACGAGTTCATACATATCAAAAGTTCTGAAATCTGACCTCAAATGGTTCTTTAAATCCTCAAGCAAAGGTCTAAGTTTTCAAGCCCTAGCTCCCCAATTCTAGCCCTTAAATCCATTAATCAAAGCTCTAATCTGTGAAATAATAGTATAGGAACGAGTTTTAGGTCCAAATTACTTACCTCAATGAAGTTCCCTTGAAATCCCTCTTCAAAATCGTCGAAAAAGCTCCCACGCCGAATTAGAAATGGTGAATATAGCTCAAAATCGCGAAGAGCACAATTTATACCTTCTGCCCAGGCATTTTTGCATATGCAGCCCTATTTACCGCTTTTTCTATACCGCATTTGCGGTTATTCATCCGCTTCTGCAAAAATCACTTAACTCACCACTTTCCGCATCTGCGGTGCCATTCCCGCATCTGCGGCATTGCAGGTGCGGTACCTATAACCGCTTCTGCAGTTGCCTTACACCTTACTAAATTCCGCTTTTATGGCCCCTTTCCCGCATATGCAGCGTCGCACTTGCGGTCCCCAATCCGCAGGTGCGGAAATACCAGAAGCATCACAATCTGCAGCTGCAACAATTCCTCAAACTCCCCATCGACCATCCGAAATCACCCCGAGGCCCCCGGGACCTCAACCAAAACAACCAATATATCTCAAAACCTTATTCAAACTTGTACCAATCTTCAAAACACCTCAAAAAACATCAAATCAACCAAAACACACCGGATTCAAGCCTAATTTCCCAAAATCTTCCGAATTCCGCTTTTTATCAAAAACCAACCAAACCACTTTCGGATGACCTGAAATTTTGCACATACATCCCAAATGACAAAAAGGAGCTACTGCAACTCTCAAAATTCCATTCCGACCCCTATATCAAAATCTCACATATCAACTGGAAATCGCCAAAATCTGATTTCGCCAATTCAAGCCTAATTCTACTCCGAACCTCCAAAACTCATTCCGATCATGCTCCTAAGTCCCAAATCACCTCCCGAAGCTAACCAAATCATAGGAACTCACATCCAAGCCCTATAATACATAAGTCAACATTCGGTTGACTTTTCCAACTTAAACTCACTCTAAAGAGACTAAATATCTCAAACCTTACCAAATCCTTTCCGAACTCAATCCGACCGACCTGATACCACATAACATGGATAAACAAAGCATAAAGAGGCAGAAATGGGGGAAACGGAGTAGTAACTCATGAGATGGTTGACTGGGTCGTCACAAATTTCAAAAAATTTTGAAGATGAAGTTTACCCATAATCTCACAAACTCAAATATATAATTTGATCCCAATTTCATGCACAAAATCATGGTCAAAATCCAAGAATATCAATGTAATGACCCGATCGGTCGTTTTGAGCTCTAGCACGTTGTTCGGCAGTTTGAGGCCATGAGTAGCTTCACTTCAGGCATTATGACTTGCATGCATGGTCAGAATTGAATTTTGGAAAGTTCGAAGTTGATTTGGAAAGAAAATTCTCATTTTGGAAGCTTTAAGTTGAAAGATGTGACTAAGGTTTGATTTTTGAGTAAACGACCTCGGAATCGGGATTTGAAGGTTCTAACATGTTCGTATGATGATTTTGGACTTGGCATATGTCCGGATTGGATTTTGGATGACTTGGAAGCATTTCAGCGCCTATTGTGGAAGTTAGCATTTTTGGAAGAATTTCATAAATTTGGGTTGAAGTGCATTTCAGTGTTATTGATGTCCGTTTGGGATTTCGAGTCTGGGAATAGCTTTGTATGCTGATTTTGGTATTGGGAGCACGATCGGAAGTGGATTTGGAGGTCCGTAGGTCAGTTTGGAGGAGTCCGGAACCCAATTGTGGTTCTTTTGGACTGAAATTACGTAAATAAGTGTAAAAATATTACCTTTCTATATATAACGCCAAAATACGCCACACTATACCTTAACGGTAACTTTTGCAATTAAGGTATAGCGTGGCGTATGTTGGCTCTATATATATTGACGATTTGACTGACAGGTATAGCGTGCTGTATTTTATAGCGTAAAAATACAGTACGCTATACCCCTGTTATGGGCCTACTAATAAATTAACTGACATAACAATAATTCAAATGTGTATAGCGTATATTCAAAGAGCGCTATACATCAAAACTTTCAACCCCCCGGGCTAGCCATTTCCTATACAAAGGGGTTAGGATTTTAGGAAAATCCATTCACAAAAAATTCTAACTCCCATTCTATCTTTTCTTCTTGTTAAATTCTTAAGCATTTTTTCGTAATGTCTGAAGAGCGTAGATAAGATTTTCATTATATTAGGGGGTGAGGTTGTGCTGGAGAATAACTCTGTGAGGTATAGTTATCTCCACTGGGTCATGTTAAATTACCACTTACAATGGAGTACGATAAATTGATATCGTTGTTATGCAAAAAAAATGAGTGTGAGGAAACACCGAGTGATACTTAAAGTAACCGAAAGATATCCATATTCCGTCACTCCACAAGGGGCTGCTTTTTACTCGGAGTTAAATATCTACGATGATGAAACTTTGATGGATTTTTTGAGGACTCGGGATGAATACCGAGAATTTCTTGTAATTAAAATGTTGGATATGTACGTCAAGGTCGAAGACGTTCCCAACAATGAGGTTGCCGGACAGTTTGCGGATAACCCCTAGTCATCGGGTGGTTATTCTGGAGCAGTGTTTGCCGGACAAGTTCCGGATGAAAGAGTTTTCCTTGATTTTAACTTATCACCGTCTGCTTTATATAATTCACAAGACGAGTGGAAAACTTCAATTTTCATAACTCCTTTATGTTATGATGTATATTTTTGTTGTATTGAATTTGTATTAACACTCATACATTTAACAGAGGGTACCGACCGGATATGAATTTTACAAATTATGAACCCAAGCATAGTGTTGGTGTGTTGGATCATGGTAGTCCATCCAGTAGTCATCACCTAAATGAAAATGTCCATCATGGAATTTCATCACATTATGAATTGTAAGTAAAGTGATACAGCTATATGGAAAGTATTTATTAATTTCAGTAGCTTATTATTTTGTTGATTGTGCAGTGAAAATGAGCAAGTTGAACCACATGTACTCACTCAATTGCCCGAAGATGACGTATTTAATCGGGATCTGGTAGATACACAAAGTGAGGAAGAGAACAGTGATTACGACAACAATGCTGATGAATCTAGAGACGAGACACCCTTTCCTTGTGAGGATGGTGATGAGGAGGATGAGAAGGAAGGACCTGATTCAACGAGAGAGTATGCTCCACCCCCTAGACAAAGTGTGTACTAGTCCCAAGTGTCGTTTCATTCAAGGGAGATTCCTTACCTTGATAACTTTCCAAGCATGCCGGATTTGGAAGATCTCACAAGGGATTTTGATGAAATTCAAACAATAATATGGGATGATTCTAGAATAACGGTGCTGGCAAAGGGCATGCTTTTTCCTGATAAAGCGCGCGTAAGCAAGGCTTGTAAAATGCACAACGTAAAAGAGTGTCGTGAGATGACGGTATGGGAGTCAAGTTTGGTTGTATACCAGGTTGTTTGTCACAGGTGGTTTTGGCCATGTCATTGGATGTTGCGTGCGAGCAAGAAGAAGACAGGTCTGTGGAAAGTGGGTAAATGCATTCCCACCCACACATGCAAAATGGACACATTCAACGGGAATCACTTCAACTTGGATATTGACTTGATTTCTCTTGTCCTTATTCCACACATCGAAGCGTCCATAAGGTATAAAATCAAAGAGTGAATTATATCAGTCCACCAGGAACATGGCCATACCATTACCAAAAGAAAGGCATATCTCGGGCACAAACAAGCGTTTGAAATAGTCTAAGGTAACTGGGATAAGTCATTTGCAGCTCTGCCCAGGTACATGGCCGCATTGCAGCAGTTTAACCCCGGGACGGTTATTGAATGAAAGCTTGAGCAGAGTTCGGGTAAACCAGAATATATATTCAATTACATGTTCTGGGCATTTAAACCAGCAATTGATGGTTTTTCGCATTGCCAGCCCGTAATATCCATAGACGACACTCATGTCTATGGAAAGTACGATATCAAGCTGTTGATAGTCGTGGTAGTATATGCTAATGGACAGATATTTCCTCTAGCTTTTGCTATTTGTGCCAATAAAAGCCAAGAGACGTGGAAGCTGTTTTTGAACCACTTGAAAGAGCACGTTGTCAAACAACGTTCCGGTATTTGTCTAATATCTGATCGGCACGATGGTATCTAAGTTCTGTGGAGAACTTGCCTGCATGGAAAGAACCTTATGCCTACCACCGTTAATGTGTGAGGCACTTTAAAGCTAATTTCCAGAAGGCATATCCTAACAAGGATCCCCATGATTTGATGTGGATGGCAGCAACAGACCACCAATAGCATAAATTTTGGGAGGCACATGGAATATATCAAGCAAGAAAACGAGGCAGCCTATCGTTGGTTAATGCGACATGACCCTGAAAAGTGGACTTTGCATGTGGATGGTGGAAGACAATGGGGAACTCTGACTACAAATGTGTCAGAGTCTTTCAACAGGTTATTGAAGTTGACAAGAGGATTTCCTGTCACGGCCATGGTGCGGATGTCGTTCAAGCAGATGGCGGAGAGGTTTGTTGAAAGGTTTGTAGCTACAAACCCATTGATGGAAAGGGGTGTTGAATTTATGCCAGTGCCGATGAAGAGATTTGAGAAATACAGATGGCAAGCATATTGGCATTCATTTTTGCAGTATGATAACGAAAAAAATATTTTTGAAGTTCGCACCGCTATCCATCAAAATCGGGGGAATAATGTACATACTGTAAATGAATCTACAAGGTTATGCTCTTGTGGGAAATGGTCCATCTACCACATGCCTTGCTCACATGCCATCAAGTGCTTTCAAAAAGTTTGTTTAGGTATAACCAACTATGCTGATCAACAATATAGTATTGCAAAGTACCTAAACACATATAGTGGGCAGTTGTAGCCAGTGGGTGCTGAGCATTATTGGCCGTCTGAACCATTTAAAATGGTGTGTAACAAGTCCTATTTGCATCGAATACAGGTGCAGAAGAAAACGCGTATACGGAACCAAATGGATGTTAGTGATACCGTTTATGCGCGCATATGTTATATGCTCGCAAACAGGACACGACCGTCGAAAATGTCCTTCGACTGGTTTTTGTGGCAATAGTAATCAAGCTTGTGGTGGGTGTTCTTCTATTGTGCCTAACTATCAATGAGTTTATGTTAGTAATATTTAGTTGTTTTGTTTATGTTGCAAGATTTATAAAATAAAATTATGTTTGTTAATTATGAGTTGAACTTTTCCATTTCAGTTTTTTTAATGATAATTAAAAAAAATTATATATTCGGAAGAACTGGAAATAACATTGAAATTTCATAAAGCTGATTAATTTAATGTTAATTATGTTTGTTATTTTATATATGTGCGTTGTCTTGTCGAACTGAAAAAGCTGCCCAACTGACATAAAGCTGTTTCGTACCCGTCAGAACCTTTAACATGCAAAGCATAGTGTGGTTAAATACTGCGTTATGTGTATATATAGTGCGGATAAATACTACGTTATGTGTGTGAACAACTAATCTTTTACCACACCTGAATTCAAAACTATTTTAAGTGTAAATATTTCTTTTAGGTCTAGTATTGATATTTTAAACTTTTATCTTACTCTTAATAGGTTTTATTTAAAAATAAATAAATTAAAGACTACAAAAATATCCACATTCTTAAAGTATAAATTTTATTTTTATTTACAAGAAAAACTATTTACAAAAAAAATTTATTTCTTTTAATTAGAATTTTAATGAATAAGTTATGGTATCTTTTCTTAGTATTATTTAAAGTACATGTAAATATTTAGTTTTCTTATATTACAAGAAATGTTGGTTAACTTCTTATCTTTATAAATTAAAAAATAATAATTAGAGGAACTTTAACGTCAAAGAGATAAAGTATGGTAAACTTTATCTTAAAATCTGATGTTTAATTTACTAATCCCATAATCCCATTTTCTAGCCTAACTCCCTCTCCCCCACCTTTCACGTCCTCACCCCCACAATCCCTAACTCCCAACTTCGAACTCACGTTCCCCCACTCCAAATGGGGGAACAACAAACTACCAAATTTTCCTTATAAAAAAGAAAAGAGAAGGGAAGTCAGAAGAAAGCAACGAGAAAGAGCAAGGGAGTTCAAGATTTCGGTTGCGGTTTCGAGTTCAGAGGTTTTTGAAAAGGTAGCATTGTTAGCTTTGAAAATCAGTAGGTTGTGACCGTGATTTTATCGTAAAAAGCTTCACAAAAAAGGTAATATTCGAATTTTTATCATCAACATGAAAAATAGCATTGTTGGTTCCGATTAATTTTAGCTTCATATTTTTATTTTCATATTTGTATCTTTAAGTTGTTTTGAGTATTTTTTTTTTCGTTCTAGAGTGAACTGAATATTTGTTAGGGCGTCGGTTCAAGCTAAATTTGATTACCAAACTTTTACTCATGGCTTAAAATAATATTTTCATTATAGTTAACTTTAAATTTTTCAGGAATCATGTTATTAATTGACAATCATCTTTCAAAGTTTTTTTATAATGTCATCCTTGCTGGCTTACTTAACTCTTATGATGATATTGCAAAATTATTTAATTTTTTTTAATTAAGTGTGTTTATATGTGTATAGAAGAATTAAGGTGGTGAACAGTAAAATAATTCCCATGTTGATAGTTTATAACTTGGTTTGTATATAATATGTTGTGAATAAATCATGTGTTAAAAAAGGCCGTCAGTAGCAATTTAACTTGTAAAAATAATTTTTTTACTGTTTTTATAATCCTTGATACTTCAAAATAATGTTAATTTTAGAAAGTGTTAATAGCAATACTTCTGACAATATTTTTCTTCAAATCTGAACATAAAAAAACAAACAAACAAACAAAAAAAAAAAATCCTCGATCGAAAAGATTGTACTAACTTCCCTCTAACTAGTCATAGTCTATCCAATTAAACTTTATGTATTCCTATCCAAATTTTCTAAATAATGGTGGAACTTTGAAAGTGTTGACTTAAAATAATTTCCACCTTTTTCAAAGATGTTTAATTTATACTCCATTAATCTCATATGTAGTATGAAGCAATTCACGTGGTAGTACGTGTTAGGCACGCTTTTAATCTATTATCGTGATTACGTACACGTTCGCGTGAAATAATTATGATTCCAAAAATTAAGACAAAAGTACGCGTTCGTGCGACTTTAGTCAAACAATCTTAATAATTAAAGATGTTATTAATTGTGTATACGTTCGCGTGACACCAATACGATTTAAAAAATGAATATTCGTAGAAAATACTTTAGGCACGACTTAATCTATCATCGTGATTGTGTACACGTTCGCGTGACATAATTACAATTTTTAAAATAAATCAAGGTACACGTTCATGCGACTTTGGCCAAGCTTTCTTATATAATTAACTGTTGTGAATTGTGTACATGTATGCGTGACGTGATTCTTAATGAGCCAAACAAAACGATTACACGTACACATGACTCGTTTCAAGATAATTCCTTAATCACAAATAATCAAGCAACTAAAAGCGGTTTTAAGGCAAAAGTGCATAAATTTCTCTAGAACATAAAATATACAGAATTAGTTAAGCTAGGTATAATTAGTAAAGCGACCATGCTAAAACCACGGAACTCGGGTGTACCTCACACCTTCTCCCGAGTTAACAGAATTTCTTACCCGGTCTTCTGTGTTTCGCAGACTTAATCAGAGTCAATTCCTTGAATTGGGATCTTTGAATAAATGGTGACTTGGGACACTGTAAATATTTATTCCAAGTGGCGACTCTTTAAATTAGAATAAATTAATCCCTTTTCAAATAATGTCACTTAAATTGGAAAAACTCCTTTCTTTCCTCTTCCCGGTAAAAAGGAGGTGTGACAACTCTGGCGACTCTGCTGGGGAAAAGAACCCGAAACTTCTAGTTTAGCGTTCAGAATTCGAGCTTGTAAAGTAATTTATACTTGGATTTATTGATTTGATGTTATTATATTTTTTGGGCCTAATGTGCTAGTTGTTGTTCATTTACCGCTTTGATATTATTTGAACTGTATTAAACTGTTTTCTTACGCCTCCCTTCTGATTCTTCTGAATTTATGGTGCACATGTGCGCATGCCCCAGTTTTCTGTTAGAAGTCATACCAATTAGAACGAGGCTGGGTCAATAACTAGGCCGAGTAGACTTTTGTGCTCCTGGTACGTCGCCCCCACCTCGGCTCGAGCTGTCCGCTTGGGTAAGCCAGGTCTAAAATACTCCCCCTAAGTTTTAAACCTAGAATAACATAGCCTTATGCCGGATCCCTAGTAGGAACGTTTGTTTGCATTATGTGCATTTGACTTTGGGGACTCAACACAGGGGTTGGGTCCGCCTAGGACAGGTGTACCCGAGAATTACAAGACTATCCTAATGCATCTTATGTGCTACTTGTGCATTATGTTTGATTCGGCCTGTACATGTTGACCTGTTTCTAAAAAAATTATAAAAAATTGAGGGAAAACTAGAAGGGAGAAAATATGAGAGAGAAAATTTACCCGGTTTTCAAAAAATCTCGGTATTTACCTCAAAAAGATTATTGAAAAATAAGCCTGAATTTTTTCAAAAAAGTGTAATCCTATTCCTGAAATATTTACGAACTACGCAGGTCTGATTCTCACCGGATGTGAGATACGTAGGTAACCTTAAGCGGGTCTGGCCCCCACTTTTTAAAAATCCAAAAATATTTTCTTTTAAATTCTTCTCAAAATTCAAAAATATTTTCATTCTTCTTCAAGAGTTTTTCTTTCGAAAATTCCCAAAAAAAAATTAAAAACCAAAAAATATTTTCTTTATTCTTTAGAAGTCTTTCTTTAGAAAATATCCACACACAAAAAAAGAGTTAGTTTATTTACTTTATTCCTAATCTTCCCGAATTACGCAAGGTCTGATTCATGACTCCACATGATACGCAGGCAACCCATATCAGGTTCGATCAAATCATTTTGGAAAAAAAAAAAGAAAAAAAAAGAGAATAAAGTGGTAAAAGAAAAAGAAAAAAAAAAGAAGAAGAAAGAGTATTTATTCTAACATGCTTATTGTTTTGAAATAAAAGCTAGTTAAAGGTAGTCGGTTTGTTAGTTTGCAATGGCGAATCACGCAAATAATCCAAGATCCCTTGGAAGTAAAAGCATCTTCTCAACAAATAGAACAAGCACCACTGTTGTTGATCCAAGGTCACGAGAAGGCAAATAGGCAAGTTGACGGTGAAAAATAAGAAATGTGGGGTTGACTTTACCAGATTTGAGCAATAGGACATGGCCTGCTTGGGATGATAATGGGGAATTTGATCCAGCATTGAAAGTCATAGTAGCCATTGCTGCGGCTGAAGAGAAAAAAATGGGCGTTAACCCAGAAACGTTCCCGATTAGATGGGAGTCTCGGTAGCCAGTCTTGCTATCTTTTCTGCCTTTCAAGTTATTTTAGTGTGTCATTCGAATGTTTTTACTTTACTGTCTTACATTTTGATGTAAACTCTTCTATCTTTTTTTAAAATATTCAAATAAATGAAACCAATATTTCATCATCCATGAATGTCTCTTTTCTTAATCTTGTCACCTTTCTTATTCTCTTTTCAGTTCTGTAGATGCAGATTTTAATAACATGACATGCTTGCGGACTTCATGCCCAGATCCTAAAACGCTGTTAGATTTCGAAATAATGAACCAAGAAGCATAATGTATTGAAGATAAGGCTTGTAAGAAAATAAACAAAGAATTGAAACGAAAATGAGATTCCCTCTCTTCCGATCATTGGTGATGCCAAGATCGCTGATGAAGATTGAGTCAAGACCCGATTGAAACATTGTCTTTGATTGATGGAAAGTGATTGAATGGAGGCTACCATGGGAAGTTGTACAACAAAGAATGGCCCATGCTTATAACAAAAAGTACGTCCCAAGAAATTTTAAGTAGGGCAACTCGTCCTGAGACATATTGTCCCGCACCATGAAGAAGCTAAGGAAATATTTACTCCAAATTGCAAAGGTCCATACATTGTAACAAGAATATTTCCAAATGGAGAGTTGTACTTGGGAGACATCGAAGGAAATATCCCCGAGACAACAATCAATGCAGATGCAGCCAAAAGTTACAATAATTAACTCATTACTTGGTGTTAACATTTTCTGATTGGTATGACAGAGGCTTTCTTTTTCGCTACCCAAATATCATGAACCCTTTTGCAAACCCTTTGAGTCGGTTCCCTCTCTTTGATTACCCTCTTTGGAATCTAGAAGTTATTATTAAAAAACGACAAAGAAAAGAAAGAAAAACAAAACAAAAAAGCAAAAGAAAACAAAAAAACAAAAAAAAATCAAAAATGGAGTTCCTTGAACTATGTTTGACTTGATTCCGAAAGGATACGTAGGCAGCCTTTCTCTGAGGCTCAGTCATAACAAAAAAAAAATCTGAATTACCTAAAAGGTGAAACTGGGGCAGATATTATAATATTTCAACAATAGCTTTGTGTGAAAGGTTCCAAAGTTGTAATTCAGTCCAAATTCTTTTTACCCAAATCCTTTTCAAGTCATTCCGATCAATCAGCGAGAATGTTTAAAGGATTAGAGGATACAATCGTTTGGATCTGAGACAATCAAAATGAAAGAACTAAAATGAGAGAGTCTTATTGGTGAAAACCTTTGGGGGCACCGTAAGGCGATGATAAGCATAGAAATTGAAATGAAAGAGTCTTGTTAGTGAAAACTCGGAAAGAGCACTACAAGGCGATGTTGATAAGAGAAACGAGAGAGGTTAGCTGGTGAAAACCCGCAAAGGGTGCCACTGATCGAAAATAGGATCCTCACGACCGTTCGTCATCAAAAGAACCCTGGCAAGGTTTCTTAGTTTGAAAGCATGAGTTGTGATGAATTTCTGAGAGTTGGACGGTTTACACATATCAGGCATCCAGTCCAAGAGGCATGTCATTTTCAGTGAAGTCTACATGAACTCCAGATAAGTCCTTCTTTCCTTTCCCCAAAAGGGATACCTCTCATCTAAGTTCATTTGTCCATTTTATTGTTTGTTTTTCTTTGAATCCCTTTCGGTCTAATTATGTTCTGAAACTAAGACAAAGAAAGGATGGCAAGATTGATTTATTAGGATTTTGTTTGACACGTGCCAATGTTCAAGAAGACACCCAACCTCGGCAAGGGCATCAAGTCGACCCCGACTGACCATGATTGAACGATGCTTTGAAATTGAAAACTTTGGAAGAAGAAAATCAAATTGAAGATCCAGCAAAGGCAAAATAAAGCTAAAAGGTTAAGCCCCACGTGACTAAAGGTCATTGGAAAAGTTTGAAAACCCAAAAGTCTCCCAATGCTCTGAAATTGAATAATTTGGAAGAAAGAAGTCAAAAGCGAAATGCCACAAAGGCAACATAAAGTTGAAAAAGGGTAAGTACCGTCATACCAAAGTTTGGAAAAGCTAAAGGTTCTCCAAGGTCAGAAATGCAGTTGGTATTTAGGAAATAATCAGTTGTAGTTGAAATCATTAAAGAAGATGAGCCGAGATCAAGAGATTGAAATAATAAAGGCTACAAATCGACCACCATTTTAAAACTAACGAATTTTTCTTTGTTCATAACAGGAATAGAAAATTTTTAGGAAACAGTTCGTGGAAAGACGAACACCACCAAGTGAAGTTCTCAAAACCTTGATTTCCTTCTAATATACATGTAATCAGGTTATTTTTAGTTTCATTTTAGGGAATACCCTATCTTCAACACAGGGTACTACATCCCTTGGCTGTATTATTTATTTCCAACATAGGGTATGCCATCCCTTAGTAGCATTTCAGAGTGCCACGAGCCTCATTTTATTGCAAACATAGGGTACGACATTCCCTAGTAGCATCCCAAGTGACATGAGCCTCACCTTATTGCAACAAAGGGTACTGCATGCCCTAACTGCATTACGTTTTGCCACCATAGGGTACGACATTCCCTAGTAGCATTTCAGAGCGTCACGAGCCTCATTTTATTGCAAACATAGGGTACGACATTCCCTAATAGCATCATAGAGTGCCAAGAGCCTCTCCTCATTGCCAACACATAGTTCAACATCCCCTGGTTGCATTTCTTGTTGCAAACATAGGGTACGGCATTCATTAGTAGCATTCTATTAGTGCCTTGAGCCTCATCTTATTGCCAACATAGGGGACTATATCCCCTGGCGGCATCACTTTTTGCCAACATAGGGTACGACATTCCCTAGTAGCATCTTAGAGTGTCACAAGCCTTATCTTATTGCCAACACAGGGTACTACATCCCCTGATCTGCATTAAATTTTGCCAACATAGGATACGACATTCCCTAGTAGCATCTTAGAGCGCCACGAGCCTCATTTTATTGCCAACATAGGGTACGACATTCCCTAGTAGTATCTCAGAACGCTGCAAGCGTTATTTTATTTCTAACACAGGGTACTATACCCTCTAGTTGCCTTCCATCTTGTTAATATAGGGTACGACATCCCCTATATTAAAAAAAAACATGTCTTTTTCAATTCTTCATTCTGCAATAGCAAAGATAGTTTATTGTATTTTTAATAACTCACAAAAAATTTCTAGTGCAAACTGGGGCAGAAATGTTTTGTTCGTTTTGTTTGTTTGTGATGGCTTGTAGGTTTTTCTGCAAAGCGCGGATTAGATGTGCAAATATAAGATTCTGGCTCTTGCCGGAGAAAATGGATTGTTTGATCTCAATACCAGCCGCAACCAGCTTTGACATAATATATATGGAGACATAGGGTCTCAAGGTCCATCTTCTCATCATCTGATCAAGAAACAAGCCTGTGAGAATATTTCATAGTCTGTTATATCAGAGAGCATCAAGTTTCAGTCTAAAGTCAATGAAGGAAGCAAGTCAAGAATCAAGACAAGACTCCAGATGGTATTTAGATAGAAATTTTGTAACTCTTAGATTTCAAAAGTATGTAATTTTCTTTGCATTTTGATGTAATAGTAGGAACCGCGGATCGGAACCTCGACGAAACCTCACTCGACTCTCCCTCTAAGAATACTCCATCACTTTTCTTTCACTTGAACTACACGTGACCTGATTCCCTTACAACCCGGGATATGTAGGCTGCCTAAAACCAAGGCTCGGTCACAATTTTTTCTTTTCTCTTCTTTTCTTTTTAAATAATGGTGAGGTCAAAAATCAGTCATCTTGTTCATTTTTTCTTTGCCTGAAAACTCTTCATGTTTCCAAGCAAAGAGGGGCATGATGTGAACAACTAATCTTTTACCACACCTGAATTCGAAACTATTTTAAGTGTAAATATTTCTTTTAGGTCTAATATTGATATTTTAAACTTTTATCTTACCCTTAATAGGTTTTCTTTAAAAAAACAATTAAATTAAAAACTACAAAAATATCCACATTCTTAAAGTATAAATTTTATTTCTATTTACAAGAAAAACCATTTACAAAAAAAAAAAAAATTGATTTCTTTTAATTAGAATTTTAATGAGTAAGTTATGGTATCTTTTCTTAGTATTATTTAAAGTACATGTAAATATTTACAACAACAACAACGACCCAGTATAATCCCACAAGTGGGGTCTGGGGAGGGTAATATGTACGCAGACCTTACCCCTACCCGAAGGGTAGAGAGGCTGTTTCCAGGAGACCCTCGGCTCAAAAGAAGCAATAGGAGATGATACATTAGTACCGTAAAAATGCGTAATAAAACAGCAACAATATATAAGAGATATGAAATATGAAATACAGGATACGACAACGAAAATACGAAATAGATGGCTGGTATAGTACAACTAGAAGGTAAAGCCCTGCATCAATAGACGCCTAATGACATTCCTAGTCTAACTCCTAACTGGATAGTCTCCCTCTATTGTGCTGTAGAAATATTCACACTCTCCCCTAACCTACAACCCTAATGCTCGACCTCCATAAATCCCTATCAAGGGCCATGTCCTCAGTAATCCTAAGTCGTGCCATGTCATGTCTAATCACCTCTCCCCAATACTTCTTAGGTCTTCCTCTACCTCTCCGCGTGCCCACTACAGCCAGTCGCTCACACCTCCTCACCGGTGCATCAGTGCTCCTCCTCTGAATGTGCCCGAACCATCTGAGTCTTACTTCCCGCATCTTGTCCTCCATGGGGGCCACACCCACCTTCTCTCGAATATCTTCATTCCTAATCTTATCCATCCTTGTATGCCCGCACATCCACCTCAACATCCTCATCTCTGCTACTTTCATCTTCTGGGTGTGTGAGTTCTTTACCGGCCAACATTCAGTTCCATACAACATGGCAGGCCTAACCACTGCTCTATAAAACTTTCCTTTTAGTAACGGTGGCACTTTCTTGTCACACAAGACTCCCGACGCTAACCTCCACTTCATCCACCCCACCCCTATACGGTGTGTGACATCCTCGTCAATCTCCCTGATCCCCTGAATAACCGATCCAAGGTACTTGAAACTACCTTTCTTGGGAATGACTTGAGAGTCAAGCCTCACTTCAACTCCCGCTTCCGTCGGCTCAACTCCAAATTTGCACTCGAGGTATTCCGTCTTCGTTGGTTAACTTCTTATTTTTATAAATTAAAAAAAAAAATTAATTAGAGGAACTTTAACGTCAAAGAGAAGGATGTCGAGGGTCTATTTGGAAACAACCTCTCTGTCCTAAGAATCCCAGGATAGGGGTAATATCTGCGTAAATACTATCCTCCCCAGACCCCACTAAATGAGATTATACTTGATTGTTTTTTGTTGTTGTAACATCAAAGAGATAAAAGTATGGTAAACTTTATCTCAAAATCTTATGTTTAATTTACTAATCCCACAATCCCATTTTCTAGCCTAACTCCCTCACCCCACCTTTCACGTCCCCACCCCCACAATCCCTAACTCCCAACTTCAAACTCACGTTCCCCCACTCCAAATAGGGGAACAACAAACTACCAAATTTTCCTTATAAAAAAGAAAAGAGAAGGGAAGTCACAAGAAAGCAACGAGAAAGAGAAAGGGAGTTCAAGATTTCGTCTGTGGTTTCGAGTTCGAGATTCTTAAAAAGTTAGCATTGTTAGCTTTGAAAATCAGTAGGTTGTAACCGTGATTTTATAGTAAAAAGCTTCACAAAAAAGATAATATTTGAATTTTTATCATCAACATGAAAGATATCATTGTTGGTTCTGATTAATTTTAGCTTCATCTTTTTATTTCCATATCTGTATCTTTGAGTTGTTTTGAGTATTTTTTTTCGAACTAGAGTGAACTGAATATTTGTTAGGGTATCGGTTCAAGCTAAATTTGATTACCAAACTTTTACTCATGGCCTAAAATAATATTTCCATTATAGTTACCTTTAAAATTTTCAGGAATCATGTTATTAATTAACAATCATCTTTCAAAGTTTTTTTTTTTAATGTCATCCTTGCTGGCTTACTTAATTCTGGTGATGATATTGCAATTTTTTTTTTTTAATTAAGTGTGTTTATATGTGTATTGAAGAATTAAGGTGGTGAACAGTAAAATAATCCCCATGTTGATAGTTTATAACTTGGTTTGTATATAAAGAATATGTTGTGAATAAATCATGTGTTAAAAAAGGCCGTCAATAGCAATTTAACTAGTAAAAATAATATTTTTTCTGTTTTTATAATCCTTGATACTTCAAAATAATGTTAAGTTTTAAAATTAATAGCAATACTTCTGACAATATTTTTCTTCAAATCTGAACAACAAAAAACAAACAAAAAAAAATTCCTCCATCGAAAAGATTGTACTGACTTCCCTCTAACTAGTCATAGTCTATCCAATTAAACTTTATGTATTCCTATCCGAATTTTCCAAATAATGATGGAACTTTGAAAGTTATGACTTAAAATAATTTCCACCTTTTTCAAAGATGTTTAATTTATTACTCCATTAATCTCATATGTAGTATGAAGCAATTCACGTGGTAGTACGACTTATGCACGCTTTTAATCTATTATTGTGATTATGTACACGTTCGCGTAAAATAATTATGATTCCAAAAATTAAGACAAAAGTACGCGTTCGCGCGACATTAGTCAAACAATCTTAATAATAAAAAATGTTATTAATTGTGTATATGTTCGCGTGATACGAATACGATTTAAAAAATGAATATTCGTAGAAAATGCTTTAGGCACGGCTTAATCTATCATCGTGATTGTGTACACGTTCGCGTGACATAATTACAATTTCTAAAATAAATTAAGGTACGAGTTCATGCAACTTTGGCCAAGCTTTCTTAAATAATTAACTGTTGTGAATTGTGTAAACGTACGCGTGACATGATTCTTGACGCGCCAAACAAAACGATTACACGTACGCATGACTCGTTTCAAGATAATTCCTTAATCACAAATAATCAAGCAACTAAAAGCGGTTTAAGGCAAAAATGCATAAATTTCTCTAGAACATAAAATATCCAGAATTAGTTAAGCCAGGTATAATTAGTAAAGCGACCGTGCTAGAAGCACGGAACTCGGGAGTGCCTCACATCTTCTCCCGAGTTAACAGAATTTCTTACCCGGTCTTCTGTGTTTTGCAGACTTAATCAGAGTCAATTCCTTGAATTGGGATTTTTGAATAAATGGTGACTTGGGACACCGTAAATATTTATTCCAAGTGGCGACTCTTTAAATTAGATTAAATTAATCCATTTTCAAATAATGTCACTTAAATTGGAAAAACTCTTTTCTTTCCTCTTCCCGGTTGTAGACATGTGATTTTTGACCCTCCCCAAGATTTTTTATATTTTAGCATGTAAATATTTAATTTAGGCCTAATATAGCTGTTTCAACTATTTTTAACTTCTTTACTTTATTTTTGCCACAAAAATGAACAATTACGAAAAAATATATTTCTAGCTTACGTATCTTTCATAAATTTAAATAAAAATATACAAAAATAGTACTTATTTTTATCTTTATATAATTTTAAAAATAAAAAATATATAATAGTTTCATGTTAGCCTTTGGCATGGTGTAGTATTTTTATCTTACTTTAAAATGATTCAATTAAGGTGTTGGATCATAATTTTAAGAGTTTTAGAACCCAATTCTTGGCCCAATTCGGATTAGTCCATTAAGCCTAGGGACCCTTCTAGACTCTTCTTTGGAATAAAAAAACAAATAAAGAGGACCCTAAGGACTTAACACAAAAGACCTAGGGACTAATGGGCAAAATACACAAAGATACACCTAGACCTAGACTCTACCTATAAATAAGTGCTTAAAAAAATTAAAAAAAATAACGAAAAAGCTGAAAGCTGCGCATCATGTCGTTCCCCCCCCCCCCCCGACTCCATCTTCTCCAAACGACCCCTCTTTCCATAACTTCATCTTCCTCATGAAAACATAAAAACCAACCCTAGCACCTTAAGACCGAAGAGATCCAGCCACACCACTCAAACACGCCGGAGCTCCTCCACTCTTTCAACGCCATCGCAATCGCCGGCGAACCAGTCGTCCACCAACCACTCCCTCATCACAGAACTCTCCGGAAAACCAGCAAACCCCTCACGTCGAACACACAATAACTGACGACTCTAAACCTTCATCAATAAAAACAACTCCCCTCGTCCTCCTCCTCATGCCATCGACTCAACCAGCTCACCGGAAAACAACCCATAACACTAGCAACCTTACTTCAGTCGCGAACCCACTCGTCGGAACTCATACGGACAGACCCAAAATCCAGCACCCAGCCTTACACCAGTCGTTGTCCATCGCCAGTAACAAAAACATCACGCCAAATGACCACCCTCCATAGCCACCCATGAAACAGAACAGCTAGTAAGTTTTATCAACTCAAGCTCGTTTAGCATCTCTTTCCGGCGAGCTTAGGGTTCATCAGAGGTCGTCGCTCAAGGAGTCCGTTCCAGTCATACGTAGAGGTGATGCTGGTTTCGAGGTCTGGTTGTAGTTCCGTCGAGGGTCAATAAATTTTCCGGGTACGATCAGTCGTGTTGTTCACGACCAGTTACGGGTATGTTCTGATTGTTAAATCTTGCCTTTGTTTATTGATTTATGGGAAATGTCTTGTTATGGTTGAAAGATAAAAGGAATATAAAAGACATCATTTTCATAAATGTTTGTTTTGGGTTCTTTTGTCGTTTGAGGATTTTGAAGGAAAAATGTCGTGGGTTCCATATTCAATTGTTAAATCTAGCACGTCTATTTGCTAAACTGATTTTTAAGGAATTCCTTCTTTGATAGGCTCTGAATTTTCAGTAAGTTGAAATTAGATATTTGAGTTGTTAGATGTTAAGGGATCATTTGGGTGTTTGTTGTTGGTAATTAGTCGTTGTTAGAATTTCATTTGCAAAGCCATAGATTTGTCGTTTGAGTGGCTTGAAGAATTGAATGTGTTCATTTGAAATGAGCTCTGAAACTGAAATATGTGCTTTAGCTATGTTAAACTATTTTGTTTGTTCTACATTTATTCTCTCTCTTCTTATAAGATAGATATGTCAGTTTCTTTGGGTAATTTTCAAATATGGATGGCAATTGCTAACAGGCCGCAGGGATTTAAACTTGTTAACGAATCAATAGCTAATCCATTTTTCACAATTGATTTCCATATCCCATGGCCTTGCAATAATCTCAAGTAGTTTAGAAGAATTAAAATAGAAGCACCTCTAGTTTGCCTTTAAAATATATTACCCTTTTTCTTAAAATAATTTGAGGCGCGCCATGCCAAATAAAATCTCAAACGCATGGCCCTCACTTTACTTAATCTGGAATTGATCCTTAGAGCTTGAGGCGTGCCATTTAGTAAATTTCATGGCCCTCGCAAAGTTGGAAACGCGAAATTGCTTTAGGCGCGTTAGTTTAATAATATCACACTCCTAAATTCGGGTGCGTATTTATGTGACCCAAATCCAAATCTCGACGTTAGATAAAATGTGTTGCGGCTGTGGGTGCATTTATGTGACGTGATTTGAAACATATTTTAAATGACGTTATAATCTTCCTTTAATTAATTAAATAAAAGCGATTATATAGTTAAAATTGCACCATAGGCTAGAACATGTACTAAAATCAGATAATAAGCCAATTATAACAGTTGAGCGACCGTGCTAAACCCATGGAACTCGAGAATGCCTAAGACCTTCTCCCGGGTTAACAGAATTCCTTACTCGAATTTCTGATTCGCGGACTGTCATACAGAGTCAATCTTTTCCTCGATTTGGGATTTGAACCGGTGACTTGGGATACCATAAATTATCCCAAGTGGCGACTCTGAATCTTTAAATAAATAATCCCGTTTCGATTGTCACTTTAAGTTGGAAGAAACTCCCTCATATGCCCCTTTCCGGGGTGTAGGTAAAAAAGGAGGTGTGACAGCTCTGACGACTCGGCTGGGGACCGAACCCAGAATCTCTGGTTCAGGGTTCAGAATTCGAGCTTAGATGAATTGTTGTATTTGGTTTTATCCATTATCTGATTTTATTACATGTTTGGGTCTAATGTGCTAAATGTTGCTTTTACCGCTTTGATATTATTTGAACTGTATATACAAACTGCTATGAAATCCCTCTCTTCTCTCTCATGAGGAGTGCACGCTGGTCGTGACTTCTTTCTATTAGTGTCATATCCCAAATAGAACGAGGTTCGGACAAGTTGCAAAGCCGGATGATCTTTTGGTTACCGGTATGCAGCCCCCCCCGGCTCGAGTACACTGTCTAGAACAAGACACCCAGGTTTTAATCCTAGAATAACTCAGCCTCATGCCGGATCCCTAGTAGGAACGCTTGTTTGCATCATGTGCACTTGACTTAGGGGACTCAACACAGGGGTTGGGTCCGTCTAGGACAGGTATACCCCAAAAAATAAAAAACCATCCTGATGCATCTTATGTGCTACATGTTGCATTTATTTAAGGGTAAAAGGGTCATTTGGCGAACCAATGATAGCTGAGGGTAAATGAAGAAATGAAAAAAATAATGAAAAAAGAAATAAAAAAGAAAAAAAAAAAAGAAAAAGAGAGGGTGAAGTGTGAAGACAAAGCGAGTGGGGCCTAATTATGCTTTTTGTTACGTCTTGTTAAGAGAAAAAAAAAAGAGCTTGGAAAATTCAAATTTTTTTTGTACTTTTTCATCATTTTTCAAAAATCAAAAATCAAAAAAGGGGAAAAAGAAAATAAAAAAAGAGATTACATGTTTCATCATTTTTCAAAAAAAAAAAGAGAAAGAAAAAAAAATATATTTTCTCTAAATTAGTTGTTATTTTTATTTCTCGCCCGTATCCTATCTTCCCGAACTACGCATACCCGATTCTCGTCTTTCGGGACGTGATACGTAGGCAACCCACATAGGGTCCGGTCTTCCTAGTAAATCTTAGGTTCTTGGCTTTGCGGGGTCTTAGCCAAATTTTGCACTTCTAGCCACCTTTTAGCCAAATAAGTCATTTTGCAAAAATAGCCTTAATCATGTCTTGCATGTGTCTTAGGGAATGTTATTGTCTCACATAGTGCTAGTTTAAGTTTTCTCATACAGGTGTGGATCTACTTACTAGAGTTTGAGCATGACATATACCCCAGGATCACTGCATTCAGGAGCTGCTCGAGTAGCCATTTTATGTTTTTGAGTCAATTGTTTTTGTTTTATTTTCTACTCCTGTATAGTAGTATTTAGTCTTTTAGGTGATGTTAGAGTTTGTAATAGTCAGGTTAAGTTTGCCGAGTTTTTTGTTATTGTATTCTTATTTTGTATGTGGAAATGTGTTACAAGTCGAAAATCCAGAAAAAAAGAAGAAATTTTGCGTTTTTGTTATAAGAAATAAAAATAATTCTCCTTTGAGATTGTTTTTCCTTTAGGCAATTAATATTTAGGACTTAAAATGAATTGTTTTTATATTTCCTCTACTATATTAGGACCAAAATTCGAAAAAAAAATAGAATTTTCTTTTAGTACTTCTTTAAAATTCTTCTTTAAGGTATTAATTCCAAAATCCAAAAAAAATTTCTTTTGAGGTGTTTCTTGGGGAAATTAGTGGGAAAAAAAATTCTTTTTATTTTCATTAGAACTTTAGGATATTGTACATAGAAAAAAAACGTACTTTATCCTTTGTTTATCATTAGAAATTCTTCTTTAGGCAAGCAAAATTGAAATCCAAAAACATTTTGTTTTATCTTTTTCATTGCTTGTTTCGAAACCTTGCATCAGAATATCAAATGAAAATTCTAAACATTTTTCTGTGGTTCACTCTTTAGATTTTCTTCCTAAAAAAAGGAATCAAAAAATATCTTTCTCTTCTAGAGTTTTTCCTTAATAGAGTATTTGTTTCAAAGAAAAGAAAAAAAATCCGTTAAGCTTGAGTTTAAAATAGGTTATAAAACATTAATTTTAGAAAATTCAAAAAAAGATTTGCTTCATTTATTTCTCTTTTCTCAGCAGAGTAGTCATTAAGGTAAAAAAAAATAAAAAGAAAAAGAAAGAGAGAACGTCAGTTTGTTTACTTTATTCTCGTTCTTCAAGAACTACGCAAAGATCTGATTCATGCGGGGTCATGATATGTAGAAAACCTACATAGGGTTCGATCAAATCATTTTTTTATTATTAAAAGGAAAAAAAGAAAAAAAAGGAAAAAAAGGGGGTGAAGTCATGGGATGTGAGAAATGAGAAGGAAGAAAAAGAACGATAATCAGAAAAAAAAAGGGGAAGGAAAATGAGCGAGCTAAGAAGTGCTAGAAAAACAAAGAAAAGAGAGGTTGAAATGAACAAAATGGGATGATGCCAACTGACCTTTGTACCCTCGAAGTCATTTTAGACCCGATAACTATGGCTAGGTGCATTGCACATAAAGTGAGATTATCTTATGTTAAATACCCTAGCGCTAACGTGATGGCTTCATTTTGTTATATTCATAGCAGAAGGGTGGTTGGTTTGTGGTTTTAAAGTGGTAACTCCTCTCTACAACACAAAGTCAAAAGGCAATGGCAGACAACAACAGAACTGAGTTGGTTGATACCGGGGCCCGAAAGTAGTTGGTTGAACAGGACAATGGGTTGGTTGAAGAGGTAAAGATGTTGAGACAACACATGACATACATGTATCAGGCTTGGATGACTGGGAAGACACCACCCCCACCACCACCTAGCTTCCTAAATACTACCCTTACCCAAACACCGGTCATAGTGCCAGATGATCCCCCATACTCTCCAGATCCACCCGCTTATCATGGCTTTCCCAACCACCCTAGTAGCTCCGTCACTCATCTTCCAATTATATTTCCCAAAAATTGCCCTCCTGTCTTATCCATCATCCCTAACAATGAACACCCACTCAAAGCTCACAATGTCCAATATTACCCCTCAGAGGTTGCCCACAAGGTTCCCAACTCATACAAGCAGGGCCCGCGGGGTGAGCCTCATATTGAAAATGAAAAGTTCACAGGAAGAAAGGGGCGATATGGGATACCCAGGAGGCTGAAAGGCATAGAACAGTCCTTAAATAACAAGCAAGGAACGAGAGACCAGGGTAGCATGTCTTACAAAGAATTGTTTATGTCCCCCGACGTTCGTCTCCCTGCGGGATTTAAAGTGCCAAAGTTTAACTTGTATGATGGGTGTGGGGATCCGGTAGCCCATTTGAAGGATTATTGCAATAAAATGAGAAGTGTTGGCGAGAAAGATGATTTGTTGATGGCGTACTTCAGTGAGAGCCTAACTCGGGCAGCGTTGGAGTGGAATAATCGCCAAGATGTTGGTAAGTGGCCTACATTGGGTGATATGGTTCAAGATTTTGTTTGATACTTTCAATACAGATCGGGTTTTACCCCAAACCGCTCCTCCCTATCTAAAATGGAAAAGAAGCCACAGGAAAGCTTTAGGGAGTTTGTGCTCAGATGGAGGGAGCAAGCTGCTCGAGTCAATACCCCGATTGGTGAAGAAGAAATGGTTGAGCTTTTCCTACAAGCCCAGGGGCCCACCTACTTCAGTCATATGATCCCGGCCCTGGGGGAAGCCTTTCAATGATGTGTTAAAAATGGAGGAGCTAGTAGAAGAGGGAATCAAGTCAGGCAAAATCATGAGTTGTTCAAAAAACATTCAGAACATCCCAGTAAGCTTGGGTGGAAGAAAGAGAAATAGAAAAGATGATACAATGGGCTTTCCCGATCAACACTTCCAGCCTCGACATCATCCCCGTGGATATCCTTATGCGCCAGATGATCCTCCCCAATGCCCCTTCTCTCCACAGAACTCCCAAAGTCG
Source organism: Nicotiana sylvestris (assembly GCF_000393655.2). NCBI lineage: Eukaryota > Viridiplantae > Streptophyta > Magnoliopsida > Solanales > Solanaceae > Nicotiana > Nicotiana sylvestris. The sequence continues at coordinate 106,454,875 of NC_091059.1, read as the reverse complement.
TACATCACTCTCCCAGTACCCAGCTCCACAAAATGCCTATCCACCCCCACGAGCCTATCGAAAACCCCTCGGATCAGGTTTCCGGCCCAGTCAAGCCTTTAAGAATGAGAGGTTACACAAGAAGAAAAAATTCACTCCATTGGGAGTGTCACATGCCAGTCTATTCCAGAGGCTAAGGAAATTGGACATGTTGGAGCCGACCCAGATAAAAATGCCAAACCCTCTTCCAAAGAAGTTTGATTTTTCTCAAAGGTGTGCCTATTGCTCAGATGCCCCGGGGCATGACATAGAGAAGTGTTGGAATCTGAAGAATGCGATTCAGAAGCTTATTGATGCAGGCAACATTGTCGTGCAAATCCAGATGCAACAGACACTAGCCAAAGTCCATCGCCTATGCATAATGAGATGCATATGGTGGGTATGATTTATTCAGAAAAGGAATGTGAGAATTCTTCTGGGAGCCTCGAAGGTCCATGTGCTACTAAGCTTTCGGCGCTATCAGGGGTTGATCTTAAGAACGAGCCGACAAAAGGAACCCAAAAGAAATTTGTTAAGAACAATGTGATGAAGACTTATGGAGGTCCTAGTATTGCTGATGCAGAATTCAGTGGCTAAGATACCATGCTTGGTAATTGGAAAGACGCTCCATTTCTTGGTCAGCCGGAGGGGAGCTTTTGGTGGTTTAGTTTGTTGTCATTTCTGTTGTCTGGGTTATTGCAGAGTTGTAATCCGGACATCGTCTTGTGACTCAAATCCTTCTATCCTTTATTTTGTCTAGTTCCTTTAGTCGTATTATCTCACTTAGTGTTTTCTAGGTTTGTAGCCCCAGTTTAGTTTGTCTGTTTTGTTGTCCAAACCCTTTCACCATCTGTCTAATGCAATTTTCTATTTTCTGTAATTTCTAGTCATTTTTGTTTAGTTCTCTTTTTTTCCCATAGTTCTTTTCCTGTTAACTCTAGTGACATGACATGCACGCATAATTCTCAGCCTGGTTTTAAAAAGTCAATTTAGTCACGAAGCAACGAAACAATGTTGAAGATGTAGGGACATTTGAGGGAAATAAATGAAGGCATTTTGAGATCACTTCAAGCCCTAATTGTGTGAAACTGGGGCAGATAGAACATAAATTACACTATTGAAATGCATCATGCTGCATCGGGTGAAGATAACGGCAAGTTTGCCCCAAATTTGTAGGGGGCCGTTCGTGGTAGTGAGAGTGAGAGTGTCTTCCAATGGTGCTTTGTATGTAACAGATGTAGAAGGTGAATGTGTGGATATGGTCATCAAGTCTGGCGCAATCAAAAGATGTTACGAATATTTTTCTTGGTTTGTTTAATTGTGTTGTTTGTACTTGGCGTGTTTTGAAGATTGGAATGATGAAGACATTTTGTTCTGCTATCTAAACACCTTATCCTTCGTTACCCCTTTGAGCCTTGTTTATTTTCTTTCATACCCCTCTTTCGGAATCAGTAGCAAAGATCAGAAACACAAGCGTGAATGATAAGTAAAGGAAAAGGAGAAAAGGGAAAGAAGAAAAATGAAAATCAAAAAAAAAGGAAAAAAGAAAAGAAAGAAAAGAATGAAAAGAAAAAAAAGAAAAACAACAAAAAGAGAAAAAGAAAGCAAAAAAGAGAAAGAAAAGAAAGAGAAAAGAGAAAATCACAACAACAAAGTAATTCCTATGTCATGAACTACGTTCGACCTGATTCCTTTAAGGATACGTAGGCAGCCTCACGGTTCGGTCTCATCAAAATAAAAATCCAAAAGTCCCCAAGCAAGAAACTGGGACAGAAGTTGTGGTTGTTGTAAGAAATCTGATGCCGAAAGTTGTAATTTTGAACCCATGTGAATTGTTTTGAGCCTTTGATATCCTTCAAAAGCCCTATCCAAAAGCCCACATTATGGTCCAAAGAAAGATCTTCCGATCAGTCTTCTAGAGATGCCAAGTCAAGAAAGGAGAGGTAATTCATATCAGGGGCAACACTCTGGTCCAAGCAGAAAAATAATGAAAATGAGAGAGTCTTATTGGTAAAAACCCTCACGGGCACTGTAGGGCGACAAGAGCTGGGAGTAATCCAAGAATGAGAGAGTCTTATTGGTAAAAACCCTCGCGGGCACCGTAAGGTGAAAGTAAGTTGAGATAAAGAACAAATGAGAGAGGTTTGATGGTGAAAACTCTCAGGGCACTACAAGTCGAATAAGGATTGTGAATCAGATTGGATAATCAGAGCATTGAAGCCCAGTTTCACGGTTTAAAGGTACAACAAGAGTTAAACATCAGGCTTATTGACGGAATAGGACACAGGGGCATGTCATAGTTATTAGAGTAGGTGTCCATATCTGATAGGTTTCTACTTTGTAGTTTTCTTGTTAGGAATCATCTCTTTCCTTTGTCCTTTACTCTATTCCTTTTGTCTTGTTTACTTCCTCTTCCTGAGTCTGTTTGGTCAAAATAAGTGAGAAATGACTTCAAAATTTGCCACCACCTTTCCAATTGCATAAAATGGGATCTGGCCAGTACATGAAAGTGTCATAAGTCAGGAAAGAACAACAAGCGCACTGAGCCAGTAACAATCAACATGCTTTGGGACCCTTGTGAAATACAAAGGTTTGGTACACATCAATTCAAGAACAATGCAACAGATGGAGGGTGCTAGGTAACGGATCAAAGGTATTTCTGGTGAAACACGAGGGTTTGGTGCATATCAATTCATGAACAATGCAACAAGATGGAGGGGTTTGGTGAATGGATCAAAGGTATTTTCTGTGGTAAGATTGACAAAAGGTGTTTAATTAGTGACAAGAGAGGTCCTCCGAGCAGAAATCAAAGTTATCGTGGCAAGTGAAGGAGCAACAGATCTCAAGGCCAGGGCCAGTGGTTTAAGTCAAGAAAAAAACAACATGCGCGATGAGTGGGTGGCAATTGTTGTGCTTTTAGATTCATGAGAAACACAAAGGTTTAGTACATGCAAGAGCACAATACAATAGATGAAGGGTATTGGGTTGGAACGAATCAGAAGTATTTTCCGTGATAAGGGTGACAGAGAAAGTGTTTAATCAATAAACAAGCAAGGTCTTCGAGTGGAAATCAAAGTTATCATGGGAAGTGAAGGAGCAACCGTCCTTAAAGTCAAGGCCACAAACCAACCACCATATTTTTAAACTGAAAAGATTTTTCTTTGATTTGAAACAGGGGCAGAAATTTCGTTTGTTTCAGAGAAACCCTCCGTAAAGAAAGGCAGTCACCAAACAGGTTTGATTTTTGATTCTCAGGACCTTCCTGGAAAATGGGACCTAGTTTAAAGTTCAGAAATAACATAATCTAGCATAAATGTATCCTAAAGGAATATAAGTTAGATTAGAAGTTTTCATGTTCGAGATATGATTCAATTAGGACTCAGGACCCTCATGAATAACGGGACTTAGCTTTAAGATTTCCATTAGATAACAAGATTTAGTGTAAGTTCTAATGTAGGGTAGTATAATTTAGCCGTAAAATTATCGCTCTTAAGATAAAACTTGACTTGTGATCTTCAGGATCCTCCTGGATAATGGGGAGTAGTTTAAGACCTTCTTAGATAACAAGATGTAACAGAAGTCACACCTTTAAAAGATATAGCTTAGATTTAAAATTGTCGTTTAGTTAAGAGTGTTCAGGATCCCCCTGGATAATGAGACCTAGCTTTTAAATTCTTAGTAGTATTTGATGATACGATTTAGTTTTACCCTCACATCTGTGCCCAGATATCCAAACTGGGGCAGAAAAGTTTTCTTTGTTTTGTCTATTTTATTGAAGTCAGGAGCCCGCCTGGAGAGCAGGGAATACATTTCAAGTTCAACAGTCAGGAGCCCGCCTGGAGAGCAGGGAATACATTTCAAGTCAGCAGTCAGGAGCCCGCCTGGAGAGCAGGGAATATATTTCAAATCAGCAGTCAGGAGCTCGCCTGGAGAGCAGGAAATATATTTCGAGTCAGCAATCAGGAGCCCACCTGGAGAACGAGGGAGTACAATTCAAGTTTTAGCTTTTAAGTTCTTATTGATAACATGATTTAGTTTTACACTCACATCTGTATCCAGCCACCAAACTGGGGCAGAATATTTTCTTTGTTTTGTCTATTTTGTTGAAGTCAGGAGCCCGCCTGGAGAGTAGGGAATACATTCAAGTTCGGCAGCCAGGCGCCCATCTGGAGAGCAGGGAATACATTTCAAGTTCAGCAGTCAGGAGCCCGCCTGGAGAGCGGGGAATACATTTCAAGTTCAGCAGTCAGGAGCCTGCCTGGAGAGCAGAGAATACATTTCAAGTTAGCAGTCAGGAGCCCGCCTGGAGAGCAGGGAATACATTCAAGTTCAGCAGTCAGGAGCTCACCTGAAGAGCAGGGAATACGTTTTAAGTTAGCAATCAGGAGCCCACCTGGAGAACAAGGGAGTATAACTCAAGTTTTAGCTTTCAAGTACTTATTGATATTTGGTAATGTGGTTCGATTTACACTTACATATGTGCCCAGATACCCAAATCGGGGCAGAAAACTTTCTTTGTTTTTGTCTACTTTTTGAAGTCAGGAGCCCGCCTGGAGAGCATGGGAATACGTTTCAAGTTCAGCAATCAGGAGCCTGCCTGGAGAGCAGGGAATATATTTCAAGTTTGCAGTCAGGAGCCTACCTAGAGAGCACGGGAATATAATTCAAGTTCAACAATCAGGCGTCCACCTGAAGAAAAGGAAAAGCATCTCAGATTGTGATTCAAGTCAGCAGCCAAAGAAGCTCGCGGCGAGAATGCGAGTTACCAGTCCGAGGTGATCAACAGAAGTTAGTCACAATAAAGCAAAAAGGAGAAAGGCAAGAAGTCAACCCAAATGCAGAAGTTGATGAAGAATGTGAGTTGTTCAAGACATGGCCGAGGTCACAAGCACCACATGCCCGGTCTTGGTCCGAAAATATGAAGAAGAACAACCTAGCACATGCAACTAACAAGCGCCAAGGTTCAAATCTAAAGTCTGCATGAAGAACCATTCAAGACTCAAGATTAAGCTTCAGAAGACTTATAGATAGGAATCTTGTAACTCGTAGTTGATAGGTTTAGTTAGTCTTTGTCATGTTTTGATTTTGATGTAATAACAGGAACCGCGGACCGGAACCTCGGCGGACGGCACCTCGACCGGATCTCCACCTCGGCATACTCCATCATCTCACTCACCTCTGAACTACACGTGGCCTGATTCCTTTATAGCCAAGGATATGTAGGCAGCTCAGATACCAGAGCTCGCTCGCATTCCCCTTTTCTCTTAGCTTTAGTCTCTCCCAAATAAAGGTCAGGTCAAAAACCTATCTAGTCATTTTTTGTCTGAAAATGCTTCGCGTTTCCATTCAAAGAGGGGTAGCTGTAGACATGTGATTTTTTACCCTCCTCAAGATTTTTTATATTTTAGCATGTAAATATTTAATTTAGGCCTAATATAGCTATTTCAACTATTTTTAACTTCTTTACTTTATTTTTGTCATAAAAATGGAAAATTACGAAAAAATATATTTTTAGCTTACGTATCTTTATTTAAATAAAAATATACAAAAATAGTACTTATTTTTATCTTTATATAGTTTTAATAATAAAAAATATATAATAGTTTCATGTTAGCCTTTGGCTTGGGTAGTATTTTTATCTTACTTTAAAATGAGTCAATTAAGGTGTTGGATCATAATTTTAAGAGTTTTAGAACCCAATTCTTGGCCCAATTCGGATTAGTCCATTGAGCCTAGGGACCCTTCTAGATTCTTCATTGGAATAAAAAAACAAATAAAGAGGACCCTAAGGACTTAACACAAAAGACCTAGGGACTAATGGGAAAAATACACAAAGATAAACCTAAACCTAGACTCTACCTATAAATAAGTGCTTAAAAATCAAAAAAAAAAATAACGAAAAAAGCTGAAAGCTGCGCATTATGTCGTTCCCACCCCCCGACTCCATCTTCTCCAAACGACCCCCCCTTCCATAACTTCATCTTCCTCATGAAAACATAAAAACCAACCCTAGCAACTTAAGACCGAAGAGATCCAGCCACACCACTCAAACACGCCGGAGCTCCTCCACTCTTTCAACACCATCGCAATCGCCGACGAACCAGTCGTCCACCAACCACTCCCTCATCACAGAACTCGCCGGAAAACCAGCAAACCCCTCACGTAGAACACACAACAACTGACGACTCTAAACCTTCATCAACCAAAACAACCTCCCCTCGTCCTCCTCCTCATGCCAGCGACTCAACCAGCTCACCGGAAAACAACCCATAACACCAGCAACCTTATTTCAGTCACAAACCCACTCGTCAGAACTCATACGGACAGACCCAAAATAGCACCCAGCCTTTCACCAGTCGTTGTCCATCGCCAGTAACAGAAACATCACGCCAAACGACTACCCTCCATAGCCACCCATGAAACAGAACAACTAGTAAGTTTTATCAACTCAAGCTCGTTTAGCATCTCTTTCCGGCAAGCTTCGGGTTCGTCGGAGGTCGTCGTTTAGGGAGTTCATTCCAGTCGTACGTCGAGGTGATGCTGGTTTCGAGGTCTGGTTGTAGTTTCATTGAGGGTTAATAAATTTTTCGGGTACGATCAGTCGCGTTGTTCACGTCCAGTTACAGATATGTTCTGATTGTTAAATCTTGCCTTTGTTTATTTATTTATGGGATGTGTCTTGTTATGGTTGAAGGAGAAAAGGAATATAAAAGACATCATTTTCATAAATGTTTGTTTTGGGTTCTTTTGCCGTTTGAGGATTTTCAAGGAAAAATGCCGTGGGTTCCATATTCAATTGTTAAATCTAGCACGTCTATTTGCTAAACTGATTTTTAAGGAATTCCTTCTTTGATAGGCTCTGAATTTTCAGTAGGTTGAAATTAGATATTTGAGTTTTTAGATGTTAAGGGATAATTTGGGTGTTTGTTGTTGGTAATTATTTGCTGTTAGAATTTCATTTGCAAAGCCACAGATTTGTCGTTTGAGTAGCTTGAAGAATTGAATGTGTTCATTTGAAATGAGCTCTGAAATTGAAATATGTGCTTTAGCTATGTTAAACTATTTTGTTTGTTCTACATTTATTCTATCTCTACTTATAAGATGGATATGTTAGTTTCTTTGGGTAATTTTCAAATATGGATGGCAATTTCTAACAGGCCGTAGGGATTTGAACTTGTTAACGAATCAATAGCTAATCCATTTTTCACTATTGATTTCCATATCCCATGGCCTTGCAATAATCTCAAGTAGTTTAGAAGAATTAAAATAGAAGCACCTCTAGTTTGCCTTTAAAATATATAACCCTTTTTCTTAAAATAATTTGAGGCGCTCCATGCCAAATAAAATCTCAAATGCATGGCCCTCACTTTACTTAATCTGGAATTGATCCTTAGAGCCCGAGGCATGCCATTTAGTAAATTTCATGGCCCTCGCAAAGTTGCTTTAGGCGCGTTAGTTTAATAATATCACACTCCTAAATTCGGGTGCGCATTTATGTGACCCAAATCCAAATCTCGACGTTAGATAAAATATGTTGCGGATTGCGGGTGCATTTATGTGACGTGGTTTAAAACATATTTTAAATGACGTTACAATCTTCCTTTAATTAATTAAATAAAAGCGGTTATAAAGTTAAAATTGCACCATAGGCTAGAACATGTACTAAAATCAGATAATAAGCTAATTATAACAGTTGAGCGACCGTGCTAAAACCACGGAACTTGGGAATGCCTAACACCTTCTCCCGGATTAACAGAATTCATTACTCGGATTTTTGGTTCGCGGACTGTCATACAGAGTCAATCTTTTCATCGATTCGGGATTTGAACCGGTGACTTGGAACACCATAAATTGTCCCAAGTGGCGACTCTAAATCTTTAAATAAATAATCCCGTTTCGATTGTCAATTTAAGTTGGAAAAAACTCCCTCATATGCCCTTTCCGGGGGTGTAGGTAAAAAAGAAGGTGTGACACCGGTAAAAAGGAGGTGTGACAATATGTGTTGTCTTGTCAAACTGAAAATGCTGCCCAACTGACATAAAGCTGTTTCATACCCGACAGAACCTTTAACACACAAAGCATAGCGCGGTTAAATACTACGTTATGTGTATATATAGTGTTGATAAATACTATATTATGTGTGTTGTCTTGCCTATAAATAACGGACTCATTCTAGTTATTTTCTGCAACAATAACTAAAAGCAAGGTTTTTTAACGCACAAATGTCTCAACCTCTTTATGTACCAAGGTGCAAGTGTGAAAAAAATGCATGATGCAAAGTTGTTGGGATAATGGTGAAGCTGGACGCTGCTACTGGGAATGTTTGAATAAGTTTTATAAGGTTCTCGACGAACCTATTTGCGATTTTGATGTATGGGTTGATGAACCCTGTTATCAGGAATACTACAAAGAATCTTTGAACGATCTTCATAATTTGTGTTTAAAACAGTGGGAACTTGAAATAGAACATAAAAGAGAGGTTACGGAGTTGGAAGCGAAACTAAAAGAGGTAGAAGAAGAAAAAATAAGCTGGAAGAATAATTTAAGTGGTTGGAGTAGAGAATAATTCACGGCAGGGACTAAACATTGACATGTATCTATTTAGTGTATCACTTTATCTTTATGTTTCTTGTGTCATGCATTTTTATTAGTTGTATTGAATTTTAATTATGTTAAGTTGCTATGTTTGTGTTTGTGTTGTAGTATTAAACTAAATTAGTTGTAATGAACTTTATTTTTATTAATTGTAATGGAATTTAAGTTTTAATACTTGTGTTTGTGTTGTAGTACGAAACTAACTAATGAACGGAGAAATAAAAAATTAATGCGCATATTATATAAAAATTGTTGGTAATGTATATACAAAAATATTATTTACATCAAATACAAAAAAAGGAAAGAAAATCAATGTGTTGCTTCAACGTAGCCGCTGGCCTAAGGCGCATCCCATCCCGCCTGGGTACACTATCGGGATCGTCATCATCAAGTCGCCTCCTAATAGCTGGATGTGCCGCAACATGATCATCAGTGGTAGAAACTTACATAAGAATAGAAAGCTCATCATAGCAAAGTATATAATAAGTTACAACAATTTAAATTGTCTTACCAACTCGTCGGGCTTCTGAATGTAATCATCTGTCGCAGCCATCTCAGCATCGCGTTCAGCCTTAAAAGAAAATTAATAAAGTTATGGAAAATAAAGACAAATTGTAATTCAATACTAAGAAAACCATACTTGCGCCTGTGATGATGAACCATAACTCAGCCGGCGCCCACTATGTAAATCTCGGGTCAGCCGCTCCTCAACAACAGTAGACAGGCCTGGAAAGTATGTATCACAATCCACTCTAGAAAGGTCCTTGCCCATGATTAATAATTGACCTAACGGGGTCACCTGCGAAGTCCCTAGAGTGAGATCCATCCCAAGGCTGTATGACGGCATGTCCGTCTCATGTAGGCCACACGACAGATCAGCAGCAACATCATCAGCAGAGGCCTCAACGCCCCCTTGCTGGGGACCACCTCCTCTCCGCCCACCTCCACGTCGTCTGGCACCCCTGCCTCGTCGGGCACCACCACCTCGTGCGGAACCAGCGCCTCGCTCGTACTCCTCTGGATCTACATAATCAGGCATGTGTGCCAAATTCTAATCCTCCCGGGCTCGCTGCAATGTCCGGGCAACCAACTCTACAAATCGATGGCTGTAATCCTACAAGGTGGCCGCAGGATCGCTGGCATGATCCTGCATCAGCAGTCCCATCTGATAGACTGTATGTAGTCCAATAGCTTGCACAATGTATAAAATACAAACTACATATATTGCACTAAGTTACAGTTATATAATTAATAATAATAGAAAACATACCAGGGTCTCATGTCGCCCGACGTATGGAACGTACCGACCGCTAGCCTGATGAATAGGGTTCCCGATAAAAAGTCGGGTAACGTGGCGGTACCAAGACATATACCTCTAAATAGCCACCTCCTGGATCTGTGTAGGTGGAGGCAGAATCATCTGATCTCGCTGGTCCCAAATATGGATCTGCACCGCTAACCATGCCATAAATGCGTCGTTCGCCCTGGAACGATCATCCCTTCGATAATGTATAGGCTCCCATATAGGCCCCCTCGGTATATACTACGGGCGGCCAAAATGGCGAAGTACCCACTCCGAGGCATGATGCTCCACAATATCGAGGCATATGAACGGGGCAGAAGTGCTCCAAATCAGTCGGTCGGCCCAACAATAATTTGGTAGGCCAGCTATCAAATCATCATTGTATGGTGTCCAGATGAACTATCAAATAAGAACACAAAACGTGAGTATACACAACACTAAGTTAATCTATACCAGGTAAGTTTAGGTACATATTTACCTGTGTGCCCTCCAGCAGATCCAACACATCTCTGTAGAGGGGGAGATTATGATGAGCATCATACTCTCGTGAAAGTGTACGGCGGGGAACCCACCTTCTAGCTAGAGGGAGATCCAGAGGTGCTACATTAGGAGGTAATTGTGGTAGAGGTGGCCGAAACTGCAAGAACCGCTCCAAGGCCCAAACCTAACATACAAAGTTAACATAAGGTTTAAGATATATTCTAACTAGCTAGAGTTGGAACTGATGAATAGATTGTTCGAATATGTTGTCACCTGTAGAAGTGGTAGAAAACCGCAAACATCTCTCTAGGTGCCCATGCTCGCACGTCACATATGCCTGTACATGTAGGTGAGAACAGCAACACCATAGCTGTAATAGGGTAACTCATCTAGAAGCTGAATATGATGAAGAAATCTTAGGCTGACTAGGTTCCCCGAAGTGTTCGGGAACAAGACCCCTCCAAATAGAAGAAGAAATAACAACCTCGTATACCGGGTAATGTGTATATCCTCTGTATCGTCGGTGATATCGGGGTGGAGTACCTCCAGGTATTGTCTAATAGGGGTCAAAGTCAAGCAACTGGCACCCGACGATGCAGTCTCGTCCTGTGGCCTAAACCCGTGAGCTGCTGCAGCATGTCCAAATAATCATCGCGCGACATAAATCTCATAGAAATAGGCAGTGAAACGGCCATGCCATCAACATGCAGGCCATATAAAACCTCCACGTCCTGCAGCGTGATGGTGGCCTCGCCAAAGGGCAGGTGAAAAGTGTGCGTCTCCGGTCACCAGCGCTCAATCAACACCATGATCAAAGCCTAGTCGAGCTGCATCCGCCCGATCTCAATAATCCTATAAAATCCCGTATCCTGTAGGCACTGGACTACACGAGTATGGATAACTCTAGGACTCAAAAAATCCCACAGGTCGTCCACTCTCATAGCGCGGAGAGTCTTGGACAGTAACTCTCCGTCCCATATATGGGCGGACCTATGATTGCCCTGTAGCACTAATAGCTCATGAGAGTAAGGGCCGGGATGTATAGGCGGCGCGTACATGTTGTCAAAAGCAAATTAAACAACATTAATTGTATGATTAATATGTAATTGTACAAAGTATATATACCTATTAGGTTTCAGGCTCGATATTTGAGGCGCATTAGCGCCAAACTATCATGAATATTTATGTATGTAAAATTCAATATTTAGATAATTTTGTGTGTGTTTGTTTTATAATTTAAATTCTTAATTTTTAATATGTAATTGTACAAAGTATATATACCTATTGGGTTCCAGGCTCAATATTTGAGGCCTAGTAGCACCAAACTATCATGAATAATTATGTGTGTCAAATTCAATATTTTGATAATTTGTGTGTGTTTGTTTTATAATTTACATTTTTAATTTTTAATTATTTAATTATTCAAAGTATATATTTTCATCTGCCAGTATAAGAAATACTTAAACTATAGGGATTCTACGCTAAAATACTCTGCAGTTTACTACGCTAAAAGGTTCTACATTTTAGTACGCTAATAAATAATCTGAACTAAATATAAACAAAAAATACATTTTTATCACATAACATACACAAAAATACATATAACATACTAGTTTCGCAAATAAAACACAAAATGACATGGAAACACGAATATCTAAATCCAGATATTAACAGAAAAAATTATTTCTCAATTTTACTTTTTTTTAGAACACTAATATCTAAGTCCGGATAAATATAACATACTAGTTTCGCAAATAAAACACAAAACGACATGGAAACACATTCAATCAACTAATATGCATTATTATACAAGTTTCGACATAAAATAAATCGAAATACCTCGATATAGTGTTTTGTGTGAAAATTTGAGTCCGAAAGAGTGAAAACACAATAATACGATGCTCTACTATGATGTGGGACCTACGTTCTTAACGTTTTGTGTGATGGGAGGGGCCCACAATTTTTTTTCAAAGACGACAATGGGGTGGGGGGACCAGAAACAGGTTGAAGTAAAAAACATGGGGAGGGGAAGTTCTGGTCGGGGAAGAAGACGAAGGGGATTATTTAATTAGGGGTATAGCGTGCTGTATTTTTACGCTATATGTATAGCGTAAAAATACAACACACTATACCTATCAGTCAAATCGTCAGTATATATAACACCAAAATATGCCACGCTATACATTAACGACAAAGTTGTCGTTAAGGTATAGCGTGGCGTATTTTGGAGTTATATATAGAAATGTAATTTTTTTTACACTTATTTACGTAATTTGAGTCCAAAAGAACCACAATTGGGTTCCGGACTCTTCATTTGGCGAAAGTTAGAAAATTTGAAGGTTTTTGAAAAGTTTGACCGGAAGTGGACTTTTGATATCGGGGTCGGATTCCAGTTCCGGAAGTTGAAGTAGGTCTGTAATGTCGAATGTGACTTGTGTGCAAAATTTTAGGTCAATCGGACGTGATTTGATAGGTTTTAGCATCGAATATAGAAGTTTGAAATTCTAAAGTTCATTAAGCTTGAATTGGAGTGAGATTCATGGTTTTAGCGTTGTTTGGTGTGATTTGAGACCTCGAGAAGGTCTGTGTTATGTTATGGCACTTGTTGGTATATTTGGACGGGGCCTCGGGTGTATTTCGGGGTAGTTTCGGGCTATTTTGCAATAGCTGGTGTTGGTATCTGGTGTTGTTCTTCGCGTTCGCGAGGATCCTATCGCGTTCGCGAAGAAGGATTTGTCATCAAGGACTTTGTTCTTCACGTTCGCGAAGAAGGAAATCTCTGTTACACAGGTCTGACTTCGGAGGCTCATATCTCGCAATATATAAGGAATTTGGAGATGATCCAACACTAAAAGTTGTAGCTCTTTATATCTAGTTTTCAGAAAAGTAAACCATTCAGCATTTGGATTTGTGTACAAAAGGTTATGGCTGGTACACTATAGGCTATCCGAAAAGATGAAGAAAAAATTTGTGTTGCACAAGGCTGATTTTGGAGGCTTATATCTCGAAATCTATATGGAATTGGGAGATGACCAAAACATAAAAATTGTAGATCTTGGTTTCTAGTTACAAAAAGTTAACCCATTTTTCATTTGGAGTTTTGTACCAAATGTTATGACCATTATACTAGAGGTTATTTGAGAATAGTTTGAAAAATGGGTTTTGGGAATTTTCTTCTTCGCGAACGCGATGGGGGTCTCGCGAACGTGAAGAAGAGTCGTCTGGGCAGTGTATAAGTGTAAAGAAATGGTTTTGGCTCATTTCATCTTATTTCCTTCATGAGAGCCAACCTAGGAGCGATTTTGGAGTTCCATTTTCATCATCCATATCAAGGTAAGTGATTCCCACCTATTGCAAGTTAATTACTTGGATTATATCTAAATTTTAACATGGAAAATCATGGAAAATTAGTGAAAAATGGGGTTTTGAAGAAAAACCTAGAAATTTGGTACTCTTGGATTTTGACCACGATTTTGGGCACGAAATTGGGAGTAAATTATATATTTGAGTTCGTGAGGTTATGGGTAAAGATTAGCTTCAAAAAACTTCAAAATCCGGGTATGTGGGCCCGAGGGAAATTTTGTCAACTTTTCGATCGGGGTTAGAAATTATTATGACTTGGATTATTATGAGTAATTTAGCATAAATTATTGGGTTTTCATAATTATTGGCTAGTTTTGGAGCATTGTGCATCGGTTTGAGCCTTCGGAAGGGCGTGGTATGCTAGTGATTGAACTTCAGAGCAAGGTAAGTCTCCTTTCTAACCTTGTAAGAGGGAATTTGTAATGACCCAACTGGTCATTTTGAGCTTTTGCACTTCGCTCGCCAGTTCTACGGCATGACTAGCCCCGTGTGATGTATTATGACTTGTATAAATCGTCGGTTTTGGTTTTCAGGATAATCGGAATGAATTTGGAAGAACAGTTCTCAGTTTGAAACTTAAAAATTTGAAAGGTTTGACCAATTTTTTACTTTTTAGTAGATGACCTCGGATTGAAATTTTTATGATTTGGTTAGCTCCGTTTGGTGATTTGGGACTTAGGAGCGTTATCGGAATGTACTTTGGAGGTATGTGGAAGGTTTAGGCTTGAATTGACGAAATTAGAATTTTGGTGTTTTCCGGTTGATAGGTGAGATTTTGATTAAGGTGTCAGAATGGAATTCTGGAAGTTGGATTAGGTCCGTTGTCTCATTTGTGACGTGTGTACAAAATATTAGGTCATTCGGACGAGGTTTGATAGACTTTTTTATCGAAAGCGGAATTTGGAAGTTTTTGGAGTTCTTAGGCCTGAATCCGATGTAACTTTGGTGTTTTGATGTTGTTTTAAGCGTTCCAAAGGTCGGAACAGGTTTGAATGATGTTATGGGATATGTTGGCATATTTGGTTGAGGTCTTGAGGGCCTCGGGTGAGTTTTGGGTGGTTAACAGATCAAATTTTTGATTTTGGACTTGGCAGTTTTGTTGGTTTTTGTTGCAGACATTTTTGTTCATCGCTTCCGCGGAGGTGCATCGCGTTCGCAAAGGGTATTTTGTGTGATGATGATTTTCGTTCTACGCGTTCGCGAGGGGAGATACGCGTTCGCGAAGGGGAACTGGAGGCAAGGGAGGATTTGTGCTCCGCGTTCGCGAAGGTCCGTTCAGTGGTGCATCGCATTCGCGAGATGGTCCTCACGTCCGCGTACGAGAATCTTTGGTATATAGCAGATTGTACTACGTGAACGTGAGTGTGTGGCCACATTTGCAAAGGGTTAAACCTGGGCAGTATTAAATAGCCAATCCGCGACCCTTCTTCAATTTTTCACAATCTTTGAATGGGATTAAAGCTTTTGAGAGGTATTCTTGGGGAAACCAAAGGGTAATCTCTTGGAGGTAAAATTCTTGACTTCATAACTCGTTTATATGTGATTAAAGGCCTAATTAGTGGTGAAATTTGGGAAAAATCAGTGCAAAATAGGTAATTAGGGCTTGAAATTTTTGAGTGGGGATTTGATGGGCCATTTGAGGTCCGATTTTGGTGTTCTTGATATGTATAGACTCGTGGGAGGACGAGGATTCTATTGATGCAATTTTCTTCAGATTCAGAGACTTGAGCCCGGGGGTCGGGTTTGGCCAATTTCGGGATTTTTGAGTTAATTCGATTATTTTTACTTGGGCTTTGTTCCTTTAGCATGTATTAATTATGTGGAACTGATTTTGGTTAGATTCGGAGCAATGGGAGACTGATTCGAGAGGCAAAGACATCGTGGGCTAGATGTTGGATCGTATAGAAGTAAGTAATGATTGTAAATGCTGTCCTGAGGGTTTGAAATCTCGGATTTTACATCGTTGTGCTATTTTGAGGTGACGCACATGCTAGATGACGAGCGTGGGGTCGTATATCATTGGGGATTATGACCTAGTCCATCCCGTATGAATGTTTAACTGTGTATTTGATTGAAAATGGTTTGTTATTATCATGTTTTGGGCTAAATTCTATATTTGGGCCTCGTGTCGACTGTTTTGGACCCTTATAGGAATTTTACCACTTTCCTTACTGTTTTGACTTAATAATTGTTCTCAGTCAGGCTGTATTTTTTGAAATTTCCTAACTCAGCCTTATTTACTAAATTTTGGCACTATATATTATGTTTGAGCTGAACGCCCTGTTTTACTGATAGTCCGAGTGACTTGTGAGGTTGATGGTTGAGAGAGGCCAAAGGCCTGATTGTGAGATTGATGACTGAGATAGACCGGGGGTCTGATTGTAAGATTAATAACTTAGAGAGGCTGAGGGCCTGGTTGTGAGGATTTTATATTTATGGATCGAGCTGCACACCGCAACAGTGTATATATATATATATGTATGTATGTATGTATGTATGTATGTATGTATGTATGTATGTATGTATGTATGTATGTATGTATGTATGTATGTGGATCGGGCTGCACGCTGCAGCGATATATGGATTGGGATGCACACTATAATGATATATTGGATTGGGCTGCACACTGCAGCGATATATTGCTTGGGCTATAGGAGCACCTTCGGAGTCTGCACACCCCCAGAGAGCGCAGTTGACTATGTATATGGATTGGGCTGCATGTCGTAGTGGTTATTATACGGTACCTATTGAGCGTGAGTGCTGAGTATGAGTGCTTACTGATACAAGTTGAGTCATGAGTGACTGAGAGGCTTGCCCGGGGGGCTATATATATACATGCATATGAGTGATGCTTTGCCTAAGGGGCCTGTTTGTAAATTTACTGGTTTCACTCCTCCTCAAAGTGAGTTTCTATTGAATGTGTTGATTTAATTACTGCTTTCACTCATCTTTAGACTGAGTCTCTGTTGAAAATATTGAACAAATGTTTTTAAACAACTTTCCTTTAAACTAAAGTTTTTACAAGGTGTTTGGAATTTAGTCACTGATTTGGCTATGTTACTTCCACTAAGATTTTTAAGTTACGAGATGGTTATGAATTTATGTTTGCCCGAGGGGCTATATACGAATTATGATTTGGCCGAGGGGCCGATTATGATTTTTATCACTTATATATATATATATATCATTAAACCTCTATTGAAAAGGTTAGAAAGATATTTTCTAAAGGATTTTACTGAAGTTGGAAATTTAACGAAATGATTTGATTTTTATCCTGTTTGGAAACATGTGTTACCCGCTATGATGCTATGACGTGGTTTACGTGATTTCTTACTACTCAGCCTTGATATACTTTTATTACTTACTGAGTTGGAGTACTCACATTACTCCCTGCACCTTGTGTGCAGATTTAGGTATTATTGAACCCAGTAGCGGGTATTGATCACTCAGAGGCAGAGTCATCAGAGTTTAGCGAGGTAGCTGCTCGGCGTTCGGAGTACAACTTTTCTCCCTCTTATTTTCATTAGACTGTATTTAGTACTTTTTCAAACTTTTTCATTGTATTCAGATTTTAGTAAATGCTCATGACTAGTGACACCCCGATATCGGGCTTGTGTATTTATTCCGCACTATTCTTTTAAATTTACATAATGAGATTATCGATTATTAAATGGTATAAAAATAACTTTTATTGAATAATGGTTGATTCGGGGGTTGTGTCGGCTGGCCTAGTTTCACGATAGGCGCCATCACGACCGGGTTGAATTTGGGTCGTGACAAGTTGGTATCAGAGCCTAGGTTACATAGGTCTCACAAGTCATGAGCAGGTTTAGTAGAGTATCGCGGATCGGTACGGAGATGTCTGTACTTATCCTCGGGAGGCTGCAGAACCTTTAGAAAAAACTTCACATTCTTGAATTCTTGTGTGCGTCCTTGATTCAGCTTGAAATGTAACTCTTGAAATTCCTTCCACGTGTTCGTATGCATGCATTAACGCTCAGTATCAGATATGCATCGATGGCTTGTGATTCCCTGATCGAGGGGCGACATATGATTTCTATGTGTTGATGTTGGGCCAGTCTGGAGGACCTGAGGCCAAGTTTTGCCTATAGCTTGAACCCCGAGCTGTTGATTTGTGAATGCGTGTTTTTGGATTTATATGTCCGATAGTGTCCCTATTAGTGGGAGTGATGACTAGATAGCTATGTGATGAGTATGGTGTGACTACGAGTTATGTTCATATAAATTGAATGAGACTAGAAGGATCTGCTTGGGGGTAGTAAGAACTATTTGGTACTTGGCTTCCATCGTGACTTGATGTTTAGCCCGAGTTGTGGGCGTATTGAATGACCTTTTCATGTTGCCTAGTTGGGAAGTGAAGTGGATTTCACGTTGTGATATAAGTTCAAACTCAGGAAGATTAAGTAACTGTGTAATGTTTATGACATCAGAAGGGTATAAGGAGATGTTAGTTTGAGCCGAGGCAAGTGGGCTATCTCCTGTGGATTGTTTAGAAGTTTGCGTGATCCTTTATGTCATTTATTGGAAGATCTCTGTTACCAGGGAAATATATGTGTTGCAACTTGGGTTTAGGTTGCCTATGAGAGTGGGCTTGACTGTTGTGAGGGTGAAGGCGAGGATTGCCGAAGATTTAAAGTTCTAGATGGCCTGTGTTGCACGAGCTTATGAGGGATTGAGTTTAATATCACTATGGTATTATGGCACTAATAGAGTATATGCATTATGGTTATTGTGTGTTTTGATCTATGGCCTTGAGCCAAGTGTGGGAGACTACTATTGATCTGTTGATTGCACGGTTATGTGCTGTGTTGGTTCCAATTTGGGTCATACTGGTGAATTAGTTATGGCTTACGGAGGTTGAGATCAAAGATGACCCGAATAAAGGAAATTTTGGATAGGGGTCATGTTGTGCTTTATGAGCATATAAGAATCTAGGGAATGACTTGAGTTGTTATTAGTGAAGGATGTAATGTATATGGAGTAGGAATTTATTTGGATGCATTAAGGTGGGGTTACTTTCTGCGGTATTGGAGTGCTAATGGAGCATAGGTCGTCTGGTCCGTTTGATCAATCTAAGTGAGGTTTGATCGGAGTACACTACTCTCGAGAATGGTTCTAATGGGTTCAAGACGTTACACGTAATAATTGGAGATTTTCAAGTTGTATATTTGGCTAGAAACTGAGGTTTGCATTGAAGGGTGTCAAGAATTGTGGTATTTCTATATTATTATGGATTCTACACATCAGTATCAGGAAGGTGAAGGTAATTAATTTAGATTCACAGAAGGTCTTCTCAGAGCGGGTATCTCGGTTGTGGTACTTTTGGGGGTGCTTTAGATGAATGCGAGGGTCTATGAGCTTAAGGCCGATGTGATTTTTAGCTAAAGTTCGTGGGGCAAGTTTTAGTTAAGGATAGTGGTGTACTATCAACGAAACGTATCAATTTGAAGGCAATTTGGAAGGAACTCAGAGAATTGGGACAACTTGGTAGTAGGTCGGATCGACAAGGTAAGGGATATGATGGGTTCTTGGGTGCTTATGGTGCACTGGGTTTCTACAGGTGTTTCGTGGCAATGCTCTTATGTGTTGATGGCCTGTGTAGCTAGGTTGAGTTAGAGGAATTTAATTCTGACGGTTTAGTTTTGTGCAAATAGAATTCGGAGAGTTCTTGATGGTTTTTACCACAGTTAGAGATGTATATTTTCTACTGGCACGAGGAGCATGGGATGTATTATAATTTTCTCCTAGATGAGATCAAATAGAAAAGTTCTTGGCTAGTTGAGTACATAGTTGCTTGTAGCTCGGAGTGGATTGTGAAGTTCTCATATTTATCATTGGATAGTAGGGTATATGCGATATGTTGCATGGGGTTGAGATTAGCATGTGTAAGGTCACAGTTCAATCTTGAAAGGAAGGTCATAAATTATTAGGCAACATGGACAGCTTCAGATGACTAAATAAATGAGATCACTGATTGGTGTGGCTTGATGAGGGTATACATTTCAGAAAGGGCGATGTGTTTGAGTTATGGATGCTTTATTGGTATTGTGGCACTATCTTGTCTGATCGACTGCTGATATGCAAGGTTGGCTTGGTGGTACAGAAGAATTCTTTCTAGAAGTACCCCTCGTGGGATGATCGAGTAGTAGGAATCTGTTAGATATTTGGACGGTGGATTGGGATCAGGTATGGTGATTCATGTGCTTTACAGATTTGGAGACTAGGAGTTCTTATAAACAAGTTATTTCACGGTTATGGACTGTAAAGGTGAGGGTAAGATAGTCAGATGATAGTATGTGCTTTGATTCAGTCATTGTGAACCTTCGGAGAGTTATTTATCTATTGTGGGTGACCAGAGTTGATGTGTGGTTCATTGGTAGGCCCAACATGGATGTGTGTTCTACACTGGGTCGGAATTATTGACCCCGAACTATTATTATTGAGAGATGTGCCATTCGATTGTTGTTGAGCTTATCCGTGTTCTAGAGTGATCTATGATTTACCCTTCTATGTTGCGAGGAGTTGTGATTTGTGGGTTATATGCGCATATGGTGCGATTCCATTTGAGCTTTATAGCAGAATTTGAATGAGATGGGTAATTGGTAGTTGCATTATTTGTTACGCATTGGGTATGTTCTTTCAGACTGATATGGCATTGCGTATTTGCTTCTCCATGGTTATGGTTATTCACTTTTAGGTGCTAGGCATCAAAATGTGCTTGGTTGATGATTTTGAGCATGGTGATTTGGGGTGTCTCATGTGAACCAGCGTTTGGAATGGGGTCGCACATTGAGGCGAAGTTATGTCGAGATATGATCTTTTGGGTTAGATTCGTGTGTTCTGGTTCTATGATATATGATGGGTTCTCATCATTGTGTTGTGGTGGTACTGTCGAGCTTGCGGTGCATCTCTCTCATTTGAGTCATTCTCATGATTTGAGTATGTTCGGGTTGTTGCTTATTGGTGCGCGAATTGCACGAGTTGTGGTTTTAGATGGTATTGATGTGTCATGTCACCGGGTAGTTGTGTATGATTAGATGAGATCGTTGGGGATTTATAATGAATACAAACGGATTCGGTTTCAGCCTGATGGAAGGATACTATCGATGTTCGGCTTAGAAATTTGCTATGGTCCTTTCCAAAGGAGAATGAGCTTCACGGATGGTTGATATGAGGAATGGTCATGACTTTTCACGTGTTTCATTTATCATTTACAGTATATAGAAAAGTTGGAATGAGGCCTTATTTGATAAAAGACTTATTATCGAAAATTGGATGTTTTGAGCAACTGCTGTGATTAGAAGTTATCGCTACAAGTATTTGAGTTATGTGGTTTGTCATGTCATTGCACCTGAGGTTGCAGGAATGGCTTATTACAGCTGGTTTGGGCTTATTTAGAGTATAGATGTGAGATTCTGATCTAGTAGATGGTTTCAGAAGTGGAAATGTGGTTCTAAGGTTTATGGGTTAGTTTGGATTGTGAAATTTCAGTTACATTATGTTATCAGACCTATATGAGATAGGGTGACATGGGATCACCTCCGGGTATGTGCATGGTAAGTTTACACAGCAATTTGATGGTTTTCAGAACAACTCTAGGCACGTTCGAGGACGAACGTATGTTTAAGTGGGGAGGATGTAATGACCCGACAGGTCATTCAGAGCTTTGGCACTTTTCTCGCAAGTTCTCGGGCATGACTATCCCTGTGTGATGTATTATGACTTATATAAATCGTCAGTTTTGGTTTTCAGGGTAATCAGAATGAATTTAGAAGAACAATTCTCAGTTTGAAGCTTAACATTTTGAAAGGTTCGACCAAGTTTTGACTTGTTAGTAGATGACCTCGGATTGGAATTTTTATGATTTGGTTAGCTCCATTGGGTGATTTGGGACTTAGGAGCGTGATCGGAATATACTTTGGAGGTCCGTGGAAGGTTTAGGCTTGAATTGGCGAAATTGGAATTTTGTCATTTTCCGGTTGATAGGTGAGATTTTGATTTAGTGGTCGGAATGGAATTCCGGAAGTTGGAGTAGGTCCGTTGTGTCATTCGTGATGTGTGTGCAAAAGTTTAGGTTATTCAGACGAGGTTTGATAGACTTTTTGATCGAAAGTGGAATTTGGAAGTTTTTGGAGTTCTGAGGCTTGAATCCGATGTAAGTTCGGTGTTTTGATGTTTTTTTGAGCGTTCCGAAGGTTGGAATAGGTTTGAATGATGTTGTGGGATATGTTGGCATATTTGGTTGAGGTCCCGAGGGCCTCAGGTGAGTTTCGGGTGGTTAACGGATCAAATTTTGAACGTTGGACTTGGTAGTTTTGCTGGTTTTTGTTGCAGACATTTTTGTTCATCGTGTCCGCGGAGGTGCATCGCATTCGCGAAGGGTATTTTGTGTGATGATGATTTTCGTTCTACGCATTCGCGAGGGGATACACGCATTCTCGAAGGGAAACTGGAAGCAAAGGAGGATTTGTGCTCCGCGTTCGCGTAGTGGGTGTCGCAATCGCAAAGTTCCATTCAGTGGTGCATCGCGTTCGCGAGATGGTCCCTGCGTCCACGTAGGTGGATGTTTGGTCTGTAGCAAATTGTGCTACACGAACGCGAGTGTGTGGCCGCGTTCGCGAGGGTTAAACCTGGACAGTATGAAATAGCCAATCCGCGACCCTTCTTCAAATTTTCACCATTTTTGAACGGGATTGAAGCTTTTGAAAGGGATTCTTGGGGAAACCAAAGGGTAATATCTTGGAGGTAATATTCTTGACTTCAAACTCATTTATATGTGATTAAAGGCATAATTAGTGATGAGATTTTGGGAAAAATCAGTGCAAAATGGGTAATTTGGGCTTGAGATTAAGAGACCATTGAGTGGGGATTTGTGGAGCCACTTGAGGTCCGATTTTGATGTTCTTGATATGTATAGACTCGTGGGAGGATAAGGATTCTATTGATGTGATTTTTGTCAGATTCTGAGATGTGGGCCCTGGGGTCGGGTTTGGCCAATTTTGGGATTTTTGAGTTAATTCAATTATTTTCGCTTGGGCTTTGTTCCTTTAGCGTGTATTGATGATCTGGGACTGATATTGGTTAGATTCGGAGCAAGTGGAGAGTGATTCGAGAGGCAAAGGCATTGCGGGCTAGAGGTTGGATCGGATAGAGGTAAGTAATGATTGTAAATGCTGTCTTGAGGGTTTGTGACCCCGGAGTTCACATCATTGTGCTATTTTGAGGTGACACACATACTAGATGACGAGCGTGGGGTCGTGCACCATTGGGGATTGTTACCTAGTCCGTCCTGTATGACCGTTTAACTGCGTATTTGATTGAAAACTTTTTGTTATTATCATGTTTTGGGCTAAATGCTATGTTTGGGTCTCATGCCGACTGTTTTGGACCCTTATGGGACTTTTACTTCCTTCCTCATTGTTTTGACTTAATAATTGTACTCAGTCATGCTGCATTTTTTGAAATTTCCTAACTCAGCCTTATTTACTAAATTTTGGCACTATAAATGCTATTGAGCTGAACGCTCTGTTTTACTGAAAGTCCGAGTGACTTGTGAGGTTGATGGCTACGAGAGGCCGAAGGCCTGATTGTGAGATTGATGACTGAGATTGACCGAGGGCCTGATTGTGAGGATAATAGATTGGGTTGCATGCCGCAACAATATATATATATATATATATGTATGTATATACATGTATGTGTATATATGTATGTGTATATATGTATTTATATGGATCGGGCTGCACGCCGCAGCGATATAGCGGTTGGGCTGTAGGAGCCCCTCCGGAGTCTGCACACCCCAGTGAGCGCAGTTGACTATATATATGGATCGGGCAGCATGTTGCATTGATATATGGATCAGGTTGCATGCCACAACGTTATTATATGGTACCTATTGAGCGTGAGTGCTCACTGATACGAGTTGAGTCACGAGTGACAGAGAGGCTTGCCCGAAGGACTATATATATACATGTATACGAGTGATGCTTTGCCTGAGGGGCCTGTTTGTGAACTTACTGGTTTCACTCTTCCTCAAAGTGAGTTTCTATTGAATGTGTTGATTTAATTACTGCTTTCATTCATCTTTAGACCGAGCCTCTATTGAAAATGTTAAACAAATATTTTTAAACAACTTTCCTTTAAACTGAAGTTTTTACAAGGTGTTTGGAATTTTGTCACTGATTTGGCTATGTTACTTCCATTGAAATTTTTATGTTACGAGATGGTTATGAATTTCTGTTTGCCCAAGGGGCTGTATACGAATTATGTTTTGGCCGAGGGGCCGATTATGGTTTTCATCACTTATATATATATATATATATATATATCATTAAACCTCCATTGAAAAAGTTAGAAAGATCTTTTCTAAAAGATTTTACTGAAGTTGGAAATTTAACGAAATGATTTGATTTGTATCCTGTTTGGAAGCATGCGGTACCCGCTGTGATGCTATGACGTGGTTTACGTGATTTCTTATTACTCAGTCTTCATTTACTTTTATTACTTACTGCGTTAGAGTACTCACATTACTCTCTGCACCTTGTGTGCAGATTCAGGTATTTCTGAACCCGGTAG
Source organism: Nicotiana sylvestris (assembly GCF_000393655.2). Classification (NCBI taxonomy): domain Eukaryota; kingdom Viridiplantae; phylum Streptophyta; class Magnoliopsida; order Solanales; family Solanaceae; genus Nicotiana; species Nicotiana sylvestris. The sequence goes on along the minus strand of NC_091059.1, from coordinate 106,430,520 downwards.
CGGGTTGATCGCTCAGAGGCAGAGTTATCGGAGTTTAGCGAGGTAGCTGCTCTGCATTCACAACACAACTTTCTCCATCTTGTTTTCCTTAGACTGTATTTAGTACATTTTCAGACTTTTTCGTTGTATTTAGATTTTAGTTGATGCTCATGACTAGTGACACCGCGATGTCGGGCTTGTGTATTTATTCCGCACTACTCTTTTAAATTTATATCATGAGATTATCGATTAATAAATGGTATAAAAATAACTTTTATTGAATAATGGTTGATTCCGGAGTTGTGTCAGCAGGCCTAGTTTCACGTTAAGCGCCATCACGATCGGGTTGAATTTGGGTCGTAATAGAATTGTCCCCATAGGTGAAATAATTGGTTCTATGCTTCTATTTATTGGGGCTACGTATGCACGAGGTGACGAAAGTTCGTGCGTAGCTACTATATGTTTAAGTCCGATTAGTCTAGGACCCAAATACATGCTATACTTGAAATATTTTTAACCTTATTGACAATGTAAATTGCTTGAACCATATCGAATTAGTAAATGGATTTTCTAAAAGGTTTGACTTTATTTTCTTAACTATTAAAAAGAGAAATTTCCATTTCCTTGGAAAATTGTTCCTTGATGACTTCTTGATTGACTGTCTGTGTGTGTTTATTTTTGGAACGGGCCGAACGCCTCGGCAGATTAAATAGATGCAACTGTGATTCACGCCATTCGACCCTCTGGTAGTGCACAATTTAAATATTTGTTAGATCGGGCCGTACGACCTCGACATGATTTGCGCATGCTTGTGATGCTTGCTTGAGATCTACAAAATTGATGTTGCCTTCCTGGTCGAAGATAAATTGATAAACATGATGAAATAAAAACATTTGGAAATGTAAAGGAATTGTTTACCTGCTTCAAGAGTTATTAGTGTATAATTTCCCTATAAAATCCATAATTATTCACATTATTAAAATATTATTATTGGACCACTAGTATGTATCGAAGTCGACCTCTCGTCACTACTATTTCGAGGTTAGACGGGATACTTATTGGGTACACGTTGTTTTTGTACTTATACTACACTTGTTGTGCATTTTTGTTGCACAGGCACACGTATGTCTAGTGGCCTAGTTGGGCGCAATAGCATGGTTGATACGGAGACTTAGGAGAGTTGCACCTCTCGAGATGACCCGCAACCAACAGAGTCTCCTTCAGAGTATTATACTATATTTTTCTTTTCTATCCAATTTGTATTTCAGATAGTTGTTGTATTACATTATTTCCTAATAACAGCTCATGCACTTGTGACACTGGATTCTGGGATAGTTATGGGATTGTTCAATTCTACATTGTAAACATTTTTAATTATTCTGTAAATATTACCTTTTATTTGTTAAAGAGAAGAAAAATCATAGATTTTAAAATTATTAAAACAAGAATTTAATTAAGTATTTATGGTTGGCTTGCCTGACAGCGGTGTCTGGTGCCATCACGACCCTTAGTGAATTTTGGGTAGTGACAATCAAATTTCTAGGCCTTCCCCAAAAACCCCAAATTTCTACTAATTTACATGTTAAGATCTATACATAATCAATGTATTTAACTAATAATAAGTGGGGATAACTTACCTTGCCATTGATGATGAAAATCCCCTCTTGAAACCCTTTAAGAATCGTCCAAACCAAGAGAAAATGAAAGAAAATGGGTCAAATCCCGTCTTAAAACAACTCACTACCCAGCAATGCCCTTCTTCGTGAACGCGGAAATGTCCTCATGTTCGTGAAGCACAACCTTCTTCAGCCCCAAAATTTCTTTATTGTGTTCGCGACCCGTAGCTCGTATTCGCAAAGGCCAGCTACCCAGACCCTACGCATTTGTGTTCCAGGCGTCGCGTTCGCGTAGGCAAATGACCTCAGGCCCAGCTCCCCTCTTTCCTTCTACACGTTCGTGATCACCCATACGCGTTCGCGTAGTCAACTCAGCCCACCCCTTCGCTTTCTCCACTTCGCGTTTGCGTAGTCAACTCAGCCCACCCCTTCGCTTTTGCATTCTCCACTTTGTGTTCGTGAAGGTCAAATCTAGCAGCCTCCCACTTTCCTCTTCACGAACACGGGACCTCCTTCGCGTTTGCGAAGAAGGAAACCAGACACCAGCAATCAGCAGCAACTTTTTATCCAAATTCGATCCGAAACCACCCTAAAACACACCTGAGGACCCCGGGACCCCATACAATCACACAAACCAGTCCCATGACATCACACGGACCTGCTCAAGATCTCAAATCACATCAAACAATGCTAAAATCACGATCACACCCCAATTCAAACTTGATGAACTTCAGAAATTCAAACTTCTTCATTCGATACCGAAACCTATCAAATCATGTCCTATTGACCTTAAATTTTGCACACAAGTCATATTTGACATTACGAAACTATTCCAACTTCCAGATTCGGATTCCGACCCCGATATCAAAAAGTCAACTTCCGGTCAAACTCCTTAAAACCTTCAAATTTTTATCTTTAGTCAAATGACTCCAAAATGACTCACGGACCTCCGAATTCCCTTCCGATTGCGCTCCCAACACCATAATCGCCATCCAAAACTACTCCCAAACTCGGAATCCCAAACGAGCATTGATAACACTGAAATGTACTTCAATCCAAACTTATTAAATTTTTTTAAAACTACTAACTTCCACAATAGTTGCCGAAACGTTCCCGGTTCTTCCAAAACCCGATCCGGACATATGCCTAAGCCCGAAATCATCATACGAACCTACTGGAGCATTCAAATCCTGATTCCAAGGTTGTTTACTCAAAAATCCAATCTTAGTAAATTCTTTCAACTTAAAGCTTCCGAAATGAGAATTCTCTTTCCAAATCAACTCTGAACTTCCCGGAATTCAATTCCGACCATGCGCACAAGTCATAATACCTGAAGTGAAGCTGCTCATGGCCTCAAACTGCTAAACGATGCACTAGAGCTCAAGACGACCGGTCGGGTTGTTACAAGTGTTATAATCATCCAGTCAGTATAATATTTTATACTGATCGAGTATATTCCACTTCTAGTAGAAAAACTGGAAAATAAAGATTCTGAGAACAGACTCCCAGAATAATATATAGCAACCAAAATTTGAAATGCAAGTTATCAAAACCAAATCTAGTATACGATAGTAGAAATTAGTAGAAATTAATAAAAAGTAAGACTAAATAAAATCAGAGAAACAACAACTTACATTCACAATGTCGCTAACATTAACTTTTGATGAAGGTTGGAGTATAATGGATTCACCTTGAAAACTTTAAAGTTATATTAAATAAACAGAAAGATAAACAATTAGATTAAAACAAAATATATGATCATATATATATAATAAAAATTCACATACTATGAACTTACACTTGCTTTAGTGAAGAAATCATTGCAAAGTGTGTCATATTTTGGACATCCTAATTGACCCCCGATCCTCATATTTTGAAAATTGACGAAAATCATTAAACACTTCCATTATCCATACATTAAATAAAAATGGGAATCCAAGTGTCGTATAAGATGCGATCCTACCAATTGGTTTCTTTTTCACTAACTCAGTTGTTAGAAGATGAGACAAATTATAAATAAGCTTATCAAAATAGAAACTTCCCCATGGAAAAGAAGCACAAAGTTCTGAGTCGTCTATGATTTTCATAGAACAATAAGTTATATTTCTACTATGCTCTTTAGCCAAAAGAACAACTTCTAATAAATAAATCTCAGCAAGCTTTGCTACATCTTCATCGCTGACCTCGACATCAACACATACATCATCTGCTGCACTAGCACGGAGTCGAGAAAGCTTTTGCATAAATTTATACAAATTATCTACCTTCAAACCCTTTTTCATATCAGATAAATACCATTCCTTCAAACAATTCTCTCTAGCATCGACGAAATTATAATCGAACGTGTGATGACCCAAAAGGTCATCACTTGATTTACGAGTAAGTTCTGCATTCCGAGGCCTTAGAAGCCTCCTATTTCCTCACCTCAATTTGTGTGCGCATTCCGGGCACGTAGCCGGAAAGCCATTATGTGAAAATCTGTGAAAAATGATGAATTTTGCCTTTAAAATAAATTTAAGTTGACTTCGGTCAATATTTTGTGTAAATAGAACTGGATCCATGATTTGACGGTCTCGGAGGGTCCGTAGGAAAATATGGGACTTGGGCGTATGCCCGGAATCGAATTCCGAGGTCCCAAGCCCGAGAAATGAATTTTTAAAGAAAATTATTTTCTGGAATATTTATGAGTTTTTGGAAATGAAATGTGTTTGAAATTTGATGGTATCGGGCCCGTATTCTAGTTTCGGAGCCCGGTACAGGTCTTACATGTGATTTAAGTTGAGTCTATGAAATTTGGTAAGAAATGGAGTTGAAATGACGTGAATCGGACCGTATTTGAGAAAATTGGAAAATTTGATGTTCTTAAGTGATTTCATGATTTTAGATGCTAAATTCATAGTTGTTGATATTATTTTGGTGATTAGAATGCATGAGCAAGTCCGTATGATATTTTTAGGTTGGTGTGCATGTTTGGTTTGGAGCCTCGAGGGCTCAGGTGAGTGTTGGATAGGTGTTGGAGTGGTTAAGACTTGGAAAAAATCTGGTGTTTCTTTGTTGTATCTGGTGTCTGAGTCTTTACTCTATGCGAACACATGGTAATCCATGCGAACACAATGTACAAATGGGGAAGGGGTCTAGGTAACACTGTGTGAACGCACAAACCTGGGTGCGAACGCGGAGCTTTGGGAATTTACTCTACGCGAACACACCGGGTCAGTTGCGAACGCATAGAGTAGGAATGGGTCGGGGGGCTTGGTAGTTTTAACTGTATGCAAACACATCCCTTGTGATGCAAACACGAAGGATAGGGGAGGGGAAACCTATGCGAACACACAACCTATTTTTGCCCAGTCTTTTAAAAACAGACCAATTATGGGATTCTTCAAAATTTTCATAACTCTTTCACTTAAACTCGAACTTGGGCGATTTTTTAAGAGGGATTTCATCACAAAACCATAGGTATGTATTCTTAAACTCGTTTTCTTCAATTTCTATTAACACCCATTAGATTTCTAGGCCTAAATCATGTTCTTAAGGGTAGAAAATTGGGGATTAGGGTATTGAATAATTGGAATTTAGACCTTGATTTGGGGTCAGATTCTGGAACTAATTATATATTCAGGCTCATGGGTGAATGGGTGATCGGGTGATCGGGTATTGGTCCGAACCTTGTATTTTGACCAAGCGGGTCCGGGGTCAATTTTTGACTTTTTGGGAAAAATGATATGCAACCTATAATTTAGCCTTGGGATTGGATTATTTAGCATTTATTGATGTTGTTAAATTAATTTGGATTATATACAAGTAATTTGGAGGCGAATTCTAAAGGAAAAGTGGTGTTTGAGGCTTGAGTTGGCCGTGGAAGTTTGAGGTAAATGTTTGGTCTAACCTTAGCTTGAGGGATTAGGAGTTATGTCCTATTTGCTATGTGTTATTTGTTGAGTACGATGTATAGGCATGGTGAGGAGTATCTATATGTTGGTGTCAAGCATGCCCGTGAGTCTTAAATTGAAATCGTTGTGTTCATAATAAGTACTACAAATGCTTAAGTTGTTGATTCTCTGTGTTGGGCAAGAGTTATGATTAATCTCGTGGAAATTGCTTATGGTTGAGTATTGGTTCTAGATGAGGTTTCTTTTGTGAAGTTAAATATTGGAACAAGTTTGGTTATAGCTTGTAATGGCACGAACGGTCGTTTTGAGCTCTAGCACGTCGTTCAGCAGTTTGAGGCCATTAACAGCTTGACTTTAGGAATTATGACTTGTGCCCACGGTCATAATTGAATTCTGGGAAGTTCAAAGTTTATTTGGAAAGGGAATTCTCATTTCGGGAGCTTTAACTTGAAAGAATGGACTAAGATTGAATTTTTGAGGAAACGACCTCGGATTTGAAATTTGAAGGTTCCAACAGGTTATGATTTTGGACTTGGGCGTATGTCAGGATAGGGTTTTGGAAGACCCGTAAGCGTTTCAGCGCCTATTGTGGAAGTTAGCATTTTGGAAGAATCTCATAAGTTTGGGTTGAAGTGCATTTCAGTATTATCAATGCTCGTTTGGGATTCTGAGTCTAGGAATAGCTCCATATGCTGATTCTGGTATTGAGAGCGTGATCGGAAGGGAATTCAGAGGTCCATAGGTCATTTTGGAGTCATTTGGCTAAAGATAGAAATTTGGTGGTTTTTGAGAAGTTTGACCGAAAGTGGACTTTTTGATATTTGGGTCGGATTCTGATTTCGGAAGTTGGAGTAGGTCCGTAATGTCAAATATGACTTGTGTGCAAAATTCTAGGTCAATCAGACGTGATTTGATATGTTTCGGCATCGAATGTAGAAGTTTGAAATTCTAAAGTTCATTAAGCTTGGATTGGAGTGCGATTCATGGTTTTAGCATTGTTTGATGTGATTTGAGGCTTCGAGCAAGTCCATTTTATGTTTTTAGACTTGTACATGTGTTTGGTTTGGAGCCCCGAGGGCTCAGGTGAGATTCGGGATAACTTCGGAGTGATTTGCTAAGAAATGGGACTACTGCTACTGGTATGACCGCATTTGCGGTGTTTTGGCCGCAAATGCGACATCGCATTTGCGAGGGCGGGCTCGCATTTGTGAATCTGGGGCTACTGAGTGGGGGATTGCATTTGCGAGGGGGCCATCGCTTTTGCGATGCTGTCCTCTTCGCATTTGCGAGGATTCTGTCGCAAATGCGACCACGTCAGGGGAGGCTGGGCTTCACATTTGTGGCGCTTTTGTTGCAAATGCGACATCATAATTGCGAGCCTGGAGTCGCAAATGCGACTTCTGCGTCTGGTGCAATGGTTTTTTATTTCGAGACTTAGCCCATTTCCCTCATTTCCCACTTGGCCTTAGGCGATTTTTGAGAGCATTTGATGAGGGATTCCATCAGCATCAAATAGGTAAGTAATTTCTACACATCATAAGTTAAATACATGGATTATGGTTAGATTAACATGTTAAAATTAGGAAAAATCAAGGGTTGTAGATGAAAAACAATTAGGAAAAATCAAGGGTTGTAGATGAAAAACTTAGAATTTGGTAAAAACAAGATTTAACCAAGAAATTTGTTAGGGAATGGAGTAAAAATCATATATTCTTGATCCTTAGGTTATGGGTAACAATTTTCTTCAAAAATGTTTGGAATCCGGGCACGTGGGCCCAGGGATGAATTTTAGGAACCTTGCATTTAGGGTTGAGAAATTGGTTTAATAATTAGAATATGAACTTTTGAGCATGTATTTACTAGTTCTTACCCTATTGGAATAGTTTTGGATCGTCGGCTCTTTCTTGAATTGCAATATAGTCTTCGGAACGAGGTGAGTCTCCTTTCTAACCTTGTAAGATGGAATTGTCCCATAGGTGAGTTAATTGGTTATGTGCTCCTATTTGTGGGGGCTACGTACCCACGAGGTGACGAAAGTCCATGGGTAGCTACTATTATGTTATTGTCCTTTATCTTTGCACGAAAACCCTTCGTGTCTTCGGGCAAAGAGGGGCAGCTGTAAGCACGTGATTTTTGCCCTATGAAAGAATTACTCCCAAAAAATTCAAAATAAAATGATTTTCCTTGGTGTGCAATTTTGAGAATTTTTGTGACATTTTTGGATAATTATTTGTATTTGTCTGTGCATGTTTATTTGTTAAATTAATAAAAAATACAAAAATATGTCGCATTTTGCATGTAGGATTTAATTCTACAATTGTTAGTAATTAAGTTTGTTTTACAAAAATTGAAAATTACAAAAAAATAGGCCTCTTTTGCATTTTTAGCATTTAATGTCCACTTGTACAATTTTATGCGTAATTATTACTTAATTGTGCGTTAATTGTTATTGGGAGTTAATTTGCGCTTTTATAACTTAATTTAGTTCTTAATAATAATTTAAGGATTTTTAGAATTTAGTTTTAGAAAAATAAAAGAAGAAAAGAGAGCAAAAATACAAAAAAATCGGATTGGGCCACTTCTTCAATTGTAAACCACAAGCCCAAAAATGCCCAACCTTCCCCATGACCCGGTCCATCTCCACATGGGTCGACCCGGTCCATAACCCCAAAGACCCAACACCCCCCTATCTTGCATTTCAAAAAACAAAACAAAACAAAAAACCCTAAAAAACCTAAAGAGATCTGCCCCCCCCTCTTTCTCTCCATCTTCTCCAAACTCCAAAACACACATCAATGGCTGCCCTCAACCCCGCGACTGCTTCTGCTTCATCTCTTGCTTCGTCAACCACACCAAGCTCCAGCCATAGCCATCTTCCTCCTCATGCCAGTTGCGAGCTTCACCATGAGCGACCTCATGTCGCAAACGACAACCAGTCCTAGCGCTGCCACTGCTGCTTCATCTTCTCGTCACAAACGACAACCAGTCCTAGAGTTGCCACTGCTTCGTCCGCCATGAACGACGTAAGCTCCAAGCGAGATTGTGTGTCGTCCAAACATCGGTTTCTGCTTCTGCTTGCTGCGTCTCCTTCACGCACATGTCTGCTGCTGTTTCTGCCTTCATCTTCTCCATCCAAACGATCAGCTGCTACTGCTTCTTCTTCGCTATGTCCAAACAGGCCCCATCGTTTGTAGCTTCACTTCATCGTCTTCGAAGCCTCCTGCTACGTCCAGCCATGGACAACTACGCAGCTGCTGCTACTGCTTCATCGCTACCTTCACCTCCTTCAGTTGCTTCTTAGGATCGTCTTCGTCGTCGTTTGTTCGAGTTTTGGTTGGGGTCGTCAAAACAGTCCATACGAGTTCGTCGTTGGTCAGTCATTATTCGTCGTTTCGATCTGGTTAGTGGGTTTTGAGTTTTTCTTTTGTCCGTATTTTGTTTTGATATTCTCAAATCTAAAATCGGGAAATGTATGTTTTGTTTGTGTTCATTGTTTTGTTAATTTTTCAATTTGTTCATGTGAAATTGTTAGTTTAATGTTTGTTAGATTCAAATTGAAATTTAATTAATTATTTCTTCAGTTTGTTTCATGTGTTTTATGTATTTTTCAGAAATTGTTAATGTTGTTAGATTCAAGTTTAAATTCATAATTGTTTCTTCTTCGGTTTTGTTTTTGTTATTTGTCTAAAAGAATTTAGTTGTAATAGGGAAATATGTTGGTTTAATCATTTGAATCCGTCATGTTTTGTTGTTTAAAATAGATTTAATTCATGTTCATCTTTGTTTGAAGTTCATTTTTAATCTAGTGATTTAATGTGAGTTTATGTTTTGGTTTTTGATTTGTTGATTTAGTTTGAATCATGTGTTGTGTTGTTAATATTGTTGTTTCCTTGCTCATCCATTTTTTGTCTAAGTTAACCAGTATTGGTTCCCAATATGGTTAATTTATTCACATTAATTTGATGTTGTTCATCTGTGTTCATATGATTTGTTGTTGAATTGTTTAGAAATTGGTCATATTGGCTATATTTTGGTTAAGATTGATTAGGTGAATTGGTTATAGCTGATGGGGTAGTTTGGTAAATTGCAGTACGTTCAGGGGTAAAATGGTAATTGCAATAAGGTCGGAGGGGTAGTTTGGGAATTGAACATTTTGAATAATTCTTTATGTTAAGCATGTGGTACAAAATGTAATGGGGTGGGGGTTGATATAATTATTTAATATAATGGGGGACAAGACACGGAATAGTGGGGAATAATTCATTTGTTGAAAAAAGTGGGAAACAAAGCATGCTTTAAGGGAAATATTTCGGGTTGGGGATTCAAGACAAGAGTCTTGTTATATATAGGGTCATTTGACACATTATTGGGACGAGACTTTTACACTTAAGGGAAGGAAGATTATTATTAGGAGGATTATTTTCTAGAGAGAATTTTGGGGAGAATATTTTTGGAGAGTAATACATTCTGAAAATCTGAAGAAGTGTGGTAGAGTTTTGAAAAGAGAAAGATAATTTGAACTTTCACTTGAATAATTTCCGTTTGCCTTTCCTCGAGTGTTATTCAAAATCAGTAAACTACTGCATCTTATATCCGTCTCTCTTCTGCTTTGACTGCGATTGCACTTTGGTATTGCTGATTTTTCAATCCATTACTGGGTTATTCTACTGGTCGTTACTGGTTTTGCGGTGTTGCTGAACCTGCTGTTGCTGTGTTATTACTGTTGCTGACTCCTACTTCTATTCTTCTTGTACTGCCATTTCCAGGTACACATTTGTACACTCTCGGCTTGAAGCAAAAAATGAAATATTAATCAGGCTTTGTTCCTGTTGAATTCCTTCTGTTTAGATTTGTGTTTGAATAGAATTTTCTTTCTTTGTATAAAAATGTAGTTGATTGATTAATGAATAATGGGGTCGCATGTATAATAACTCCTTCATCTAATAATGTTAGTTTAAATTAATCAAAGAATAGTTAATCTATTTTGATATTATTGTGTGTCAATCTCATGTTCTAGTGTTATTAAATAATAAAATATAGAACGAAAGCAATCTCTCTTTGTACAAACTCGATTGCAGTTTTCCATTTGCATTAGCCGTAAACTAATAACTAATAAGTTACGTCTTTTTCAGCACGTGATTAATTGAGGGATTTTCTTTCGAACCTAATAGAAAAAATGTAGTCACTATAGGTTCATCCTTTTAAATAAAAATGAGGCGAGCCTCGCCAAATAAAACGCACAGATTGCGGGGCCCTCAATAAATGTTTAAATAAAATTACTTAGACTTCGGGATGAGTCGTTTAGCAAAATTCCACGGCCTTCCCAGAAATAATAATACGTTAATTTCTTTAGGCGCGCATTTTAATAATCTTACCTTCTTAAACTCGGGTGTGCATTTCATGCGACCCAAATCAAAATCCCAAAACATTGAATAAAAATGTGTTCCGGATTGCGGGTGCATTTCATGTGACACAATCCAAAGACATGGTTTTAAACGATGTTCACATTCTTTTGAAATATAATAATAAAAGCGGCAAAGGGATAAAATTTGCACATAAGTTTATAATATGTATTATATAAGTAAATTAAGCCGAATATGACAGTTGAGCGACCATGCTAGAACCACGGAACTCGGGATTGCCTAACACCTTCTCCCGGGTTAACAGAATTCCTTATCCGGATTTTTGGTTCGCAGATTGTAATACAGAGTCATTCTTTTCCTCGATTCGAGATTAAATTGGTGACTTGGGAAACCTTAAATCTCCCAAGTGGCGACTCTGAAATAAATAAACAAATCCCGTTTCGATTGTCCTTTAATTGAAAAAAACTCCTTCACCCCTCGCGGGGGCGGAAAAAGGAGGTGTGACAGCTCTGACGACTCTGCTGGGGAACAAGACCCAGAACCACTGGTTCAGGGTTAGAAATTCGAGCTTATATAAATTGTTATATTTGGTTTTATCTGATTTTGTTACATGTTTTGGTTCAATGTGCTAATCAGTTGCCTTTTACCGCTTTGATATTATGTGAACTGTATATAAACTGTGCCGAAACCTATCTCCTCTCTGAGTCTTCTAAATCATGAAGAAGGGTGCACTTCGTGTGACTTCTTTTCTGTATAGTGTCTAATTCCCAATTTAGAACGAGGTTCGGACAAGTTGCTAAGCCGGTGAAGCTTCTGTATTCCCGGTACGCTGCCCCTCGGCTCGAGCTGTCCGCTCGGGTAAGCCAGGTCTAGAACAAACACCCAGGTTCTGAACCTAGAATAACTCAACTTCATGTCGGATCCCTAGTAGGAACGCTTATCTGCATCATGTGCATTTTTTGACTTAGGGGACTCAACACAGGGGTTGGTTCCGTCTAGGAATAGCAACCTGAAACAGAAAAGACCATCCTGATGCATCCTACTTACTGCTTGTGCATGTTATTTGCTTTGGACTTGCATGCTGACCGGTTTTGAATATTGAAAAAATTTGAAAAAAAAAACAAACAAAAAAAAAATAGCAGTGTATAGGGTTAATCTTCTGCTTTGAAAAAATAACAATGTCCAAATAATGTCGAAACTCTAAAAAAAATTATATTTAATAGTTTGTTTTACTAAAAGCAAAGGAAAAATATATAAAAAAAAGAGTCTTTATTTTTGGAAATTGTTCGCAGAAAAAGAAAAAGAAAAGAGTCTTTATTTTAGTTTGGGAATAGGTTGTTTTATTATTTGTTGAAGTTGAAAAGAAAAAAAAGAGTCGTTATTCTATCTTGTTTTCAAAAAATAGAAAAGGAAAATAGTTTGTCTTGCCATAAAAGATGAATATGGAAAAAGTCCGGATGTGAGATACGTAGGCAACCCTCATCGGGTCCAACCCCACCTTCTCAAAAAAGAAGGAATGTTTTATGTTTTTCGTTAATTCGTTTGTTTGTTATAAATGAAAATAATAGAATAATAGTCTATTTGATTGTTGTGAAAATAATAATAAAAAAAAATATAGAAAATGGAAAAGGGTCCTCTCAAAAACAGTTTATTTGCCCGAACTACGCGGGTTTGATTCTCACCGGATGTGAGATACGTAGGCAACCCTCATCGGGTCCAACCCCACCTTTTGCTAAAATAGCCAAAAACAAATAAATAATAAAAAAAACATGTCAAAATTTTAATTCTGTCATAAAGAAGTCGGGTGACGCTGTTTTGTCAAAACATAGCCGAATGTTCCCGAAAGGGATGCCGGAAGGCTGGCTTTGCATAAAGAGCCACCTTTGGGTCATTTTTTTAAGATTTGGTCCAGTTGACCCACACAGCCTTAAAAATCTTCGTCCCCGAGACGTTGAAAGGCCGTGTTTGCAATATTAAGTTTTCTAATTTGAACAATGATAAAAAGAGTCATAAATAAGTCAGGTGATGCTGTTTTGTCATAAATAGCCGAATGTTCCCGAAAGGGACGCCGGAAGGCGGACTTTGCATAAACAGCCACCTTTAGGGTCATGTTTAGGATTTTTGGTCCAGTTGACCCACACAGCCTTAAAAATCTTCGCCCCCGAGGCGCTGAAGGTCCGTGTTTGCAACACCAGGTTTTTATTGTAATTTGAAAAAAATAAAAATAAAGAGTCAGCGGTCAGGTGAATACCGTTTGGATTTTTAGTAGAAAATAAGCCGAGCCAGCTTCGGCCGCGTCTTAAACCGTTCTTGCCGAAATAGCCTTAGAGTATCTTTCAGTTGTAGAAAGGCTATTTTCGTAAAAGAACGGACAAGTTTGTAAGGTGTCATAAAATAATCCTCCCCAGCCTCAAAATTCATGTAAATTTGGAAGGGGCCACATTTGCAAAAATAACCGTTTGGTTGCATTTGTCGAACAGAGAAAGGGAGCTGGCCGTTTGTTTTTGAGTTTGTGAAACTTTTGATTAGAATATGTGGGTCGTTTGATTTTCAAGTTTGTAGGTCATCTTTAAACCTTTGAAACCCAGTTTGTTTTATTATGAAAATTGATAATTCCAAAAAAAAATGTTTCATTGTTGTTACCTTTCATTGGTCCGAACTACGCAAGGTCTGATTCATGCGGGGTCATGATATGTAGGCAATCTCCATAAGATTCGACCACGATTAAAAAGAAAAAAAATGAAAAAAATCGAAAAAAGAGAAAAAAAGAGAAAAATGAAAAAAAAAGAAAAAAAAAGAGAAAAAATGTTGTTAATAATGAGGACCGATTGAGTCCATTCTAACCTGTTTTGCTTTGAATCACAAAGAAAGTTAAGGTGGTTGGTTTGTGGTAAGCCGGAAATACAAGACCCAGGAGCACACTTTGCGGGGATCAGACCTGATAACAGAAGCACTCGAATCCTATTGGGACTTGTTGACTAAGGTTGATGATATTGAAGTTGGCAATGGTCTGGGCAATACTGATGCGAAGCTCAGTGGCTGAGATGCCAGTTTTGATAAAATGAGAGGACTCTTCGTTCCTTGGTTAGCAAGAGAGAAGCTTGTGGTGGCTTATTTTGTTGTCATTTCTGTTGTTCGGATTATTAGGATTGTAATTCGGATATTGTTTTGTGTCAATATCTTTCCGCTTATCTTTCCGCTTTGTCATAGCGGTTTGTTTAAGTTTTGTCCAGGTTGTTTTAGGATTTTATTCTGGTTTGTTTTTGTTTGTTTTGTTATTCAAACCATTTCACCGGTAGTCTAATGCAAAATCCGGTCTTTTATTATTTCCAATCATCTTTTTGTTTGTTCAGCACCGATTCTCGTGACATGACATGCGCACACAGTTTGGGCCTAATCTTAAAAGTTAATCATAAATCCCCGAAAAGGTGATCAGAACGATTAAAAAAATAAGGACGGTTTGAGATTATTCGGAGCTCGAGTCATGTGGAACTAGGGCAAGTAAAACACAAAGAAAACCGTTAAAATCAAGATTCGCCAAATTGGCACGAGGGTCGTTCATGATAATGAGGGTGAGAGTGTCGCCCGACGGTGCTTTAGAAATGACAAATGAAAAAGTAAATGTGTGAATATAATTGTCAAGTCCAGAACCCTCAGAAGAGGCTACAAATCTTTGTGTTGTTTACACTTGGCATGTTTTGAAGACTGGAATGACGAAGGCATTTTGTTCTGCTACCTAAACACTTTATCCTTCGTTACCCCCTTTTGAGCCTTATTTATTTTTCTTTCATATCCCTCGTTCGGAATCATTAGCAACGACTAGAAAACACTAGCATGACAGGTAAAGAAAAAAAAAAAAACAACAAAACGAAAAAAAAGAAAAAGAGAAAAGAAAAGAAAAATGATAACAAAAAAAAAGAAAAACGAAAGTCAGAAGAAAACAGAGGAATTGGGAACTACATTTGACCTGATTCCTCAAAGAGGATACGTAGGTGCTTCACGGCTCGGTCATAGGGTGCATAGTGTGCATGATGTGCATGGTGTAATAAAAAGTAAAAAATTAATAATAATAAATAAATAATCCCCAAGCAAGAAATTGGGGCAAGGGTTGCGCTTGTTGTAAGCAAATATGGTTCCGAAGGTTGTAATTTTGAACCTCAAATTTATTTTGTTTTTTGTCGAGCCTTTAATACCCTTTCTTTCTAGCCCTATCCAAAAACCCACATTACGGTCCAAAGAAAGACCTTCTGATCAGTTTTCAAAAGATGCCAAGTCAGACAAATGAGAGTCTTACCGGTGAATATAACACTCTGTTCCACAGCAGAAAGGACTCTAATCTCCAGCAGAGAGAATCATACCGGCAACACTCCAAATCCCCATCTGGAAAGTGATACAACTGAGAGAGTCTTATCGGTGAAAATCTTCACGGACAACATAAGACGATGAAAGCTGAGAGAAAAAAAAAACAAAATGAGAGAGGCTTGATAGTGAAAACCCTTTGGGCACTACAAGTCGAATAAGATTAAGAATCAGATGGGGAATCTCCAAGTGAAGATCTTGAAAGACGATTGACGGCGGAGGATAGGCCACATGTGCATGTCACGACCATTAGAGTCGGTATCGGCGTTTGATAGGTTTTTATTTATAGTTTCTTTTGTTAAAAAGTCATTTTTTTTCCTTTGTCCTTTATTTGGTTCCCCTTTTGTTTATCTTTCTCCTTTCATAGAAACATTCCCCAGTAGAGTCTGTTTGGTCAGAACAAGTGAGAATTGACTTCAAAATATGCCATCAGCTTTACAATTATGCAAGATGAGATCTGACTAGTACATCCAAGTGGTATAGTCAGCAAGGAACAAACGCGAGGCCAGTGTCAAGAAAGATATCCCTAGAAAAAGGGAATTGACAAAAGGATTGATGAGTGTCACGAGGGGTATCCCAGCCTAAATCAAAGGTATAAACCTCAAGGCCGAGGCCCGTGGACAAAGCAAGGAGAGCAATGAGCATGGTGTGTGAAATTCATACTAGACTAAAAGGTCGGGGAAATGCCAGTTTCCGAGCTATGCCACAAAAGAAGAGGGATATCCCCAGCAAATAATATCATCCCCAACAAGTTGTGGAACGCAGAGCAAGGAAGGAGAAAGGGAAAACCATCCCAGTAGGAGTATCACAACCAACCACCGCGTTTTAAACTAACAAATTTTGTTTGATTTGAAACAGGTAAAGGAAATGGCATTGATAACGGAAATGCATGCCACAAGAAAGATTATCAAACTGGGGCAGAAAATTTTCCTTCCATTTAGAAAATTTTCTGGAAGTTAGGTACCCATTCGGGGAAGAATAAAGATAACACCAGTCTCAAGGGAAGTGGTCTTTGAACCAGTGTTGCCCCCAACATAATAAGTTTCAATGGAGGAAGTTGTTCCCCAGCAGACAGAACAAAGGGATGAAACTTGTTCTCAGAAAAGCAAAAGGCCAGTATGATTCCCAACAACCTTCCGAAAAGTGAAGCACTAGTTCTGAAGGAAACAGAATCCCCCAGCAGTGTTATCCTCGACAGCGTTATCCCCAGCTTATAACATTTTATCCCCCAACAGGTAAGTAAATAATTCCCCAACAGTGTTATCCCCAGCAGTTTCGAGGAGTCCAACACAAGTTTGGTGAAAATCAGTATCCTCAGCGGTTCCTTTTGGGGAAAGGCAAAACGAGTTTTAAGGGAGGTAGTCTTCGAAGGAAGAAGCACAAAAAAAAAGGGAAGTAGTTTGCAGAAGAATGAAACATCCTACTTAAAAGGAAGTAGTTTTGGAAGAAGTAAGATAACATATTTACTCAGCAGAGTTATCCTCAGCAGTGTTATCCCCAGCAGGGTTACTCAGCAGTTCGCAGTGTTATCCCCAGCGAATCATCGAGATGTAGAAGCATCTTCGACAGAGTTTCGACCAAGTTTCAAGAGGGTCAGACAACCCAGAATGGGTAAGGAAGAAAAGGAAAATTCATCCCCACCAAAATAATCCCCAGCAGTTACGAGGGAAGACAACACAAGTTTTTAAGGAAATGGTTTACCCCTAGGAGACGCACTTCCTAAAGTTTATTTTACCCATAGGAGAGACATTTCCTCCTAAGTTTAGTTTTACCCATAGGAGAGACATTTCCTCCTAAGTTTGTTTTTTACCCATAGGAGATGCATTTCCTCCTAAGTTTGTTTTTTACCCATAGGAGATGCATTTCCTCCTAAGTTTATTTTTACCCATAGGAGAGGCATTCCCTCCTAAGTTTATTTTTACCCATATGAGATGCATTTCCTCCTAAGTTTGTTTTTACCCATAGGAGAGGCATTTCCTCCTAAGTTTGTTTTTTACCCATAGGAGATGCATTTCCTCCTAAGTTTAGTTTTACCCATAGGAGAGGCATTTCCTCCTAAGTTCATTCCTACCCATAGGAGAAGCATTTCCTCCTAAGTTTAGTTTTACCCATAGGAGATGCACTTCCTCCTAAGTTTGTTTTACCCATAGGAGAGGCATTTCCTCCTAAGTTTGTTTTACCCATAGGAGAGGCATTTCCTCCTAAGTTTGTTTTACCCATAGGAGAAGCATTTCCTCCTAAGTTTGTTTTACCCATAGGAGAAGCATTTCCTCCTAAGTTTAGTTTTACCCATAGGAGAGACATTTCCTCCTAAGTTTGTTTTACCCATAGGAATGGCATCTTTTAAAGTTGTTGTTGAAATCAGGAGCCCGCCTGAAGAGAGGAAAGGCATTTTATTTTTAAAGTTGTTGTTGAAGTCAGGAGCCCGCCTGAAGAGAGGAAAGGCGTTTATTTTTCAAAGTTGTTGTTGAAATCAGGAGCCCGCCTAAAGAGAGGAAAGACATTTGTTTTTCAAAGTTGTTGTTGAAATCAGGAGCCTGCCTGAATAGAGGAAAGACATTTTATTTTTAAAGTTTTTTAAATCTCGCCAACCTAAAGAAAGAAATGGCATTTTATTTTCAAAGTTGTTAAAGTCAGGAGCCCGCCTGAAGAGAAGAATGGCGTTTATTTTCAAAGTTGTTGTTGAAGTCAGGAGCCCGCCTGAAGAGAGGAATGACATTTATTTTAAAAGTTGTTTGTTTGAAGTCAGGAGCCCGCCTGAAGAGAGGAATGACGTTTATTTTCAAAACTATTGTTGATATCAGGAGCCCGCCTGAAGAGAGGAAAGGCGTTTTATTTTTAAAGTTGTTTAAATCTCTCCAACTTAAAAAAAGGAATGGCATTTTATTTTCAAAGTTATTGAAGTCAGGAGCCCGCCTGAAGAGAGGAAAGGAGTTTTATTTTTAAAGTTGTTTAAATATCGCCAACCTAAAGAAAGGATTGACATTTTATTTTCAAAGTTGTTGAAGTCAGGAGCCCGCCTGAAAAGAGGAATGGCGTTTATTTTAAAAGTTGTTTGTTTGAAGTCAGGAGCCCGCATGAAGAGAGGAAAGACATTTTATTTTTTTAAAAAAAAAGTTGTTGAAATCTCGCCAACCTAAAGAAAGGAATGATATTTTATTTTTAAAGTTGTTGTTGAAGTCAGGAGCCCGCCTGGAGAGAGGAATGACGTTTATTTTAAAAAAAAGGTTGTTTGTTTGAAGTCAGGAGTCCGCCTAAAGAGAGAAATGACGTTTATTTTCAAAGTTGTTGTTGAAATCAGGAGCCCGCCTGAAGAGAGGAAAGACGTTTTATTTTTAAAAAGTTGTTGAAAGCTCGCCGACCTAAAGAAAGGAATGACATTTTATTTATCAAAGTTGTTGAAGTCAGGAGCCCGCCTGAAGAGAGGAAAGGCGTTTTATTTTTAAAAGTTGTTGAAATCTCGCCAACCTAAAGAAAGGAATGGCATTTTATTTTTAAAGTTGTTTTTGAAGTCAGGAGCCCGCCTGAAGAGAGGAATGGCGTTTATTTTAAAAGTTGTTTGTTCGAAGTCAGGAGCCCGCCTGAAGAGAGGAAAGGCGTTTTATTTTAAAAGTTGTTGAAATCTCGCCACCCTAAAGAAAGGAATGACATTTTATTTTCAAAGTTGTTGAAGTCAGGAGCCCATCTGAAGAGAGGAAAGGCGTTTTATTTTTCAAAGTTGTTTGTTGAAGTCAGGCGCCCACCTATATAACGAGAGGAATACTTTTCAGTCTTATACTGCAGATCTTGAAAGCAATAACCCCACCAAAAGGCAGAAGGTTACAATAGGAATCCCCAGCAGGAAACAATAAAAATCCCTAGCACAGGGAAGCAGAAGGTTGCAACAAGAGGTCCCAGCACAAACTCAAGCGCCTGAGTCAAAAGGAAGAAAAGACGCATCTTGAAAGAAGCGGCTTGTGAACATTTAATTATGCCCAGCATAACAAAACTGATGAAGAAAGCCGTATCCCCAGAGGAACTACCGAAAAGCTTAATGAAGGAAGCCATATCCCTAGCGGACCGAGCAAAATGATGAAAACTGGTATTCAGAAAAGCAAAGGGCCAGTGTCATCCCCAAATTCACGGAAGAAAAGCACCGGAGGAAACATAAGCCGACAAGAAAGCAAGGCAACAAGAACAAGTTGCAGTCTAGCCTAACTTCTTGTTTTCTTTTAAGCACGGTGTAACAAGGAGATCAGTAAGCAGTGGTAATAGCATGCAACAGTAGTAACATTGCAGTCCCATGGTAGTCCCAGCTACCAAAACTTCCCGAACTACATTAACCTGATTCCCCTCTAGCCAGAGATATGTAGGAAACCTTTGAAGCAAAGGTTCGGTTAAATATTTTTCAAAAAATGCTTCACACGGAGTACTCGGATGGGCAAAAATCGCTCACTTTATCTTTGCACGAAAACCCTTCGTGTCTTCGGGCAAAGAGGGGCAGCTGTAAGCACGTGGTTTTTGCCCTATGAAAGAATTACTCCCCAAAAATTCAAAATAAAATGATTTTCCTTGGTGTGCAATTTTGAGAATTTTTGTGACATTTTTGGATAATTATTTGTATTTGTCTGTGCATGTTTATTTGTTAAATTAATAAAAAATACAAAAATATGTCGTATTTTGCATGTAGGATTTAATTCTACAATTTTTAGTAATTAAGTTTGTTTTACAAAAATTGAAAATTACAAAAAAAAATAGGCATCTTTTGCATTTTTAGCATTTAATGTCCAATTGTACAATTTTATGCTTAATTATTACTTAATTGTGCGTTAATTATTATTGGGAGTTAATTTGCGCTTTTATAACTTAATTTAGTTCTTAATAATAATTTAAGGATTTTTAGAATTTAGTTTTAGAAAAATAAAAGAAGAAAAGAGAGCAAAAATACAAAAAAATCGGATTGGGCCACTTCTTCAATTGTAAACCACAAGCCCAAAAATGCCCAACCTTCCCCATGACCCGGTCCATAACCCCAAATACCCAACACCCCCCTATCTTGCATTTCAAAAAACAAAACAAAACAAAAGACCCTAAAAAACCTAAAGAGATCCGCCCCCTCCCCCCCTCTTTTCTCTCCATCTTCTCCAAACTCCAAAACACACATCAATGGCTGCCCTCAACCCCGCGACTGCTTCTGCTTCATCTCTTGCTTCGTCAACCACATCAAGCTCCAGCCATCGCCATCTTCCTCCTCACGCCAGTTGCGAGCTTCACCATGAGCGACCTCATGTCGCAAACGACAACCAGTCCTAGCGCTGCCACTGCTGCTTCATCTTCTCGTCACAAACTACAACCAGTCCTAGCGCTGCCACTGCTTCGTCCGCCATGAATGACGTAAGCTCCAAGCGCAATTGTGTGTCGTCCAAACATCGGTTTCTGCTTCTGCTTGCTGCGTCTCCTTCACACACATGGCTGCTGCTGTTTCTGCCGTCATCTTCTCCATCCAAACGACCAGCTGCTACTGCTTCTTCTTCGCTACGTCCAAACAGACCCCATCGTTTGTTGCTTCACTTCATCGTCTTCGAAGCCTCCTGCTACATCCAGCTTTGGACAACTACGCAGCTGCTGCTACTGTTTCATCGCTGCCTTTACCTCCTTCAGTTGCTTTTTAGGATCGTCTTCGTCGTCGTTGGTTCGAGTTTTGGTTGGGGTCGTCAAAACAGTTCATACGAGTTCGTCGTTGGTCAGTCATTATTCGTCGTTTCGATCCGGTTAGTGGGTTTTGAGTTTTACTTTTGTCCTTATTTTGTTTTGATATTCTCAAATCTAAAATCGGGAAATGTTTGTTTTGTTCGTGTTCATTGTTATGTTAATTTTTCAATTTGTTCATGTGAAATTGTTAGTTTAATGTTTGTTAGATTCAAATTGAAATTTAATTAATTATTTCTTCAGTTTGTTTCATGTGTTTTATGTATTTTTCAGAAATTGTTAATGTTGTTAGATTCAAGTTTAAATTCATAATTGTTTCTTCTTCGGTTTTGTTTTTGTTATTTGTCTAAAAGAATTTAGTTGTAATAGGGAAATATGTTGGTTTAATCATTTGAATCCGTCATGTTTTGTTGTTTAAAATAGATTTATTTCATGTTCATCTTTGTTTGAAGTTCATTTTTAATCCAGTGATTTAATGTGAGTTTATGATTTGGTTTTTGATTTGTTGATTTAGTTTGAATCATGTGTTGTGTTGTTAATATTGTTGTTTCCGTGCTCATCCATTTTTGGTCTAAGTTAACCAGTATTGGTTCACAATATGGTTAATCTATTCACATTAATTTGATGTTGTTCATCTGTGTTCATATGATTTGTTGTTGAATTGTTTAGAAATTGTTCATATTGGCTATATTTTGGTTGAGATTGATTAGGTGAATTGGTTATAGCTAATGGGGTAGTTTGGTAAATTGCAGTACGTTCAGGGGTAAAATGGTAATTGCAATAAGGTCGGAGGGGTAGTTTGGGAATTGAACATTTTGAATAATTATTTATGTTAAGCATGGGGGACAAAATGTAATGGGGTGGGGGTTGATATAATTATTTAAATAATGGGGGACAAGACACAAAATAGTGGGGAATAATTCATTTGTTGAAGAAAGTGGGAAACAAAGCATGCTTTGAGTGGAATATTTCGGGTTGGGGATTCAAGACAAGAGTCTTGTTATATATAGGGTCATTTGACACATTATTGGGACGAGACTTTTACACTTAAGGGAAGGAAGATTATTATTAGGAGGATTATTTTCTAGAGAGATTTTTGGGGAGAATATTTTTGGAGAGTAATACATTCTGAAAATCTGAAGAAGTGTGGTAGAGTTTTGAAAAGAGAAAGACAATTTGAACTTTCACTTGAATAATTTCCGTTTTCCTTTCCTCGAGTGTTATTCAAAATCAGTAAACTACTGCATCTTGTATCTGTCTCTCTTCTGCTTTGACTGCGATTGCACTTTGGTATTGCTGATTTTTCAATCCATTACTGGGTTATTCTACTGGTCGTTACTGGTTTTGCGGTGTTGCTGAACCTGTTGTTGCTGTGTTATTACTGTTTCTGACTCCTACTTCTATTCTTCTTGTACTGCCATTTCCAGGTACACATTTGTACACTCTCCGCTTGAAGCAAAAAATGAAATATTAATCAGGCTTTGTTCCTGTTGAATTCCTCCTGTTTAGATTTGTGTTTGAATAGAATTTTCTTTCTTTGTATAAAAATGTAGTTGATTGATTAATGAATAATGGGATCGCATGTATAATAACTCCTTCATCTAATAATGTTAGTTTAAATTAATCAAAGAATAGTTACTCTGTTTTGATATTATTGTGTGTCAATCTCATGTTCTAGTGTTATTAAATAATAGAATATAGAACGAAAGCAATCTCTCTTTGTACAAACTCGATTGCAGTTTTCCATTTGCATTAGCCGTAAACTAATAACTAATAAGTTACGTCTTTTTTAGCACGTGATTAATTGAGGGATTTTCTTTTATTTTAGAGACGAACCTAATAGAAAAAATGTAGTCACTATAGGTTCATCCTTTTAAATAAAAATGAGACGAGCCTCGCCAAATAAAACACACAGATTGTGGGGCCCTCAATAAATGTTTAAATAAAATTACTTAGACTTCGGGATGAGCCGTTTAGCAAAATTCCACGGCCTTCCCAAAAATAATAATACGCTAATTGCTTTAGGCGCGCATTTTAATAATCTTACCTTCTTAAACTCGGGTGTGCATTTCATGCGACCCAAATCAAAATCCCAAAACATTGAATAAAAATGTGTTCCGGATTGCGGGTGCATTTCATGTGACGCAATCCAAAGACATGTTTTTAAACGATGTTCACATTCTTTTGAAATATAATAATAAAAGCGGCTAAGGGATAAAATTTGCACATAAGTTTATAATATGTATTATATCAGATAATTAAGCCAAATATGACAGTTGAGCGACCGTGCTAGAACCACGGAACTCGGGAATGCCTAACACCTTCTCCCGGGTTAACAGAATTCCTTATCCGGATTTCTGGTTCGCAGACTGTAATACAGAGTCATTCTTTTCCTCGATTCGGGATTAAATTGGTGACTTGGGACACCCTAAATCTCCCAAGTGGCGACTCTGAAATAAATAAACAAATCCCGTTTCGATTGTCCTTTAATTGAAAAAAACTCCTTCACCCCTCGCGGTGGCGGAAAAAGGAGGTGTGACATTTGTAATCCTATTGACGATTTGAATTTCTTAAATCACATCGGATTAGTAAGTGAATTTCTAAAAGATTGAGCTTCATTTTCTTGAATTGTAAAAAATAGAATTGGATTTTCCTTGGATAGTTGTTCCGTGATGAAGTTTTGATTAACTGTTTGAATATGTGATTCTATGTGTACATGTGTCGCATGTATGATTCGCGAGCAGGGTGTTTGTTTATTTTATGTTGACCGCGTTGCATGGATGATTCGCGAGCGGGGTAATAGATGCATATATGGTTCATACCGTTCGACCCTCGGCAGTTCACATTTTACATTTATGTTGGATTGGACCGTACGAACTCGGCATGATATGTGCATGCCTGTATTGTTTCTTGAGATTTATAAATGTTTACATTTGCATTTCCTGGCCGGTGATAAAGTGATAAAGATAATGAAAAGTAAATCTTTGGAAATCCATTATTATTTGGGAAGTTGTTTTCCTGCTATCTGGCTTTATGAATTATAATTGTTGCTTTATAAAATTCCCTGATCTCCTCACATTTTTACTATATTATCATTGGACCACTAGTAAGTGTCGAAGTCGACCTCTCGTCTCTACTTCTTCGAGATTAGACGAGATACTCATTGGGTAAACATTGTTTTTGTACTCATACTATACTTGCTGTGCATTTTTGTTGCACAGGCACATGCATGTCTAGTGGCCTAGTTGGGCGCAACGACATTGTTGATATGGAGACTTAGGTGAGCTGCACCTCTCGAGACGACCCGCAGCCAGCAGAGTCTCCTTCAAAGTATTGTACTGTATTTTCTTTTCTGTCCAATTTGTATTCTGAGCATTAGGTTTATTACATTATTTCCTAGAACCTGCTTATGTACTTGTGACACCGGGTTCTGGGATGATTATGGGGTATTCTTTATTAACTTCTAGATATTCTTTTATTTATTTTGTAAAGATTATCTTTTACTAGACAAATTGAAGGAAAATCATAGTTTTCACAATTATTTAAACGAGAATTTAATTAAGTATTTTGGTTGGCTTGCCTGATTGTGGTGTCCGGCGCTATCACAACCCTTAGTGGAATTTGGGTCATGACAACATGGTATCAGAGCACTAGGTTCCCTTAGGTATCATGAGTTATGAGTGAGTCTAGTAGAGTCTTGCGGATCGGTACAGAGATGTTTGTACTTATCTTTGAGAGGCTACAGGGCTGTTAGGAGCACTTCCCTTCTTGATTCATCATCATGCAATTTGATTCCTTGGGGCTTATACCCTTATTTCCTTCTTACTCAACCTTACGCGATGCGAATCGCTTGTTATAAATTGAGAATTGAGGAATTGTAATGGTACTACAGACGTGGTGCGGTATGTTTCTCCCGGTATAGTTGATTGGGCTATTATCGTCGCCTTGCGGAAGTATTTTTCTATCATTTCAGCTCGGTAGTTGTGCTTTTAAGAGCTTAGAGGCTATGCATAGGTTTCTATAATGCTCACAATTGGTTATCGCACATTAATGACTTGATAGCAAGATGTTTGCCTATGTGTTGGGGCAGTGAATGATTTGAAAGGAAGCCTACTCGGTGCACAATTCAGAGATCTGATATTTCATTTCCAGCAAAGGAAAACAATTGGCCTAGGGACGTCTAGATTTGGAGTGATGGAGTAACAAGACTTGGTGATTTCAAGCGTGATGGGATTTTCATCTGCGATGTGGTGTCGTCGTCCGCGATTGAATGTGTTAAGTTCGCCGGTGTTATGTTTTTCTACAATTCGCCTTTGGGGTAAGATATTGTGAAATAATATTGGAGAAATGACTATTAGATATCGCGAGGTTTAGTTGTTCTGGATTGAATCAGTGTTTCTAATGCTGACCGCTCGAGAAAGATGATCTTCGGAAAGGTTTAAAGTTAGTAGCGATTTGTGGGTTCAAGTGATACGAAGATGGATTTTATTTGAGGCAACAACTGAGCAGTAAAAGATGAGGAAGGACATGTGGGGAGTGTCAGGCGGTGGTTAAAATTTCTAGAAGGCCAGGTATGCGAAGCAAAGGTCGGATAGCCGACTAAAGGGGTGAGTTCCGCCAAAGTGGGAGTTTGGCGGAGTTGCATATGGGCTGGTGGTAGGATGACCATTCACCTTGAGGAGAGTTTGGAATGATTTGGGATTTTAGAGATTGGTGATTGGGGCCTACGAATTTAATTTGGAGCATGGGCTATTATGCGGTAGGAGATTTTATATAGCGGAAAGGAGCTGCTTGAAATAAAGAAGGATACAACATAACTTTGAATTGGAAGGATGTTGCCGCAAATCTAATTGATGTCCACGAGGGGTGAATGGACTTGTGCAGCTAGAGAGTGAGCTCGGACTCATGATGGGTTATGATGTTGTAGTGATTATACCCCGTGCATCAGCATTGGAAGATGTCAGAAAGTGATTTCCCCAGGTGGGTTATTCCCTGTGAGCAAGTTAGCGGTCGCTTGGTTGGCAAAGCTTCCGCGGAGGACTTTACTGGCCATTCTAGTAAGAGGTCGAATATGTGAATGTTGTTGGAAATTCAGGGTGTTCATGAAGTGATAATGGGAGGATTTCACAGAATCTGGTAGTTTAATTGCATAAGGTCATGTCAATAAGAGATAAAGAATCTTGGTGAATTCCAGAGGTAGGTAATAGTGGCTTCAAGCTAAGTGGGAGAGTCCCACTACCTATGATTGGGTTGCATGGTTAACTACTTGCGAGGTTTCTGGTTATTAGCATATTGATGGGTTAATTCAGCTAAGGGAAAAGGACATAAGTGGTAATTTGAGCAAATGGATTGTTAAAGGTGTGTTTTGGTTGGCCTTATTCGATCATGTTTAGACTTGGGGAAGGATTCAGGATTTATGCCTTGTAAAGATACGGGTTTCAAGGAAAGTGATTCTGCTGGGTGCTTCGTCGTGAGGGTATTCATGTTCTAGAAGATTCGTGGAGTTGATTATATTCGGGGCTAAGTCAGAGCGGGTGGCTCTCATCAACGTCCTAGTGGATTCAAAGGGGTAAAGTTTGGTGCCTAATGATTTTGAGCCTATAGGTACAGTTAAGAATCACGCTTCTGTAGTAGCTTATGAGAAGAGGCCCAGAATATTCTATGATGTTTTAACTTGCGGTATAGCATTTGGGAAATATGAAATAGTTCGTGGAATTTGAGACAATGTGGTCTCATGGAATGGGGTAACATAATGAGTGCGGATTTAGGTTGGTGATGTAAGGAATGGAGCTAATATTATCTCTAAGGCAAGTTAAGGATGAATTAGAGGAAGTTAGATTGGTCAGCCATGGTTGAATTGGCGTAGTGGTGGCAGTGCGCGCGAGGCTCGACGGTCGCCGTAATTGAATATATTTGGATATTCAAGTATTATGGCCTGTTATGTGTAGGCGGATCCCGGAAGGGTTATGGTGGTTTAAACCACTAATTGAGGATTTGAATGTTCTAAGGTTATGAGAAGGTACTCGCACGTTGCTATGGTCCTCTTGGAATGAGTTAAGTAAAAAGTTTTCAGGTGAGGAAATGTTTACCATATTAGTGGTTCAAGAGTTTTGATGAAGATCATGTGCTATTGCATATTAGCATATTAGGTGTAGTGAGTGGTATGGAATTTGAAAGAGAGGATCAAGGTTGCGGTTCTGTGTTGACAAGGATGTCACGAGCTCGGATGAGCAGAGAAAGGATTTGAATGTTGAGAGTAAGTTGGCATTGTCTTCAACATCACCTGAGATCGGTGTTTTGTGTAAAAGGCCTTGCATCTTGGTTAAGGATTCTTAATCTCTTTTCAGCTTTAGTGCGGTTGGTGGTATGGATGTACAAACCTGTTATCTATTATGGAAGGTCGCGGGAGCATGCCCCACGGGAAGGTTGTATAAGTGCGGCATGTAGTCACTTGATTGATTGAAGAATTAAACCAAGTATGAAGATTGTGGTGATATTGTTAATTTGAGAATTGATGCCTGGAGGGCACTCGAAATATTGGGGTGTGGACTGTGGAGGATTAGTCCGGTTATGATGGTTGTTCTTGTGTGTTATGAGAAAAGGGGAGTTATTATGGACCTTTGAAAGGTCATTAGCCTAGTTCAATGCGACCAGAATCAACTTAAGGTTTGTGGATGGATTTAAATATGAATATAGGCTCTATATCATGCCAGATGTTTTCATTTCAGCAATGCCCTTCTTTTGAAAGGGTAGTCGGGGTGTTATTTCATCGTCAGCTATTTTATGAAATGATGTATTGCACTGTGTGAGTTGTAAGACAGCTTGGTGAATTTCTTATGTGTTGAGGTTCCGCGTAGTGATGATGTTATATGAGCAGAATGACTCTTGAGATTCAGATCGTATATCGAACCTCAGTTGTGCTTGAGTTCGTAGCTTATAGCTCTATGTCTCCCCAGGGATGGTATTATGCACTTAGCGTGCTTGTGATTGACATTCAGTATTTTGTTATAGTGAGCAATCTAGTTCGGTGTGTATCTCCTTATGTGAATTTTATGTATGGATCGGGTGACACGCCGCCATGGGTATGTTGTTTGGATCAAGTTGTGCATCGCAACAGTGTGATGTTGAGTACAGTTCCCCGTATCTGTTTTATGTGTTTTGTTTCCTATTTTTCTGAGGAAATCTCATATCATATTAGGTGTGTGCCGGTGTGGCATGTATGATTCGCGAGCGGGGTGTCTGTTCAATTATGTTGAACGCGTCGCATATATGATTTGCCAGCGTGGTAATTGGATTTCCTTTTCAGAGTCTGTTTTCCTTTTGTATCGCGTTCGAATTGGTAGCCTATTGGCGCATTGTCGCATCATATGAGATTTTTGGTAATGTCTGGGTGGCTTATTGCCTGAGCAGTTCGTACTGGGTGAGACGAGATCATTGGATTTAGGATCAGTGCAATCTGATTATATGAAGTATATTACGGAGCTAAGACCATTATTTGGTTCAGAATGAGGTGATAGTTCTTGTCAGAAGTATAGACCCAATGATTTGTTAATTCGGCAGTTAGTTATGAATTTCTACACATCTCTTCCATCATGGCGGTATTGTAAGAGTTAGAGCAAGACCTATGTATGTCATGAGGTGCAATGGGAGCATCAGATTCATGGAATTTCGAATAATGGATCAGAGAATGTTATTGTGGTCTGTGAGTAAAATGGTGCAAGATGTGAATTCAGCTAAGGTATGTAGTCATGCTCTGGTGCTGCGTGTAGCTATTGATACGGTGAGCATATGTTGGAAACATGTCTAGCAGAGAATTCCAGATGTTGGAATTTGGCTCTAAGGCTTATTTGCTTAAGTGAAAAAGGATATCTTCTGATTTGATCAAGCTAAGGTGACCATCTGAGTGGTGGTAGCACGGGTAGGTTCTTGAGGTGTTAATTAGTGATTTCAGACAATTTCGGCGCAGTTCTTAACACGTTTGAGGATGAACGTATGTTTAAGTGGGAGAGAATGTAACGACCCGACCGGTCATTTTGAGCTCTAGCAAGTTGTTTAGCAATTTGAGGCTATTAACAACTTCACTTCAGGTATTATGACTTGTGCGCACGGTCGGAATTAAATTCCGAGAAGTTCGGAGTTTATTTGGAAAGAGAATTCTCATTTCGGAAGCTTTAAGTTGAAAGAATAGACTAAGATTGAATTTTTGAGTAAACGACCTCATATTTGTGATTTGAAGGTTCCAACAGGTTTGTTTGATGATTTCTGACTTGAGCGTATGTCCGGATCGAGTTTTGGAAGACTCGGGAGCGTTTCAACACCTATTGTGGAAGTTAGCATTTTCGAAAAATCTCATAAGTTTGGGTTAAAGTGCATTTCAGTATTTTCAATGCTCGTTTGGGATTCCGAGTCTAGGAATAGCTATGTATGGTGATTCTCGTATTGGGAGCGCGATCGGAAGTGAATTCAGAGGTCTGTAGGTCATTTTGGAGTCATTTGGCTAAAGATAGAAATTTGATGATTTTTTGAGAAGTTTGACCGGAAGTGGACTTTTTGATATCGGGGTCGAATTCTGATTCCGAAAGTTGGAGTAGGTCCGTAATGTTAAATATGACTTCTGTGCAAAATTTGAGGTCAATCAGACGTGATTTGATAGGTTTCAGCATCGAATGTAGAAGTTTGAAATTCTAAAGTTCATTAAGCTTTGATTGTAGTGACATTCATGGTTTTAGCATTGTTTGATGTGATTTGAGGCTTCAAGCAAGTCCGTGTTATGTTTTTAGACTTGTACAGGTGTTTGGTTTGGAGCTCCGGGGGCTCGGGTGAGATTCGGGATAGCTTCAAAGTGATTTGCTAAGAAATGGGACTGTTGGTACTGGTATGAACGCATTTGCGGTGTTTTGGTCGCAAATGCGACATCGCATTTGCGGGCGGTGGGGGGGGGGGGGGCTCGCATTTGCGAACTTGGGGCTGCTAAGTGGGGATCGCATTTGCAAGGGGGCCATCGCTTTTGCGATGCTGTCCTCTTCGGATTTGCGAGGATTCTGTCGCAAATTTGACCATGTCAGGGGAGGCTAGGCTTCGCATTTGCGGTGCTTTTGTTGCAAATGCGACATCGCAATTGCGAGCCTGGAGTCGTAAATGCGACTTCTGCGTCTGGTGCAGTGGATTTTTATTCCGAGACTTTGCCTATTTCCCTCATTTCAAACTTGGCCTTAGGCGATTTTTGAGAGCATTTGAGGAAGGATTCCATCAGCATCAAAGAGGTAATTAATTTCTACACATCATAAGTTAAATAAATGGATTATGGTCAGATTAACAAGTGAAAATTAGGGAGAATCAAGGGTTTTAAATGAAAAACCTAGAATTTTGTAAAAACAAGGTTTAACCACGAAATTTGTTAGGGAATGGAGTGAAAATCACATATTCTTTATCCTTAGGTTATGGGTAACAATTTTCTTCAAACATTACCGGAAACGGGGCACGTGGGCCCGTGATGAATGTTAGAAACCTTGCATTTAGGGTTGGAAAATTGGTTTAATAATTAGAATATGAACTTTTGAGCATGTATTGACTAGTTCTTACTCTATTTAAATAGTTTTGGATCGTTCGGCTCCAAATTGGAGGTTTGAGTGCGTTCTTGAATAGCAATATAGGCTTCTAAGTGAGGTGAGTCTCATTTCTAACCTTGTAAGAGGGAATTGTCTCCATAGGTGAGTTAATTAGTTATGTGCTCCTATTTTTGGGGGCTACGTACGCACGAGGTGACGAGAGTCCAAATGTAGCTACTATTATGCTATTGTCCGGGTAGTCTAGGACCCAAAAATATGATGTACTTGGAAATATTTGTAATCCTATTGACAGTTTGAATTACATAAATCACATCCTTGGATAGTTGTTCCTTGATGAAGTCTTGATTAACTGTTTGAATATGTGATTCTATGTGTACCTGCGTTGCATGTATGATTCGCGAGCAGAGTGTTTGTTTATTTTATGTCGACTGCATCGCATGGATGATTTGCGAGCAGGGTAATAGATGCATCTATGGTTCGCGCCATTCGAACCTCGGCATTGCACATTTTACATTTATGTTTACGACCTCGGCATGATATGCGCATGCATGTATTGTTGCTTGAGATTTATAAATGTTGACATTTGCCTTTCCTGGCCGGAGATAAAGTGATAAAGATAATGAAAAGTAAATCTTTGGAAATCCATTATTATTTCTTAAGTTGTTTACCTGCTATCTGGCTTTATGAATTATAATTGTTGCTTTATAAAATTCCCTGATCTCCTCACATTTTTACTATATTATCATTGGACCACTAGTAAGTGTTGAAGTAGACCTCTTGTCTCTACTTCTTCGAGATTAGACGGGATACTCATTAGGTACACGTTGTTTTTGTACTCATACTATACTTGCTATGCATTTTTGTTGCACAGGCACATGTATATCTAGTGGCCTAGTTTGGCGCAACAGCATGGTTGGTATGGAAACTTAGGTGAGCTGTACCTCTCGAGACGACCCGCAACTAGCAGAGTCTCCTTCAAAGTATTGTACTGTATTTTCTTTTCTGTTCAATTTGTATTCTGGGCAGTAGTTGTATTACATTATTTCCTAGAAACTGCTCATGTATGTGTGATACCGGGTTCTGGGATGATTATGGGGTATTCTGTATTAAATTCTAGACATTTTTTATTTATTTTGTAAAGATTATCTTTTTTACAAGCCAAATTAAAGGAAAATCATAGTTTTCACAATTATTTAAACGAGAATTTAATTAAGTATTTTTTTTGGCTTGCCTGACAGTGGTGTCCGGCACCTTCACGACCCTTAGTGGAATTTGGGTCGTGACATAGTTGATTCCCTTGCTGGGACGTATTTACTTTTTACAGTCGGTTCCTTTGCCGGGATATTGTTGTTTCCTTATTGCTCCCTTGCTAGGACTCTTTTGTGATTGGTGTTGAATTGTATATTGGGATCAGGTTGCACGCCGCAATAATATTATATTTGGATCGGGTTGCACGCCGCAAAAATATTATATTTGGATCGGGTTGCAAGCTGCAACAATATTATATTTGGATCGGGTTGCACGCCGCAACAGTGATATATGATTTGGATCGGGTTGCGCGCCGCAACAATAAAGGATAAAAGTGGACATTGATTTTTTCTGTTTCCTTATTCCTTATGCTGCGAATTTTAAATTGTCCTTTATGTTTTCCTCCTGAGTTACTGTTGGTAAATGATATTCCCCCACAGCATGTCCCCTTCCCATCTTTAACTGATAGTTTCCTTTATTATTACTTGCTATATATATATATATGCTTTAACTGCACAGGTTTAGTTGGTAGTTATGTCCTAGCCTCGTCACCACTTCGCCGGGGTTAGGCAAGGCACTTACCAGCACATGGGGTCGGTTGTGCTGATACTACACTCTGCACTGTGTGCAGATCCTGGAGCAACAGCTTTTGGAACTTAGCTTGGGTGGCTACCTTCAGTCCATACAGAGATCCAAGGTAGTCCTGCAGGCATCCGCAGGCCCTGGCGTCTCCCTCTATCATTTCCTCCTGTTTCACTTATGTACTTCAGAAATAGTGTTGCATTTATTTTTCGGACCTTGTTTGTAGAATTCTTAGACCGTCTATGGAGTTGTGACACCAGTCTTGGGTAGTTTTTGTTTAAGAAATCATGTTGGAATTATTTAAATGGTTTAATTGTTTCTTCCGCTTGTTTTAAATTTCCGTTGTTTATAAATTATTGATTTACATTTGTTAAAGAACTAAAATGGGAAAAAGGTAATTTGTTCAAATGGTCGGCTTTCCTAGCTTTCACTAGTAGGCGCCATCACGACTCCCGAGGGTAGGAAATCCGGGTCGTGACAGAACGCCTCAATCTTAAGCCCGGTAATAGAATGGAAATCATCTTCTGTAAATGCTATGTCGTTCCCAAAAACTTTAAAAATCATTTTGCTTTTATCCCTGT
The DNA here is from genome assembly GCF_000393655.2 of Nicotiana sylvestris. NCBI lineage: Eukaryota > Viridiplantae > Streptophyta > Magnoliopsida > Solanales > Solanaceae > Nicotiana > Nicotiana sylvestris. The sequence goes on along the minus strand of NC_091059.1, from coordinate 106,397,642 downwards.
AAAAAAGTTGAGACAGCAACAAACAATGAGTCAACTTCCCAGAATGACTCACTTCATTCAACTCTAAAAACTTCCCAAATACACCGTTCTTTAAAACATCCATTTGAGTTCCAGACAAAAAGGACGAAATAGTTTGCTTAAAATTTTGATCGCCTTTCCAATAACAATCAGCAGGAAACCACTGGTTAAATCATAAAATCTATCTCCCTCCTAAAATCAAAATACAACATATATAAGCAAGATTTCGTATAATTATAAGACAAAAACTTCAATATTTCAAAAATACGTATCTTCAATATACTACTTGAAGATTCCATTTCTATAAAATCATGAAAACAAAGCATATTACAAATTAGATTAGTAAACACAATCAGAATCCAATATATATAACAGAAACAAAATATAAACAGAACTCATACAGTATAATGAACTGGACAACAAAGCCTACAGATGGCAGTCTTCCAGTATAATATACTAGATCAAGTTAATTAGCGGGAATAAAACTCCAGAAACAAATACTGAGGTATAAAGAAGAAATATAGTCAAAGAGCACATTAAAAAAGAAAAACACAAATAATCTTTCAAAAATATTAATCACAAATAAAATAAAATTATAGTCTAAATAGAACTCATCCAGTATAACATACTGGACAACAAGCTTACAGACACCAGACTTCCCATAAAATATACTAGAATGAAACAAAACTCAAGTATTACATACTGGATCTAAGAGCATATTAAAAAAAGAAAAAAGATAAATAATAATTCAAAAAATTAATCACTAATAAAATAAAATTATAGTCTAAACAGAACTCATCCAGTATAACATGCTGGACAACAAGCTTACACACATCAGACTTCACGTAAAATATACTTGAATCAAACAAAATTCAAATATTACATACTGGATGAAAGAGCATATTAAAAAAGAAGAAAACAAATTATAATTCAAAAAAAATTAATCACAAATAAAACAAAATTATAATCTAAAAACAACTCATCCAGTATAACATACTGGACAACAAGCTTACACAAAGCAGACTTCCCGTAAAATATACTGGAATAAAACAAAATTCAACTATATTATCATAATCATTCAGTATAACATACTAAAAGACAAGCATTCACAGGACAGATTCCGGTATAATATACTGGACAAAATTTATTTCTAAACTCGATAAACAAAAAATATAATAAAAAACCACACAATATAAAATAATGGGAAACAAGCCTTTAGAAGACAGATTTTCCGTATAAAATACTACACCATATTTAAATATGAAGCCCACCACATTGTTCTGAATTTCAAGTTTTAGCAAGAACTGGAGAAATCTATAATGCATTTGAAGCAAAAAAATACTTGAAAATTAACCCTAATATAAGAGACTAGTATTGGAAAAACCTATCAAAACAAATTCCACAACGATTACAAACATTACAACATAAATCAGAAATAAGACGAACTATTGAATAGAAAAAAAATCGTAAAAGTTAAAATACCACAAATATTTAAACGCTAACGATACGGAAATCAAAATTAAACCTAACGAAACAACAATAACAATGAATATTCAAACATATTATTGTAAAAATAACACTCACCCAGATAATTTTGAAAAAAATTGGACCTAACCCAGACAAGATTCGAAGAAAAGTGCTCTCACGAAAGCGAAATCCGTACACTGCTGTAAAAACAAAGAGAAGGGCGATAAAATATAAAAAGTATCTAAACAGTATGTTAAAAATTTCGAGGGCAATTATGTCATTTATTAATATATTTTAAGATAAAATGGCTAGAAATCGATTACATTACCGATGGTGGCTATTTTTGGATAGCCAACCGTAAAAATGGCTACGCCATGCCATTTCTTCTCAACCAGCTATGAACGGGAGAAATTCAAAATTAGCCAGATTTACAAATGGTCATTCAAAATAGCCACAGTTTCAAAAGTAATCGAAATTTAGCCACTTTTTATGTAAAGATACATCTGAACGAAAACACTATTTAAAATCCGGAAAAATACTCCAGTATATTACACAAAAGTTCCAGTATAATATATGTCACGACCCTAAAACGGACCCGGTCGTGATGATGCCTATCGTGAAACTAGGCCAACCGACACAACCCCAAAACCAACCAAACAATTATAATAAGTCACTTAAAGTCATTAATAAGCTAAAATCCCAAAATGTAAGATAGAATAGAACAGTGCGGCAACAAAAACACGGCCCGACATCGGGGTGTCACCTGTCATGAGCAACTATAACTCGTCTAGAAATATGAAAAGACAACATAGTCTGAAACAAAGCTAATACAAAGCGGAATAAAGATAGGAAGGAGAAACACTGGGCTGCGAATGCCAAGCAACTACCTAGTCAACTCCAAAATCCTGCTGGAAGATATATCAGCACTCGCTAGCGTGACCCGAGACTCCTGAATCTGCACACAGGGTGCAGGGAGTAATGTGAGTACGCCAACTCAGTAAGTAATAAAAGAAAAGGTAGCTAAGCAGAAAGAAATCACGTAAATTTCACGACCCTAAACCCAGACCCGGTCGTGATGGCGCCTCTCGTGAAGACAAGGCCAGCCGACACACTCCCAATTCATTTTAAGCAATTAAAATAATACAAATTAAGTCTTTAACATAATAATAATCGCAAAAGAAGGTGAAACAGTATAGTTGCAGAATAGACATAGCCCGACATCAGGGTGTCATCAGTCATGAGTGACTACTATTCAAATAAAGACAAGAAAAGTCTACATAGTCTATTACAGAACTAAAACTGAGTAAATAAGATAGGGGGAGAAGCACTGGGCTGCGGACGCCGAGCATCTACCTAGTGAATCTCCGAATCCGCCTGAGCTGTGAGATGTCAACACTCACTAGCAAGACTCGTAGCGCCTGAATCTGCACACAGGGTGCACGGTGTAAAGTGAGTACTCCAACTCGGTAAGTATTAATAATAAATGAAGAATGAGTGATAAGAAATCACGTAAAAGCACATCAACATGCTATAAAGAAGTAGTATAAAACCAGTAAAAACAATGAAACAATGACAACATGTAGAAGTAGTTAGTTTAGAAGAAGCTTCTTTAAAACACCTTTTTAACAGTTAAATAATTAAATGAAAGGAAACTAGAACAGATAAACACATAAGAATCTACCCCTCGGGCACAAGTCAATAGGATCCGCCCCTCGAGCAATATCATGGAACAACACAAGCCCCTCAGGCTATATCTCATATCACAATGGGTACCCGCGCTCACTGGGGGTGTACAGACTTCGGGAGGGGCCCCTTATGGACCAAGCACAATATCAAGTCATCTCGTGGTATAATCAATAGGCTCTTAGCCTCATATCAACAAGCCATCTCGTGGCATACAATCTCAGGCTCTCGGCCTCAAAATCATGAATTAGTGTATCCTCACAACACAGGCCCTCGGCCTTACTCAGTCAGAATCTCATAAGCCATTCGGGAAACAGTAAAACATGATGCTCAACCCAAAATATCATTTTAAGTGTTAAAACAGAGTAAACATGGCTGAGTTATGAAAACAGTAGAATATAGCATGACTGAGTACAAGTATAAAGTCAAACGGAGAGGAAATATCAGTAAAAATCCCCTAAGGGTTAAAATAGTTGGCACGAGGCCCAAATATGGCATTCAGCCCAAAACATGATGATAGCAAAAAGTTTTCAATCAAATACGCGGTAAAACAGTCATTCGGGATATACTAAGTCACAATCCCCAACGGCGCACGACCCCACACTCGTCATCTAGCATGTGCGTCACCTCAATATAGTACAACGATGTGTAATTCGGGGTTTCATTCCTTAGGACAACATTTACAATCATTACTCACCTCTATCAGGTCCAAATCTATAGCTCGCGATGCCTTTGCCTCTTGAATCGACCTTCGGATGCTCCAAATCCAACCAAAATCAGTGCAAAACCATCAAAATATGCTAAGGGAACAAAGCCCACTCGAAAGAAATCAAATTACAACACAAATCCCGAAATTGGCCAAACCGGACCCCAAGGCCCACATCTCAGATTCTGATAAAAATTACATTAATAGACTCCTTATCACTCCCCGAGTTCATTCATATTAAAAGCATCAAAATCCAACCACAAACCACCCCTCAAATCCCAAATTCTAGGTCTCCAATTACAAGCCCTAGTTCTTCAATATTAGGCTTAAATTCCGATCACGCTCCTAAGTCCCAAATCACCTCCCGACGCTATCCAAACCATCCGAAGTCACATCCGAGCCCTTTAATATATAAGTCAACATCCGGTTGACTTTTCCAACCTAAACTTCCTCAAAAGAGACTAAGTTTCTCAAACCTTACCAAAAACTCTCCAAACCCGAGCCAACTAATCCGATCACACATAGAATCGATAAACCAAGCAATAAGAAGCAGAAATGGGAGAAACGGAGTTGTAACTCATGAGATGACTGGCCGGGTCGTCACATCCTCCCTCTCTTAAACAAACGTTCGTCCTTGAACCATACCAGTCAACCCGATTAAAATATAATATAGTTGAACTAAACAATAATAAGCAGAAATGGGGAAAATAGAGCGGTAAATCAAGAAACATACCTCAAGCCTCAAACAGGTGAGGATATCTGCTCCGCATCTCCCGCTCGGTCTTCCAGGTAGCCTCCTCCACGGGCCGACTTCTACACTACACTTTCACCGAAGCTATATCCTTTGATCTCAACTTTCAAACCTGATGCTCCAAAATAGCTGCTGGCTCCACATCATAAGTCAAATCACCATCTAACTGCATCGTGCTGAAATCCAGAACATGAGAAGAATCCCTAATATACTTCCGGAGCATAGTAGCATGAAATACCGGGTGTACACTCGACAAGCTGGGTGGCAAAGAAAGCTCATAAGCGACCTCCCCAATCCGCTAAAGCACCTCAAAATGCCCAATGAACTGAGGACTCAATTTTCCCTTCTTCCCAAATCTCATAACATCCTTTATAGGCGAAACCTTTAACAGAACCTTCTCACCAGCCATGTAGGACACATCCCGAACCTTCCTGTCAACATAACTCTTGTTTCTCGACTGCGCTATACGAAGCCTCTCCTAAATTACCTTCACCTTTTTCTAAAGCATCCTGCACCAAGTCTGTCCCCAATAGCCTAGCCTCACCCGGCCCAAACCAACCAACTAGAGATCTACACTGCCTCTCATACAAAGCCTCATATTGAGCCATCTAAATACTCGATTTGTAGATGTTGTTATAAGCAAACTCTGCAAGTCGTAGAAACTAATCCCATGACCCTCCGAAATCAATGACACAAGCATGCAACATGTCCTCCAATAATTAAATAGTGCGCTCGGACTGCCTGTCTATTTGAGGGTGAAAAGCTGTGCTTAACTCAACCTGAGTACCCAACTCTCGCTACACAGACCTCCAAAACTACGAAGTGAACTGAGTGCCCCTATCAGAAATGATAGAAACTGGGACACCATGCAAACGAACAATCTCCCAGATATAGATCTCTGCTAACCGCTTTGAATAATAGGTAATACACACAGGAATGAAGTGCGTGGACTTGGTCATCCGATCCACAATAACCTAAATAGCATCGAACTTCCTCAAAGTCCATAGGAGCCCAAATACAAAGTCCATGGTGATCCGTTCCCACTTCCACTTTGGAATATCCATCTGCTGAAGCATGCCACCCGGTCTCTGATGCTCATATTTCACCTGCTGACAATTGAGACACCGAGCTACAAATCCCACAATGTTCTTCTTCATTCTCCTCCACCAATAATGTTGTCTCAGATCCTGATACATCTTTGTGGCACCCTGATGAATGGGATACCGTGAGCTATGGGCCTCCTGCAGAATTAACTCTCGAAGCCCATCTACATTGGGCACACATATCCGACCCTGCATACACAACACCTCATCATCAGCAATAGTCACATCTATGGCATCATCGTGCTAAAATCTGTCCTTAAGGACAAGCAAATGAGGATCATCATACTGCGTTCTCTGATGTGATCATATAAGGAAGACCGAGAAATCACACAAGCCAATACCCGAATGGGCTCCGAAATATCTAACCTCACAAACCGATTGGCCAAGGCCTGAACATCAACTACAAGAGGTCTCTCCCCAACTGGAATATATGCCAAACTCCCCATACTCACCGCCTTTCAGCTCAAAGCATCGGCCACCACATTGGCCCTGCCCGGATGGTACAAAATATTAATATCATAATCCTTTAGCAACTCCAACCACCTCCGCTCCTCAAATTGAGATCCTTCTGCTTGAACAAGTGCTGGAGGATACGATGATCAGTAAACACCACACAAGAGACACCATACAAGTAATGCCTCCAAATCTTCAACGCGTGAACAATGGCAGCCAACTCCAAATCATGAATGGGGTAGTTCTTTTCATGGGGATTCAACTGAATAGAATAATAAGCAATAACTCTACCCTCATTCATCAAAACACACCCAATACCAACCTTTGAAGTATCACAATACACGATATATGAACCTGAAGCTGATGGCAAAACTAACATTGGAGGTGTGGTCAAAGCTGTCTTGGGCTTTCGAAAGCTCTCCTCACACTTATCCGACCATACAAATAAAGCACCCTTCTAAGTCAACTTGGTCAAGGGCGATGCGATAGATGAGAATCCTTGAACAAACTGACGATAATAGCCTGCCAAACCAAGAAAACTACGAATCTCTGTGACTGAGGACGGTCTGGGCCAACTCTGAACCACCTCTATATTCTTTGGATAAACCTGAATACCCTTGCTGGACACCACGTGTCCCAAGAAATCCACTAAACTAAGCCAAAACGCATACTTGGAGAACTTTGCATAAAGCTTCTCCTCCCTCAATCTCCGCAACACAACTCTCAAATGCCCTGCGTGCTCCTCCTGACTACGTGAGTATACCAGAATATCATCAATGAAGACTATGACGAACGAGTCAAGATAAGACTGGAACATGCTGTTCATCAAATGCATGAACGCTGTTGGGGCATTGGTCAACCCAAAAGACATCACCAAGAACTCATAATGACCATATCGGGTCCTGAAAGTTGTCTTAAGAATATCCGAGTCCCTGATCTTCAGTTGGTGATAACCTAAATAGAGATCAATCTTGGAGAACAGTATCGCTCCTTGAAGCTGGTCGAATAAATCATCAATTCGAGGCAAAGAATACTTTTTCTTAATTGTTACTTTGTTCAGTTGCCTATAATCAATGAACATCCTTATCGTGCCATCCTTCTTCTTAACAAATAGAACCGGCGCACCCCAAGGCGACACACTAGGCCGAATGAACCCCTTATCAAGGAGTTCCTGAAGCTGCTCCTTTAACTCCTTCAACTTCGTTGGTGCCATATGATACGATGGAATAGAAATGGGCTGAGTGTCCGGCACCAGGTCAACACCAAAATCAATATCCCTGTCCGATAACATGCCCGACAAGTTTGCAGGAAACATATCGGGAAACTCCCTCACAACTGGAATAGAATCTATACTGGGAGTCTCTACACCGACATCCCTCACAAAGGCTAGATACAAAAGAAAACCCTTCCCAACCATACGTTGGGCCTTCAAGAATGAGATTACGCTACTAGGAACATAATCGGTCAAACCTCGCCACTCAATCCGTGGCATACCCGGTATAGGCAATGTCATTATCTTAGCATGACAGTCCAGAATAGCACGACATGGAGATAGCCAATCCATGCCCAAAATAACATCAAAATCCACCATACATAATAACAAAAGATCCACTCAGATCTCCAGACCCCCAATAGTCACCACACATGATCGGTACACAGATTCTACAAAAACAGTATCGCCCACCAGTGTAGATACATGAACAAGTGAAACAAGAGACTCGCGGAGCGGATCTAGAAAAACGAGCAAAGTATGATGACATAAAAGAAAATGTGGAACTGGGATCAAATAATACAGAAACATCTTTGTGGCAGACTAAGACAATACATGTAATAACAGCATCGGAAGCAATAGCATCGGGTCTAGCTGGAACTGCATAGAAAAAGCCTTAACTGCCACCTGATCGACCTCCCCCTCTAGGGCGACCCCTAGCTTACTAACCTCTACCCCTAGCTGGCTGGGCGGGTGATGGTGAAGTAACTGGTGCTGAAGCCGATGACTGACTCCTCTGCTAAGATGAACCCACAAAACGATGAGGACACTGCCTCCCGGGTGCTGGAGACGGGGACTGAAGGGAACCCCTAACACCAGAATGACTAGCAGATGCACCTAGCATAGAAGAGCCCTGAACTGATGGAGCACAGGACGAACTCTGGGCTGGAAAGGCATTAAGTGATGACTGGCATTGATGAGAGTTGTGAGATCCATGACCTTATGACGCCCCACGATAACTTGGGCGAGCTGGCTGAGCATGCCTGAATGGACGGCCTTTGCCGTGCTGAAATTGACCTCTCGAAGGAGCACCACCATAATCTATCAGATCCTCGTGGCCTCTTGGACTCCCTCTCATCTCGCTCCTGGCGACAAACTGACTCAATCTCACAGGCAATGTCAACAACCTCCTCAAAAGTAGCATTAGACACCCTCTCCCTGGTCATGAGAATACGAAGTTGATAAGTGAGGCCATCCACAAACCTCCTAATCCTCTCTAATTGTCGGAACTAAACAAATAGAATGACGAGCTAACTCGGAGAACCTCATCTCATACTGCGTCACAGTCATATCTCCCTGACGCAACCACACAAACTGCCTACGCAGCTCCTCTCTACGAGACTGCAGCACATACTTCTCTAGAAAGAGAACGGAGAACTGTTGTGAGGTAAGGGGTGCTGCACCAATAGGCCTATGCCTCTCATACGCCTCCCACCAAGGGAAGGCAGCTCCAGAAAACTGAAAAGTAGTGAAAGCGACCCTGCTGGTCTCCAGAATACCCGCTGTGCGAAGAATCTTCTAACACTTGTCAAAGAAACCCTGGGCATCCTCGCCCTCTGCACTACTGAAAGTTGGAGGCTGAAGTCTACCAAATCTCTCCAACCTGCACTGCTCGTCCTCTGGCATGGCAGGAGCTACATAGTTCTGAGCAGCTGCAACCGGCTGGACTGGATGTGCCCCTGGTGTTTGTAGTCCCTGAACGACCTGCTCAGGTGTGTGTGAGCGACGGGAGTCTAAGTGCCTCCCCCGGCCTGAGAAATAGTTGCCGCTGTAGTAACTAAGACCGCCTGAGCTAGGCCAGTGCATACTGATAGAATCTGAGTCAAAACCTCCTGAAGACCCGAAATCACAATGGGCACAACTGGTGCCTGAGCTAGTGCTATTGGAGCATCCACAACTAGGACATGATCCTGAACTGGGGCGGTTGGTGGATCCGCAGGTGCTTCCCTAGCTGCTGTGCGAGCCATACCCCTGCCCCTACCATAACCACGACCGCATCCTCGGCCTTTAGTGGCCACAGCTGGTGGTACTGGTGGTCGTCCATCTTGACCGGGAGCGCGTGCCCTCACCATCTGTGAGAGAATATAATAATAAAAGTTTAGTACTCGGATCAACATATTCGCATGACAAGAATTTTAAGAATATGAAGTTTTTCCTAAAGGTTCTGCAGCATCGAGGATAAATACAAATGTCTCCGTACCGATCCACGAGACTCTATTAAACCTGCTCATGACTCGTGAGACCTATGTAACCTAGGCACTGATACCATCTTGTCACGGCCCTAAACCTAGACCTGGTCGTGATGACACCTCTCGTGAAGACAAAGCCAGCCGACACACTCCCAATTAATTTTAAGCAATTAAAATAATACAAAGTAAGTCTTTAACATAATAATAATCCCAAAAGAAGTTGAAATGGTACAACTGCGGAATAGACATAGCCCGACATCAGGATGTCACCAGTCATGAGTGACTATTATCCAAATAAAGACAGGAAAAGTCTACATAGTCTATTACAAAAATAAATCAGAGTAAACAAGATAGGGGAGAAGCACTAGGCTGCGGACGCCGAGCAACTACCTAGTGAATCTCCGAATCTGCCTGAGCTGTGAGAAGTCAACACTCGCTAGCGGGACCCGAAGCTCCTGAATCTGAACATAGGGTGCAGGGAGTAAAGTGAGTACTCAAACATAGTGAGTAATAATAATAAATGAAGACTGAGCAATAAGAAATCACATAAAAGCACATCAACATGCTATAAAGAAGCAGTATAAAACCAGTAAAAACAATGAAACGATGACAACATGTAAAAGCAGTTAGTTCAGAAGAAGCTTCTTTAAAACACATTTTTAACAGTTAAACAATTAAATGAAAGGCAGCTAGAATAGATAAACACATAAAAATCCACCTCTCGGGCACAAAGTCAATAGGATCTGCCCGTCGGGCAATATCATGGAACAACACCAACCCCTCGGGCTATATCTCATATTACAATGGGTACCCGCACTCACTGGGGATGTTCAAACTCCGGGAGAGGCCCCTTACAGCCCAAGCGCAATATCAAGCCATCTCATGGCAAAATCAATAGGCTCTCGGCCTCATATCAACAAGACACCTCATGGCGTATCATCTCAGGCCCTCGGCCTCAAAATAATGAATCAGTGTATCCTCACAACACAGGCCCTCGACCTTACTCAGTCAGAATCTCATAAGCCACTCGAGCAACAGTAAAACATGATGCCAAAATATCATTTTAAGTGTTAAAACAAAGTAAACATGGCTGAGTTGTGAAAACAGTAGAATATAGCATGACTGGGTACAAGTATAAAGTCAAACGGTGAGGAAATATCAGTAAAAATCTCCTAAGGGTTCAAATAGTTGGCACGAGACCCAAATATGGCATTCAGCCCAAAACATGATGATAGCAAATATTTTTTAATCAAATACACGTTAAAATAGTCATTCGGGATGGACTAAGTCACAATCCCCAACGGTGCACGACCCCATGCTCGTCATCTAGTGTCTGCGTCACCTCAATATAGCACAACGATGTGTAATCTGGGGTTTCATACCCTCAGGACAACATTTACAATCATTACTCACCTTTATCCGGTCCAAATCTCTAGCTCGCGATGCTTTTGCCTCTCGAATCGGCCTACGTATGCTCCAAATCTAACCAAAATCAGTGCAAAACCATCAAAATATTCTAAGGGAACAAAGCCCACTCGAAAGAAATCAAATTACAACACAAATCCCGAAATTGGCCAAACCCTACCCCCAAGCCGACGTCTTGGATTCCAATAAAAATTACATCAATAGACTCCTTATCACTCCTCGAGTTCATTCATATCAAAAGCATCAAAATCCAACTACAAACGGCCCCTCAAATTCCAAATTCTAGGTTTCCAATTACAAGCCCTAGTTCTTCAATATTAGGCTTAAATTCCATGATTAATTAGGTAGAATTCACATTTGGATCGAGTATTAAGTCCGTAAATCTTACCTCCAAGTGTTCCCCCTTGAATCCATCTTCAATCCTCTTCAAAAAGCTCCAAAATCGCTCAAAAATGGTGGAAGTTAGCCCCAAAATCGAGGACAATGGCTATTTAAACATTCTGCCTAGGCATTCAAATCCTTCTTCGCGAACGCGGTCAAAGCCTCACGTTCGCGAAGCACAAACTTAAGTTGGCCAAATTTTCCTCCTTCGCGAACGCGTCTTACCTCTCGCGAACGCGATGCCTCCTGACTCCAACCTTCGCGAACGCGGCTCCCCTTCTCGGAAAGGCGATGCTCAATGGCCCAGCCCTTCGCACACGTGGGATATCCCTCATGAACGTGAAGGCCAAACCATTAGCGTCACCTACTAATCCTTCGCGAATGCAAGCCTCCACTTGCGAACACGAAGGCCAATTGTCTGCAACACCAAACAGCGGATTTCTGCAACTTTCCAAAATATGAAATGGCCCGATTGACCACCCGAAACTCACCCGAGACCCCCGGGACCTCAACCAAACATGCCAACATAACCTATAACATCCTTCAAAACTTGTTCCAATCTTCATAACGCTCAAAATAACATTAAAACACCAAATTCGCATCGGATTCAAGCCTAAAAATCCAAAATCTTCTAAATTATGCTTTTTATAGAAAACTCTACCAAACTATGCCTGAATGACCTGAAATGTTGCAGACACATCCCAAATGACACAACGGAACTACTGCAACTCCCGGAATTTCATTCCAGCCCCAATATCAAGATCTCACCTATCAACCGAAAAACACCAAAATTCCAATTTTGCCAATTAAAGCCTATATCTACTCCGGACATCCAAAACACATTCCAATCATGCTCCTAAGTCCCAAATCACCTCCCTAAGCTATTCAAACTATCGGAACTCACATCTAAGCCCTTTAACACATAAATCAACAACCGGTTGACTTTTTCAACTTAAGCTTTCTCAAAAGAGACTAAGTATCTCAAACCTTACCAAAAACTCTCTGAACCTGATCCAACCAACCCGATCACACAAAGAACCGATAAACCAAGCAATAAGAAGCAGAAATGGGGGAAATGGAGCAGTAACTGATGAGACGACTGACCGGGTCTTCACAGTAAACCACAACATAATGCAGTAAAGTAGTAAAACACGTGAAAACATCTCAGTTTAGCAAAACCTTTTTAAAACATCTTTAAATAGTTTCAAATGAGTGGTGAAAACAGTGACAAAAAAGATAGAAAAGTAAATAGCCCCTCGGGAAAAACATATACCACAACCGCCCCTCGGGCAAATATCAACAAAACCAGCCCCTCGGGCTACCTCACAATCACTCATATCATCCCATCGGGCAATAACATGAAATAACAATAGCCCCTCGGGCAATATCACATATCACATTGGGTACCCGCATTCACTGGGGGTGTTTAAACTTCAGAGGGGATCCTACAGCCCAAGCGCTATCACAAGCCATCTTGTGACATAACAAATCAGGTCCTCAGCCTCTCATATATCACAAATCAGTACACATGCTGTGGTGCATATCCCGATCCCATAAAATTCCTCACAACACAGGCCTTCGGCCTCACTCAATCATAAGTCACTCAAGCCCCTCGGGAAACAGTAAAACATAATGCTTAGCCCAAAATATCATTTAGAAATATCAAAACGGAGTAAATATGGCTGAGTTATGAAAATAGTAGAATGCAACATGACTGAGTACAAATATGAAGTCAAAACAGTGAGGAATAGTAGTAAAAATCCCCTAAGGTTCAAAAATAGTTGGCACGAGGCCCAAATATAGCATCCTGCCCAAAACATGATTTCAAACAGTATTCAATCAAATACGCGACTTAATAGTCGTACTGGACGGACCAAGTCAAATCCCAAATGGTGCACTACACCACGTTCGTCATCTAACATGTGTGTCAGCTCAAAGTAGCACAACGATGTGAAATTCGGGGTTTCATACCCTTAGGACAACATTTGCAATCATTACATACCTCAATCCGGTCCAAACTCTAGCCCGCAAAGCCTTTGCCTTTCGAATCGTCCTCTGGACACTCCAAATCAAACCAAAAACAAATTTATACCATCAAAATATGCTAAGGAAACAAAGCCCACTCGAAATAACCAATTTACATAAAAAATCCCGAGTTCGTAGATATGAAATACATCAAAATCCGACCACAAACGACCCCTCAAATCCTCAAATCAAAGTCTCAATTTCAAGCCCTAACTCCCCAATTTTAGGCTTCAAATCCCACAAATTTCATATTTAAACAAGTAAGAATCAACATAGGATCGAGTTTTAGGTTCATTAATCTTACCTCAAAGAAGTTCTCTTGAATTCCCCCTTCAATCTCCCCCAAGAAGCTCCAAAATCGACTCAAAAATGGTGAACTATGGCCAAAAATCACAAAAATGACTATTTAAACATTCTGTCAGCGATTTAATTTCTTCACAGCAATCGCGGAAAAAGCCTTGCGATCGCGAAGCACAAATAATGACTGACCCCATTTAACCAAACGCGATCGCAAACACCTCCACGCGATTGCAAATCACTGGCTCCTCAAACTTACGCGATTGCAGCCTCTCCCACGCGATCGCATAGAACAGCCTGCGCACTCCTCACCAGCTCCTCTCCTTCTACGCGAATGTGACCCTAAGCCGGCGTTCATGAACAACAACTTCACAACCAATCACAATCACAACCTTTGTGATCACATAGAACAAATCTTACCCCTTCTCGACTAAGCCTACACGATCGCGGACCATTCTACGTGATCGCGAAGAACAAAAATGCCTGCAACAGAAATAAAGAAAATCTGCAACTTTCAAAATAAGGATTTGATCCGTTTAACCACTTGAAACTCACTGGATGCCCTCGGGACCTCAACCAAATATGCCAACACATCCCATAACCTCATTCAAACTTAGTTGACCCTTCGAATCACTCAAAACAACACTAAAACACAAAATCAACCTCGAATTCAAGCCTAAGAATTCCAAAACATCCAAATTCTTCCTTCGATCAAAAGGTCTATCAAACCTCGTGAGAATGACCTGAAATTTTGCACACACATCACAAATGACACAACAGACCTACTCCAACTTCCGGAATTCCATTCCGACTCTTATATCAAAATCTCCCCTATCAACCGGAAAACGCCAAAATTTCAATTTCGCTAATTCAATCCTAAATCTATCCTGGAGCTCCAAAACCCATTCTGATCACGCTCCTAAGTCCCAAATCACATCTTGATGCTATTCGAATCATAAAAACCAAATTTTGGGATCATTTACTTACAAGTTAACTTCCGATTGACTTTTCCAACTGAAAGGCCAACTTAAGAGACTAAGTGTCTCACTTCTTTACAAAACCACTCTGAACCCAAACTAACCAACATAATGCGATGAAATATAGCTGAAAAACATAAAAAGAAGCAGAAATGGGGGAAACAGAGCGGTAATTCATGAAACAACGGGTCGGGTAGTTACATCCTCCCCCCCTCTTAAACAAACATTTTTCATCGAATGAGTTAAGAAACATATATGAAGCCTCAAATAGTTGAGGATATCTACTCCGCATCTCCCGTTCGGTCTCCCAGGTAGACTCCTCCACGGGCCGACCTCTCCACTGCACTTTCACTAAAGCTATATCTTTTGATCTAAACTTTCGAACCTGATGCTCCAAAATAGCCATTGACTCCACATCATAAGTCAAATCATCATCTAACTGAATCGTGTTGAAGTCCAAAATATGTGACGGATCGCCAATATACTTTTGAAGCATAGAAACATGAAATACCGGATGCATACTCGATAAGCTAGGTGGAAAAGTAAGCTCATAAGCCACCTCCCCAATCCTCCGAAGTACCTCAAAAGACCCAATGAACCGAGGACTCAATTTACCCTTCTTCCTAAATCTCATAACACCCTTCATGGGTGAAACCTTCAACAAAACCTTCTCCACAACCATGTAGGACACATCACGAACCTTCCTATCAACATAACTCTTTTGTCTCGACTATGCTGTATATAGCCGCTCCTAAATCAACTTCACCTTGTCTAAAGCATGCTGCACCAACTCTGTACCCATAAGCCTAGCCTCACCTGGCTCAAACCAACCAACTGGAGATCTACACCGTCCCCCATACAAAGCCTCTTATGGAGCCATCTGAATACTTGACTGATAACTGTTGTTATAAGCAAACTCCTCCCATGACCCTCCAAAATCAATGACACAAGCACGCAACATGTCCTCCAATATCTGAATAGTGCGCTCGTACTGCCCTCCTGTCTGAGGGTGAAAAGTTGTGCTCAACTCAACCTGAGTACCCAACTCTCTCTGCACGGCTCTCCAAAACTTCAAAGTAAACTAAGTACCTCTATCTGAAATGATGGAAACTGGGACACCATGCAAACGAACAATCTCTCAAATATAGATCTCTCCCAACCGCTATGAAGAATAGGTAGTACACACAGGAATGAAGTGAGCGGACTTGGTCAGCCGATCCACAATCACCCAAATAGCATCGAACTTCTTCAACGTCTGTGGGAGTCCAACTACAAAATCTATAGTGATTTGCTCCCACTTCCACTCTGGAATATCCATCTGCTGAAGCAAGCCACCCGGTCTCTGATGCTCATATTTCACCTGCTGACAATTGAGACACCGAGATACAAATCCCACAATGTCTTCTCCTCCACCAATAGTGTTGCCTCAAATTCTGATACATCTTCGCAGCAGCCGGATGAATGGAATATCACGAGCTATGGGCCTTCTCTAGAATCAACTCCCGAAGTCTATCCATATTGGGCACACATATCCGGCCCTACATCCTCAACACCCCATCATCACAAATAGTCATATCTCTGGCATCGTCATGCTGAACTCTGTCCTAAAGGACAAGTAAATGAGGATCATCATACTAGCTCTCTCTGAGTCGTTCAAATAAAGAAGACCAAGAAATCACACAAGCCAATACCCGACTGGGCTCCGAAATATCCAACCTCACGAACCGATTGGCCAAGGCCTGAACATCAACTGCAAGAGGTCATTCCCCAATAGGAATAAATGCAAGACTGCCCATACTCACCGCCTTTCGGCTAATAGCATCGGCCACTATATTGGCCTTTCCCGGATGGTACAAGATAATAATATCATAATCCTTTAGCAGCTCCAAGCATCTCCGCTGCCTCAAATTGAGATCCTTCTACTTGAAAAAGTGCTGGAGGCTACGATGACCAGTAAACACCTCACAAGACACACCATACAAATAATGCCTCAAAATTTTCAACGCGTGAACAATGACAGCCAACTCTAGATCGTGAACATGGTAGTTCTTCTCATGGGGCTTCAACTGACGAGAAGCATAAGCAATAACTCTATCCTCCATCATCAACACACACCCAATACCAACTCTCGAAGCATCACAATACACTGTATATGAACCTGAAGCTGTTGGCAAAACTAACACGGGAGTTGTGGTCAAGACAGTCTTAAGCTTCTGAAAGCTCTCCTCACACTCATCCGACCACCTGAATGGATCCCCCTTTTGAGTTAATTTTGTTAAGGGTGATGATATAGATGAAAAAACCTAAACGAACCGATGGTAATAACCCGCCAATCCGAGAAAGCTGCGAATCTTTGTGGCTGAGGACAGTCTGGGCCAACTTTGAACCGCTTGTATCTTCTTCGGATCAACTTGAATACCCTTACTGGACATGACGTGCCCCAAGAAAGCCACTGAACTGAGCCAAAACTAACATTTGGAGAACTTTGCATAAGGCTTCTCCTCCCTCAATATCTGCAACACAACTCTCAAATGCTACACGTGCTCCTTCTTACTACGCGAGTATACCAGAATATCATCAATGAAAACAATCATGAATGAGTCGAGATAAGGCCGAAACATGTTGTTCATCAAATGCATGAACGTTGCCAGGGCATTGGTCAGCCCAAACGACATCACAAGGAACTCATAATGACCATAGCGGGTCGTGAAAGCTGTATTAAGAATATCCGAGTCCCTGATCTTCAACTGGTGATACCTGAACGAAGATCAATCTTGGAGAACACTCTCACTCCATGAATCTGGTCAAATAAATCATCGATACGAGGCAAAGGATACGTGTTCTTGATTGTGACTTTGTTCAACTTCCTATAATCAATGCACATCCTCATCGTGCCATCCCTTTTCTTCATAAATAGAACAGGCGCACCCTAAGGCAACATATTAGGCCGAATGAACCCCTTATCAAGGAGTTCCTAAGGCTGCTCCTTTAACTCCTTCAACTCCGCTGGTGCCATACGATACGGTGGAATAGAAATGGGTTGAGTGCCCGGCACCAGATCAATACCAAAATCAATATCCCTGTCCGATGGCATGCCCGACATGTCTACAGGAAAAACATCAGGAAAATCCCTCATAACAAGAACAAAATCAATACTAAGAGTCTCTGCACTGACATCCCTTACAAAGGCTAAGTATGAAAGACAACCTTTCCCAACCATCTGTTGGGCCTTCAAGAACGAAATCACCCTACTGGGAAAAAATCAGTCGAACCACGCCACTCAATCCATGGCATATCCGGCATACCAACGTCATTGTCTCAGCATGATAGTCTAATATAGCACGACACGGAGATAGCCAATACGTGCCTAATATCACATCAAAGTTTACCATACAGAGCAACAAAAGGTCTACTCGGGTCTCCAAACCCCCAATAGCCACCACACACGACTGGTACACATGGTCCACAACAATAGTATCGCCCATCGGAGTAGATACACGAACATATGAAACAAGAGACTCACAGGGTGTATCTAAATAACGAGCAAAATACGATGACACATATGAAAAAGTGGAACCAGGATCAAATAACAGAAAGGCATCTCTGTGGCAGATTGAGACAATACCTATAATCACAGCATCAAAAACAATAGCATCGGGTTTATCTAGGAGTGGATAGAAATGGGCCTAACCACCACCTGATCGACCTCCCCCTCTGGGGCGAACCCTAGGTCACTGTCCTCCACCCCTAGCTGGCTGGGTGGGCAGTGAAGTAACTGGTGCTGAAGTCGATGGCTGACTCCTCTACTGAGATGAACCCCTAAGACGATGAGGACACTACCTCCACATATGACCGAACTCTCCACACTCATAACAACACCCTGGTGCTGGAGACGAGGACTGAAGGGAACCCCTAGCACCAGGATGACTAGTAGAAGAACTTGGCATAGAAGAGCCCTGAATTGATGGAGCACGGGATGAACTCTGGGCTGGAAGGGCACTGAGTGATGAATGGACCTGATGAGAACTATGAGAACCATGACCCGATGATGCCCCACGATAACCTAGGAGAGCTGACTGAGCATGCCTAAATATACGGCCTCTGCCATGCTAAAACTGGCCCCCATGAGGAGTACCACTGAATCCACCCCGACCACGAGGCCTCTTATCCTCCCTCTCAATCCTCTCCTGACCACAAACCATCTCTATCTGTCCAGCTATCTCAACAACCTCATCAAAGGTAGCACCAGATACTCTCTCTGGTCATTAGCAACCGATGCTGAAAATCGAGGCCATCTATAAACCTCTTGATCCTCTCTCGATCTGTGGGAACCAACCAGACCGCATGACGAGCTAACTCAGATAACCGCATCTCATACTGTGTAACAGATCTGTCACCCTACCGAGGCTGCTCAAACTGCATGCGCAGCTTCTCTCGGCGAGACTCAGGTGCAAACTTCTCGTAAGCCTACGCCTCAACAAGCCAAGAAAGGGGCGTTGTGTTAACAGGCCTACGCCTCTCGTAAGCCTCCCACCAACTAAGTGCAGCCCTTGAGATCTGGAAGGTATTGATTGAGACCATACTGATCTCCAGAATACCTGCGGTCCGAAGGATCCTCTGACACTTGTCCAAAAACCCTGGGCATCCTCGCCCTCTGCACCACTAAAAGTCGGAGGCTAAAATCTATCAAACCTCACCAACCTACGCTGCTCATCATCTGGCATAACAGGAGCTACATGGTCCTGAGAAGCTGCAACCGGCTGGGCTGGAGGTGCCCCCGATGTCTGAAGTCCCTATACAACCTGCTTAGGTATGCGAGCGGCGGGAGTCTGAGTGCCTCCCCCGGCTTGAGAAGTACCTGCGCCGGTAGTAACATAGACCGCCTGAGCTAGGCCAGTGCACACTGATAGAATCTGGGCTAGGGCCTCCTCAAAGCCTGGAATCACAATAGGCATAGCCGGTGCCTGAGCTGGTGCTGCTGGACCATCCACAACTGGGACCTGATCATGAACTGGGGTAGCCGGTGGATCTACAAGTTCTGCCCTAGTTGTTGTGCGGGCTACACCCCTGCCCCTACCACGGCCTCAATCGCATCCTCGTCCTCTAGTAGCCCCAGCAGGTGGTACTAGTAGTCGTCCATCTTGACCGGTAGCACGTGTCCTTACCATCTATGAGAGAATAGAATAACAGAAGTTTAGTACTAGGATCAACAAATTCGCACGACAAGAATTC
Organism: Nicotiana sylvestris; assembly: GCF_000393655.2. Classification (NCBI taxonomy): domain Eukaryota; kingdom Viridiplantae; phylum Streptophyta; class Magnoliopsida; order Solanales; family Solanaceae; genus Nicotiana; species Nicotiana sylvestris. The sequence continues at coordinate 106,377,665 of NC_091059.1, read as the reverse complement.
AAGAATATAAAGTTTTCCTAAAGGTTCTACAGCCTCCCGAGGATAAATACAGACGTCTCCGTGCCGATCCACGAGACTCTACTAAACCTGCTCATGACTCGTGAGACCTATATAACCTAGGCTCTAATACCAACTTGTCACAACCCTAAAACAGACCCGGTCATGATGACACCTATCTTGAAACTAGGCCAGCCGACACAACCTCAAAACCAACCAAACAATTATAATAAGTCACTTAAATTCATTAATAAGCTAAAATCCCAAAATGTAAGGTAGAATAGAACAGTGCGGAAATAAAAACCCGGCCCAACATCGGGGTGTCACTAGTCATGAGAAACTACAACCCGTCTAGAACCCGAGACTCCTAGATAATCACTCGTATCAGCCCCTCAGGCAATCACATCAAATAACAACAGCCCCTCGGGCAATATCACATCTCACACTGGGTGTATGTGCTCATTGGGGGTGTTCAAACTCCGGAGGGGCTCCTACAGCCCAAGCGCTATCACAAGCCATCTCGTGACATAACAAATCAGGACCTCGGCCTCTCATATATCACAAATCAGTAAACATGCTACGGCACGCAGCCCGATCCCATTATAATCCTCACAACACAGGCCCTCGGCTTCAGTCAGTCAAAAATCTCTAATGCCCCTCGGACAACAGTAAAACATAATGCTCAGCCCAAAATATCATTTAGAAATATCAAAACGGAGTAAATATGGCTGAGTTATGCAAACAGTAGAATGCAACATGACTGAGTACAAATATAAAGTCAAAACAGTGAGGAATAATAGTAAGTATCCCCTAAGGGTCCAAAATAGTTGGCATGAGGCCCAAATATGGCATCCAGTCCAAAACATGATAATACTTTCAAAAACACAATGATATCAAATAGTTTTCAATCAAATACGTGATTTAATAGTCATACAGGACAGACCAAGTGAAATTACCAATGGTGCACGACCCCACGCTCGTCATCTAACGTGTGTGTCACCTCAAAGTAGCATAACGATGTGAAATTCGGGGTTTCATACCCTCAGGAATACATTTGCAATCATTACTTACCTCAATCCGGTCCAAACTCTAGCTCACGATGCCTTTTCCTCTCGACTCGGCCTTCGGACGCTCCAGATATACCCAAAAACATATTTATACCATCAAAATATGCTAAGGGAACAAAGCCCACTCAAAAATAACCAATTTACATAAAAATATCCCGACATTGGCCAAACCCGACCCCCGAGCCCACGTCTCAGATTCCGATAAAAATTATAGAACTAGAATCCAATACATTCTCACGAGTTCGTACATATCAAATACATCAAAATCCGACCACAAATGACCCCTCAAATCCACAAATCAACGTCTCCAATTTCAAGCCCTAACTCCGCAATTTTAGGCTTCAAAACTCACAATTTGATGTTTAAACAAGTAAGAATCAACATAGGATCGAGTTTTAGGTTCATTAATCTTACCTTAAAGAAGTTCTCTTGAATTCCCCCTTCAATCTCCCCCAAAAAGCTCCAAAACTGACTCAAAAATGGTGAACTATGGCCAAAAATTGCGAAAATGGCTATTTAAACATTCTATCCAACGATTTAATGCCTTCACTGCGATCGCGGAAACAACCTCGCTATCGTGAAGAAAAAATTATGATTGACCCCATTTAACCAAACGCGATCACGAACACCTCCACGCGATCGCGAAGCACTGGCTTCACAAACTTATGTGATCACAGCCTCTCCCACACGATCGCATAGAACAACCTTCCTACTCCTCACCATCTCCTCTCCTTCTACGCAAACGCGACCCTGACCCCATGTTCACGAACAACAACTTCACAACCAATCACGATTGCGCCCTTACCTTTGCTATCGTGTAGAACAAATCTCACCCCTGATTGACTAAGCCTACGCGATCGCGGACCATTGTCGATGCCCCCTTTTTCTCTAACCGTAGGGTCAGAAATCGGGTATACGACATTGGGAGAAAAAACCCTATTCCCTTTCGAGAATTGGGTTTAGAAGTTGAAGAGTCGCCACCTAATGATTGTAGTGCATTAGGACACTTTAAGAAGGTTTTGAGATGAAGGGACCATAGATTAGGGTAAGGGCTAGAAATTATCCCGAGGGGAAGGTGTTAGGCACCCCTCAAGATCCACTAGTGTGGTTCCCGGCCATGTTGCAATTGTGACTTTACAAGTAAACGATCAAGGCTCAAATAAGGATTCACACATAACATTGCGACCAAGTTGAAAATTTTCAAAGGTAAGTAGAGAGGGCAGAAATTTATGAAAAAGAGATTCGAATAGTTTTACAAGAAGAGATGAAAGCAAATAAAGGGAGGGGAGTCCTAAGTTTATAATTAATATGGATCACTTCAATGCAATACCCAGCGATCACTCCTCAGAAGAGGGGTCGCATGTGATATTAGCGCATCGGTCATCATATCCATATTCTACCCTTCCCACCCCGTTAAGATATTTAAACGCGATCAGTCTCGTTTACTTATTGCATGCTAGTACCCGTCCCAACCTATCAGTCCCGGGGTATCAGGACTTCTGATCCTAAAGGGGAAGGAAAGGGATATAGGCATATATGGAGTTCAAAGGTCAAAATTCTAATTGCGACATACAAAACAAGTAACAAATATAAGATGAACAAAATAAATAGGTAAGGCTCAAGTAAACCCCTTAATCAAACAAACACTTAGTTTAGCATGTCTTGAAACATACTGATTTGGTCTTTAAATTAAACTTAAACAGCGAACGGACTAGTTCAACCCATATGTTTAGATAGAAAGTCTGCATTAGGAAACTTGGATTCAATTGTCAGAAATTAAGGTATTTCAAGCGAGTGATTTAAAAGGTACTGGTTTCAGGAAAAATAATCTAATGCAGAGGAGTTTTGAAAAGAAAGTATAGACTGTAGTAAAAATAAAACACAGAAATGGTTGTGAAAGAGTTTTAGAGATAGAAATATCTAAGGAAATGGTAAGTGGCAACTGTTTTGAAAGACAATTTCAGGGTCTGAGTAAAACGTTTAGGTAGAATGTTTAAAAAGAAACTGTTTTAGAAAAGATGCCGATTTGAGGGATTCAAAAGCATACTGAGTCAAGTGAGTTTTGTCAAAGAATTAAGACTTCTGAAATCGTTACTGTATTAAGACGTTGAGGACCAGTTAATAGATCTTTATTACTTTAAGCGAATCAGACGAGTTTGATGCAAATCCTATAGGCATGATGTCTACTTTGATTTTTAAAACCTGTTATTAAACTTGTAAAAGATGATTGTGTTAATTAACCCTACAGTTTGCCTAATGCATATGCATTCCTTATAGGCATGATCTCTATATGCATTGATTACATGAACGTTAAGTCTTATAGGCATGATTTCTATGTGATTTGCAACACAATGAAGCGTTGACCCTATAGGCATGGTCTCTAGGTGATGTGGAACCAGAAATACTAAACAACCCTATAGGTAGGATTTCTAAAAAATTAAATCCTAAAGCATGGTTTCTACCCCTACTGATGCAAGAATGTAAAACCCCTCCCACACCCTTTTACTATATTCCCCAAATCCTTTATACAAATTATTACAGACCAAAAGAAAAAAAAATACATTAAAAACTAACAGCTAGATCCGAGCAGCCTAATTCAATCTTAATGTCCAATAACATGTGATTAACCAATTCTGAATTTCCAAAGCCTTCTCTTTATCCAAAGTGTTTCAAAGTTCCAAGGAATCTCAAGGATTCCCGGCATTGCTTACACTCAGGATACCATTTAGAATTAGAATAGTGCAGTGCAGAATAGCCAGCCCTCAGGCATCCAAGTTCAGTGGGAGATCAAGGATCCCAAAGCATGGCTTGCAAGAGAGGGGCAGAACTTAGAGCTAGGAGTAAGTGCAAAGTGAAAAGGAATTGGGGAGCCATAACAAATGGTGGTCATACCCAGCCACGGGTGAAGACTGGCACACCCCTGACCATTTGTTTGGTCAAACAAGTTAGGAGCAGACCCTTGAGGGTCAAACCCAGGTCTGGATGGAGATTAGGACACCACCAGCCACAGGTCCAGGCTCAAGCACATAAAGGAGAGAAGGGAGTGGGGATTGATTGAGTTAGGAGGTTCAAAGAACCCAGTTCAGAGTCATAAGCAGCAATATCAAAGTGTTGTTATGGCTAGAACTATACTTACATACAAAGGGGAAAAGGGAAAGGGAGTTCCCATAAGAAAAGCACAACGGGGTTGCAGAAACATAGTAAAGAAGAACATAACAGACTAGGAAGTAAACACATAATGAAGAAGCATTATTCAACTAAGAATAACGTACCAGTTGCAAAGTAAGAACAAGCAGAACAACAGAGCAATCACGGCAAGAAAACAAAGCAGGAGCAGACTTAAGTTCAGCAGAACACTTGAGAGTTTTAAAGAGAGAGCCCAAAATTGTTTCAAAAAGCACAAAGTAGAAGAAGAGAGTAGAATTTTTGTGAAAGAAATCAGTATTCGAATGTGTACAAGCCTGTGTTTTTGTGCAGAAAAGTCTGTGAAAGTATGTGTAAAAACCCCTTTTTAGTGCAAAAGAGCAGTCCCTTTTATAGTGCAGAAGGTGAGTAAAAAAAGTAAGAGAATAGTTTTGAAATCAATCACAAGCTGTTTCCCTTTGGTTAAGGGATTTGATTCAAATGGGCAAAATAAATAAGGAAAGGATTTGTTTTAAACAACCTTTTGTAAGGCAGTATAACAGGGGCAAATACACAGAAACCTATTTAAGGAAATAGTTTAGTAGTACACGGTTTAGGTCAAACAAGGAAAGACAATCAATCAACCAGCCAGTAAAATCAGGATTCGAATCTTAGTGTGAATGAATCCAAGCAGAAAAAGGTGAAGAGAAACTTAATTTGAAGAAAAACATTAACAATCAATCATACCCTTTTGAAAAGGGACTCAGAATCAATCACAGGCTGGACAAAGGCCTTTTGAAAGAAGAGAAAGTCATATAAAAACCATACAGAGACAAGAGAGAGTTGGTTCAACACTAGCAAAGAAATCAGAGTAGCAAGGAAAGTTAGGTTCATAGACTCAAAGTGAGTCTTTGAAAGAGGGTCAGGGTTCTGAATGGAACCCTAACCCAAGCACACAACCAAGCTTGTCAAAGACCTCCAACACTAGGGTTTTCTGACTCAAATCAGATACATAGGCGAAGAACAACAAGTAGAATAGGCTCAATAGCCTCTTTCAGAGACTTATGAGAAACAAACAGAGAGAGAAACAAGTTTGAAACATAGGGAATACATTTAGGCAAAGCTTGTCACTCAAACAAGTTCAGAAAAGAAAAAGCGATACAGGTTTAGGAAAATAGTAGATGAAACATGCTTAGGGTTCAAACAAAGTCCAGTAAAGGTAAGCAAGGATCAAAAGCTCAGTAAAAAAAATACAGTAGAGGAACATACGAGATAGACATGTAAAGCATGCTTACAGAACCCAGTAGAGGGAAGAAAAAAACACAAAAATAGAAGAACATGCATCGTATGGCAAACATAAGAACACAAGAGAAAACTCATAAGAACGTGGTACAGACAGATTCACACAAAGAAAAGAAGAAGGAGAAGAGACAAAAGTCGTCTTGAGATTTTTTCGAAAACCCTAAATTGAAAGCAAACTAATTTTGAAAAGAAAATTGGGGAAAAGCTTTAAAATATTGAATATAGCACGGATTCACCACAGATCTAAGTAAATAAAAGAGGAAGGAACCTCGAATAGCTTTAGGGTTTCTCTAAAACCCTAGAAATGAGAAGGCTTGGAAGAGGTCTGGTCTTGAGTCAGAGATGTCCATGGCTAGGATTCTAAAGCTCGAATACATCGGAGCGACGCCGGAGAGGCCATAGAACCACAGATCTGAGAAGATCTGAACGAACACCGTTTAGGTCAAACCTCGAAATCTCGAACACCCATGGCTTAGGAGTGAAGGAAGGTGAGCACATATGTGTTATTTTCGACCATTACCTCGCCGGAGTCCATGGCTTTTCAGGCCATGGACGACCTGTGCTCACCTTCCTTCACTCCTAAGCCATGGGTATTCGAGATTTCGAGGTTTGACCTTAACGGCGTTCGTTCAGATCTTCTCAGATTTGTGGTTCTATGGCCTCTCCGGCCTCTCTCCGACGTATTCGAGCTTTAGAAGCCTAGCCATGGCCATCTCTGACTCAAGACCAGACCTCTTCCAAGCCTTCTCATTTCTAGGGTTTCAGAGAAACCCTAAAGCCATTCGAGGTTCCTTCCTCTTTTATTTACTTAGATCTGTTGTGAATCCGTGCTATATTCAACGTTTTAAAGCTTTTCCCCAATTTTCTTTTCAAAATTAGTTCGCTTTCAATTTAGGGTTTTCGAAAAAATCTCAAAACGACTTCTGTCTCTTCTCCTTCTTCTTTTCTTTGTGTGAATCTGTTTGTACCATGTTCTTATGATTTTTCTCTTGTGTTCTTATGTTTTCCATACGATGCATGTTCTTCTATTTTTGTGTTCTGTTCTTCCCTCTACTGGGTTCTATAAGTATGCTTTATATGTCTATCTCGTATGTTCCTCTACTGTATTTTTTTACTGAGCTTTTGATCCTTACTTACATTTACTGGACTTTGTTTGAACCCTAAGCATGTTTCATCTACTATTTTCCTAAACCTGTATCGCTTTTTCTTTTCTGAACTTGTTTGAGCAACAAAACTTTGCCTAAATATATTCCCTGTGTTTCAAACTTGTTGTTCTCTCTATTTGCTTATTCTCTCATGAGTTTCTGAGAGAGGCTATTGAGCCTATTCTACTTGTTGTTCTTCGCCTATGTATCTAATTTGAGTCAGAAAACCCTAGTGTTGGAGGTTTTTGACAAGCTTGGCTGTGTGCTTGGGTTAGGGTTCCATTCAGAACCCTGACCCTCTTTCAAAGACTCACTTTGAGTCTATGAGCCTAACTTTCCTTGCTACTCTGATTTCTTACTAGTTTTACAACAACTCTCTCTTGTCTCACATGTCTGTATGCTTTTTATATGACAAATTCTCTTCTTTCAAAAGACCTTTGGCCAGCTTGTGATTTATTCCGAGTTCCTTTTTAAAAGGGTTTGATTGTGTGTTGTTGATCTTCTTTAAATTAAACATTTCTCACCTTTTTCTGGTTGGATTCATTCATACTAAGATTCGAATCCCGATTTTACTGGCTGGTTGATTGATTGTCTTTCCTTATTTGACCTAAACCATGTACTACTAAATTGTTTCCTTAAATAGGTTTTTGTGTATTTGCCCCTGTTATACTGCCTTAGAAAAGGTTATTTAAAACAAATCCTTTCCTTATTTATGTTGCCCGTTTGAATCAAATCCCTTAACTAAAGGGAAACAACTTGTGATTGATTTCAAAACTATTTTCTTACTTTTTTTTACTCACCTTCTGCACTATAAAAGGGACTGCTCTTTTGCACTAAAAAAAGGGTTTTTACACAAGCTTTCACAGACTTTTCTGCACAAAAACACAGTGTTCTGCTGAACTTAAGTCTGCTCCTGCTGTGTTTGCTTGCCGTGATTGCTCTGTTGTTCTGTTTGTTCTTACTTTGCAACTGGTACGTTATTCTTAGTTGAATAATGCTTCTTCATTATATGTTTACTTCCTAGTCTGTTATGTTCTTCTTTACTATGTTTCTGCAACCCTGTTGTGCTTATCTTATGGGAACTCCCTTTCCCTTTTCCCCTTTGTATGTGAGTATAGTTCTAGCCATAAAACACTTTGATATTGATGTCTATGACTCTGAACTGGGTTCTTTGAACCTCCTAACTCAATCAATCCCCACTCCCTTCTCCCCTTTATTTGCTTGAGCCTGGACATGTGGCTGGTGGTGTCCTAATCTCTATCCAGACCTAGGTTTGACCCTCAAGGGTCTGCTCCTAAATTGTTTGACCAAACAAATGGTCAGGGGTGTGCCAATCTGCACCTGTGGCTGGGTATGACCACCATTTGTTATGGCTCCCCAATTCCTTTTCACTTTGCACTTACTCCTAGCTCTAAGTTATGCCCCTCTCTTGTAAGCCATGCTTTGGGACCCTTGATCTCCCGCTGAACTTGGATGCCTGAAGGCTGGCTATTCCGTACAACACTATTCTAATTCTAAATGGTATCCTGAGTGTAAGCAATGCCGAGAATCCTTGATATTCCTTGGAACTTTGAAACACTTTGGATAAAGAGAAGGCTTTGGAAATTCGGAATTGGTTAATCACATGTTATTGGACATTAAGATTGAATTAGGTTGCTCGGATCTAGCTGTTAGTTTTTAATGTATTTATTTTCTTTCTTTGGGTCTGTAATAATTTGTATAAAGGATTTGGGGAATATAGTAAAAGGGTGTGGGAGGGGTTTTACATTCTTGCATCAGTAGGGGTAGAAACCATTCTTTAAGATTTTAATTTTTTAGAAATCCTGCCTATAGGGTTGTTCAATATTTCTGGTTCCACATCACCTAGAGACCATGCCTATAGGGTCAACGCTTCATTGTGTTACAAATCACATAGAAATCATGCCTATAGGACTTAATGTTCATGTAATCAATGCATATAGAGATCATGTCTATAAGGAATGCATATGTATTAGGCAAACTGTAGGGTTAATTAACACAATCATCTTTTACAAGTTCAATAACAGGTTTTAAAAATCAAAGTAGATATCATGCCTATAGGATTTGCATCAAACTCATCTGATTCGCTTAAAGTAATAATGATCTATTAACTGGTCCTTAACGTCTTAATACAACAACGATTTTAGAAATCTTAATTCTTTGACAAAACTTTCTTGACTCAGTATGCTTTTGAATCCCTCAAATCGGCATCTTTTCTGAAACAGTTTCTTTCTAAACATTCTACCTAAACGTTTTACTCAGACCCTGAAATTGTCTTTCAAAACAGTTGCCACTTACCATTTCCTTAGATATGTCTATCTCTAAAACTCTTTCACAACCATTTCTGTGTTTTATTTTTACTGCAGTCTATACTTTCTTTTCAAAACTCCTCTGCATTAGACTACTTTTCCTGAAACCAGTACCTTTTAAATCACTCGCTTGAAATGCCTTAATTTCTGACAATTGGATCCAAGTTTCCTAATGCAGACTTTCTATCTAAACATATGGGTTGAACCAGTCCGTTCGTTGTTTAAGTTTAATTTAAAGACTAAATCAGTATGTGTCAAGACATGCTAAACTAAGTGTTTGTTTGATTAAGGGGTTTACTTGAGCCTTACCTATTTGTTTTGTTCATCCTTATATTTGTTACTTGTTTTGTATGTCGCAATTAGAATTTTAACCTTTGAACTCCATATATGCCTATATCCCTTTCCTTCCCCTTTAGGATCAGAAGTCCTGATACCCCGGGACTGATAGGTTGGGACGAGTACTAGCATGCAATAAGTAAACGAGACTAATCGCGTTTAAATGCCTTAACGGGGTGGGAAGGGTAGAATATGGATATGATGACCGATGCGCTAATATCATGTGCGACCCCTCTCCTGAGGAGTGATCACTGGGTATTGCATTGAAGTTATCCATGTTAATTATAAACTTAGGACTCCCCTCCCTTTATTTGCTTTCATCTCTTTTTGTAAAACTGTTCGAATCTCTTTTTCATAAATTTCTGCCCTCTCTACTTACCTTTGAAAATTTTCAACTTGGTCGCAATGTTATGTGCGAATCCTTATTTGAGCCTTGATTGTTTACTTGCAAAGTCACAATTGCAACATGGCCGAGAACCACACTAGTGGATCTTGAGAGGTGCCTAACACCTTCCCCTCGGGATAATTTCTAGCCCTTACCCTAATCTCTGGTCCCTTCATCTCAAACCCTTCTTAAAGTGTCCTAATGCATTATAATCATTAGGTGGCGTCTCTTCAACTTCTAAACCCAATTCTCGAAAGGGAATAGAGTTGTACTCCCAATGTCATATACCCAATTTCTGTCCCCACGGTTAGAGAAAAAGGGGGCGTCGACAACCATTCTACACGATCGCGAAGAACTAAAATGCCTACAACAGAACTGAAGAAAATTTGCAACTTTCAAAACAAGGATTTGACCCGTTTAACCACCCGAAACTCACTTGAGGCCCTCGATACCTCAACCACACATTCCAACACATCCCATAACCTCATTCAAACTTAGTCGAGCCTTCAAATCACTCAAAACAACACTAAAACACCAAATCAACCTCGAATCCAAGCCTAAGAATTCCAAAACTTCCAAATTCCGCCTTCGATCAAAACGTCTATCAAACCTCATCCAAATGACCTAAACTTTTGTACACACGTTACAAATGACACAACGGACCTACTCCAACTTCCGAAATTCCATTCCGACTCTTATATCAAAATCTCCTTTATCAACCAGAAAACGCCAAAATTCCAATTTCGCCAATTCAAGGCTAAATCTACCTCGGACCTCTAAAACCCATTTCGATCACATTCCTAAGTCCCAAATCACCTCCCAAAGCTATCCGAATCACAAAAACCAAATTTCGGGATCGTTTACTTACAAGTCCACTTTCAGTTGACTTTTCCAACTAAAAGGCCAACTTAAGAGACTAAGTGTCTCATTTCTCTACAAAACCACTCTGAACCCAAACTAACCAACACAATGCAATGAAATACAGCTGAACAACATACAAAGAAGCATAAATGGGGGAAACACAGTGGTAATTCATGAAACGACCGGTCGGGTCGTTATAAACTAGTGCTATAATCTCCAGTATATTATACTGGAACTTTTCGCGTGTTAGAATTCCAGCATAATATGCTAGAAGTTCATACACAGATGCATCAATATCCAGTATATTAGGCTGGGACTTTCTGTGTTGCAGCAAAATAGTGGCTATTTTTCAATGACTTTGCAAATGCTGGTTATTTTTGAATGACCAGTGCGAAAACTAGCTAGCCCATACTATTTTAACTCTATGAACATGTCTCGATTATAACCTCTATAGTTGCATCATATCCCCAAGCCAACTTGATGAATTTACTGCTTGGTATTGGAATTCGGCTCATGCAAAGTAGTACGTAGTAGCAAATGGACTTTTTCCTATATATACTACTATACAAATTTATTTATTCGTTTTAATAAAAGTTTTTTATTTACTAAAATTAATTGGATTTTCTTTATAAATTATATATTATTTACCTGTAACATGGCATAACTGAATTTGTTGCGTGACTTATAGACAAGCGAACTGATTTGATCCAAAAATAATAAATAAATTAAATGAAAAATAAGACTTAGCATTGAAATCAAAGGAAATGGCAAGCCTGGTTTCGGGAGCAATGCTTCCGAAGACACCGACAAGAAAAATTCTAGACGAAAAATAAAGTTGTATTATTTAGCTTGAGAATAAAATATAGCTTAAGTTTTGGCAGAGATTTTCCGCCCCTTACAATGGATGTTGAATATACCTAGGTAACAAGATCCTAGGATCAAGTCCCTCTTAAAGGACAATAAAGGAGCCCATTGATGAATTTGTAATGGTAGGCCATGAATGCCAAAATTATTTGCAATGGATGCATATTTAATACTGAGGAATATTCTTCATTAATGCCAAACCTAGTCTAATATAGATATCACAGAAGCAAGACACAATGAATAGAGAAGACTTAGAACTTGCACAGTATTATAGCAAAGACACGATAATAAAACTGTGAAATAATTATTATTTATAGGTAGAAGAGACTCATAAATCTAAAGTACATGCGTTGTTGTAATGATCCGGCAGGCCGTTTTAAGAATTAATGCCCTGATCCCCTATTAATGGCATTCCCCGTGTTTGTTTCTTCTATTGTAAGTTGTCGGGAAGGTTCGTTTTGGATTTCGAAGTGTTTTGGGATACTTAGTCCCTAAATGAGAGTTTAAGCTTTAGAATTTGGACCATAGTCGGAGCAGTGTGAAGAAGGCCTCAAAATGGAATTTCGTCAGTTTTGTTAGCCCCATTGGGTGATTTCAGGCTTAGGGGCGTGTTCGGATTGTGTTTTGGAGGTCCATAGCTTATTTAGGTTTGAAATGTCGAAAGTTGAATTTCTGAAGTTTCCGGTTCGATTGTGAGATTTTGATCTAGGGGTCAGAATGGAATTCTGAGAGTTGGAGTAGCTTTGTAGTGTTGAATGTGACGTGTGTGCAAAATTTCAGGTCATTCGGGCGAGGTTTGATAGACTTTTTTATCGAAAGCGGAATTTGGATGTTTTGGGAATCTTTAGGCTTGGATTGGTGAGCGATTTGCGGTATTAGCGTTGTTGATATGATTCTAGGGTTGGAATAAGTTTCTATGATGTTTTAGGACTGGTTGGTATGTTCGGTTGAGGTCCCGAGGGCCTCGGGTGAGTTTCGGGTGCTTAACGGAAGTTGAATTGGACTTAGGAGAAATATTAAGTTGGATGAACCTGTCATAACCGCACCTGCGTGTGTGGGACCGCAGGTATGGTACCGCAGAAGCGACTTGGTGATGGTCGAAGCAGAATTTAGCCCAGGCTCCAGAAGCCGCAGGTGCGAGAAGTCGAACGCACCTGTGAGACCGCAGGTGCGGTAATGGAGTCGCGGGTGCGGAATTGTGGTTTAATGAAAAGTTGCAGGTGCCACATCGTCTTCGTAGAAGTGGGACCACAGATGCGGTTCCACTGGTCAAAAAAGGGCAGAAACGAGGGTTTAGTCTCAAAACCTTATAAATTAATTTGGGAGCTCGGGATTGGCAATTTTGGGAGACATTATCACCTGGGTATTTTGGGTAAGCAATTCTTACTCGATTTTGATTAATTTCCTCGAATCTATGCTCAAATTCATCCTTTAAATTCTAATTTTTAGGGTGAAAATTTGGAGGAAAATTGGAAAAGTTCTTAGGCCTAATTTTGGAGTTTTAATCAAGATTTTGATGTCGGATTGGAGTAATTTCTGCATATATTAACTCGTGAGAGTGTGAAGATTCCAAATTTGTAAATTCTACTCGATTCCGAGATGTGGGCCCGGGGTTTTTTGGGCAATTTTCCTAATTTTGTGTATTAGCTTCAAATTAATTAGTTGAATTAGTTACTTGAAGTTATATTTACATTATGCAATTACTTTGAATTGATTTGGGCCATTTGGAGTCGGATACTCGTGGCAAGAACCTGGTATTGAGTTGATTGAGTGGGTTCGAGGTAAGTGGATTGTCTATACTTGTGGGGGGGGGACTCCCCTTAGGATTTGGTATTCTTGTTATATTGAATGCCTTGTACGTGATGTGACGAGTGCGTACATGTGCTAATTATTGAAAATCCTATTTTCATTAAGTAACTATAACTGTATTTTTCTTCCTTGTTGTGCATTACTTGCAATTTAAGCCTACTATTAGTTTAGGGAAGCATGTCTAAGTGACTTAATTGCCTTACTTATTCAAACTGCTTTATTTGAATCATGTGTAGCATGCTAGGTTAGAAATACCTGTTTTACCTTAGTATGAAATTGGCTTGAATTGAATATTCTTCGTGTTACTGTTGTGTGTTTACTTTGGGACTACGGGATGGTATCCCGGGAGATCCCCCTGTTTGTTTACCTTTGGACTACAGATCAGTATTCCGGTAGATCCCCCTACACATTTATATTTGGGACTACGGGACAGTACCCGGTAGATCCCATGTACTGGATATTTACTTTGGGACTACAGATTGGTATTCCGGAAATTTCCCATGCACCTTTATAATTCAGACTACGGGACGATATCCCGAGAGATCCTTTGGATATTTACGTTTGGGATTATGGGACGGTATCCAGGGAGATCCTTTGTTGCTATTTCTATGTACTGAGTTAGATTTTTTCTGTGTTTTTATTTGTTATAGACTGTTAGCACTTAAATTATATTGTCGTATTTTATACTATTTTACCTTTTTTTCATCTATAATCAGTAGGGCCCTGTCTTTCCTCGTCACTACCCGATCGAGGTTAGGCTTGGCACTTACTGAGTATCGCTGTGGTGTACTCATGCCCTTTCTGCGCATGTTTTCCATGTGCAGATCCAGGTTCTTCAACTCAGCCCTACCATCCTTGAGGCGAGGTGATTCTTTAGAGACTTCGAGGTATATCTACCGCGTCCACAGACCGAGGAATCCCTCTATATTCTCGCTTGTAGTTATAGCCTTCTATATCTACTTTGATTCAGACATTCTGGAGTTAGAGCACTATGTAGTATCCTTAGCTTGTGATTTCATGAGATTCCAGGTTTTTGGAGTTGTTTTAGTTTGAGAGTTTATATTGTATATGTCGAGCGGCATCTTAACCATTTTATTTATATTTATTCCGCAGTTTTTGGTTGGTTTTATCTTTCGTTTCCTTTTTTCGCAAATTATTAGGCTTACCTAGTTGTAGAGACTAGGTGTCGTCACGATAGTTCACGGAGGGCGAGCTGGGGTCGTGACAAGTTGGTATCAGAGCTCTAGGTTCATAGGAGTCATGAACCACAAGTCGGTTTATTAGAGTATCTCGGATCGGTATAGAGACGTCTATACTTATCAGCGATAGGCTATGTAACTGTTAGGAAAATTCCACTTCATTTGATTTCCTTGTCGTGCGAGATTTTTGATATCACAACTCTAAACTTTTGTCTTCTATTCTCTCACAGATGGTGAGGACACGTGCTACTGGAGATGACCAGGCACCCGCGCCCCCTGCTAGAGCCGTCAGAGGTCAGGGCCGGGGAAGAGGCCGAGGACGTGCCTGTAGTGCAGCCAGAGTACCCGTGTGAGCTACCACAGAGGAGCCACCAGCAGCTCCAGCCGGAGTCTATGCACCTGATACGCCTATTGCTACTACTATTCCAGCTCTTCATAAGACTCTTACACAGTTCGTGAGCATGTACACCACTCTAGCTCAGGCAGGGCTGATTCCCCTTGCTGCAGCCACATCCCAGGATGGGGAAAGAGCAAAGACTCCCACTGCCCGCACTCCTGAGCAGCAGATCCAGGTTGATTAAATCCCAGAGGTTATACCAGTACTGCCTGCAGTCCCAGATCAGCCCGAGGATAGGGCAACGGCTTCAGAGGATGAGCAACAGAGGCTTGAGAGGTTCAAGAAGTATAAGCCTCCTGTATTCAGTGTTTTAGCATCAGATGATGCCTTGGGATTTCTGGAGGAGTGTCACCGTATCCTCTGCACTATGGGTATATCAGGATCGAGTAGGGTTTCTTTCACTGCCTTCCAGCTTCGAGGAGTAGCCTACCAGTGGTGGCTCACTTTTGAGTTGGACAGTCCAGCTAAGGAAGCATCTCTTACTTGGACTCAGTTTTTAGATATATTCCTGAGAGAATTTGTCCCTTAGAGCCTCAGGGACGCATGGCACGCAGAGTTTGAGCATTTGTGCCAGGGCACTATGACTGTTTCGGAGTATGCTATCCGTTTTACCAACTTGGTTAGGCATGCACCAGCCTTGGTTTCTACAATTCGAGAGAGGGTTCGACAGTTTATTGAGAGGCTCATTCCCAACATCAGGTCTAGCATGGCTCGTGAGTTGGGAGATGGATATTTCTTATCAGCAGGTGGTGAGCAATGCTAGGAGAGTGGAGGGTATGCATGCTCGGGATAGAGAGGAGAGTTGCATGCTTGGGATAGAGCGGAGAGGGAGGCCAAGAGGTCTCGAGAGTCGGGCTATTATGCTAGTGCCCATGCTCCAGCTGTAGTTCGTCATGGTAGGGGTTATATGAGTTGCCCCATTCATTCAACCCTTCTAGTAGCCAGTGGTATTCCAGCTCCTCCTAGACCTCAGGAGCCTTATTATGCACCTCAAATATCTAGTGTGCCTCCTGCATGGGGTGCTTTCAGTGGTCAGTCCAGCAGACCTGGCCTGAGCCAGTCACAACCACCATATCCTTCCAGAGTTTGTTTTGAGTATGGTGACACACGCCATATGGTGAGGGATTGCCCCAAACTTAGGAGGGGTTCACCTCCACAGACTTCTCAGCCACAGCGTGCCCCACAGATTTCTCAGGCTATGATTACAGCACTAGTTGCTACCCCACCTGCACAGCCAGCTAGAGGTGGAGGTCAAGAAGGTAGAGGTCATCCTAGAGGGGGAGGCCAGGCCAGATATTATGCCCTTCCTATCCGTACCAAGGCTATTGCCTCCGATTTTGTCATCACAGGTATTGTCCTGGTTTGTCATAGGGATGCATCAGTTTTATTCGATCCAGGATCCATTTTTTCGTATGTGTCTTCGTATTTTGCCCCACATTTGGGCGTATCTCAGGATTCTTTGAGTTCCCCTATTTATGTTTCTACTCCTATGGGAGATTCTATTTTTGTGGACCGTATTTATCAATCGTGTTTGGTTTCTCTTAGTGGTATTGAAACCAGAGCCAATTTATTATTGCTCAGCATGGTAGATTTTGATGTTATCTTGGGCATGGACTAGTTGTCGCCCCATTATGCTATTCTTGATTGTCACACCAAAACAATGACGTTGGCTATACCGAGTATTCTGCGAGTTGAGTGGAGGGGTACTTTAGATCACACTCCCAGTAGAGTTATTTCTTTACTTAAGGCTCAACGAATGGTTGAGAAGGGTGTAATGCGTATTTGGCCTATATGAGAGATGTTAGTGTTTATACCCCTACAGTTGATTCATTCCTAATAGTACGGGACTTCTCTGATGTGTTTCCAGTTGATCTTTCGGGTATGCTACCCGACAGAGATATTGATTTTGGCATTGATCTATTGCCAAGCACTCAGCCCATTTCTATTCCTCCTTATTGTATGGCTCATTTTGAGTTCAAGGAGTTGAAGGAGAAGTTCCAGGAATTGCTTGACAAAGGTTTTATTCGACCCAATGTATCCCCTTGGGGTGCTCCTGTCTTGTTTGTGAAGAAGAAGGATAGTTTTATGCGTATGTGTATTGATTATCGCCAGTTGAACAAAGTTACAATAAGGAACCGGTATCTTTTGCCTCGAATTGATGATCTGTTTGACCAGTTACAGGGTGCACGAGTGTTTTCTAAGATCGACTTGCGTTTAAGTTACCATTAGTTGAAGATTTGGGAGCCAAATATTCTGAAGACTGCTTTCAGGACTCGATATGGTCACTACGAGTTCCTTGTTATGTCATTTGGGCTGACCAATGCCCCAGCAGCCTTCATGCATTTAGTGCACAATATGTTCCGACCATATCTTGACTCGTTCGTCATTATCTTTATTGATGATATTCTGGTGTATTCCCGGAGTCAGGAAGATCATGAGCAGCACCTGAGGACAGTGCTTCAGACTTTGTGAGAAAAGAAATTATATGCAAAGTTCTAGAAATTTGAGTTTTGGTTGGATTCTGCGGCTTTCTTGGGTCACGTAGTATCGAGTGAGGGTATACGGGTGAATCCAAAGAAAGTGGAAGCAGTGCAGAGTTGTCCCAAATCATCCTCAGCTATAGAGATCCGCAATTTTCTTGTCTTGGCGGGTTATTACCGTCGATTTGTTGAGGGGTTTTCATCTATTACAGCACCTATGACCAGGCTGACCTAGAAGGGTGCTCTGTTCCAGTGGACGAAAGAGTGTGAGGTGAGCTTACAGAAGGTCAAGACAACTTTGACTAAAGCCCCAATATAAATACTGCCTACAGGTTCGGGGTCTTATACTATCTATTGTGATGCCTTGAGGATTGGCCTTGGAGCGGTATTGATGCAGGACGGTAGGGTGATTGCCTATGCGTCCAGACAGTTGAAGGTACATGAGAAGAATTATCCTATCCATGATCTCGAGATAGCTGCTATTGTTCACTCCTTGAAGATCTGGCGTCATTATTTTTACAGTGTTCCTTGTGAGATTTATACTGATCACCGGAGCATGCAGCACCTATTCAAGCAAAAGGATCTTAATTTGCACCAGAGGAGGTGGTTAGAGCTACTAAAGGACTATGATATCACTATTTTGTATCACCCGGGCAAGGCTAATGTGGTGGTCTATGCTTTGAGTCGCCGGGCGGAGTGTTTGGGGAGTTTGGCTTATTTACCAGCAGCGGAGAGGTCCATGGCGATGGATGTTCAGGCCTTAGCCAGCCAGTTCGTGAGATTGAACCTTTCGGAGCCTAGTCGGGTTTTTGCTTGCGTGGTTTCTCGGTCTTCCTTATTTGATCGTATCAGGGAGCGTCAGTATAATAACTCTCGTTTTCTTGTCCTCAAGGACATGGTTCTGCCCGGTGATGCTAGAGATGTGACCATTGGTGATGACAGGGTATTGAGGATGCAGGGTCGGGTATGTGTATCTGATGTTGACAGGCTTTGGGAGTTGATTCTAGAGGAGGCCCATAGTTCGCGGTATTCCATCCATCCAGGTGCTGCGAAGATGTACCAGGATTTGAGACAGCACTATTGGTGGAGGCAGATGAAAAAGGATATAGTTGGGTTTGTAGCTCAGTGCCTCAATTGTCAGCAGGTAAAGTAAGAGCACCAGAGACCGGGTGGTTGCTTCAGCAGATAGAGATTCCGAAGTGGAAGTGGGAACGAATCACCATGGACTTCATAGTTGGACTCCCATGGACTTTGAAGATGTTCGATGCCATTTGGGTGATTGTGGATCGGCTGACCAAGTCCACGCACTTCATTTCCATGTGTACATATTCTTCGGAGCAGTTGGCGGAGATTTACATCTGGGAGATTGTTCGTCTGTATGGTATTCCAGTTTCTATCATTTCATATAGAGGTACTTAGTTCACATCACAGTTCTGGAGGGTCGTACAACATAAGTTAGGCACTCAGGTGGAGTTGAGCACATCATTTCACCCCCACACGGACGGACTATCCGAGCGCACTATTCAAATTATTGAGGATATGCTTCATGCGTGTGTGATGGAGTTTGGAGGTTCTTGAGATCAGTTCTTGCCACTGGCGGAGTTTGCCTACAACAACAGTTATCAGTCCAGCATTCAGATGGCACTGTATGAGGCTTTATATGGTAGGCGGTGTAGATCCCCGGTAGGTTGGTTTGAGCCGGGTGAGGCTAGGTTATCGGGCACAGACTTGGTTTAGGATGATTTGGAGAAGGTTAATATGATTCAAGATAGACTCCGTACAGTTCAGTCCAAACAGAAGAGTTACACGGACCGGAAGGTTCGTGATGTTTCCTATTTGGTTGGAGAGCGTATCTTGCTTCGGGTTTCGCCTATGAAGAGCGTTATGAGGTTTGGGAAGAATGGGAAGTTGAGTCCGAGGTTTATTGGTCTTTTTGAGATATAGAGACATGTTGGGGAGGTTTCTTATGAGCTTGCCTTACCTCCCAACTTGGCAGGAGTTCATCCGGTATTTCATGTTTCGATGCTCCAGAAGTATCACGGCGATCCGTCACACGTGTTGGATTTCAGTTCAGTCTAGTTGGACCAGGATCTATCTTATGTTGAGGAGCCGGTGGCAATATTGGACAGGCAGGTTCGGAAGTTGAGGTCAAAGAAAATTGAATCCGTTAAGGTTCAGTGGTAGGGTTAGCCTGTCAAGGAGGCGACTTGGGAGACCGAGCAGGATATGTGCAGTCGTTACCCTCATCTTTTCACTACTTCAGGTATGTCTCTATGCTCGTTTGAGGACGAACGAATGTTTTAAGAGGCGGAGGATGTAATGACCCGGCTGGTCGTTTTAAGAATTAACGCCTCGATCTCCTATTAACTGTATTCCCCGTGTTTGTTTCTACTATTGTAAGTTGTCGGGAAGGTTCGTTTTGGATTTCGGAGTGTTTTGGGA
Organism: Nicotiana sylvestris; assembly: GCF_000393655.2. NCBI lineage: Eukaryota > Viridiplantae > Streptophyta > Magnoliopsida > Solanales > Solanaceae > Nicotiana > Nicotiana sylvestris. The sequence goes on along the minus strand of NC_091059.1, from coordinate 106,357,931 downwards.
CACTTAGTCCCTAAATGAAAGTTTAAGCTTTAGAATTTGGACTGTAGTCGGAGCAGTGTGAAGACGGCCTCGAAATGGAATTTCGTTGGTTCCGTTAGCTCCGTTGGGTGATTTTTTGCTTAGGGGCGTGTTTGGATTGTGCTTTAGAGGTCCGTAGCTTATTTAGGCTTGAAATGCCGAAAGTTGAATTTTTGAAGTTTCCGGTTCGATAGTGAGATTTTGATCTAGGGGTCGGAATGGAATTCCGAGAATTGGAGTAGCTCCGTAGTTTGAATGTGATGTACGTGCAAAATAGCAAGTCATTCAAGCAAGGTTTGATATACTTTTTGATCGAAAGAGGAATTTGGAAGTTTTGGAAATCCTTAGGCTTGGATTGGGGAGCGATTTGCGGTTTAAGCGTTGTTTGATATGATTCGAGGGTTGGAATAAGTTTGTATGATGTTTTAGGACTGATTGGCATGTTTGATTAAGGTCCCGAGAGCCTCGGGTGAGTTTCGGGTGTTTAACGAAAGTTGAATTGAACTTAGGAGAAATCTAAAGTTGGCTGAAGCTGTCATAATCGCACTTGCGTCCCTAGGCTCCAGAAGCCGCAGGTGCGAGAAGTCGAACGTAGCTGCGAGACCGCAGGTATGGTAATGGAGTCTCAGGTGCCGAATTGTGGTTTAATGAAAAGTCGCAGGTGCAACATGGTATCCGCAGAAGCGGGACCATAGGTGCGGTCCAGGGCCGCAGATGCGATTCCACTGGTCAGAAAAAAGGGCAGAAACGAGGGTTTAGTCTCAAAACCTTAGAAATTGATTTGGGAGCTCGGGATTGGCAATTTTGGGAGAGATTATCATCTGTGTGTTTTGGGTAAGTAATTCTTACTCGGTTTTGATTAATTTCTACGAATCTATGCTTAAATTCATCCTTTAAATTTTAATTTAGGGTGAAAATTTTTAGGAAAATTGGAAAAGTTCTTAGGCCTAATTTTTGAGTTTTGATCAAGATTTTGATGTTGGATTGTAGTAATTTCTGTATATATGAACTCGCGAGAGTGTGAGGATTCCGAATTTGTAAATTCTGCTCAATTCCGAGACGTGGGCCCGGGGGGCTTTTTGGGCGATTTTTCTAATTTCGTGTATTAGTTTCGAATTAATTAGTTGAATTAGTTACTTGAAGTTATATTTACATTATGTAATTACTATGAATAGATTTGGGCCATTTAGAGTGGGATACTCGTGGCAAGAACGTGGTATTGAGTTGATTGAGCGGGTTCGAGGTAAATGGCTTGTCTAACCTTGTGGGGGAACTCCCCTTAGGATTTGGTATTATTGTGATATGGAATGCCTTGTACGTGAGGTGACGAGGGCGTACATGTGCTAATTATTGAAAATCCTATTTTCATTAAGTAACTATAACTGTGTTTTTCTTCCTTGATGTGCATTACTTGCAATTTAAGCCTACTGTTAGTTTAGGGAAGCATGTCTAAGTGACTTAATTGCCTTACTCTTTCAAACTGCTTTATTCGAATTATGTGGAGCATGCTATGTTAGAAATACTTGTTTTACCTTGGAATGAAATTGGATTTAATTGAATATTCTTTGTGTTATTGTTGTGTGTTCACTTTGGGACTACGGGACGGTATCTCGGGAGATCCCCCTGTTTTTTTACTTTGGGATTATGAATCGGCATTCCGGTAGATCCCCTAGCACATTTATATTTGCGACTACGGTACAGCACCCGATAGATCCCCTGTACTGGATATTTACTTTGGGACTACGGATTGATATTTCGGGAGTTTCCCCTGCACATTTATGATTCGGACTACGGGATGGTATCCCGGGAGATCCTATGGACATTTATGTTTGGTACTACGGGACGGTATCCCGGGAGATCCTCTATTGCTATTTGTATACTGATTCAGATTCTTTCTGTGTTTTTATTTGTTATAGACTGGTAGCACTTAAATTATATTGTCATATTCTATACTATTTTACTGTGTTTTTCATCTATAATCTGTAGGGCCCTGACTTTCCTCGTCACTACCCGACCGAGATTAGGCTTGGCACTTACTGAGTACCGTTGTGGTGTACTCATGCCCTTTCTGCGCATGTTTTTTATGTTCAGATCCAGGTTCTTCGACTCAGCCCTACCATCCTTGAGGCGAGGCGATTCTTCAGAGACTTCGAGGTATATCTGTCGCGTCCGCAAACCGAGGAGTCCCTCTCTATTCTCTCTTATACTTATAGCCTTCTGTATTTACTTTGATTTAGACATTCTGGAGTTAGAGCACTATGTACTATCCTTAGCTTGTAATTTTATGAGATTCCAGATTTTTGGAGTTGTTTCAGTTTGAGAGTTTATATTGTATATGTCTAGCGGTATCTTAAACTTTTTGTTAATTTTTATTCCGCAGTTTTTGGTTGGTTTTATCTTTCGTTTCCTTTTTCCGTAAATTGTTAGGCTTACCTAGTCGTAGAGACTAGGTTCCATCATAACAGTTCACGGAGGGCGAACTGGGGACGTGACAGTTGCATGTGTGCCTTATCTCGATGAATAAATTTTTTAAAAACTAAATATTATATTAAAAACAATGATTGACTCATAAAATAAAAATTTAAGCTTCTGAAATTGATAACATTGATTCTATACATGTAATCAATAAATTATGAAATTCTACCCTATAGAAGTCCTCAATCATCATTCCTTATATTCAACTTAAATAAACTAAGTTTCATTCCTTTAATTTCATCTGCGCAACTTCACAAGTAATCATGTTGCCGATTTAGTTTCAGCAAGAACATCATATTATTTGAATATCTTATAAAATTTAATGTTGTTTAAGTAATCTAATTTTGAATTCAAAATTATCACATTTTGTTTGAACTTTTTTTTTAAAAACTACATTTAGTTAAAAATATTTTATGTGACATACTTTTATTGAAAATATTAAAGACTTGTCCAATAATAAGAATAAAAAAATTGATAATTTTTGTCTTTTAAAAATTTGAAAGTGAAGGTTGGTCCTACATTTCCTTGAAAAATAAAAGCCTAAAAAAGGCAGTCTGGTGCACTAAGCTCCCACTATGCGCGGGGTCTCAAGAAGTGACGTGTAATGACCCGACCAGTCATTTTAAGCAATTACACTTCGCTCGGTTGTTTGAGGGCATGAGTAGCTCCGTAGGAAGTATATGACTTATGTGAATCGTTAGTTTTGGTTTTCAAGTTATTTGGAATTGATTTGGAAGAATGATTCTCAGCTACAAGCTTTAAATTTGAAAGGTTTGACTAAGTTTTGATTTTTTAGAATTTGATCTCGGATTGGATTTTGGATGGTTCCGTTAGCTCCTCTGGATGATTTTGGACTTAGGAGTGCATCCGGATTGTAATTTGGAGGTCCATAGTAGAATTTGGCTTAAAATAGCTAAAGTTGGAATTTTAGAAAGTTTAATCGGGAGTGGACTTTTTGATATCAGGGTCGGATTTCGATTCCGGAAGTTGGAGCAAGCCCATAATGTCAAATTTGACTTGCATAAAACATTTGAGGTTAATCAGGCATGATTTGATAGATTTCGGCATAACTTGTGGAAGTGTCAAGTTTCAAGTTCATTGATTTCGAATTGAGGTGTGATTCATCGTTTCGATGTTGTTATGTATGTTTTAAGGCCTCAAGTAGGTCCGTGTTATGATACAAGACTTGTTGGTATATTTGAAAAGGGTCCCGAGGGGCTCGGGCGAGTTTCGGATAGCTTTGGGTTGTGTTGCGCTTGTTTTTTATGTTTCGACGTTGTTTTTCAAGCATAAATGGTACTACATTAAGCACATGAACTCCGATTTAGGTTTTTATTGAAGCATTAGATCTATATCGTAATTACGGAGCTATAGCAAAAAAATCATCAAATTTGGCTATCATATGAGGATTTTATGGTCATTTTACTAAGAATTGGGTTGCCAGATTTTGGAGGTTAATTACGAAATTGCCACTAAATTCGTATTTGAAAATCTGCACTATTTTCAAATATTGAAACCATCATATCTCTTTTAATATAAGGTTAAATGAATTAATTTAAGAGCCTAACTTGGATAAAATTTTACAAGGAATCCATTGGAGTTATTAAAAGCAAGTTTCGGGATTATTTGGCACAAGAATCAAGGTAGAATAGATGGCAAAAAAAATATATAAAATAAGGGTTTGTTCATTTGGTCATATTTTGAGTTGGGGAGCTCGGATTTAAGTGATTTTGGAGGCGATTTTCGCCATACGTATTAGAGTAAGTGTTCTCTACTCGGTTTTAATTATATTTCATGAATCCATCTTCGTTTTTGGAATTTGATTGATGATTTCAAAGTGAAATTTGGGGGGTTTTGCCTAAAATTTCATAAAGTCAATTTTTAAGTTTTAAACATAGATTTGGAGTCGGAATTGGATGAAACTAGTATGGTCAGAATCATAGTTGAATGAGTTGTCGGATTTGTGAATTTTGTCGGGTTCTGAGATGTGGGTTCGGGTTGGGCTTTTTGGCCGATTTTGGGCTTTTGATTAAAGATTCGACCTTTTTGAATTGGAATTGGTTGCTTTAGCATTGTTTGATGTATTTGAGTTGTTTTTGGTTAGTTTCGAGCCGTTCGGAGGTCGGAATGCGCGAGATGGCATTTTGGAGCATCGCTTAGCTTGCTCGGTATTGGAATTGGCTTGTTTGAAGTAACTAATGATTGTAAATCTTGTCCTGAGGATATGAAACCCCGGATTTCACATTATTTCACTACTTTGAGGTGACGCCCACGCTAAATGACGAGCGTGGGTGCATGCACCGTTGGGGATTGTGACTTGGTCCGTTCCATACGACTATTAAGTCGCATACTTGATTGAAAACTATTTGATACTATTGTGTTTTGTGAAGTATTACTATGCTTTGGACTGGATGACATATTTGGGATTTTTGCCATCTGTTTGGACCCTTAGGAGCTTTTTACTACAATTCTTCACTGTTTTGACTTAATATTTGTACTCAGTCATGTTGTGTTTTACTGATTTCATACCGCAACCTTATTTACTCAGTTTTGATACTATAAATAATATTTTGGGCTGAACGCCCTATTTTACTATTAGCCTGAGTGGCTTGAGAGGTTTCTGACTGAGTGTGGTCGAGGGCCTTTGTTGTGAGGATATTATGGGATCGGGCTGCACGATGCAGCATGTTGTTACTGATTCATGATATTGTGAGGTCGAGGGCCTGATTGATTTATGCCACAAGGTGGCTTATTGTTATGAGGCCGAGGGCCTGATTGATTTATGCCACGAGATGGCTTGTTATAGCGCTTGGGCTGTAGGAGCCCCTCCAGAGTTTGAACACCCCCAGTGAGCGTGGGTACCCAGAGTGAGTGATATGATGTTGCCCGAGGGGCTGATCTTGATTCATGTTATGCCTAAGGGGCGGTTTATGATACATGTCTTGCCTAAGGGGCTGTTTGTGATTTATGTTACCCGAGGGGCGATTTATGATATATGTCTTGCCCGAGGGGCTATTTGTGATTTATGTTACCCGAAGGGATGTATACGAGTGAGTTTTGCCCGAGGGGCTGATTATGTTTTTACTATTTTTACTCATTATTTTATCACTTTGTTATGAAAAATTGTTGAAAGACAGTTTCAAAGGATTTTTATTGAAATTTGATGTTTAACGAGATGACTTGATTTATATGTTATTTTGGAAACATCCTGTATTTGTTGTGGTGTTATGACGTGGATTGTGTGTTTTCTTACTGCTCAGTCTTTATTTACTTTTATTACTTACTGAGTTGGCGTACTCACATTACTACCTCCACTTTGTGTGCAGATTCAGGTATTTCGGAACCCGGTAGCGAGTGTTGATTACTTATTGGCAGGTTCATTAGAGTTAGCTAGGTAGTTGCCTGGCGATCGCAACCCTGCTTTTCTCCTCCTTATCCTCCTTTAGTTGTATTCAATTGTTTCAGGGCTATGTTAGTCTTGATGTTGTCAGACGGTTGTAGTAGATGTTCATGACTAGTGACACCCCGATGTTGGGCTTTCTTTCTGCACTGTTGTGTTGATTTAAACTCATTATGCAGGTTTATTGTTAAATAGCTTTGGTTTTGTCTTAAAAATGAAAATATTGATTGGTTTTTGTAGTGTGTCAACTTTCTTAGTACCACGTTAGGCGGCATCACGACAGGGTTAGTTTTGGGTCGTGACAAGTTGGTATCAGAGTCTAGGTTACATAGGTCTCACGAGTCATGAGCAGGTTTAGTAGAGTTTCGTGGATCGGTACGGAGACATCTATACTTATCTTTGAGAGGCTGCAGAACATTTAGGATATCCTACATTCTTCAATTCTTATCGTGCGACCTTGATTCAACTTGAAATGTAACTCTTGAAATTCCTTCCACGCGTTTGTATGCGCGTATGAGCACTCGGTATTAGTTGTGCATCGACGGCTTGTGATTCCCTGAACGAGAGGCGAGATATTATTTTTGTGTGTTGATGTTGGGCCAGTCTGAAGGACTTGGGGCAAAGCTTTGCATGTAGCTTGAGCATTGAGGTTTTGATTGGGTGAGCATGTGCTTTTAGATTTATATGTTTGGTAGTGTCCCTATTAGTAAAACTGATGGCTGGATGGCTACGTGATGAGTATGATGTGACTGTGTGATGTGTTCATATGATTTGGATGTGACGAGGAGAGTCTACTTGAGGGTAGAAAGAACTATTTGGTGCTTGATTTCCATCTTGATTTGATGTATAGCCCCGAGTTATGGGTGTGCTGAAGGATCTTTTATGTTGTTTAGTTGGGGAATGAAGTAGATTTTATGTCGTGATATGAGTTCAAACTCAGGAAGATTAAGTGATTGTGTGATGTTTATGACGGTGGAAGGGTATAAAGAGATGTTAGTTTGAGACGAAGCAGGTGGGTTATCTCCTGCAGGGTGTCCTGAGGACATGTGATCCCTATGCTATTTTGTAGTGAGTCCTCCTTTACTAGTGAATTATATGTGTTGCAGATTGAGTTTGGATTGCGTATAAGAGTTCTCTTGGCTATTACGAGGGTGAATGCGAGATTTGCAGATGATTTGAAGTACTAGATGGTTTGTGTTGCACGAGCATATGAAGGATTTAGTTCAATCTCACTATGGTATTATGGTAGTAATAGAGTATGTGCATCGTGAGTTTTTGTGTGTTTTGATCTATGGCTTTGAGCCAAGTAGGGGAGTCTGCTATTGATAAGTTGATTGCACAGTTAAGTGTCATTTTAGTTTCAGTTTGAGGTATACTGGTGAATCAGTTATGACTTGCAGAGGTTGAGATCAAGGATGACTCGAGTAAAGGGAATTTCTAAATACGAGTTGTATTAGGTTTTATGAGTATATAAGAATCATGGAATGATTTGAGTTGTTATTGGTGAATGATGTAATGTACGTGGAGAAGAAATTTATCAGGTTGCATTAAGGTGGAGTTACATCATTGGGTGTTCGAGTGCTAATGGGGCTCAGGTCGATCGGTCCGTTTGATTAATCTAATTGAGATTTGAGCAGAGTGGATAACTCTCGAGAACGGTTCTAATGAATTCAAGATTTATATGTGGCAATTGAGAATTTTTGCAGGTTTGTATGTGGCTAGAAGCTAAGAGTTACATTGGATGGTGTCGAGGCTTGCAGTATTTCTACATCGTTGTGGATTCTACATTTCAGTATCAAGAAAGTAAGATGAATAACTTGAAATTCATAGAAGGTCTCTTCAGAGTGGGTATCTTGGTTGTGGTACTTTTGGGGTGCTTAAGAGAGCATTCAGCGACTTATGAGCCTTAGGGTAGTGTGGTTTATGTTAGGGTCTTGTGTGGTTAATCTGGGTTGAGGATTGAGGTATTATGGCAAGGAGAAGTATCAATGTGAATGCAATTCAGAAGGAACTCTGATAGATAGGACAATTTGGTAATAGGTTGGATCGGCATGGTAATGGGTATGATTAGTTCTTTGGGTGTTTATGAGGTAATGAGTTTCTACAAGTGTTTCGTGGCAATGCTCTTGAGTTTTGGTGACCTGCGTAGCTTGTTTGGGTTAGAAGGATTCAGTCCTGACGGTTGGGTTTTGAGCAAATGGGATTTGGAGAGTTTTTGATGGTTTCTACCACGGTTAGAGAGGTATATCTTCTACTAGCATGAGGAGCATGTGATGTATAGTAATCTTCTCCTAGATGGGATCAAATGGAAAGTTCTTGGCTAGTTGAGTGTGTAGTTACTTGTGACTCGGAGTGGATTTTGAAGTTCTCATATTTATCATGGGATGGCATGGTATATGTGGTATGTTGTGTAGGGTTGAGATTTGCATGTATAAGGTCATGGTTCAGTTCCGAAAGGAAGGTCATAAATTCTTATTGTAGTATGGACAGTTTCTGATGACTAGGCAAATGATAATACTAACTAGTATGGCTTGATGAGAGTATACATTTCAAAAAGGGCGATGTGTGGGAGTTATGGATACTTCATTGGTATTGCAGCACTCTCTTGTTTGATCGACTGCTGGAGTTCAAATTTTGCTTTGTGGCACAGAAGAATTTTAGAAGTATTCCTCATGGGTTGACTGTGTAATTGGAAAAGTATGGGCATTCAGGCAGTGGAGTTGAGATCAGAGATGGTGATTCGTATTTTCTATGGATTTAGAGACTGGGAGTTCTTCTGAGTAGATTGTTTCGTGGTTGTGGACCGTAAAAAGTAGCAAAGGTTAGTCAACGGTTAGTATGTGTTGTGATTCAGTCATTGTAGAGTTTCGAAGGGTTATTTATCTATCGTGGGGGACCAGAGCTCATTTGGGGTTCATTGGTAGGCCCAACATAGAGGTATGTTCTGTACCAGATTGGATTTTTTAAGTCTGAACTGCTATTGTTGAGGGATGTGCCATTCGATTGTTGTTGAGCTTATTCGTGTTCTGGAGTGATCTATGAGCTGCTCTTCTATGTTATGAGGGGTTATGATTTGTTGGTTATATGCACATATGGTGCGGTTCTATTGGGGTCTTATAATGGAATTTGAGCGGGAAGAGTATTGGGTATTGCTTGGTGGATGGCTTATTGGTTATGCTCTTTCGGGTTTTGTGTGGCGTTATGTCATTTGCTTCTCTGTGTTTATGGTAATGCACTTTGAGTACTTGACATTATTGTGCGTCGTTATTGATTTTGAGCAAGGTGGCATGAGGTATATGCCATGGATTAGTGTTTGGATGGGGCACACATTGCAGAGAAATTATGTTAAGGTATGAACCTTTGTGTTAGATTCATGTGATGGTCCTACGGGGTGTGATGGATTTTCAGTATTTCGTTGTGGCAATACTTGTTAATCTTGCGGGACAGTCCTCTCGTTTGAGTCATTTTTTTCATGATTTGAGTACATTTGGGATGTTGCTATTGGGTACACGAGTTGCACAAGTTATGACTTTGGATTGTATTGATGTGTCATGTTATCAGAGTGGTCGTGTTGGATGAGATGAGGTCATTGGACCTAGAATAAATACTATCAGAATTGGGTACAGCATGGTCGGAAGGATAATATCGGAAGTTGACTTAGAAATCTGCTATAGTCCTTGTCGAAGGAGAGGGAACTCCATGACTAGTTGAACTGAGGAATGATTATGATTTTTGAGTGTTTCTTTCATCATTGGCAGTATACGAAAGTGTTGGAATTAGGCTTCGTTTAATAAGAGGTTTATTACCGGTATTGGGATTATTTGAGCAGTTGCTGTGATTAGACGTTATCACTTTGAGTGTATCTGTTATGTGGTATATCATGTGATTATATCTTGGGTTAGGGATATGATTTGATACAGCTTGTTCTGACTTATATAGTGTGTAGATGCGAGATTCTGATCTTATAGAAAATTTCTGATATTAGAAATTGAGCCCTAAGACTTATGGACTAGGTAGGATTAAGAAATTTCAGTCATGTTGTGTTATCAGACCTTTATGGGATAGGGTGACGTGGGATCACACCCGGGTATGTGCATAGTCAGGTTATACGCTGATTTGATGGCTTTTGGAACAACTCCTGGCACGTTCGAGGATGAACGTATGTTTAAGTGGGGGAGGATGTAATGACCCGATCGGTCATTTTGAGAAATTGCACTTTGCTCGGTTGTTTGAAGGCATGAGTAGCTCCGTAGGAAGTATTATGACTTATGTGAATCGTCAGTTTTGGTTTTCAGGTTATTTGAAATTGATTTGGAAGAATGATTCTCAGCTAGAAGCTTTAAATTTGAAACCAACTTTTGACTTTTTAGAAGTTGATCTCGGATTAGATTTCCGATGGTTCTGTTAGCTCCGTTGGGTGATTTTTGACTTTGGAGCGCGTCCGGATTGTGATTTGGAGGTCCATAGTAGAATTTGGCTTGAAATAGCGAAAGTTGGAATTTTGGAAAGTTTGATCGGGAGTGGACTTTTTGATATGATGGTCGGATTCCGATTCCGAAAGTTGGAGCAGGTCCATAATGTCAAATGTGACTTGTGTGTAACCTTTGAGGTCAATCGGACATGATTTGATAGGTTTCGGCATCGGTTGTGGAAGTTTGAAGTTTCAAGTTCATTGATTTCGAATTGAAGTGTGATTCGTCGTTTCAATATTGTTATGTGTGTTTTGAGGCCTCAAGTAGGTCCGTGTTATGAAATGAGACTTGTTGGTATGTTCGAATATGGTCTCGAGGGGCTCGGGTAAGTTTCAGATAGGTTTGGGTTGTGTTGCGCTCGCCTTTTATGTTTCGACATCGTTTTGTAAGCATAAATAGTACTACATTAAGCAAATGGGCTCCGATTTCTGTTTCTATTGAAGAATTAGATCTGTATCATAACTATGGAGTCATAACAAAATGAATCGTCGAATTTGGACATCGTATGAAGATTTTATGATCATTTTACTAAGAATTAGGTTTCCATATTTTTCAGATTAATTACGAAATTGCCACTGAATTCGTATTTAAAAATCTTCACTATTTTCAAATATTGAAACCAACATATCTCCTTTAATATAAGGTCAAATGGAGTAATTCAAGAGCCTAACTTGATTAAACTTTCACAAGGAATCCATTAAAGCATCAAAAGTGAGTATCGAGATAATTTGACACAAGAATCGAAGCAGAATAGCTAGCAAAAAAATATATAAAATAAGGGTTTGTTCATTTGATCATATTTTGAGTTGGGGAGCTCGGATTTGGGAGATTTTGGAGGCGATTTTTACCATATGTATTGGGGTAAGTGTTCTCTACTTGGTTTTGGTTATATTTCATGAATCCACCTTCGTTTTTGGCATTTGATTGATGATTTCAAAGTGAAAATTGGGGAGTTTTGGCCTAAAGTTTCATAATATGAATTTTTAAGTTTTGAACATCGATTCGGAGTCAGAATTAGATGAAAATAGTATGGTTGGATTCACAATTGAATGGGTTGTCAAATTTTGTGAGTTTTGTTGGGTTCTGAGATGCTGGCCTAGGTTGGACTTTTTATTAAAGATTCGATCTTTTTCGATTGGGATTGGTTGCTTTAGCATTGTTTGATGTATTTGAGTTGTTTTTGGTTAGTTTCGAGCCGTTCGAAGGTCAAAACGCGTGAGATGGCATTTTTGGAGCATCGCTTGGCTTGCTCGGTATTGGAATTGGCTTGTTTGAGGTAAGTAATGATTGTAAATCTTGTCCTAAGGGTATGAAACCCCGGATTTCACATTGCTTTGCTATTTTGAGGTGATGCACATGCTAGGTGATGGGCGTGTGGGCGTGCACCATTCGAGATTGTGACTTGGTCCATCCCGTAGCAACTATAAAGTTGTGTATTTGACTTAAATTATATGATACTTATGTGTTTTAGAAAGAATTTTCTATAAATTGGGCTGAATGCCATGTTTGGGCCTTGTGCCAAAGTTATTTGGACTCTGTGGGGCCTTTTTCTTACTATCCTCTTACTATTTTCGATTGAAAATCTATACTCAGTCATGTTATACTCATTGATTTCATAACTAAGTCTTTACTATACTGTTTTGATGCATATAAAAAATGTTGTTTTGGGCTGAGCACCCTGTTTTACTGATAGCCTGAGTGGCTTGAGAGGTTTCTAACTGAGTGAGACCACGGGCCTGTATTGTGAGGATAGTATGGGTTCGGGCTGCATGCCGCAGCATGTTGTTATTCATTCATGATTCTTGTGAGGCCGTGTGCATGATTGATTTATGCCACGAGGTGGCTTGTTATGAGGCCGAGGGCCTGATTGATTTATGCCACGAGGTGGCTTGTTATAGTACATGGGCTGTAGGAGCCTTTCCGGAGTCTGTACATTCCCAGTGAGCGCGGGAACCCTGAGTGAGTGATATGATGTTTTGCTCAAGGGGTTGTTCTTGATTCATGTTGTGCCCGAGGGGTTGTTTATGAGCGATTGTGAGGTAATGCCCGAGGGGCTGTATATGGGTGACTGTGAGGTTTGCCCGAGGGGATGTTTATGATTCATGTTTGCCCGATGGGCTATTCACAAGTGATGTTCGCCGAGGAGCTGTTCTTGATTTATGTTGCCCGAGGGGCTATATACGAGTGAGTTTCTCCTGAGGGGTTGTTTATGTTTTCATCATTTTTACTCATTGTTGCATCACTTCGTTGAAAACTATTGAAAGATGTTTTAAATGGTTTTATTGAAACTGGATTTAAATGAGCCGAGTTGATTCAAAACCCTGATTTTAAAATCTTGTTGTATTTTACTGAGATTTCATGATATGAACTGTATATGTTATATTGCCCGTCACTACTAATTAGTCTCTATTTACTTTTATTACTTATTGAGTTGGCGTACTCACATTACTCTCTGCACCTTGTATGCAGATTCAGGTATTTCTGAACTCGGTAGCGGGTGTTGATTATTCAGTGGCAGGTCCATCGGAGTTAGTAAGGTAGCTGCCTGGCGATCGCAGCCCTGCTTTTCTCACTCCTTATCTTCCCTTAGTTGTATTCAGTTATTTTCAGGCTATGTTAGTCTTGATGTTGTCAGGCGGTTGTAGTAGATGCTCATGACTAGTGACACCCAGATGGCGTGTTTCTTTCTGCACTGTTGTTTTGATTTAAACTTCTTATGCAAGTTAAATTGCTTTAGGTTTTGTCTTAAAAATGAAAATATTGATTGGTTTTGGTAGTGTGTTGCCTTGCCTAGTACCACGTTAGGCGCCATCACAACAAAGTTAGTTTTAGGTCGTGACACTTGCCTGCAAAATTTGGTGTCATTTGGAGTTGATTTGAAATGGTTCGGACACTTGGTTGCAATTCCAAAAGTTCCTGAAGTTCATAATGATTTTCATGCGTTTTGGCATCTGATTCGTGGTTCTAGAGGTTTTTTTGGTGTTCTGATCACGCAAGCGAGTTTGTGCTAAGTATTCATAGTTTTGTGTGCGCTTGGTTTGTAGCCCCGAGGGCTCAGGTGAGTTTCGGAGTTGTTTCGGAATAGCTCTCATGAATTTTGAATTTTCTGGTCTGGTTTCTTTGCATTTGCGATGTTCTGGTCGCAAATGCGGCCATCGCATTTGCGATGCCTAGGCGGATGGGCATTTTTCGCATTTGCGATGAGGCTGTCGCATTTGCGTATGCCAAAACTTCGCAAATACGACCTTAGCAAGGTAAGTCCAGGCTTCGCATTTGCGAAGCTTTCTTCGCTTTTGCGATTTCACATTTGCAAACCCTGTGTCGCAAATGCAACATCTGCAGCCTACTAAAAGCTGGGTATTCCGAGTTTTTGCTTCATTTTTCATATTTTTGAATCCTAGATTCGAGGTGAGGCGATTTTGTGAAGAGATTTTTATACCAAGTCATTGGGTAAGTATCTTTAATCAATTCCCAACTATATTTTGAGATTGTATCTTAGATTTAACATCAAATTCATGAGAATCTAAAGGAAAATTTGGGGAAAATTATGAAATCTTTCAAAAAATATAAAATGATATTTTGAAGGACCAAATGGTATCGGAATTAGATAATTTTTTATGGGTGAACTCGTATCAGAATGGGTATTCGGTTTTTATAAATTTTGTTGTGTTTCGAGGTGCGGGTCCAGGAAGTTGACTTTCGTTGCCTTTTTGCAAATTGTATAAGAATCATAGCTTTGTTAATTGGAATTATTTTCTCTTGCATTGTTTGATATATTCAAGTCATTTTTGGCTAGATTGAGCCGAACGTTGATGAATTGGTAAAAGAAAAGCTAGATTGAGTATTGAATTGGCCAGATTGAGGTATCTTGCCTAACCTTGTGTGGGGGACTCCCCCCTTAGGATTTGAGTCTTCTATGCTAATTGTAGTCCGTGCACACGAGGTGATGAGTGTGTGCTCGAACTTATTTGTGGAAAATTTTCCTTTAGGATACTTAGGTCCTTATGTTCAATAAGTGAAAAGTATTCCGATATGATTGAGTTTCCTAATTGCTTGATTTATCTTTATATCCTCCATACAATATTGTTAGCTTTCCTCTAACTCTTACTTGTTACTTGGCCCTTATTTGCCTTAATTGAAGTGATTGTCCTCATTATCGGTTTGTTATTTCTTAATTGTGAATTCCTCTATGACCCCATGCATATATGTTATGTGTCCAAATTATTGTGGTTGCTAGTGTAGTTATCACGTGTCTTATATGTCTTGTTGTTTTTGTAAAAGTTGTTGTGCTTCTTGGTTTTTCCATGATTCTCTTATTGTCGTGTACTCATACTCTTGTTAGTAGAAATCCTTGTGATTGGGTTGTTGAATTGTTGTTGCAGTTGATATTAAACTGTCTAGTTGTTGATAAGTTGAGGAGGAATAAGGGAGAATTGATGTTGTCTGGTGGGATCGGGTTGCACGCCGCAACAAGGAGTAATAAGGGTGGACAGGTGGGATCGAGTTGCACACTGCAACAGGAGGTATAAGGGTGATATATATATATTAAGGAGTAATAAGGGTGAACTGGTGGGATCGGGTTGCACGCCGCAACAAGGAGTAATACGGGTGAATGATCATGTTGTTACTGATATTGTGATATATATATATATATATATATATATATATATATATATACACACACTATTTACTCTCATTGTAATTGTTAAGAAGGAATAAGGGAGGATTGGTGGGATCGGGTTGTATGCAGCAACAAATATATATTCTATTTACTTTTACTGTAGTTTTTACGGAGGAATAAGGGAGGATTGGTGGGATCGGGATGCGCACCACATCAATATAAATATGCTTATTTATTCCCCTTGATTGTACAAGTTATTCGGTTGTTTTACTTTAGGATTTGGTTATAGCTGAATACTAAGAATACCCTAGTTCATTTATTTAAGACTTGACAGTTTGTATTTCGGGTTTCACTGAGTTGTGAGGATAGGGTTATTGGCATTGAGTTGTTTACTAGTCGTTGTTCCTTACGCTCCTTCCCTGAAACTATTATTTTGGTGAATTAATTTTTAAAGTAAATTTATTACGTTGAATCATTTCCTCCTGTCCTGTTAAGTTATTAGTAATATCGTGATTAAAAATCAAGGAATTAGTACTATGCTGCTATTTATGACTTTTAAATTTGAACTCGCCATGTATATATTTACTTTTCAATAATTCAAACTCTTATAAATGTTATGTTCTATTTCAATTAGTTTCTCAATTAAATTTTCTTAACCCGATAATATCGAATCTTACTTAAAAAGGAATTTCTACTAAGTTTTAATTTATTAAATCCTATATTAAAGGTAATAATTCATTCGATGTTGTATTTTATTTGAAAAGGGTATTTTCTTTATTCAAATGATTTCTAAAATAACTTCATCTTTTTTTGCTGATTTCCTAATTGGTTTAGAAGCTGTAATCTACTATATATTATATAAATGAGACTCTTTGAACATCTTAATTGCATTGGTTATAGTCCCTATGTACTGAGTAGCATGAAGATGATGTTGTGCAAAGTGAGACAGGAATATGTGGGCACAAAGTGCCGCGTGCGCTAAAAGTTTGGAATTTGAGGTTATGATATAAGACATCGAGTTTTGAGATGATTGGAATTGTGTATCATAAATGATGTGATTGACTGAGTTAACATTGCCTTCCTTATTTGAGTACATTTTACTTGTCTGTGTCCCAGCTTTGTTGATGTTAATTCACTTGGTTATCTTATGTTACCATTCATGTTTCCCTTTTATTGTCTCTTCTGTTTGTATTTGATTCCTCCCTATTATTGGTATTATACTGTTGCCTTTACCATTGTTAGTTTATTACTAAATCATGTTCACTTTATTAGACCAGTAGCTGTCTTGACTGTCCGTCGTCACTACTCCATCGAGGTTAGTCTTGATACTTACTAGGCACTACTGTGGTGTGCTCATACTACACTTCTGTACATTTTTTTGTACAGATCTTGGTATTTGATCGGTATTAGCTGTGCAGATCGTCGCGATGGAGACTCAAGGTAAACTTGCTACTGCGTTCGCAGGTCTTGGAGTCACCTTCGTTTGTATTCATTTTCATTGGTTCCTTTTTTTCTGGAACAGTATCGCATTTATTTTGTATAACTACTCTTAGAAAATCTTATAACTTGTACTACCGGTTTTGGGAATTGTAATTGTTCAGAGTTATCTAATTTGAAGTTAGTGAATATAAATGTTATTTCTATAAATGTTAGGCTTACCTAGTTTAGGGACTAGGTGCCATCACGACTCCTTCGGAGGGATTTTTGGGTCGTGACAAGTTGGTATCAAAGCTCTAGGTTCATAGATGCTACGAGTCATAAGCAGGTTTAGTAGAGTCTTGCGGATCGGTACAGAGACGTTTGTACTTATCCACAAGAGGCTACAGAACTATTAGGAAATTCCATGTCTTTCATTCTTTATCATGCAATATTGATTCAGCTAAAAGTATATTACACTCTCAGTGTCCGCTATATGCCAGTGGTTTGTGATGCTACAGACGGACTACGAGGGAGTCAGGGATGCTCAGACATTGTCTCAACGTGTTGTCCAGACTGAAGATACAAAGGTATTGAGAGACTATTAAGTTGTTCATATGGAGGCACAACAATTCTCGGCATCTACTTGATAAGTGCAAGCTTGAGAAGGTTTAATTGGTTGGTTAGTCGTTGAGATTGTGGCGGGGTCACGAGGTGGATGTTGATTGAGGATAGTTGGTGATATTGGAGTACCTTGTGATTTGTGTTGTACGAGCTGTGAAGGTTAGTTTTGTGGATCATCAGATGATGTTTTCTATGGCTTTACGCCAAGTAGAGGAGTCCAGTAGTGGCATCCAGAATGTAGAGTCAGATTTACATCAGTTGTGGCCTGAAGTATGTATATATGTGGTATTGGAATGCTTTCGAAATTTGTATATGACTAAGGTCTAAGATCTTGTGTGGGATGATATCGGGGCTTATAATGTTTCTGCGTCATTAATGAATCTACATTTCAATATCAAGAGGGGGGTCGGAGAAACAACTTCAGATTCACAGAAGGTCTATTCAGCGTGGGCATCGTGGTTGCAGCAGGACGGGGTGTTTCAGAGGAAATGTGGTGGTTTATGATCTTCTGGGCTACGTGGTTCGTGTTAAGACCGGCTGTATTTGGGGCTTTGATTGGGATCGTTGCATATTGACTATCCAAAAAATTGGGTCAGTTCCGTGGTGTTGGGTCAGCGTGGCAATGAAAGTAAGTGGTCCTTTGAATAGGAATTATCTACTGGCATTTATGGAAACACTCTAGTATTGGACAGTTTGTGTGACTCGGTTGAGTTGGGAAGTTGCGGTCCTAATGGATTAGTTATGTGCAGGTGGATCTCGGGGAGTTCTCGATGATTTGGGCAACGGCTTGAGTCTACTAGCTGCTACGGGCATAAGGATATGTTGTACATTGTGGATTTCTCCTGAATAGGTATCAGAAATTAATTGGGTGTTGGTATTGTTAGCTACCATATATGAAGAGTGTGCATTTTTGGAATGGACCTTGAGTTTTGGTTTGCGGGTGCATGGCTAGTAGCATGGTGATTACTGGGTTTTGAGGCTTTCGAGGTTCATGTTCTGTTACGCGGCCAGAAATTCTATGTGGGTTCTTAGACAGGATAGTGGGATGTGAGTTATGTATCAGCCATTTGATTTGTGTAATTGATTTTGGGTATGGAAGTCTTGGTATTCCCGAGGTTTTGGGTTAGATGCCCTCATGTGTGGACTATTTCCTGATTGCGGATTGTGAAGAAATGTCGAGAATTGGATAATTAATAGCATGCACTATCGATAGGTTGATGTGGATTTTTGAAGAATATTTTACCTAATTGGGAAGGATCAGGATTCGGTTATGGGCTATTTGGAAGCTCAACGAGAATATGTATTTTGTATCAGATTAAGTTTGTGTGCTCCTGTGAGATTGTCATTATGGTTATGTTATCAGGCAGAATGGATATTATTTGTTCCCCTAACCTATGTTATGTGCTACTCTTTTATGTTGTGTTAGGCGGTGAGGTTGTATGATTATTCCCTACTCATGTTGTAATTCTGTTTAGACCTTACGGCGATGCGGGCGAGATAGCCCTCGTGTTGATGACGTGCTTATTGCGCCTTAGTCATGCTTGCTTTCTTCCATGTCTATTTATTTATTTCTATTCATTTTCTAACAGTTATAATTGTGTACTCTGTTGTACTTGATATATGTATTCATATGATCAGTAAACCCGAGCATTTTGGTTTGATGAGTATTTGGAGCGGGCTGCACACCACATCGGATATTATGTGGGATTCCATTTCCTTGTGTTTATTTGGTGTTGTGTTTTCCCTCCGTACGACAATTTGATGAAAAACTATACTTATGTTGTTACATATGTTGTACTTGCTTGATAATTCTTATATGTTGCTCTCCTTTATTTGTGCTGCATAATGAGTTATTGCTGGTTTGGTGTACAAGCTGCGTGGTGTGAGAATCCGCGTGATTCCGTGATGAGTTGTTAGTTGGGTTGTTTGTATTAGTTGAGATGAGGTTCTTAGACCTGAGCTTAGCACTATCGCATTGGGGGTGAGGAGTGTTTGGAAGTATGAGATTGTTTCTGCTAAGATTTGGGCAATGGACCTTCACGGGCGAAAGAGCTTCATGACTTGATTGACTTCATGGGCGGCTATGAGTTCCCTCATGTTTATTTATTATGAGCAGCGATGTGGAGGTCCGGAACAAGGTTATATTCAATGTGAAGTGTATTTTTGGCATCCAGGATGTTATTTGAGCAGCTATGGTGGTCAGAGGGAATTGCTTTGGGCATATGAGCTGTGTGGAACAGCATGTGATTGTATTCTGTATTGGAATATTTGGCTCGATTCAGCTTTTTCAGGTTCATACAGTGTGATGATGTAGGGTTCGAGTCCTATGATGAATTTTAGATGTTGAAGTTTGGGTTTTTTCCTAAGGTTATGGACTAAGGATGAGGTAAGACCTTCAGCTAAGTTGCATTGTCAGTCCTACATAGGTTTGGGTGAGGGGGAATCACCCCCAGGTGTATATGTGAGGAGCTCATGCGGTGGTTCGATGGCTTTGGAACGACTCTGGGCACGTTCGAGGACGAACGTATGTTTAATTGGAGGAGGATGTAATGACCCGACTGATCATTTTGAGAAATTGCATCTGGTTCCATAGTTTGAGGTCATGAGAAACTTCATATTATGCGTATCGAATTGCGTGCATGATTGGATTTTGTTTCCGGATGAATCGGAGTCGAATTGGAAGAAGGAATCTAGTTTTGGAAGCTTAAGCGGCGAAAATGTGACCGGAATTTGACTTTTGAGTAAACGGCTCCAGACTGAGTTTTGGATGATCTCAATAGCTTCCTATGGTGATTTTGAGCTTAGGTATGCGTTCGGATCTGGATTTGGAGGCCCGTAAGGTAATTTGAAGCATTTCAGCAAAAGTTAGAAAAGTTGAAGTTTGGAAAATGGAGAGGTTTGACCCATAGTTGACTTTTGTGTTATCGAGGTCGGAATGAGATTCCGAAAGTTGGAACAACTTCGTTATGTAATTTCGGACTTGCCTGCAAAATTTGGTGTCGTTTGGAGTTGATTTTATATGGTTCGGACGCTTTGTTACAATTCTAAAAGTTCTTGAAGTTCATAGTGATTTTCATGCGTTTTGGCATCCGATTCATGGTTCTAGAGGTTATTTTGGTGTTCTGATCGCGCAAGCGATTTTTTGTGTTAAGTATTCATAGTTTTGTGGGTGCTTGGTTTGGAGCCCCGAGGGCTCGGGTGAGTTCCGGAGTGGTTTCAGAATAGCTCTCATAAATTTTGAATTTTCTGGTCTGGTTTCTTCGCATTTGCGATGTTCTGGTCGCAAATGTGGCCATCGCATTTGCGATGCCTGGCGGCTGGGCATTTTTTGCTTTTGCGATGAGGCTACCGTATTTGCGAATACCGACATTCACATTTGCGAAGTATCTGTAGCAAATGCGACCTTAGCAGGGTAAGTCCAGGCTTCGCATTTGCGAAGCTTTCTTCGCTTTTGCGATTTCATATTTGCGAACCCTGTGTCGCAAATGCGACATCTGCAGCCTGCTAAAAGCTGGGTATTCCGAGTTGTTGCTTCATTTTTCATATTTTTGAACCCTAGAGTCGAGATGAGGCGATTTTGTAAAGAGATTTTCATACCAAGTTATTGGGTAATTATCTTTAATCAATTCCCAACTATATTTTGTGATTATATCTTAGATTTACTATAAAATTCATGAGAATCTAAAGGAAAATGAAAATTATGAAAACTTTCAAAAAAATGTAAAATGATGATTTGAAGGACCAAATGGTATCGGAATTAGATAATTTTTGTATGGGTGAACTCGTATCAGAATGGGTATTCTGTTTTTGTAAACTTTGTTGGGTTCCGAGGTACAGGCCCGGGAAGTTGACTTTCGTTGACTTTTTGCAAATTGTATAAGAATCATAGCTTTGTTAATTGAAATTGTTTTCTCTTGCATTGTTTGATGTATTCAAGTCGTTTTTGGCTAGATTGAGCCGAGCGTTGATGAATTGGTAAAGAAAAAGCTAGATTGAGTATTGAATTAGCTGAATTGAGGTAAGTATCTTTTCTAACCTTGTGTGGGGGACTCCTCCACTTAGGATTTGAGTCTTCTATGCTAATTGTAATCCGTGCACGCGAGGTGACGAGTGTGTCCTCGGACTTATTTGTGGAAAATTTGCCTTTAGGATACTTAGGTCCTTATGTTCATTAAGTAGGAAGTTTTAATTTATTAAATCCTATATTAAAGGCAATAATTCATTCGATGTTGTATTTTATTTGAAAAGGGTATTTTATTTATTCAAATGATTTCTTAAAATAACTTAATCTTTTCTTGCTAATTTCCTAATTGCTTTAGAAGCTGCAATCTACTATATATTATATAAATGAGACTTTTTGAACATCTTAATTACATTGGTTATAGTCCCTATGTACTGAGTAGCATGAATATGACGTTATGAAAAGTGAGACAAGACTATGTGGGCACAAGGTGTCGTGTGTGCTAAAAGTTCGGAAATTGAGGTTGTGATATGAGACATCGAGTTTTGAGATGGTTGGAATTGTGTATCAGAAATGATGTGATCGACTGAGTAAACATCGCCTTCCTTATTTGAGTCACCTTTGTTTGTATTCATTTTCATTGGTTCCTTTTTATTATGGAAAAGTATCGCATTTATTTTGTATAACTACTCTTACAAAGGCTTATGACTTGTACTACCAGTTTTAGGAATTGTAATTGTTCAGAGTTATTTAATTTGAAGTTAATGAATATAAATGTTATTTCTGTAAATATTAGGCTTACCTAGTTTAGGGACTAGGTGCCATCACGACTAATTCGTAGGGATTTTTGGGTCGTGACAATAAAAAAGACGAACAACATTTCGCTAATGGCGTTCATGCTTTTAATATAGTATAGATACAGTTGCTCATACATGGAATAAGTACAGTAGCAACAAAATTATAGCTACGGCTAGTAAATATGAATATTGTACCTATGGCACGTTAATAGCCACTTCATGTAGTGGTTTCTGAAAACTCCTCTTCTTTTTGGGTGTGTTTGGTATGAAAGAAAACATATTCCGGAAAGTGTTTTCCAATTTTCCCATGTTTGGTTGGCTTAAATATTTTGGAAAACATTTTCCTCGTGAACTCATTGGAGGAAAATGTTTTCCCTATCAAAATAAGGGAAAATATTTTCCAAAGGTTCTTCTCAACCTTTCCCACCCTATTCTTCATCCCCACTAACCCACCCACCTTACCCTAACCCCCCCCACTCCACCTCCTCACCCCCCAACCTAAATAAAAGTATTATTAATAATACTTTCTTTTCATGTGATAAATAGATTTTTTTTCATTTCAACAAATGAGAATTTTTTTTCATGATATAAAAAAGTAATTTTTTTTCTTTTTAACAAAATGAGTATTTTATTTTCATGAAGTAGAAAAATTATTTTCTTTTATTTCAATAATTAAGCAATTTATTTTCATATTGTAGAAAGAGTGCTTTCTTTTTCAACCAAAAAAGAGTATTTCTTTTAGTTATGGAGCACAAATTTCAACATAATTTTTGCATAAAAAAGTAAAGCGGCATATTAGTTCCTTTGGTTTTGTGTGAATTTTTATAAGAATAATTAAATTCTTGAAGAAAAATAGAGTTCTGAAAACGCTGGGTATTTGGAGGAGGGAGGGAGGGAGCAAGGAAACATAAGGATTTGGGGGAAGGGGGAGGGGGTGAGGAGAGAGTATCATAAAAATATATATTTCAAAAAAATATATATTTTACTCTCTAACCAAACACTAGAAAATATTTTACGGAAAATATTTTTCACTCACCAACCAAACAAGGGAAAAAAAGTGATAAAACCACTCATTTTTCATGAAAATATTTTATAGGAAAACATTTTTCTTCGTACCAAACACACCCTTTATCAGGCTTATTTTCTAGGGAATCTTACAGAAATGTCCCAAAAAAGTCCCAACTTACCAACCTCTGGTCATTAATCATAGACTTATCAAAACTAGTCAAACACATAAAAATTAAAAACACAAATAAATAAGGTTCTTTCCTTCCAAGAATCACACACAAAGATCTCCTTCCATATTTAAAAGCATGATTAGCAACATTAGATGCAAGACGGAAAGAAAATTTCGTGGATGAAGTAACAAATAAGGTGATGAAATATAAAAATATATATATATATATATATATATATATATATATATATATATATATATATATATACAAGATTCCAAAAATCTAAGCAAAAAATGACTTTTTTCAATGGGTATGATTGAGATTCATCAAAACAACATAGATGGGTCAATATACAAAACTTGAGGAAGATTAGAGGTGATCTGGACTGATTTAGTATCAAAATTCGTAGTTAAAATCAAGTTCAAAAAATTCTTCTGCAACACATGTATCAAACATGTATCACACATGTATCTCACACGCAGGTATATATGTGATATACATTTGATATAAATATGATACATGTTTGATACACAAGTGATACACATATCATTTTTTCATGTTCATCTTATTCTACTTCGAATTTTCAATTTAAATCACCTCAAAACTCCGCCAAATTATCGTAAAACTCAGATTCAAGCTCCTTAAGATGTACCCAATCTATTCTAATAACACCCACATAAAAGAAAGCAAAAATTTGATACTTTTTTAGCTATAAATAGCTAATTGGATAATATTAGTAATATTTTAGGATTGACCTATTTTTGTAATAAAATATTTATAAATGGGTATAGCTGGTATTTTCCCTATTTTCTATACTTCCTACCTCGCGGTCTCCTGATTTAGGCGCTGTGGCCAATGGGTAGTAATTCATGCGCTTAGCATATGGACAACTTCCAATAGGCTGCTAGGTACAACAGTACTGTTCCATCTCAAGCACAACTCTTCTAACAACAAAGAAGCCCAAAGTCTTAAACGGATGTCCACAATGTTTAAGCATCTGTTCCTATATCTATATATATATATATATATATATATATTCGGCATTTAAATAATTTTTGACGCGGACTAATACGATAATACCCCTTATTTTTACTAGGTAATCAATATATTACTCAATGTGATGCCACAAAACGTTGGAGCCAACGTTCACTTTTATAATTTTCGAGCGGATTTGTAACGACTAGAAATCAGTTGTATGTTCGAATTCTTCCAATTAGTATTAGAGTTTAACTTTGAAAATTCCCTAATGAGTTTGTCCTCACAATGGTTTCCCGATGTTTAGTTCAATTTGTACGGGATCTCTACTTATTATATCATTTTATACTTCTCTCTCAACTGAAGCTGAATTCGTTTTGGACCTTGACGCTTAGCTTGTTAAACTTGATATTAAGCTCCAGACATTTCTTGCTAAATTAATTAAAGCCTACTTACTCTATTTTAGCTCTATTTTCTTGAGTCCAACACCAATTTCTCTGCTCTAATAGCCTATTTGGCCAAGCTTTGAAAATAAGCTTATTCACCTGTCAGAGTAACACCAAAACAACTCCTAACAACATGTCCACGACCCAACAACGCACCACAAAGTATATATCAACAACATTAATCTCTGCATTACAAGCACACAATTATCACAATGATATCTTGACATAAAACGCATCCTATGTATGACCATAACCACATCTCTGGTCTTAATAGTTGTTCATAATTACAACATCGCCAATTAACCTCATGTTAACAAAATTTTGTTTCAAACCTCCAGTTTACTAACAACAAGGCATGGAGATCTTATAATTACTTACCCGAAGTAACGAGTCACAATTTAACGCCACCTGGGCTCTCACCTTGTAGGCTAAAACTTAATAGTTACAATATAATTTTGGCAAATTATGCACAGAAATATTCATACAAGAATTTTTAAATAAGCCTAATAGGCATGACTCCCTACAAGTGCTATAGCACAAATTTTAATTTCACAAAAGGAGAATTTAAACACATAAAATTTTCACCATCAGGACCTCGTCCTTATATAACATCCACCTCAGCTTGTAGCCCGGTTTAAATATTTCATCTCATATAAAAATGTGAGGATCTCATCCTCAACTCTGAATCACAAGTATTTTGCACATTGTGCCAACTAAAAATTTTCATTTCCTTTCTTCCTTCTTTCAAATAGTCTTGGTTAAACAAAATCACAACATACAATGATCCCTCATACCGGTAGGGCATATAATTTACAACTAAAATCAATTATTTAGAAATTACATTAAACTCATCGAATTGATTCACAAAAGTCATTTTTAGACTCACAACTATTTTTAGTGGCCAACACATAACGATAGACATGGCTATCTCCGTATAATCTCCCAACAAAATTATTCACATATGTAGATTTAAGAATTACAAAGCTCACTCATAAGTGGAGCACAATAGGAGAACTTTCCTAGATACTCAAAACCGAATCAAGTTAAGGAAATTTTGACTTTATAATAATTCGAGACCGTACTTATAACGATACCGTCTGGTGTAGCAACCTCAGCCATACCATAGAAAATATATCAACGGACTGGGTCTCCACCTCTAGGAGTCTCACCTCCACCTCTAATATCCTGACCCCTACCTATGGTTGGCCATGTAAGTGGAGTACTAACTGCAATGGGGCACGTAGCCTGAGTGCTTTGATGAAATATGACTCTCCCAAGTCTAGGATAATTTCTCAGGATGTTCCTAGTATCACCATTTTCATAACAACCCATCCGCAGTTCGATTGCTCATACTGAGTCTGTATCGGATAACTTAAATAACCATTGCAGGAAATTCCATGCCACTAGTACATTAAAAGATGACTGCCTCACGCGAACTTAAGCCCTACGAGTATACTGAATATGTTTCCATGACCCCGCTGATACTGAAATGTAGAATTATTAAGGACGAGGGAATATCTCAAGTCTCATCATCATCCCATTCAAATATCAACTCTTAATCATATACAAGTTTTTGGAAAACCTTTCAATACCACATAAATACATCTCAGGCCAAAATTGGTATAACACATGACCCCGCAATTTGATCGTTGATAGTGGACTCCCCTCACTTGGCACGAAGCCATAGGTCACGACATCCGATAATCCACAATATTTGACCTTCACAACTCAAATAAATCAACTAGACGTCAAGGTACGTTGAACCCCAACATGATTCATTAGGTGATCTCTTGATACGTCTACATCTTCCGTCGGAGCCACAACTGGTCTAGTAAATACATTATCTTTCCACTACCTCTACTTGTCATCTGAAACACAGCAAAATCAACCCCAACGCTTTCGACTATTCTCACGTTCTGCAATACTTCATAGCAGCGGTCAAGATAATCCCGTGGATCGTCAAAAGATGCACTGCTGAAAGTGGTAGCGAAGAGCTTGGTGAAACCTATCCAACCTCCGCAAAGCCTCCGAAGACATAATTGATCTATCACCGGTCTGTGATGTTGTTCGGCTGAAGAAGCAGCACGTTCTTCGCTATTCGTGAAAGGACAAGAGTAGAGGTTTTAATTTAGCAATGTGAGAACAAAATCGCACGACAGAGAAGAATGGGAGTGAAACTTTTCCTAACTCTGTAGCCTCTAGGGGATAAATACAGACGTTTCCGTATCGATCCCTCAGACTCTACTAAGCTTGTCTGTGAATTGTGAGACCTATGTAACCTAGGGCTCTGATACCAACTTGTCAAGACCCGGATTTCAACACTCGAGAGCCGTGATGGCGCCTACTGGTGAAAACTAGGCAAGCCAAATTATCCTAATTACTTAACCTTTTCCAGTTTTAAACTATTAACAGTGATGAGTAGATATAATGCAAATAGCGAAAATAATTAAGCGGAAGACAAAATCTGACAACTTATCTTAATACAAAACTGCGAAAGTCTAAATACAACTCTACCCAGAATTTAGTGTCACAGCTTTACAGACGGTCTAAGAATACTACATACAAAGTCTGAAAGATAAAATATACACTATTTCTAAAATGAGTAAAGGAAACAGGATAAAGAAAAAAAGATAGGAGGTGATGCCAAGGCCCGCGAACGTCTGCAGGACTACCTCGTGTCGCCTGTGTGGGCTGAAGACAGCACCCTCACTACGGTCCAAGCACTCCGGTATCAGCATCTGCACACAGTGCAGAGTGTAGTATCATCACAACCAACCCCATGTGCTGGTAAGTGCCTAGCCTAACCTCGGCAAAGTAGTGACGAGGCTAGGACCAGACTAGCAAATAAATCTGTGCAGTATAGCGTACAAAAATAATAGGAAGCAGATAACAATGATGGCAACAATGATCAACCAGTGATATAAATAGCATGCAACAAGAACACCATAAATGTTTCTCAACTAATAATAGATACAAGTGCAATCAGTTTATCAAGTCCTTCAAATATAACTCATTCAAATAAGTATCTTTTGAATATAATTCTTTCGAGTAAAGGTCACCTTGTGACACCTCATTCACTTAACATAAAGTAGAGTACAACTTCCAACCCAATTAGGAAATCAACAAGAAAAGATGAAGTTATTTTAAGAAATCATTTGATAAAGAAGATACCCATTTCAATTAAAGTACAATATCGAATGAATCATTACCTTTAATACGAGAAACCAATAAATCAAAACATAGTAGAAATTTCTTTTTAGGTAAAGTACAACCTCAAACGGTTTAAGGAAAATTTAGTTGAGAAATCAATTGAGCTAAAAATGTAACAATTGTTGAAATTTGGAGTATTGACCATAAAAAAGGGTAAAAACAGAATATTAAGAGAATTATAAAGGAATCAAAATCCAACCACTAACAAGAATAAGGAAAACAAAGGCAGATTTCACTTTCTTTTCACATCTTGTTGCAGGCGTGCAACCCGATCCCATTTCCTGTATCTCGTGGCAGGCGTGCCACCTGATCCCATTTCATGTATCTCGTGGTAGGCGCACCACCCACTCCCATTTTATTATATCTTGTGGTAGGCATACCTCCCGCTCCCATTTCATTATATCTTGTGGTAGGCGTACCACCCGCTCCCATTTTATTATATCTTGTGGTAGGCGTACCACCCGCTCCCATTTTATTATATCTTGTGGTAGACGTACCACCCGCTCCCATTTTATTATATCTTGTGGTAGGCGTACCACCCGCTCCCATTTTATTATATCTTGTGATAGGCGTATCAGCCGCTCCCAGTTACAAGCCAACAATAATAACAAGGAATCCCGGCAAGGGAAAAAGGGCAATATAACAACATCCCGGCAAGGGAACAATGATATTTCAACAACATCCCGGCAAGAGAACAATACTATCAAAACAAACATCCCGGCAAGGGAACAATAATATAAAACTAACATCCCGGCAAGGGAACAATGGTGATAATAACATATGAAGCGCAATAAACCACAATGGGGTCATAACAATTATAATACAAGACTTACGGGCATGCTTGACACCAACGTATAGATACTCGTCACCATGCCTATACGTCGTACTCCACAATTAACATGTAGCAAATAAGACACAACTCCTAATCCCTCAAGCTAAGGTTAAACCAAACACTTGCCTCGCTTTGCAACCAATTCAAAATTCCAACAAGCCTTTGTCTCGCGAATTCGTGCCCGAAATTCTCAAATCTAGTAATAAACAATTCGATTCAGTCAAAATAAATTATAGGAATTAATTCCATATGAAATTCTACATTTTCCATTAAAAATCCGAAATTGCACTAAAAATTCACCCGTGGAGCCCACATCTCGGAACCAGACAAAAATTACGGAATATAAAACCTCATCCAACCACGAGTCTAACCATACTAAAATTACTAAATTTCGATAACATTTCGACCCTCAAATCCTCAAATCCTCAAATCTATCAGAGAGAGTTTTCAAACTCTTCCAACTAAATTCATAGATTTATTACCAAAACTAGTAATAGATTCGGGTAATCTAACCAAAATTAAGTTAAGAACACTCACCCCGTTGTTTTCTGTGAAAATCTCCCGAAAATCACCTCTTCCCGAACTCCAATTTGACAAAAATGGAAAATGGGACTTTCAGAACTTAATGTTCTGTCCAGAAAAATTCCGGGTAATGTTCACGCGTTTTTACTATACACGGGGTACTGTACACGGTACTGTTCATGAGTACTGTACACGGTACTGTTCATATGCTGTAAAAGAAAATTCAGCAGCCTTTTTATATCCGTTAACCTTCCGAAATCCACCCGAGGCCCTCGGGACCTCAACAAAATACACCAACAAGTCCTAAAACATAATACAGACTTAGTCGAAATCTCAAATCACATCAAATAATGCTAAAATCGTGAATCACACCCCCATTCAAGCCTAATGAAACTAAGAACATCCAACTCTATATTCGATGCAAAAACCTATCTAATCAAGTCCGATTGACTTCAAATTTTGCACACAAGTCATAAATGACATAACGAAGCTATAAAAATTTTCAGAACGAGATTTCGACCCCGATATCAAAAAGTCAACTCTCCGGTCAAACCTAAGAAATCTTTAGTCTTAGATTTCTAGATTCCGTTAAATGGTGATAATTTAATCTAGGGACCTTCAAATTCGATTTCGGGCATATGACCAAGTCCCCAATCACGATATGGAACTACCGAAATGGTCAAAACTTTTATCCGGGTTCGTTTGCTCAAAATGTTGACCGAAGTCAACTCAGTTGAGTTTTAAAGCGCTAGTTCACAATTTAATCCATTTTTCACATAAAAACCTTCTGGAAAATTATACGGATTGCGCACATAAGTCGAGGAATTATTGATACCGCTTTTCAAGGTCTTAAAAATACCGAGATGATTATTTAATTTAAAGATGACATTTTGAGTCATCATACCTGAAGTCCTGAACTTAGAATTACAAGTTCAAAAGTTAAGGATATGTAGTCCTAAAGTCGTGAAGTTAAGTTCAAAAGTTAAGTACATGAGCAGAAGGGTATTTTCTTTCAGGCAGTTAAAGTTTATTAAAGCAGTGACTAAAGACTAAAGATATTTTAAACAGTGACTTAAAAATAAATACATGTGTTATTAGTGTCTAACCGTGCACTTCCCCAAAATTAGGCAACGATGACTTATCAATTCCCTGGAGCACAAACCATGATCATATGGGCTCAGAAAAGAAAAATTCTCGTGAAAGTTTCATTCAAAATACATCGTAAAGTTCACTAAAAGAAAGAAAAGTTTTGTATTGGTCAAAATCTGACCGTCACGGCCGAGCTGACCAACGTTCCGCCCAAGTTACTGAGTAGTAAAAGATAACATAGCCCACCCTATATCTCGTCCTCGACACGCGTCGAGTCGGAAGGGGCAGTGTCTAAAAGAACGATCAAGGCACACTTGGTGCGAGAGAGTGTCAGACCAAGTAAATGGCATGGATGCTTTGACTATATATAGTAGGAAAAAACCCTCGATAGGGGGATTTTTCCTTTCTCTCTCCCGACCTCTCTTACTGTAATCTTCATAAGCGAAAAGTAATCTGCAGAAGAACATGTAAAGCTATCTCCCCCATTGATTGATGGGAGCCACAATGTTGAATTACAATAAGATCAACTTTGTTTCTTTCATCCTATATATTATCCACACTATTAGCTCTTTGATCTGGAATGTATTATGTCTGACTAAAATTTACCTCTTCATCTTCTTTGATTGATTAATTCGAAAAGGTTCTGATAGCTTTTAAGTCAAACAATTTGGCGCCGTCTGTGGGGATTTCTTAGTGAAATTTCCTAGTCTCTCCCAGATCAAAGATAAGAAATACGATTACCCACCGAAAAGAGTGCG
Organism: Nicotiana sylvestris; assembly: GCF_000393655.2. Taxonomy (NCBI): domain Eukaryota; kingdom Viridiplantae; phylum Streptophyta; class Magnoliopsida; order Solanales; family Solanaceae; genus Nicotiana; species Nicotiana sylvestris. The sequence goes on along the minus strand of NC_091059.1, from coordinate 106,327,137 downwards.
AAGGAAAAACCTAACCCACGTGGGACAAAGGCACAACATGGTAGGGGGAGGAGAGCCGAGCAGAATCATCAAATTTAGAAATCTTTGCCCCATCAACCATTAAAATGCCAAACAAGACGAACAACGTTACCAACCTGTTCTCCTCCATTGGACCACCGGGTGGGGGTAAGGAAAGTACCACTCTAACTCACCTTCTGGTTCTTTCCCAAGTAGGAACACAAAGGCGGCACGGGAGAGCGAGTAAAGAAACATCTCAATTAAAGAACGAAAAACTACTACAAAACAACTGAAATACCGCCCGCCGGTGACACCTCCAAGCCGGAAGGCAGGAGTCATACAAGGAAACAACAACATGTGCGCAAAACGAACCAAAGTGAAACAACAACGTTTTGTATTCTTCGACGTTACACCCTTTGAGGCAAGCAATGTCAAACCAATTGGGACTCCCCCAGAAAATGTCTGATTCTCCAAAAACTAAGACTGACGACGGGTTACTATTTCGGTAAGTTCGACATAACACCCTTTAAGGCCAAGAGCCTTCGCGAAAAACAAGAGTTCGACCTCGATCGAATGATGACGGGGTACTATTTCGATAAGTTCGAAATAATACCCTTTAAGGTCAAGGGCCTTCGCTAAAAAAAAGAGTTCGACCTCGATCAAACGACGATGGGTTACTATTTTGATAAGTTCGAAATAACACCCTTTAAGGCCAAGGGCCTTTGCCAAAAAAAAGAGTTCGATCTCGATCGAACGACGACATGTTACTATTTCGGTAAGTTCGAAATACCACCCTTTAAGGCCAAGGGCCTTTGCCAAAAAGAAGAGTTCGACCTCGATCGAACGACGACAGGTTGCTATTTTGATCAGTTCAAAATACCACCCTTTAAGGCCAAGGGTCTTCGCCAAAAAGAAGAGTTCGACCTCGATCGAATGATGACGGGTTACTATAACGATAAATTTGAAATAACACCCTTTAAGGCAAAGGGCCTTCGCCAAAAAGAAGAGTTCGACCTCGATCGAATGACGATGGGTTACTATTATGATAAGTTCAAAATAACACCCTTTAAGGCCAACGACCTTCGCCAAAAAGAAGAGTTCGACCTCGATCGAATGACGATTGGTTACTATTTCGACAAGTTCGAAATAACACCCTTTAAGGCCAAGGGCCTTCGCCAAAAAGAAGAGTTCGACCTCGATCGAATGACGACGGGTTACTATTTCGACAAGTTAGAAAGAACACCCTTTAAGGCCAAGAGCCTTCGTCAAAAAGAAGATTTCGACCTCGATCGAACAATGACGGGTTACTGTTTAGATAAGTTCGAAATACCACCCTTTAAGGCCAAGGGCCTTCGCCAATAAGAAGAGTTCGACCTCGATCGAACGACGACGGTTACTATTTTGATCAGTTCGAAATAACACCCTTTAAGGCCAAGGGCCTTCACCAAAAAGAAGAGTTCGACCTCGATCGAATGACGATCGGTTACCATTTCGACAAGTTCGAAATAACACCCTTTAAGTCCTAGAGCCTTCGCCAAAAAGAAGAGTTCGACCTCGACCGAACAACGACGGGTTACTATATCGATAAGTTCGAAATAACACCCTTTAAGGCTAAGGGCCTTCGCCAAAAAGAATGGTTCGACCTCAATCGAATGACAATGGGTTACTATTTTGATAAGTTCGAACTAACACCCTTTAAGGCCAAGAGCCTTTGCCAAAAAGAAGAATTCGACCTCGATCGAATGACGACGGGTTACTATTTCAATAAGTTCGAAATAACATAGTTTTAGGCTAAGGGCCTTTGCCAAAAAGAAGAGTTCGACCTCGATCGAATGACGACAGGTTACTATTTTGATTAGTTCGAAATACCACCCTTTAAGGCCAGGGGCCTTCGCCAAAAAGAAGATTTCGACCTTGATCGAACAATGACGGGTTACTATTTTGATAAGTTCAAAATAACACCCTTTAAGGCCAAGGGCCTTCGCCAAAAAGAAGGGTTCAACCTCGATCGAATGACGATGGGTTACTATTACGATAAGTTAGAAATAACACCCTTTAAGGCCAACGGCCTTTGCCAAAAAGAAGAGTTCGACCTCGATCAAACGACGGCGGGTTACGATTTAGATAAGTTCGAAATAACACCCTTTAAGGCCAAGGACCTTCGCCAAAAAGAAGAGTTCGACCTCGATCGAATGACGACGGGTTACTATTTCGATAAGTTCGAAAGAACACCCTTTAAGGCCAAGAGCCTTCGCCAAAAAGAAGAGTTCTACCTCGATCGAACGATGACGGGTTACAATTTTGATAAGTTCAAAATACCACCCTTTAAGGCCAAAGGCCTTTGCCAAAAAAAAGAGTTCGACCTCGATTGAACGACGACGGGTTACTATTTTGATCAGTTCGAAATAACACCCTTTAAGTCCAAGGGCCTTCACCAATAAGAAGAGTTCGACCTCGATCCAATGACGATGGGTTACCATTTCGATAAGTTCGAAAGAACACCCTTTAAGACAAAGAGCCTTCGCAAAAAAAAGAGTTCAACCTCGATCGAATAACGACGGGTTAATATTTCGATAAGTTCGAAATAACACCCTTTAAGGCCAAGGGCCTTTGCCAAAAAGAAGAGTTCGACCTCGATCAAATGACAATGGGTTACTATTTTGATATGTTCGGAATAACACCCTTTAAGGCCAAGAGCCTTTGCCAAATAGAAGAGTTTGACCTCGATCGAACGATGACGGGTTACTATTTAGATAAGTTCGAAATAACATAGTTTAAGGCCAAGGGCCTTCGCCAAAAAGAAGAGTTCGACCTAGATCGAACGACGATAGGTTACTATTTTGATAAGTTCGAAATACCACCCTTTAAAGGCCAAGGGCCTTCGCCAAAAAGAAGAGTTCAACCTCAATCAAATGACGATGGGTTACTATTTTGATCAGTTCGAAATAACACCCTTTAAGGCCAAAGGCCTTCATAAAAAAGAAGAGCTCGACCTCGATCGAATGAAGATGGGTTACTATTACGGCAAGTTCAAAATAACACCCTTTAAGGCCAACGGCCTTCGCCAAAAAGAAGAGTTCGACCTCGATAGAACGACGAAAGATTACTATTTCGATAAGTTTGAAATAACACCCTTTAAGACCAAGGGCCTTCGCCATAAAGAAGAGTTCGACCTCGATCGAATGACGACGAGTTACTATTTCGACAAGTTAGAAAGAACACCCTTTAAGGACAAGAGCCTTCGTCAAAAAGAAGATTTCGACCTCGATCGAACAATGACCGGTTACTGTTTAGATAAGTTCGAAATACCACCCTTTAAGGCCAAGGGCCTTCGACAAAAAGAAGAGTTCGACCTCGATCGAACGACGACGGTTACTATTTTGATCAGTTCTAAATAACACCCTTTAAGGCCAAGGGCCTTTACCAAAAAGAAGAGTTCGACCTCGATCGAATGACGATCGGTTACCATTTCGACAAGTTCAAAATAATACCCTTTAAGTCCTAGAGCCTTCGCCAAAAAGAAGAGTTCGACCTCAATCGAATGAAGATGGGTTACTATTACGGAAAAGTTCGAAATAACACCCTTTAAGGCTAACAGCCTTCGCCAAAAAGAAGAGTTCGACCTCGATCAAATGACGACGGGTTACTATTTCGATAAGTTCGAAATAACACCCTTTAAGTCCAAGGGCCTTCGCCAGAAAGAAGAGTTTGACCTCGATCAAACAACGACGGGTTACTATTTTGATAAGTTCTAAATAACACCCTTTAAGGCCAAGGGCCTTCGCCAAAAAGAAGAGTTCGACCACGATCGAATGACGACGAGTTAATATTTCGATAAGTTCGAAAGAACACCCTTTAAGTCCAAGAGCCTTCGCCAAAAAGAAGAGTTCGACCTTGATCGAACAATGACGGGTTACTGTTTAGATAAGTTCGAAATACCACCTTTTAAGGCCAAGGGCCTTCACTAAAAAGAAGAGATCGACCTCGACCGAACGACGACGGGTTACTATTTTGATCAGTTCAAAATAACACCCTTTAAGGCCAAGGGCCTTCACCAAAAAGAAGAGTTCGACCTCGATCGAATGACGATCGGTTACCATTTCGACAAGTTCGAAATAACACCATTTAAGGCCAAGACCCTTCGCCAAAAAGAAGAGTTCGACCTCGATCGAATGACGACGGGTTACTATTTCGATAAGTTCGAAATAACACCCTTTAAGGCCAAGGGCCTTCGCCAAAAAGAAGAGTTTGACCTCGATCAAACGACGATGGGTTACTATTTTGTTAAGTTCTAAATAACACCCTTTAAGGCCAAGGGTCTTCGCCAAAAAGAAGAGTTCGACCTCGACCAAACGACGACGGGTTACTATTTCGATAAGTTCGAAATAACATAGTTTAAGGCCAAGTGCCTTTTCCAAAAAGAAGAGTTCGACCTCGATCGAATGACGACAGGTTACTATTTTGATCAGTTCGAAATACCACCCTTTAAGGCCAAGGGACTTCGCCAAAAAGAAAAGTTCGACCTTGATCAAACAATGACGGGTTACTATTTTGATAAGTTCGAAATAACACCCTTTAAAGCCAAGGGCTTTCGCCAAAAAGAAGAGTTCGACCTCGATCGAATGACGATGGGTTACTATTACGATAAGTTCGAAATAACACCCTTTAAGGCCAACGACCTTCGCCAAAAAGAAGAGTTCAACCTCAATCGAACGACGACGGGTTACTATTTCGATAAGTTCGAAAAAACACCCTTTAAGGCCAAGGGCATTCGCCAAAAAGAAGAGTTCGACCTCGATCGAATGACGACGGGTTACTATTTTGATAAGTTAGAAAGAACACCCTTTACGGCCAAGAGCCTTCGTCAAAAAGAATTCGACCTCGATCGAACAATGACGGGTTACTGTTTAGATAAGTTCGAAATACCACCCTTTAAGGCCAAGGGCCTTCGCCAAAAAGAAGAGTTCGACCTCGATCGAACGACGACGGATACTATTTTGATCAGTTCGAAATAACACCCTTTAAGGCCAAGGTCCTTCACCAAAAAGAAGAGTTCGACCTCGATCGAATGACGATCGGTTACCATTTCGACAATTTCGAAATAACACCCTTTAAGTCCTAGAGCCTTCGCCAAAAAGAAGAGTTCGACCTCAATCGAATGAAGATGGGTTCCTATTACGGAAAGTTCGAAATAACACCGTTTAAGGCTAACAGCCTTCGCCAAAAAGAAGAGTTCGTCCTCGATCAAATGACGACGGGTTACTATTTCGATAAGTTCGAAATAACACCCTTTAAGGCCAAGGGCCTTCGCCAAAAAGAAGAGTTTGACCTCGATCAAGCAACGACGGGTTACTATTTTGATAAGTTCTAAATAACTCCCTTTAAGGCCAAGGGCCTTCGCCAAAAAGAAGAGTTCGACCTCGATCGAATGACGACGAGTTAATATTTCGATAAGTTCGAAAGAACACCCTTTAAGTCCAAGAGCCTTCGCCAAAAAGAAGAGTTCGACCTTGATCGAACAATGACGGGTTACTGTTTAGATAAGTTCGAAATACCACCTTTTAAGGCCAAGGGCCTTCACTAAAAAGAAGAGATCGACCTCGATCGAACGACGACGGGTTACTATTTTGATCAGTTCAAAATAACACCCTTTAAGGCCAAGGGCCTTCACCAAAAAGAAGAGTTCGACCTCGATCGAATGACGATCGGTTACCATTTCGACAAGTTAGAAATAACACCATTTAAGGCCAAGACCCTTCGCCAAAATGAAGAGTTTGACCTCGATCGAATGACGACGGGTTACTATTTCGATAAGTTCGAAATAACACCCTTTAAGGCCAAGGGCCTTCGCCAAAAAGAAGAGTTTGACCTCGATCAAACGACGACGGGTTACTATTTTGTTAAGTTCTAAATAACACCCTTTAAGGCCAAGGGTCTTCGCCAAAAAGAAGAGTTCGACCTCGACCAAACGACGACGGGTTACTATTTCGATAAGTTTGAAATAACATAGTTTAAGGCCAAGTGCCTTTGCGAAAAAGAAGAGTTCGACCTCGATCGAATGACGACAGGTTACTATTTTGATCAGTTCGAAATACCACCCTTTAAGGCCAAGGGACTTCGCCAAAAAGAAAAGTTCGACCTTGATCGAACAATGACGGGTTACTATTTTGATAAGTTCGAAATAACACCCTTTAAGGCCAAGGGTCTTCGCCAAAAAGAAGAGTTCGACCTCGACCAAACGACGACGGGTTACTATTTCGATAAGTTTGAAATAACATAGTTTAAGGCCAAGTGCCTTTGCGAAAAAGAAGAGTTCGACCTCGATCGAATGACGACAGGTTACTATTTTGATCAGTTCGAAATACCACCCTTTGCGAAAAAGAAGATTTCGACCTCGATCGAACAATGACCGGTTACTGTTTAGATAAGTTCGAAATACCACCCTTTATGGCCAAGGGCCTTCGCCAAAAAGAAGAGTTCGACCTCGATCGAACGACGACGGTTACTATTTTGATCAGTTCTAAATAACACCCTTTAAGGCCAAGGGCCTTCACCAAAAAGAAGAGTTCGACCTCGATCGAATGACGATCGGTTACCATTTCGACAAGTTCGAAATAATACCCTTTAAGTCCTAGAGCCTTCGCCAAAAAGAAGAGTTCGACCTCAATCGAATAAAGATGGGTTACTATTACGGAAAGTTCGAAATAACACCCTTTAAGGCTAACAGCCTTCGCCAAAAAGAAGAGTTCGACCTCGATCAAATGACGACGGGTTACTATTTCGATAAGTTCGAAATAACACCCTTTAAGGCCAAGGGCCTTCGCCAGAAAGAAGAGTTTGACCTCGATCAAACAACGACGGGTTACTATTTTGATAAGTTCTAAATAACACCCTTTAAGGCCAAGGGCCTTCGCCAAAAAGAAGAGTTCGACCACGATCGAATGACGACGAGTTAATATTTCGATAAGTTCGAAAGAACACCCTTTAAGTCCAAGAGCCTTCGCCAAAAAGAAGAGTTCGACCTTGATCGAACAATGACGGGTTACTATTTAGATAAGTTCGAAATACCACCTTTTAAGGCCAAGGGCCTTCACTAAAAAGAAGAGATCGACCTCGACCGAACGACGACGGGTTACTATTTTGATCAGTTCAAAATAACACCCTTTAAGGCCAAGGGCCTTCACCAAAAAGAAGAGTTCGACCTCGATCGAATGACGATCGGTTACCATTTCGACAAGTTCGAAATAACACCATTTAAGGCCAAGACCCTTCGCCAAAAAGAAGAGTTCGACCTCGATCGAATGACGACGGGTTACTATTTCGATAAGTTCGAAATAACACCCTTTAAGGCCAAGGGCCTTCGCCAAAAAGAAGTTTGACCTCGATCAAACGACGATGGGTTACTATTTTGTTAAGTTCTAAATAACACCCTTTAAGGCCAAGGGTCTTCGCCAAAAAGAAGAGTTCGACCTCGACCAAACGACGACGGGTTACTATTTCGATAAGTTCGAAATAACATAGTTTAAGGCCAAGTGCCTTTTCCAAAAAGAAGAGTTCGACCTCGATCGAATGACGACAGGTTACTATTTTGATCAGTTCGAAATACCACCCTTTAAGGCCAAGGGACTTCGCCAAAAAGAAAAGTTCGACCTTGATCGAACAATGACGGGTTACTATTTTGATAAGTTCGAAATAACACCCTTTAAAGCCAAGGGCTTTCGCCAAAAAGAAGAGTTCGACCTCGATCGAATGACGATGGGTTACTATTACGATAAGTTCGAAATAACACCCTTTAAGGCCAACGGCCTTCGCCAAAAAGAAGAGTTCAACCTCAATCGAACGACGACGGGTTACTATTTCGATAAGTTCGAAAAAACACCCTTTAAGGCCAAGGGCATTCGCCAAAAAGAAGAGTTCGACCTCGATCGAATGACGACGGGTTACTATTTTGATAAGTTAGAAAGAACACCCTTTACGGCCAAGAGCCTTCGTCAAAAAGAATTCGACCTCGATCGAACAATGACGGGTTACTGTTTAGATAAGTTCGAAATACCACCCTTTAAGGCCAAGGGCCTTCGCCAAAAAGAAGAGTTCGACCTCGATCGAACGACGACGGATACTATTTTGATCAGTTCGAATTAACACCCTTTAAGGCCAAGGGCCTTCACCAAAAAGAAGAGTTCGACCTCGATCGAATGACGATCGGTTACCATTTCGACAATTTCGAAATAACACCCTTTAAGTCCTAGAGCCTTCGCCAAAAAGAAGAGTTCGACCTCAATCGAATGAAGATGGGTTCCTATTACGGAAAGTGCGAAATAACACCGTTTAAGGCTAACAGCCTTCGCCAAAAAGAAGAGTTCGACCTCGATCAAATGACGACGGGTTACTATTTCGATAAGTTCGAAATAACACCCTTTAAGGCCAAGGGCCTTCGCCAAAAAGAAGAGTTTGACCTCGATCAAACAACGACGGGTTACTATTTTGATAAGTTCTAAATAACACCCTTTAAGGCCAAGGGCCTTCGCCAAAAAGAAGAGTTCGACCTCGATCGAATGACGACGAGTTAATATTTCGATAAGTTCGAAAGAACACCCTTTAAGTCCAAGAGCCTTCGCCAAAAAGAAGAGTTCGACCTTGATCGAACAATGACGGGTTACTGTTTAGATAAGTTCGAAATACCACCTTTTAAGGCCAAGGGCCTTCACTAAAAAGAAGAGATCGACCTCGATCGAACGACGACGGGTTACTATTTTGATCAGTTCAAAATAACACCCTTTAAAGCCAAGGGCCTTCACCAAAAAGAAGAGTTCGACCTCGATCGAATGACGATCGGTTACCATTTCGACAAGTTCGAAATAACACTATTTAAGGCCAAGACCCTTCGCCAAAATGAAGAGTTCGACCTCGATCGAATGACGACGGGTTACTATTTCGATAAGTTCGAAATAACACCCTTTAAGGCCAAGGGCCTTCGCCAAAAGAAGAGTTTGACCTAGATCAAACGACGACGGGTTACTATTTTGTTAAGTTCTAAATAACACCCTTTTAGGCCAAGGGTCTTCGCCAAAAAGAAGAGTTCGACCTCGACCAAACGACGACGGGTTACTATTTCGATAAGTTTGAAATAACATAGTTTAAGGCCAAGTGCCTTTGCGAAAAAGAAGAGTTCTACCTCGATCGAATGACGACAGGTTACTATTTTGATCAGTTCGAAATACCACCCTTTAAGGCCAAGGGACTTCGCCAAAAAGAAGAGTTCGACCTTGATCGAACAATGACGGGTTACTATTTTGATAAGTTCGAAATAACACCCTTTAAAGCCAAGGGCTTTCGCCAAAAAAGAAGAGTTCGACCTCGATAGAATGACGATGGGTTACTATTACGATAAGTTCGAAATAACACCCTTTAAGGCCAACGGCCTTCGCCAAAAAGAAGAGTTCAACCTCAATCGAACGACGACGGGCTACTATTTCGATAAGTTTGATATACCACCCTTTAAGGACAAGGGCCTTCGCCAAAAAGAAGAGTTTGACCTAGATCAAACGACGACGGGTTACTATTTTGTTAAGTTCTAAATAACACCCTTTTAGGCCAAGGGTCTTCGCCAAAAAGAAGAGTTCGACCTCGACCAAACGACGACGGGTTACTATTTCGATAAGTTTGAAATAACATAGTTTAAGGCCAAGTGCCTTTGCGAAAAAGAAGAGTTCTACCTCGATCGAATGACGACAGGTTACTATTTTGATCAGTTCGAAATACCACCCTTTAAGGCCAAGGGACTTCGCCAAAAAGAAGAGTTCCACCTTGATCGAACAATGACGGGTTACAATTTTGATAAGTTCGAAATAACACCCTTTAAATCCAAGGGCTTTCGCCAAAAAGAAGAGTTCGACCTCGATAGAATGATGATGGGTTACTATATAGATAAGTTCGAAATAACACCCTTTAAGGCCAACGGCCTTCGCCAAAAAGAAGAGTTCAACCTCAATAGAACGACGACGGGTTACTATTTCGATAAGTTTGATATAACACCCTTTAAGGCCAAGGGCGTTCGCCAAAAAGAAGAGTTCGACCTCGATTGAATGACGACGTGTTACTATTTTGATAAGTTCGAAAGAACACCCTTTAAGGCCAAGAGCCTTCGCCAAAAAGAAGAGTTCGACCTCGATCGAATGACGACGGGTTACTATTTTGATAAGTTTGAAATACCACCCTTTAAGGCCAAGGGCCTTCGCCAAAAAGAAGAGTTCGACCTCGATCGAACGACGACGGGTTACTATTTTGATCAGTTCGAAATAACACCCTTTAAGGCCAAAAGCCTTCAACAAAAAGAAAAGTTCGACCTCGATCGAATAACGATGGGTTACCATTTCGATAAGTTCGAAAGAACACCCTTTAAGACAAAGAGCCTTCACAAAAAAGAAGAGTTCGACCTCGATCGAACAACGACGGGTTACTATTTCGACAAGTTCGAAATAACACACTTCAAGGCCAAGGGCCTTCGCCAAAAAGAAGAGTTCGACCTCGATCGAACGATAATGGGTTACTATTTCGATAAGTTCGGAATAACACCCTTTAAGGGCAAGAGCCTTTGCCAAATAGAAGAGTTCGACCTCGAACGAACGATGACAGGTTACTATTTCGATAAGTTTGAAATAACATAGTTTAAGGCCAAAGGCCTTCGCCAAAAATAAGAGTTCGACCTCGATCGAACGACGATAGGTTACTATTTTGATAAGTTCGAAATACCACCCTTTAAGGCCAAGGGCCTTCTCTAAAAAGAAGAGTTCAACCTCAATCAAATGACGCCGGGTTACTATTTTGATCAGCTCGAAATAACACCCTTTAAGGCCAAGACCCTTCGCCAAAAAGAAGAGTTCGACCTCGATCGAATGACGACGGGTTACTATTTCGATAAGTTCGAAATAACACCCTTTAAAGCCAAGGGCCTTCGCCAAAAAGAAGAGTTTGACCTCGATCAAACGACGACGGGTTACTATTTTGTTAAGTTCTAAATAACACCCTTTAAGGCCAAGGGTCTTCACCAAAAAGAAGAGTTCGACCTCGACCAAACGACGACGGGTTACTATTTCGATAAGTTCGAAATAACATAGTTTAAGGCCAAGTGCCTTTTCCAAAAAGAAGAGTTCGACCTCGATCGAATGACGACAGGTTACTATTTTGATCAGTTCGAAATACCACCCTTTAAGGCCAAGGGACTTCACCAAAAAGAAGAGTTCGACCTCGATCGAATGACGATCGGTTACCATTTCGACAAGTTCGAAATAATACCCTTTAAGTCCTAGAGCCTTCGCCAAAAAGAAGAGTTCGACCTCAATCGAATGAAGATGGGTTACTATTACGGAAAGTTCGAAATAACACCCTTTAAGGCTAACAGCCTTCACCAAAAAGAAGAGTTCGACCTCGATCAAATGACGACGGGTTACTATTTCGATAAGTTCGAAATAACACCCTTTAAGGCCAAGGGCCTTCGCCAAAAAGAAGAGTTTGACCTCGATCAAACAACGACGGGTTACTATTTTGATAAGTTCTAAATAACACCCTTTAAGGCCAAGGGCCTTCGCCAAAAGAAGAGTTCGACCTCGATCGAATGACGACGAGTTAATATTTCGATAAGTTCGAAAGAACACCCTTTAAGTCCAAGAGCCTTCGCCAAAAAGAAGAGTTCGACCTTGATCGAACAATGACGGGTTACTGTTTAGATAAGTTCGAAATACCACCTTTTAAGGCCAAGGGCCTTCACTAAAAAGAAGAGATCGACCTCGATCGAACGACGACGGGTTACTATTTTGATCAGTTCAAAATAACACCCTTTAAGGCCAAGGGCCTTCACCAAAAAGAAGAGTTCGACCTCGATCGAATGACGATCGGTTACCATTTCGACAAGTTCGAAATAACACCATTTAAGGCCAAGACCCTTCGCCAAAATGAAGAGTTCGACCTCGATCGAATGACGACGGGTTACTATTTCGATAAGTTCGAAATAACACCCTTTAAGGCCAAGGGCCTTCGCCAAAAAGAAGAGTTTGACCTCGATCAAACGACGACGGGTTACTATTTTGTTAAGTTCTAAATAACACCCTTTAAGGCCAAGGGTCTTCGCCAAAAAGAAGAGTTCGACCTCGACCAAACGACGACGGGTTACTATTTCGATAAGTTCGAAATAACATAGTTTAAGGCCAAGTGCCTTTGCCAAAAAGAAGAGTTCGACCTCGATCGAATGACGACAGGTTACTATTTTGATCAGTTCGAAATACCACCCTTTAAGGCCAAGGGACTTCGCCAAAAAGAAGAGTTCGACCTTGATCGAACAATGACGGGTTACTATTATGATAAGTTCAAAATAACACCCTTTAAAGCCAAGGGCTTTCCCCAAAAAGAAGAGTTCGACCTCGATAGAATGACGATGGGTTACTATTACGATAAGTTCGAAATAACACCCTTTAAGGCCAGCGGCCTTCGCCAAAAAGAAGAGTTCAACCTCAATCGAACGACGACGGGTTACTATTTCGATAAGTTTGATATAACACCCTTTAAGGCCAAGGGCGTTCGGCAAAAAGAAGAGTTCGACCTCGATTGAATGACGACGGGTTACTATTTTGATAAGTTCGAAAGAACACCCTTTAAGGCCAAGAGCCTTCGCCAAAAAGAAGAGTTCGACCTCGATCGAATGACGACGGGTTACTATTTTGATAAGTTTGAAATACCACCCTTTAAGGCCAAGGGCCTTCGCCAAAAAGAAGAGTTCGACCTCGATCGAACGACGACGGGTTACTATTTTGATCAGTTTGAAATAACACCCTTTAAGGCCAAAAGCCTTCACCAAAAAGAAAAGTTCGACCTCGATCGAATAACGATGGGTTACCATTTCGATAAGTTCGAAAGAACACCCTTTAAGACAAAGAGCCTTCACAAAAAAGAAGAGTTCGACCTCGATCGAACAACGACGGGTTACTATTTCGACAAGTTTGAAATAACACACTTCAAGGTCAAGGGCCTTCGCCAAAAAGAAGAGTTCGACCTCGATCGAACGATAATGGGTTAATATTTCGATAAGTTCGGAATAACACCCTTTAAGGGCAAGAGCCTTTACCAAATAGAAGAGTTCGACCTCGAACGAACGATGACAGGTTACTATTTCGATAAGTTGGAAATAACATAGTTTAAGGCCAAAGGCCTTTGCCAAAAAGAAGAGTTCGACCTCGATCGAACGACGATAGGTTACTATTTTGATAAGTTCGAAATACCACCCTTTAAGGCCAAGAGCCTTCTCTAAAAAGAAGAGTTCAACCTCAATCAAATGACGCCGGGTTACTATTTTGATCAGTTCGAAATAACACCCTTTAAGGCCAAGACCCTTCGCCAAAAAGAAGAGTTCGACCTCGATCGAATGACGACGGGTTACTATTTCGATAAGTTCGAAATAACACCCTTTAAGTCCAAGGGCCTTCGCCAAAAAGAAGAGTTTGACCTCGATCAAACGACGACGGGTTACTATTTTGTTAAGTTCTAAATAACACCCTTTAAGGCCAAGGGTCTTCGCCAAAAAGAAGAGTTCGACCTCGACCAAACGACGACGGGTTACTATTTCGATAAGTTCGAAATAACATAGTTTAAGGCCAAGTGCCTTTGCCAAAAAGAAGAGTTCGACCTCGATCGAATGACGACAGGTTACTATTTTGATCAGTTCGAAATACCACCCTTTAAGGCCAAGGGCCTTCACCAAAAAGAAGAGTTCGACCTCGATCGAATGACGATCGGTTACCATTTCGACAATTTCGAAATAACACCCTTTAAGTCCTAGAGCCTTCGCCAAAAAGAAGAGTTCGACCTCAATCGAATGAAGATGGGTTCCTATTACGGAAAGTTCGAAATAACACCGTTTAAGGCTAACAGCCTTCGCCAAAAAGAAGAGTTCGACCTCGATTAAATGACGACGGGTTACTATTTCGATAAGTTCGAAATAACACCCTTTAAGGCCAAGGGCCTTCGCCAAAAAGAAGAGTTTGACCTCGATCAAACAACGACGGGTTACTATTTTGATAAGTTCTAAATAACACCCTTTAAGGCCAAGGGCCTTCGCCAAAAAGAAGAGTTCGACCTCGATCGAATGATGACGAGTTAATATTTCGATAAGTTCGAAAGAACACCCTTTAAGTCCAAGAGCCTTCGCCAAAAAGAAGAGTTCGACCTTGATCGAACAATGACGGGTTACTGTTTAGATAAGTTCGAAATACCACCTTTTAAGGCCAAGGGCCTTCACTAAAAAGAAGAGATCGACCTCGATCGAACGACGACGGGTTACTATTTTGATCAGTTCAAAATAACACCCTTTAAGGCCAAGGGCCTTCACCAAAAAGAAGAGTTCGACCTCGATCGAATGACGATCGGTTACCATTTCAACAAGTTCTAAATAACACCCTTTAAGGCCAAGGGTCTTCGCCAAAAAGAAGAGTTCGACCTCGATCGAATGACGACGGGTTACTATTTCGATAAGTTCGAAATAACACCCTTTAAGGCCAAGGGCCTTCGCCAAAAAGAAGAGTTTGACCTCGATCAAACGACGACGGGTTACTATTTTGTTAAGTTCTAAATAACACCCTTTAAGGCCAAGGGTCTTCGCCAAAAAGAAGAGTTCGACCTCGACCAAACGACGACGGGTTACTATTTCGATAAGTTCGAAATAACATAGTTTAAGGCCAAGTGCCTTTTCCAAAAAGAAGAGTTCGACCTCGATCGAATGACGACAGGTTACTATTTTGATCAGTTCGAAATACCACCCTTTAAGGCCAAGGGACTTCGCCAAAAAGAAGAGTTCGACCTTGATCGAACAATGACGGGTTACTATTTTGATAAGTTCGAAATAACACCCTTTAAAGCCAAGGGATTTCGCCAAAAAGAAGAGTTCGACCTCGATAGAATGACGATGGGTTACTATTACGATAAGTTCGAAATAACACCCTTTAAGGCCAACGGCCTTCGCCAAAAAGAAGAGTTCAACCTCAATCGAACGACGACGGGTTACTATTTCGATAAGTTTGATATAACACCCTTTAAGGCCAAGGGCGTTCGCCAAAAAGAAGAGTTCGACCTCGATTGAATGACGACGGGTTACTATTTTGATAAGTTCGAAAGAACACCCTTTAAGGCCAAGAGCCTTCGCCAAAAAGAAGAGTTCGACCTCGATCGAATGACGACGGGTTACTATTTTGATAAGTTTGAAATACCACCCTTTAAGGCCAAGGGCCTTCACCAAAAGAAGAGTTCGACCTCGATCGAACGACGATGGGTTACCATTTCGATAAGTTCGAAAGAACACCCTTTAATACAAAGAGCCTTCACAAAAAAGAAGAGTTCAACCTCAATCGAACGACGACGGGTTACTATTTCGATAAGTTTGATATAACACCCTTTAAGGCCAAGGGCGTTCGGCAAAAAGAAGAGTTCGACCTCGATTGAATGACGACGGGTTACTATTTTGATAAGTTCGAAAAAACACCCTTTAAGGCCAAGAGCCTTCGCCAAAAAGAAGAGTTCGACCTCGATCGAATGACGACGGGTTACTATTTTGATAAGTTTGAAATACCACCCTTTAAGGCCAAGGGCCTTCGCCAAAAAGAAGAGTTCGACCTCGATCGAACGACGACGGGTTACTATTTTGATCAGTTTGAAATAACACCCTTTAAGGCCAAAAGCCTTCACCAAAAAGAAATGTTCGACCTCGATCGAATAACGATGGGTTACCATTTCGATAAGTTCGAAAGAACACCCTTTAAGACAAAGAGCCTTCACAAAAAAGAAGAGTTCGACCTCGATCGAACAACGACGGGTTACTATTTCGACAAGTTTGAAATAACACACTTCAAGGTCAAGGGCCTTCGCCAAAAAGAAGAGTTCGACCTCGATCGAACGATAATGGGTTACTATTTCGATAAGTTCGGAATAACACCCTTTAAGGGCAAGAGCCTTTACCAAATAGAAGAGTTCGACCTCGAACGAACGATGACAGGTTACTATTTCGATAAGTTGGAAATAACATAGTTTAAGGCCAAAGGCCTTCGCCAAAAAGAAGAGTTCGACCTCGATCGAACGACGATAGGTTACTATTTTGATAAGTTCGAAATACCACCCTTTAAGGCCAAGAGCCTTCTCTAAAAAGAAGAGTTCAACCTCAATCAAATGACGCCGGGTTACTATTTTGATCAGTTCGAAATAACACCCTTTAAGGCCAAGACCCTTCGCCAAAAAGAAGAGTTCGACCTCGATCGAATGACGACGGGTTACTATTTCGATAAGTTCGAAATAACACCCTTTAAGGCCAAGGGCCTTCGCCAAAAAGAAGAGTTTGACCTCGATCAAACGACGACGGGTTACTATTTTGTTAAGTTCTAAATAACACCCTTTAAGGCCAAGGGTCTTCGCCAAAAAGAAGAGTTCGACCTCGACCAAACGACGACGGGTTACTATTTCGATAAGTTCGAAATAACATAGTTTAAGGCCAAGTGCCTTTGCCAAAAAGAAGAGTTCGACCTCGATCGAATGACGACAGGTTACTATTTTGATCAGTTCGAAATACCACCCTTTAAGGCCAAGGGCCTTCACCAAAAAGAAGAGTTCGACCTCGATCGAATGACGATCGGTTACCATTTCGACAATTTCGAAATAACACCCTTTAAGTCCTAGAGCCTTCGCCAAAAAGAAGAGTTCGACCTCAATCGAATGAAGATGGGTTCCTATTACGGAAAGTTCGAAATAACACCGTTTAAGGCTAACAGCCTTCGCCAAAAAGAAGAGTTCGACCTCGATTAAATGACGACGGGTTACTATTTCGATAAGTTCGAAATAACACCCTTTAAGGCCAAGGGCCTTCGCCAAAAAGAAGAGTTTGACCTCGATCAAACAACGACGGGTTACTATTTTGATAAGTTCTAAATAACACCCTTTAAGGCCAAGGGCCTTCGCCAAAAAGAAGAGTTCGACCTCGATCGAATGATGACGAGTTAATATTTCGATAAGTTCGAAAGAACACCCTTTAAGTCCAAGAGCCTTCGCCAAAAAGAAGAGTTCGACCTTGATCGAACAATGACGGGTTACTGTTTAGATAAGTTCGAAATACCACCTTTTAAGGCCAAGGGCCTTCACTAAAAAGAAGAGATCGACCTCGATCGAACGACGACGGGTTACTATTTTGATCAGTTCAAAATAACACCCTTTAAGGCCAAGGGCCTTCACCAAAAAGAAGAGTTTGACCTCGATCAAACGACGACGGGTTACTATTTTGTTAAGTTCTAAATAACACCCTTTAAGGCCAAGGGTCTTCGCCAAAAAGAAGAGTTCGACCTCGACCAAATGACGACGGGTTACTATTTCGATAAGTTCGAAATAACATAGTTTAAGGCCAAGTGCCTTTGCCAAAAAGAAGAGTTCGACCTCGATCGAATCACGACAGGTTACTATTTTGATCAGTTCGAAATACCACCCTTTAAGGCCAAGGGACTTCGCCAAAAAGAAGAGTTCGACCTTGATCGAACAATGACGGGTTACTATTTTGATAAGTTCGAAATAACACCCTTTAAAGCCAAGGGATTTCGCCAAAAAGAAGAGTTCGACCTCGATAGAATGACGATGGGTTACTATTACGATAAGTTCGAAATAACACCCTTTAAGGCCAACGGCCTTCGCCAAAAAGAAGAGTTCAACCTCAATCGAACGACGACGGGTTACTATTTCGATAAGTTTGATATAACACCCTTTAAGGCCAAGGGCGTTCGCCAAAAAGAAGAGTTCGACCTCGATTGAATGACGACGGGTTACTATTTTGATAAGTTCGAAAGAACACCCTTTAAGGCCAAGAGCCTTCGCCAAAAAGAAGAGTTCGACCTCGATCGAATGACGACGGGTTACTATTTTGATAAGTTTGAAATACCACCCTTTAAGGCCAAGGGCCTTCGCCAAAAAGAAGAGTTCGACCTCGATCGAACGACGACGGGTTACTATTTTGATCAGTTCGAAATAACACCCTTTAAGGCCAAAAGCCTTCACCAAAAAGAAAAGTTCGACCTCGATCAAATAACGATGGGTTACCATTTCGATAAGTTCGAAAGAACACCCTTTAATACAAAGAGCCTTCACAAAAAGAAGAGTTCGACCTCGATCGAACAACGACGGGTTACTATTTCGACAAGTTCGAAATAACACCCTTCAAGGCCAAGGGCCTTCGCCAAAAAGAAGAGTTCGACCTCGATCGAACGATAATGGGTTACTATTTCGATAAGTTCGGAATAACACCCTTTAAGGGCAAGAGCCTTTGCCAAATAGAAGAGTTCGACCTCGAACGAACGATGACAGTTTACTATTTCGATAAGTTGGAAATAACATAGTTGAAGGCCAAAGGCCTTCGCCAAAAAGAAGAGTTCGACCTCGATCGAACGACGATAGGTTACTATTTTGATAAGTTCAAAATACCACCCTTTAAGGCCAAGGGCCTTCTCTAAAAAGAAGAGTTCAACCTCAATCAAATGACGCCGGGTTACTATTTTTATCATTTCGAAATAACACCCTTTAAGGCCAAGGGCCTTCGCCAAAAAGAAGAGTTTGACCTCGATCAAACAACGACGGGTTACTATTTTGATAAGTTCTAAATAACACCCTTTAAGGCCAAGGGCCTTCGCCAAAAAGAAGAGTTCGACCTCGATCGAATGACGACGAGTTAATATTTCGATAAGTTCGAAAGAACACCCTTTAAGTCCAAGAGCCTTCGCCAAAAAGAAGAGTTCGACCTTGATCGAACAATGACGGGTTACTGTTTAGATAAGTTCGAAATACCACCTTTTAAGGCCAAGGGCCTTCACTAAAAAGAAGAGATCGACCTCGATCGAACGACGACGGGTTACTATTTTGATCAGTTCAAAATAACACCCTTTAAGGCCAAGGGCCTTCACCAAAAAGAAGAGTTCGACCTCGATCGAATGACGATCGGTTAACATTTCGACAAGTTCGAAATAACACCATTTAAGGCCAAGACCCTTCGCCAAAAAGAAGAGTTCGACCTCGATCGAATGACGACGGGTTACTATTTCGATAAGTTCGAAATAACACCCTTTAAGGCCAAGGGCCTTCGCCAAAAACAAGAGTTCGACCTCAATCAAACGACGACGGGTTACTATTTTGTTAAGTTCTAAATAACACCCTTTAAGGCCAAGGGTCTTCTCCAAAAAGAAGAGTTCGACCTCGACCAAACGACGACGGGTTACTATTTCGATAAGTTCGAAATAACATAATTTAAGGCCAAGTGCCTTTGCCAAAAAGAAGAGTTCGACCTCGATCGAATGACGACAGGTTACTATTTTGATCAGTTCGAAATACCACCCTTTAAGGCCAAGGGACTTCGCCAAAAAGAAGAGTTCCACCTTGATCGAACAATGACGGGTTACAATTTTGATAAGTTCGAAATAACACCCTTTAAATCCAAGGGCTTTCGCCAAAAAGAAGAGTTCGACCTCGATAGAATGATGATGGGTTACTATTACGATAAGTTCGAAATAACACCCTTTAAGGCCAACGGCCTTCGCCAAAAAGAAGAGTTCAACCTCAATAGAATGACGACGGGTTACTATTTCGATAAGTTTGATATAACACCCTTTAAGGCCAAGGGCGTTCGCCAAAAAGAAGAGTTCGACCTCGATTGAATGACGACGTGTTACTATTTTGATAAGTTCAAAAGAACACCCTTTAAGGCCAAGAGCCTTCGCCAAAAAGAAGAGTTCGACCTCGATCGAATGACGACGGGTTACTATTTTGATAAGTTTGAAATACCACCCTTTAAGGCCAAGGGCCTTCGCCAAAAAGAAGAGTTCAACCTCGATCGAACGACGACGGGTTACTATTTTGATCAGTACGAAATAACACCCTTTAAGGCCAAAAGCCTTCGACAAAAAGAAAGGTTCGACCTCGATCGAATAACGATGGGTTACCATTTCGATAAGTTCGAAAGAACACCCTTTAAGACAAAGAGCCTTCACAAAAAAGAAGAGTTCGACCTCGATCGAACAACGACGGGTTACTATTTCGATAAGTTCGAAATAACACCCTTCAAGGCCAAGGGCCTTCGCTAAAAAGAAGAGTTCGACCTCGATCGAACGATAATGGGTTACTATTTGGATAAGTTCGGAATAACACCCTTTAAGGGCAAGAGCCTTTGCCAAATAGAAGAGTTCGACCTCGAACGAACGATGACAGTTTACTATTTCGATAAGTTGGAAATAACATAGTTGAAGGCCAAAGGCCTTCGCCAAAAAGAAGAGTTCGACCTCGATCGAACGACGATAGGTTACTATTTTGATAAGTTCGAAATACCACCCTTTAAGGCCAAGGGCCTTCTCTAAAAAGAAGAGTTCAACCTCAATCAAATGACGCCGGGTTACTATTTTTATCAGTTCGAAATAACACCCTTTAAGGCCAAGGGCCTTCGCCAAAAAGAAGAGTTTGACCTCGATCAAACAACGACGGGTTACTATTTTGATAAGTTCTAAATAACACCCTTTAAGGCCAAGGGCCTTCGCCAAAAAGAAGAGTTCGACCTCGATCGAATGACGACGAGTTAATATTTCGATAAGTTCGAAAGAACACCCTTTAAGTCCAAGAGCCTTCGCCAAAAAGAAGAGTTCGACCTTGATCGAACAATGACGGGTTACTGTTTAGATAAGTTCGAAATACCACCTTTTAAGGCCAAGGGCCTTCACTAAAAAGAAGAGATCGACCTCGATCGAACGACGACGGGTTACTATTTTGATCAGTTCAAAATAACACCCTTTAAGGCCAAGGGCCTTCACCAAAAAGAAGAGTTCGACCTCGATCGAATGACGATCGGTTAACATTTCGACAAGTTCGAAATAACACCATTTAAGGCCAAGACCCTTCGCCAAAAAGAAGAGTTCGACCTCGATCGAATGACGACGGGTTACTATTTCGATAAGTTCGAAATAACACCCTTTAAGGCCAAGGGCCTTCGCCAAAAACAAGAGTTCGACCTCAATCAAACGACGACGGGTTACTATTTTGTTAAGTTCTAAATAACACCCTTTAAGGCCAAGGGTCTTCTCCAAAAAGAAGAGTTCGACCTCGACCAAACGACGACGGGTTACTATTTCGATAAGTTCGAAATAACATAGTTTAAGGCCAAGTGCCTTTGCCAAAAAGAAGAGTTCGACCTCGATCGAATGACGACAGGTTACTATTTTGATCAGTTCGAAATACCACCCTTTAAGGCCAAGGGACTTCGCCAAAAAGAAGAGTTCCACCTTGATCGAACAATGACGGGTTACAATTTTGATAAGTTCGAAATAACACCCTTTAAATCCAAGGGCTTTCGCCAAAAAGAAGAGTTCGACCTCGATAGAATGATGATGGGTTACTATTACGATAAGTTCGAAATAATACCCTTTAAGGCCAACGGCCTTCGCCAAAAAGAAGAGTTCAACCTCAATAGAACGACGACGGGTTACTATTTCGATAAGTTTGATATAACACCCTTTAAGGCCAAGGGCGTTCGCCAAAAAGAAGAGTTCGACCTCGATTGAATGACGACGTGTTACTATTTTGATAAGTTCGAAAGAACACCCTTTAAGGCCAAGAGCCTTCGCCAAAAAGAAGAGTTCGACCTCGATCGAATGACGACGGGTTACTATTTTGATAAGTTTGAAATACCACCCTTTAAGGCCAAGGGCCTTCGCCAAAAAGAAGAGTTCAACCTCGATCGAACGACGACGGGTTACTATTTTGATCAGTACGAAATAACACCCTTTAAGGCCAAAAGCCTTCGACAAAAAGAAAGGTTCGACCTCGATCGAATAACGATGGGTTACCATTTCGATAAGTTCGAAAGAACACCCTTTAAGACAAAGAGCCTTCACAAAAAAGAAGAGTTCGACCTCGATCGAACAACGACGGGTTACTATTTCGATAAGTTCGAAATAACACCCTTCAAGGCCAAGGGCCTTCGCTAAAAAGAAGAGTTCGACCTCGATCGAACGATAATGGGTTACTATTTGGATAAGTTCGGAATAACACCCTTTAAGGGCAAGAGCCTTTGCCAAATAGAAGAGTTCGACCTCGAACGAACGATGACAGTTTACTATTTCGATAAGTTGGAAATAACATAGTTGAAGGCCAAAGGCCTTCGCCAAAAAGAAGAGTTCGACCTCGATCGAACGACGATAGGTTACTATTTTGATAAGTTCGAAATACCACCCTTTAAGGCCAAGGGCCTTCTCTAAAAAGAAGAGTTCAACCTCAATCAAATGACGCCGGGTTACTATTTTTATCAGTTCGAAATAACACCCTTTAAGGCCAAGGGCCTTCGCCAAAAAGAAGAGTTTGACCTCGATCAAACAACGACGGGTTACTATTTTGATAAGTTCTAAATAACACCCTTTAAGGCCAAGGGCCTTCGCCAAAAAGAAGAGTTCGACCTCGATCGAATGACGACGAGTTAATATTTCGATAAGTTCGAAAGAACACCCTTTAAGTCCAAGAGCCTTCGCCAAAAAGAAGAGTTCGACCTTGATCGAACAATGACGGGTTACTGTTTAGATAAGTTCGAAATACCACCTTTTAAGGCCAAGGGCCTTCACTAAAAAGAAGAGATCGACCTCGATCGAACGACGACGGGTTACTATTTTGATCAGTTCAAAATAACACCCTTTAAGGCCAAGGGCCTTCACCAAAAAGAAGAGTTCGACCTCGATCGAATGACGATCGGTTAACATTTCGACAAGTTCGAAATAACACCATTTAAGGCCAAGACCCTTCGCCAAAAAGAAGAGTTCGACCTCGATCGAATGACGACGGGTTACTATTTCGATAAGTTCGAAATAACACCCTTTAAGGCCAAGGGCCTTCGCCAAAAAGAAGAGTTCGACCTCGATCAAACGACGACGGGTTACTATTTTGTTAAGTTCTAAATAACACCCTTTAAGGCCAAGGGTCTTCTCCAAAAAGAAGAGTTCGACCTCGACCAAACGACGACGGGTTACTATTTCGATTAGTTCGAAATAACATAGTTTAAGGCCAAGTGCCTTTGCCAAAAAGAAGAGTTTGACCTCGATCGAATGACGACAGGTTACTATTTTGATCAGTTCGAAATACCACCCTTTAAGGCAAAGGGACTTCGCCAAAAAGAAGAGTTCCACCTCGATCGAACGATAATGGGTTACTATTTCGATAAGTTCGGAATAACACCCTTTAAGGGCAAGATCCTTTGCCAAATAGAAGAGTTCGACCTCGAAATAACGATGACAGGTTACTATTTCGGTAAGTTGGAAATAACATAGTTTAAGGCCAAAGGCCTTCGCCAAAAAGAAGAGTTCGACCTCGATCGAACGACGATAGGTTACTATTTTGATAAGTTCGAAATACCACACTTTAAGTCCAAGGGCCTTCTCTAAAAAGAAGAGTTCAACCTCAATCAAATGACGCCGGGTTACTATTTTTATCAGTTCGAAATAACACCCTTTAAGGCCAAGGGCCTTCGCCAAAAAGAAGAGTTTGACCTCGATCAAACAACGACGGGTTACTATTTTGATAAGTTCTAAATAACACCCTTTAAGGCCAAGGGCCTTCGCCAAAAAGAAGAGTTCGACCTCGATCGAATCACGACGAGTTAATATTTCGATAAGTTCGAAAGAACACCCTTTAAGTCCAAGAGCCTTCGCCAAAAAGAAGAGTTCGACCTTGATCGAACAATGACGGGTTACTATTTAGATAAGTTCGAAATACCACCTTTTAAGGCCAAGGGCCTTCACTAAAAAGAAGAGATCGACCTCGATCGAACGACGACGGGTTACTATTTTGATCAGTTCAAAATAACACCCTTTAAGGCCAAGGGCCTTCACCAAAAAGAAGAGTTCGACCTCGATCGAATGACGATCGGTTAACATTTCGACAAGTTCGAAATAACACCATTTAAGGCCAAGACCCTTCGCCAAAAAGAAGAGTTCGACCTCGATCGAATGACGACGGGTTACTATTTCGATAAGTTCGAAATAACACCCTTTAAGGCCAAGGGCCTTCGCCAAAAAGAAGAGTTTGACCTCGATCAAACGACGACGGGTTACTATTTTGTTAAGTTGTAAATAACACCCTTTAAGGCCAAGGGTCTTCGCCAAAAAGAAGAGTTCGACCTCGACCAAACGACGACGGGTTAGTATTTCGATAAGTTCGAAATAACATAGTTTAAGGCCAAGTGCCTTTGCCAAAAAGAAGAGTTCGACCTCGATCGAATGACGACAGGTTACAATTTTGATCAGTTCGAAATACCACCCTTTAAGGCCAAGGGACTTCGCCAAAAAGAAGAGTTCGACCTTGATCGAACAATGACGGGTTACTATTTTGATAAGTTCGAAATAACACCCTTTAAAGCCAAGGGCTTTCGCCAAAAAGAAGAGTTCGACCTCGATTGAATGACGACGGGTTACTATTTTGATAAGTTCGAAAGAACACCCAATAAGGCCAAGAGGCTTCGCCAAAAAGAAGAGTTCGACCTCGATCGAATGACGACGGGTTACTATTTTGATAAGTTTGAAATACCACCCTTTAAGGACAAGGGCCTTCGCCAAAAAGAAGAGTTCGACCTCGATCGAACGATGGAAGGTTACTATTTTGATCAGTTCAAAATAACACCCTTTAAGGCCAAGGGCCTTCACCAAAAAGAAGAGTTCGACCTCGATCGAATGACGATCGGTTAACATTTCGACAAGTTCGAAATAACACCCTTTAAGGCCAAGACCCTTCGCCAAAAAGAAGAGTTCGACCTCGATCGAATGACGACGGGTTACTATTTCGATAAGTTCGAAATAACACCCTTTAAGGCCAAGGGCCTTCGCCAAAAAGAAGAGTTTGACCTCGATCAAACGACGACGGGTTACTATTTTGTTAAGTTCTAAATAACACCCTTTAATGCCAAGGGTCTTCGCCAAAAAGAAGAGTTCGACCTCGACCAAACGACGACGGGTTACTATTTCGATAAGTTCGAAATAACATAGTTTAAGGCCAAGTGCCTTTGCCAAAAAGAAGAGTTTGACCTCGATCGAATGACGACGGGTTACTATTTTGATAAGTTTGAAATACCACCCTTTAAGGCCAAGGGCCTTCGCCAAAAAGAAGAGTTTGACCTCAATCAAACGACGACGAGTTACTATTTTGTTAAGTTCTAAATACCACCCTTTAAGGCCAAGGGACTTCGCCAAAAAGAAGAGTTCCACCTTGATCGAACAATGACGGGTTACAATTTTGATAAGTTCGAAATAACACCCTTTAAATCCAAGGGCTTTCGCCAAAAAGAAGAGTTCGACCTCGATAGAATGATGATGGGTTACTATTACGATAAGTTCGAAATAACACCCTTTAAGGCCAACGGCCTTCGCCAAAAAGAAGAGTTCAACCTCAATAGAACGACGACGGGTTACTATTTCGATAAGTTTGATATAACACCCTTTAAGGCCAAGGGCGTTCGCCAAAAAGAAGAGTTCGACCTCGATTGAATGACGACGTGTTACTATTTTGATAAGTTCGAAAGAACACCCTTTAAGGCCAAGAGCCTTCGCCAAAAAGAAGAGTTCGACCTCGATCGAATGACGACGGGTTACTATTTTGATAAGTTTGAAATACCACCCTTTAAGGCCAAGGGCCTTCGCCAAAAAGAAGAGTTCAACCTCGATCGAACGACGACGGGTTACTATTTTGATCAGTACGAAATAACACCCTTTAAGGCCAAAAGCCTTCGACAAAAAGAAAGGTTCGACCTCGATCGAATAACGATGGGTTACCATTTCGATAAGTTCGAAAGAACACCCTTTAAGACAAAGAGCCTTCACAAAAAAGAAGAGTTCGACCTCGATCGAACAACGACGGGTTACTATTTCGATAAGTTCGAAATAACACCCTTCAAGGCCAAGGGCCTTCGCTAAAAAGAAGAGTTCGACCTCGATCGAACGATAATGGGTTACTATTTGGATAAGTTCGGAATAACACCCTTTAAGGGCAAGAGCCTTTGCCAAATAGAAGAGTTCGACCTCGAACGAACGATGACAGTTTACTATTTCGATAAGTTGGAAATAACATAGTTGAAGGCCAAAGGCCTTCGCCAAAAAGAAGAGTTCGACCTCGATCGAACGACGATAGGTTACTATTTTGATAAGTTCGAAATACCACCCTTTAAGGCCAAGGGCCTTCTCTAAAAAGAAGAGTTCAACCTCAATCAAATGACGCCGGGTTACTATTTTTATCAGTTCGAAATAACACCCTTTAAGGCCAAGGGCCTTCGCCAAAAAGAAGAGTTTGACCTCGATCAAACAACGACGGGTTACTATTTTGATAAGTTCTAAATAACACCCTTTAAGGCCAAGGGCCTTCGCCAAAAAGAAGAGTTCGACCTCGATCGAATGACGACGAGTTAATATTTCGATAAGTTCGAAAGAACACCCTTTAAGTCCAAGAGCCTTCGCCAAAAAGAAGAGTTCGACCTTGATCGAACAATGACGGGTTACTGTTTAGATAAGTTCGAAATACCACCTTTTAAGGCCAAGGGCCTTCACTAAAAAGAAGAGATCGACCTCGATCGAACGACGACGGGTTACTATTTTGATCAGTTCAAAATAACACCCTTTAAGGCCAAGGGCCTTCACCAAAAAGAAGAGTTCGACCTCGATCGAATGACGATCGGTTAACATTTCGACAAGTTCGAAATAACACCATTTAAGGCCAAGACCCTTCGCCAAAAAGAAGAGTTCGACCTCGATCGAATGACGACGGGTTACTATTTCGATAAGTTCGAAATAACACCCTTTAAGGCCAAGGGCCTTCGCCAAAAAGAAGAGTTCGACCTCGATCAAACGACGACGGGTTACTATTTTGTTAAGTTCTAAATAACACCCTTTAAGGCCAAGGGTCTTCTCCAAAAAGAAGAGTTCGACCTCGACCAAACGACGACGGGTTACTATTTCGATTAGTTCGAAATAACATAGTTTAAGGCCAAGTGCCTTTGCCAAAAAGAAGAGTTTGACCTCGATCGAATGACGACAGGTTACTATTTTGATCAGTTCGAAATACCACCCTTTAAGGCAAAGGGACTTCGCCAAAAAGAAGAGTTCCACCTCGATCGAACGATAATGGGTTACTATTTCGATAAGTTCGGAATAACACCCTTTAAGGGCAAGATCCTTTGCCAAATAGAAGAGTTCGACCTCGAAATAACGATGACAGGTTACTATTTCGGTAAGTTGGAAATAACATAGTTTAAGGCCAAAGGCCTTCGCCAAAAAGAAGAGTTCGACCTCGATCGAACGACGATAGGTTACTATTTTGATAAGTTCGAAATACCACCCTTTAAGTCCAAGGGCCTTCTCTAAAAAGAAGAGTTCAACCTCAATCAAATGACGCCGGGTTACTATTTTTATCAGTTCGAAATAACACCCTTTAAGGCCAAGGGCCTTCGCCAAAAAGAAGAGTTTGACCTCGATCAAACAACGACGGGTTACTATTTTGATAAGTTCTAAATAACACCCTTTAAGGCCAAGGGCCTTCGCCAAAAAGAAGAGTTCGACCTCGATCGAATCACGACGAGTTAATATTTCGATAAGTTCGAAAGAACACCCTTTAAGTCCAAGAGCCTTCGCCAAAAAGAAGAGTTCGACCTTGATCGAACAATGACGGGTTACTATTTAGATAAGTTTGAAATACCACCCTTTAAGGACAAGGGCCTTCACTAAAAAGAAGAGATCGACCTCGATCGAACGACGACGGGTTACTATTTTGATCAGTTCAAAATAACACCCTTTAAGGCCAAGGGCCTTCACCAAAAAGAAGAGTTCGACCTCGATCGAATGACGATCGGTTAACATTTCGACAAGTTCGAAATAACACCATTTAAGGCCAAGACCCTTCGCCAAAAAGAAGAGTTCGACCTCGATCGAATGACGACGGGTTACTATTTCGATAAGTTCGAAATAACACCCTTTAAGGCCAAGGGCCTTCGCCAAAAAGAAGAGTTTGACCTCGATCAAACGACGACGGGTTACTATTTTGTTAAGTTCTAAATAACACCCTTTAATGCCAAGGGTCTTCGCCAAAAAGAAGAGTTCGACCTCGACCAAACGACGACGGGTTACTATTTCGATAAGTTCGAAATAACATAGTTTAAGGCCAAGTGCCTTTGCCAAAAAGAAGAGTTTGACCTCGATCGAATGACGACGGGTTACTATTTTGATAAGTTTGAAATACCACCCTTTAAGGCCAAGGGCCTTCGCCAAAAAGAAGAGTTTGACCTCAATCAAACGACGACGAGTTACTATTTTGTTAAGTTCTAAATACCACCCTTTAAGGCCAAGGGACTTCGCCAAAAAGAAGAGTTCCACCTTGATCGAACAATGACGGGTTACAATTTTGATAAGTTCGAAATAACACCCTTTAAATCCAAGGGCTTTCGCCAAAAAGAAGAGTTCGACCTCGATAGAATGATGATGGGTTACTATTACGATAAGTTCGAAATAACACCCTTTAAGGCCAACGGCCTTCGCCAAAAAGAAGAGTTCAACCTCAATAGAACGACGACGGGTTACTATTTCGATAAGTTTGATATAACACCCTTTAAGGCCAAGGGCGTTCGCCAAAAAGAAGAGTTCGACCTCGATTGAATGACGACGTGTTACTATTTTGATAAGTTCGAAAGAACACCCTTTAAGGCCAAGAGCCTTCGCCAAAAAGAAGAGTTCGACCTCGATCGAATGACGACGGGTTACTATTTTGATAAGTTTGAAATACCACCCTTTAAGGCAAAGGGACTTCGCCAAAAAGAAGAGTTCCACCTCGATCGAACGATAATGGGTTACTATTTCGATAAGTTCGGAATAACACCCTTTAAGGGCAAGATCCTTTGCCAAATAGAAGAGTTCGACCTCGAAATAACGATGACAGGTTACTATTTCGATAAGTTGGAAATAACATAGTTTAAGGCCAAAGGCCTTCGCCAAAAAGAAGAGTTCGACCTCGATCGAACGACGATAGGTTACTATTTTGATAAGTTCGAAATACCACCCTTTAAGTCCAAGGGCCTTCTCTAAAAAGAAGAGTTCAACCTCAATCAAATGACGCCGGGTTACTATTTTGATCAGTTCGAAATAACACCCTTTAAGGCCAAGGGCCTTCGCCAAAAAGAAGAGTTTGACCTCGATCAAACAACGACGGGTTACTATTTTGATAAGTTCTAAATAACACCCTTTAAGGCCAAGGGCCTTCGCCAAAAAGAAGAGTTCGACCTCGATCGAATCACGACGAGTTAATATTTCTATAAGTTCGAAAGAACACCCTTTAAGTCCAAGAGCCTTTGCCAAAAAGAAGAGTTCGACCTTGATCGAACAATGACGGGTTACTATTTAGATAAGTTCGAAATACCACCTTTTAAGGCCAAGGGCCTTCACTAAAAAGAAGAGATCGACCTCGATCGAACGACGACGGGTTACTATTTTGATCAGTTCAAAATAACACCCTTTAAGGCCAAGGGCCTTCACCAAAAAGAAGGGTTCGACCTCGATCGAATGACGATCGGTTAACATTTCGACAAGTTCGAAATAACACCATTTAAGGCCAAGACCCTTCGCCAAAAAGAAGAGTTCGACCTCGATCGAATGACGACGGGTTACTATTTCGATAAGTTCGAAATAACACCCTTTAAGGCCAAGGGCCTTCTCCAAAAAGAAGAGTTTGACCTCGATCAAACGACGACGGGTTACTATTTTGTTAAGTTCTAAATAAAACCCTTTAAGGCCAAGGATCTTCGCCAAAAAGAAGAGTTCGACCTCGACCAAACGACGACGGGTTACTATTTCGATAAGTTCGAAATAACATAGTTTAAGGCCAAGTGCCTTTGCCAAAAAGAAGAGTTCGACCTCGATCGAATGACGACAGGTTACTATTTTATCAGTTCGAAATACCACCCTTTAAGGCCAAGGGACTTCGCCAAAAAGAAGAGTTCGACCTTGATCGAACAATGACGGGTTACTATTTTGATAAGTTCGAAATAACACCCTTTAAAGCCAAGGGTTTTCGCCAAAAAGAAGAGTTCGACCTCGATAGAATGACGATGGGTTACTATTACGATAAGTTCGAAATAACACCCTTTAAGGCCAACGGCCTTCGCCAAAAAGAAGAGTTCAACCTCAATCGAACGACGACGGGTTACTATTTCGATAAGTTTGATATACCACCCTTTAAGGCCAAGGGCGTTCGCCAAAAAGAAGAGTTCGACCTCGATTGAATGACGACGGGTTACTATTTTGATAAGTTCGAAAGAACACCCTTTAAGGCCAAGAGCCTTCGCCAAAAAGAAGAGTTCGACCTCGATCGAATGACGACGGGTTACTATTTTGATAAGTTTGAAATACCACCCTTTAAGGCCAAGGGCCTTCGCCAAAAAGAAGAGTTCGACCTCGATCGAACGACGACGGGTTACTATTTTGATTAGTTCGAAATAACACCCTTTACGGCCAAAAGCCTTCACCAAAAAGAAAAGTTCGACCTCGATCGAATAACGATGGGTTACCATTTCGATAAGTTCGAAAGAACACCCTTTAAGACAAAGAGCCTTCACAAAAAAGAAGAGTTCGACCTCGATCGAACAACGACGGGTTACTATTTCGACAAGTTCGAAATAACACCCTTCAACGCCAAGGGCCTTCGCCAAAAAGAAGAGTTCGACCTCGATCGAACGATAATGGGTTACTATTTCGATAAGTTCGGAATAACACCCTTTAAGGGCAAGAGCCTTTGCCAAATAGAAGAGTTCGACCTCGAACGAACGATGACAGGTTACTAGTTCGATAAGTTGGAAATAACATAGTTTAAGGCCAAAGGCCTTCGCCAAAAAGAAGAGTTCGACCTCGATCGAACGACGATAGGTTACTATTTTGATAATTTCGAAATACCACCCTTTAAGGCCAAGGGCCTTCTCTAAAAAGAAGAGTTCAACCTCAATCAAATGACGCCGGGTTACTATTTTGATCAGTTCGAAATAACACCCTTTAAGGCCAAGGGCCTTCATCAAAAAAAAGAGCTTGACCTCGATCGAATGAAGATGGGTTACTATTACAGCAATTTCAAAATAACACCCTTTAAGGCCAACGGCCTTCACCGAAAAGAAGAGTTCGACCTCGATAGAACGACGACATATTACTATTTCGATAAGTTTGAAATAACACCCTTTAAGGCCAAGGGCCTTCGCCAAAAAGAAGAGTTCGACCTCGATCGAGTGACAATGGGTTACTATTTCGATAAGTTCGAAATAACACCCTTTAAGGCCAAGGGCCTTCGCCAAAAATAAGAGTTTGACCTCGATCGAACGACGACGGGTTACTATTTAGATAAGTTCGAAATAACATCCTTTAAGGCCAAGCGCCTTCGCCAAAAAGAAAATTTCTACCTCGATCGAATGACGACGGGTTACTATTTCGATAAGTTCGAAAGAACACCCTTTAAGGCCAAGAGCCTTCGCCAAAAAGAATTGTTCGACCTCGATCGATCAATGACGGGTTACTGTTTAGATAATTTCGAAATACCACCCTTTAAGGCCAAGGACCTTCGCCAAAAAGAAGAGTTCGACCTCGATCGAACGACGACGGGTTACTATTTTGATCAGTTCAAAATAACACCCTTTAAGGCCAAGGGCCTTCACCAAAAAGAAGAGTTCGACCTCGATCGAATGACGATCGGTTACCATTTCGACAAGTTCGAAATAACACCATTTAAGGCCAAGAGCCTTCGCCAAAAAGAAGAGTTCAACCTCGATTGAATGATGACGGGTTACTATTTCGATAAGTTCGAATTAACACCCTTTAAGGCCAAGGGCTTTCGCCAAAAAGAAGAGTTTGACCTCGATCAAACGACGACGGGTTACTATTTTGTTAAGTTCTAAATAACACCCTTTAAGGCCAAGGGCATTTGCCAAAAAGAAGAGTTCGACCTCGATCGAACGACGACGAGCAATATTTCGATAAGTTCTAAATAACATAGTTTAAGGCCAAGGGCATTTGCCAAAAAGAAGAGTTCGGCCTCGATGGAATGACGACAGGTTACTATTTTGATCAGTTCGAAATACCACCCTTTAAGGCCCAGGGCCTTCTCCAAAAAGAAGAGTTTGACCTTGATCGAACAATGACGGGTTAATATTTTGATAAGTTTGAAATAACACCCTTTAAAGACAAGGGCCTTCGCCAAAAAGAAGAGTTTGACCTCGATCGAATGACGATGGGTTACTATTACGATAAGTTCGAAATAACACCCTTTAAGGCCAACGGCCTTCGCCAAAAGAAGAGTTCGACCTCGATCGAACGACGACGGGTTACTATTTCGATAAGTTCGAAATAACACCCTTTAAAGCCAAGGGCGTTCGCCAAAAAGAAGAGTTCGGCTTCGATCGAATGACGATCGGTTACCATTTCAACAAGTTCGAAATAACACCATTTAAAGCCAAGAGCCTTCGCCAAAAAGAAGAGTTCGACCTCGATCGAATGACAACGGGTTACTATTTTGATAAGTTCGAAATAACACCCTTTAAGGCCAAGGGCTTTCGCCAAAAAGAAGAGTTTGACCTCAATCAAACGACGACGAGTTACTATTTTGTTAAGTTCTAAATAACACCCTTTAAGGCCAAGGGCATTTGCCAAAAAGAAAAGTTCGACCTCGATCGAACGACGACGGGTTACTATTTCGATAAGTTCGAAATAACACCCTTTAATGACAAGGGCGTTCGCCAAAAACAAGAGTTCGACCTCGATCGAATGACGACGGGTTACTATTTCTATAAGTTCGAAAAAACACCCATTAAGGCCAAGAGCCTTCGCCAAAAAGAAGAGTTCGACCTCGATCGAATGACGACGGGTTACTATTTTGATAAGTTCGAAATACCACCCTTTAAGGCAAAGGGCCTTTGCGAAAAAGAAGAGTTTGACCTCGATCGAACGACGACGGGTTACTATTTTGATCAGTTCGAAATAACACCCTTTAAGGCCAAAAGCCTTCACCAAAAAGAAGAGTTCGACCTCGATCGAATAACGATGGGTTTCCATTTCGATAAGTTCGAAAGAACACCCTTTAAGAAAAAGAGCCTTCGCAAAAAAGAAGAGTTCGACCTCGATCGAACGACAATGGGTTACTATTTCGATAAGTTCGGACTAACACCCTTTAAGGCCAAGAGCCTTTGCCAAATAGAAGAGTTCGACCTCGAACGAACGATGACGGGTTACTATTTCGATAAGTTCGAAATAACATAGTTTAAGGCCAAAGGCCTTAACCAAAAAGAAGAGTTCGACCTCGATCGAACGACGATAGGTTACTATTTTGATAAGTTAGAAATATCACCCTTTAAGGCCAAGGGCCTTCGCTAAAAAGAAGAGTTCAACCTTAATCAAATGATGACGGGTTACTATTTTGATCAGTTCGAAATAACACCCTTTAGGGCCAAGGGCCTTTATCCAAAAGAAGAGCTCGACCTCGATCGAATGAAGATGGGTTACTATTACGGCAAGTTCAAAATAACACCCTTTAAGGCCAATGGCCTTCACCAAAAACAAGAGTTCGACCTCGATAGAACGACGACGAATTACTATTTCGATAAGTTTGAAATAACACCCTTTAAGGCCAAGGGCCTTCGCCAAAAAGAAGAGTTCGACCTCGATCGAATGACAATGGGTTACTATTTCGATAAGTTCGAAATAACACCCTTTAAGGCCAAGAGCCTTCGCAAAAAATTAGAGTTTGACCTCGATCGAACGACGACGGGTTACTATTTAGATAAGTTCGAAATAACATCCTTTAAGGCCAAGGGCCTTCGCCAAAAAGAAGAGTCGACCTCGATCGAACGACGACAGGTTACTATTTTGATAAGTTCGAAATACCACCCTTTAAGGCCAAGGGCCTTCGCCAAAAAGAAGAGTTCGACCTCGTTCGAATGATGACGGGTTACTATTTTGATCAGTTCAAAATAATACCCTTTAAGGCCAAGGGCCTTCGCCAAAAAGAAGAGTTCGACCTCGATCGAATGAAGATGGGTTACTATTAAGGCAAGTTCGAATTAACACCTTTTAAGGTCAACGGCCTTCGCCAAAAAGAAGAGTTCGACCTTGATAGAATGACGACGGGTTACTATTTCGATAAGTTCGAAATAACACCCTTTAAGGCGAAGGGTCTTTTTTAAAAAGAAGAGTTCGACCTCGATCGAATGACGACGGGTTACTATTTCGATAAGTTCTAAATAACACCCTTTAAGGCCAAGGGCCTTCGCCAAAAAGAAGAGTTTAACCTCGATCAAACGACGACGGGTTACTATTTTGATAAGTTCTAAATAACACCCTTTAAGGCCAAGGGCCTTCGCCAAAAATAAGAGTTCGACCTTGATCGAATGACGATGGGTTACTATTTCGATAGTTCTAAATAACACCCTTTAAGGCCAAGGGCCTTCGCCAAAAAAAAGAGTTCGACCTCAATCGAACGACGATGGTTTACTATTTTGATAAGTTCAAAATAACACCTTTTAAGGCCAAGGGCCTTCGCTAAAAAGAAGAGTTCGATCTCGATCGAACGACGATGGGTTACTATTTCGATAAGTACGAAATAACACCCTTTAAGGCCAAGGGCCTTCGCCATGAAGGAGAGTTCGACCTCGATCGAACGACGACGGGTTACTATTTCGATAAGTTCGAAATAACATCCTTCAAGGCCAAGGGCCTTCACCACAAAGAAGAGTTTGACCTCGATCGCGATGACGGGTTACTGTTTCGATAAGTTCGAAATAACACCCTCTTAAGACCAAGGGCCTTCGCCAAAAAGGAGAGTGCGATCGCGATCGAACAACGACGGGTTAATGTTTCGGCAAATATCCTTTAAGGCCATAAGCCATCGCCATAGAGAAAGTACAAAATATTACTAAGGCCAAGGACCATCAAAAAGTGCAAAAAGACCGGGACTCACCGTGCCGGAATCTATCTCGCATCGAAATCATGCAAAATGAAAACAAGGGTAGAATACAAGACAAATAACAGCGAAAAATTCTTCTTTATACAAAGTCTCTATGCAAATGGTCGTGGATTACATGTGTCCCAAGTCAACAATATATAGAAAAACAAACAACAAAAAAAAGAAAGGAACAACGACAATCGACTACGAATGAAAAATGGGGAAAAAACAACAAACGGAAAATAGGTCAATATCACTATCCCTCTACTCTGCATTATCATCGCCACCCTTTCCACTGTCATCTTCGGGAAGTTTTCCTTCGGCGTTCGTACCCCCATTGGCTTCTGGCATTGCCGCGTCATATCCACAATTGACGCAAGCCTCCCACGCTTTCACCCGTGCCTCTTCATATGCAGCCTCAGTCACATTACCCGTATCCCACAAACTCTTGTATATATCCCTCTAGGCTTCGGCATAAACCCAAAGCTCGTGCATGTGGCAGGGAAAGGCGGTGGTGGAACATTCATTTTGAACCAAAAATAGCTCATTTTCTGCCTCCAGTACTGCGACCCGATCTCCCAAAACCGACACCTCTTGGTCAATCTCGCTAATGCGCTCCTCAAGCTTTGCCTCTATAAGGGTGGTCGTTGCTCTTTCCGACTCCTGCTTGGACTGGAGGATGCAGATGGTATTCTTAGGGCTGCCGCCCTCGCCGAAGCCACGGACCAAGCACTCTCAATGCTCTCCAACCCAGCAACCTTTTTCTCCAGCCCAGTCAATTTCCCCATCCATTCCACGCTCAGCACCTCGACCTTGATCAAGTTCTGATCCATCTCCAACTACATTGACCTCTTTCTCCTGTAGATGCTCGCACTCTGCGGCGACCCCTTTGCCTACCTCGAGCTCCTCGTCCTTTATTCAAAGTTGCTCCTCAAGCACGCTCTTGGTGCGAATAGCCTGCATCAATTCCTGGTCCCTTTTCTCCAACTCCTCACCAAGAGCCCGACTATCGGGGTTCATCCGCTCATACATCTCGCAACACTTGTTACGGTAGCGACGATATTTATCCAACGTCTTCAAGAAAATCTTGGCCCGAATGTTGGCCCTGCGAATGCTCTCCACTTCTACCATATATGTCTGAAAAATGAAAAGACGGGTTATAATCCTATCATCAAGAGAGATGAGGGGAAAGCGAAAGTAAGCGTAACATACCCTTAAGCCCATAGCGGCCACCTCATCCATCAAGTCAGCATCGGGAACATTCCGAAGGGCTGCATTCTCGGCTATGGAGCATAGCATGCTAAACTGAAGCACCAGATCCTCCGTGTCCCCCAAGATATTGACATCCGAAAGGATCTCAAGAATACGGGCCGAGACTCCCGCATGAACCACCGAGTGAGTGATCGATGCCAACCTTACACTACTATTGAGTAGCGAGAGAGGTCGAAGCATCTTTTACCCGATGATGTCGGGATCGATTTCCATAGGGAGCTAAATATTGGAGTTGAGTGTCTATCTAAAGTGGAGTTGTGTATTTGTTCCAAATTACACTTCTACACATTTTTGGTTTTTCATTTTACTTCTAATTGTATAATACTACGATGCTAAATTATGCTAAATAAAACTAAGATTAGACTATTGAGAATTGATCAAATAGATAAAAGGCACTAGGGTAGTGACTTTCTCCTAGGTGGTTAATTAACGGATTCTTGAGTCTAAGGCTAGATTGTCATATTTGGGGAGTATGACATAACCATTGCACAATTCTACTCACTCTACACCTCTCAGTGGTTCAAGTGATTTTGCCCTAATTGACTTTCTCATGTCCAATTGGGTATGCAAATTTGTGCAAGCAATTAAGCTTCAAGTCAGGTATTACTATCTCTAGGTTTAACCCTTTAATTGGGGCTATCAATCTCTTGAGTACGCCCCAATTCCTTGTTGAACCATTTTTAGAGACTTAGACTCTCTTTCTCAAGAACAGCCAAAGTCAACTAAATAATAACTAGTGTTTGCAACCACTAATTCAACAATTAAACATGAAATTAGTCCGAATGTCAAACACACATAGTCAATCAAGCCCTAAAACACAAGACCCATCAATTACCCACACTAGGTTTGAGCCACAACCCTAGCTTATGGGTCTAGCTACTCATAATTAGAGAAGAAAACAAGGTAATAGATGAAGAAAAACTCATAATAAATAATTGCTAAATTAAATTTGAAGATTCAATGTTGAAATTAAGCTAAAATTACTCAAAATAGGTAAAAGAAATGAAGTCACGAGCGCAGCTCTGAGTACAAAACTATCTGATGACCTAAAAATGGGAAAATAAGCTATTTATACTAAGCTGAAAATTCTGGACAAAAATACCCCTGTGGGGCTAGTGCGGACCGCACCAAATCGAGTGCGGCCGTACTAAGGCTCTAGGCTCCAATAATCTTCTCTCTGAACTTGGGCAATGCGGACCGCAAAAATTCGAGTGCGGCCGCGGTGGCTTCTAGTGTGGTCCGCCTGAAATGGACCGCGGACTGCATTGGGCTTCATCCTCCAAAATGCCACCTCTCTGAACCTTGGCTCTGCAGACCGCACGAAATCCTTTGCGGCCGCATTGCCTTTTGGCCTGAAAAGCACCCTCTCTGAACTTCATCTTTGCGGACCGCACAGAATGGTGTGCAGCCGCACTGGCCCTGTTTGACTGAGCTTTGTCTTGTCTTAGTACTTGTGCAAGTTTCACTCCTTTTTGAGCTGGTGTTTGACACCTTGTCACCTTGTTGATCAAACCTTCCATCAAGCACAACTTGTGAGCCTTTGGGACTATTTTGTACACATTTCTAATCAAAACTTAAGCAAGAAGGAGTGTAAAATGCATCATATTCCCTAGTTATCAACTCCCCCAAAATTAAGCTTTTGCTTGTCCTTAAGCAAACAAAATAAGACCTACCCCTTAAGAGAAAATCCAAGAAGATTTAGATGTCCTAAAGTGACCTCATCTAGCATCAATTGGGACTAACAATTGCCCTC
The DNA here is from genome assembly GCF_000393655.2 of Nicotiana sylvestris. Classification (NCBI taxonomy): domain Eukaryota; kingdom Viridiplantae; phylum Streptophyta; class Magnoliopsida; order Solanales; family Solanaceae; genus Nicotiana; species Nicotiana sylvestris. Next base: position 106,289,093 of record NC_091059.1, on the reverse strand, counting down.
AATACAAATGAAGCATTAAAAACATTCACTCTTTTAAACACCATAGATTTAGTGCGACACAAGAGCATCAAGAGTTGACTCAACCCATCAAAGAAACTCTTTCTATTACTTTGGTCATTGTGGAACCCAAACTCACACATCCTCAACTCTCCCTAAGCAAACCTCACCTTTAAGATAGTGGCACTCAAAACGAGGTTAATGGAAATACTCTTATCTCTCTCAAGAAAAAGTCACAAGTCCGGCTCTAAGTACCATATGCTTTCCCCTTATGTGAGTCACCACTAATGTAAGATTCATTCAATTAGAGATCATATAGGGCTTTTGTGGAGACATAGTTAAGGCTTCTGGTTCAGGGTTGGAAATGTTTGGTCTAAGTAGGTTCTATCTTCCCTTAAGCACTTCTTCTGTTTCATTTTGGCATGCATTCACTTGACTCTTTAAGTCATTTCACTTCTTTCTAAGGGGTTAGAGAGACACACTATCACTCTTTCTTGTTCATTTCAACTCTTTTCTCCTTTCTCAATTTTCCACACCTTTCATTCTTTGCTTTTCTTGAATCCCTTTATTCATTTCTACATTGAACATTCTTTTTGTCTTTTAGCTTTTCTTTCTTTTTCATTGCCTTTCCTTTTTTTATTTTGTGCTTTTTTACCACTTTGTTGCAATTCTCGTCTCCCCCCCCCAAACTTATACTTTTTCCATGTGCTAAGGAAAGATCGGGTGCCAAGAGAGGGTATCTTTTAGAATGGGTAAAGGCTTGTATCATGGTTCTTGAAGGAAAAAGGTGTAAGACTCCAAATGGTTGCTTGAGGCACCCTTACCACTAACTATTAAAAAGCAACAAGAAAAATGGACTCAAACCCTTAAGAAGGTTGTCACGTCATCCATCATTGGGAAGAGCCAGCCGGTTCACACAAATTCCACCTTTGGAATGAACCGTGGCATTAAGAAAACCAAAGGCTTATTGCAAAAATTCAAAACAAGAAGCTACTAACATAAAATAAAAACTAAGAAAGAAAAATTGTGGAAAGTAAACTGAATATATACAAGAGGGGGATTTAATCGAATGTACAATAAGGGAGATGAATATATACAATGTAACATAACTTTTATATACAGAACCAAGGTAAAAAAATATGAAAAATGTAATGAAATGCGGAAATTATATACATACCAAAGATGAAAAAAAAGAAAGAAATAAAAATCTATCATATATATACAGTCATCCAAATCAATCAAAGTAGGGCCTACCCCCTCAAATGAAAGACGGCATTGTCCTCAATGCCAACTAAGCAAAATAAGCACCAAAAATAAAGGAAGGAGGATACAGAAACTCCCTATGGGCCATCCGTCTGCATGGGGTCCTCTGTCTGGTCCCTGGGTCCTCAATATGCTCGGGAACCTAAGACTGGCTCCATGTGACCTGTGGCTCTGCTGCTGGGACCTGGGCCTGGACAGGCTTCTGAGCTGCATCATGTGGCTGTCTGGAGGAAGACTCCAGTGGGTCTGCCAACTGGATCATTGCATCATCTGTTTGGGGGATCACCCTCTTCCTCTAGGGGGGCCTCTCCGACTGCTCTGGCTGGGGATGGGATGCTGGTTCAGGGTCATGTAGTAGCAAATCCAAAGGCACATGATGTGCCTTAAACCTCTCAACCTCGACCCTTAACTCTTTCATAGACTCTTTAGAAGCCCGAGTCTTCCTCATCTTCTTGGCCTCCCAAGCAAGCTCCTTGAGAGTTTTTCTATGTGAATCAACAGCGTCCATGAGCACTTTTTGAGTATCAAGGATCTTCTTCTGATTGTCCAGAATATCCTTAAGAGCATCCTCAATAGACTGTGGGACCTGTGGAGGTGTAGGTGCCGACTGAGTTTCCATGGTAGAAGATAACATAGACAGCTTAGAAGTAGATGTCTGCATCCAGTTGTTGATGCTAGTGAGGGTCTGGCTCAGGCGGTGGGCAGTCAATGGATAGGTAGTGGTGGAGGGTATGTCAGGATCTGCAGAGGTAGATGGACTAGGGGCCATATTTGATGCAGTGGGAGGAGGCTATGGAGTAGTCACTACCACTACTGGCTCTTCAGACTGGCTAGCTGAAACTGTGGATTTTCATTTGGAGTGCTTGCCCTTGGGGTTTTCATCACCCTGCAGGCTATACCATGAGAAGGGTGCCTTTACATTCACCTTCACATCAAATCCCCGCTTCTCCACATTGAGGTCCTCGAAGTACATTGTCATAAAGTTGGGGAATGGGTAGGACCTGTCACCCTCACTCACCACCCATGAAATAACCTGGGACATCACATTCCCGACATTGATCGGGTACCCTGCCATGATTGATTCAAGTAAGATCACCCGATGAAGTGGGAGTGAGTTTTCATGGGTGCTAGGATCTAGCCTGCTGCAGACGAATGTCTCCCACCCCTTTGCCTCAAAATTTAGTGTCCTCCTCAATATTTTTACCCCGACAGTCAGCCAATCGAGAGTGGTACTTGGGATTGCCAAGTACTCCGCCAACCACAAACGGGCCTCTTCGCCCAATTTCATCTTGTCAAGGTACATGGACACATCCTCCTCTATGAAGCCCAAATAGTCATTGATGGTCTTCCCATCAAACTTCACTTTCAAGTTCCGGACTTTAGTGACGTCGTACCCTTTTTGATGTGGGCCACGTTGGTGTAGAATTCTTTCACCAAATGTTCATTTGCGTCAGCCACTTGCCCGAAAGTAGTACCATCCAACTCTATCATTGAATTGCCTCGACACATTTGGATTGTGAGGCAAAAGATCCCAGGTATTGATTTTTATCTCCGGAAGTAACCGCTTCTTTGGCCACCACTCTCTGAACTTGTTGTAGACAATCTCACTGACGAACCAATCCTCTGATGCCTTCGGGTTCCTAGTCCTCTCAACCCCGCTAACTTGGGGCTCACCCCCTTCTGCTTCTTCCCGCTCTTCCGGCACTACATCCTCTCCGGATAATAAAGCTGTGGGAGAGGTGGAGTACTCCTCTTCACTGTCGTCAACTGAGCCCTTAGACAACTCAGTAGATACATGAGCTGAAGCTTGGGCAGTGGGGGATGTTGGGGGTGTATCTCTCAATCTATTTCTCTCCGGCCAGTCAGCAATGTACTCTGGAGCAGAGTCTAATGATGCCTCCCGGGAGGGCTCGTACTCACTCCCCGACTGGTCAATAGCCCTATTAGTAGCTTGAATGATTTTCCTTGTGTTTTTTATGTTTTGACGGGCTTGGGGGGTCAACTTTATCATCTTTTATTTCCCACCCCGGGAGGACTCTCCTCTACCTGGCTGTTTAGCACCCTTGCCTCTTAATTTTACCATTGTCTGCAAACAACATTCATTAGACTTGTTAGTATCCAAAAAAATATTGTAATTCACAGTTGCAGAAAAATGTTGCAGACAGTTCACTTGTTGCAGAGTGCGGACCGCACAAAATGTAGTGCGGTCGCAAAGAGGCCAATGCGGATCGCATAAAATGGCACCGCAGTCCGCATAGAGGTGGGGTTCAGACTACCCACTCTCTGAATAAATGAACCGCGGGTCCGCATTGAGGCACCGCGGACTGCACAAAATGCAATGCGGCCGCGGTCCTCACTTATCAGAATGCAGAACATTGTTCACCACGGTCCGTACAAAATGTCATTGTGGACCGCACAAGGGCACCGCGAATCGCACAAATTCCACTGCGGTCCGCACAAAGTACCCAGTAGCAGCACTAACTTAGGGTTCTTGATTTGTTTAATTTTAGTCCACTTATTCACCTATTAAAGAGTCCCTAAGTGTTGGTTCAGTCATTTAACTACCTAAACCTACTTTAAACAAGAAATTAACTACCCTAAGCTACCAAATCGAAAAAAAATATGGGAAAGCTAGGAAGAAGAACAAAGAAAAACAAAAATATTAAAAGAAAATAACAAAATTAAGCAACTAAGAGGAAGTTAGATTTACTAGATATGAGAAGTACTGAACATAGATGAGTCTTAGCAATTAATTACGAGCAAGAAGGGATATGAATAGTGAATTTTTTAAGTTCTGATAGTAAAGGATCAAAAATTGTAAAAGGGGGCCTCAGGTCCTATTTATAGAGAAGATTCTGGGGCCCAGCATACCTACCCAACGCGGACCGCACAAAATGGCACCGCGGTCCGCGGTGCTCGAAACCACAGGGCTCAGACAAGATAACCACTGCGGTCCACACAAAATGCAATGCGGTCGCAGTGGACCACCGCGGACCGCACAAAATGCAATGCGGTCACGATGGTAAACTTCAAATAACCTCCACTTTTGGCAATTCATCAGCGCGGTCCACATTGATTTCTTGCCCCCACACTGAGGTCTTTGCGGCCGCATAAAATGGCAGTGCATTCTGCATTCACAATCTTCAGAGAGTAGTCATCTTCCAATTTTTTCCTGCACTGCATCAACACAATCCTACAGCATCTCACAACCAGTCAGTCCAAAAATAAATCCTACACTACAATGAAAATCAAAGAAAAACAAGAAGAAAAACACATGGGTTGCCTTCCAAGAAGCGCCTAATTTAACGTCGCTGCATGACGCAGGTTACCATTAAATCATTTGAGATGAAGAAGTGCCACCACGTGGCTGTCATCAATTTTTCCCAAGTAGTACTTGACCCTATGCCCATTCACTCTGAAAACTTTCCCATTTTGTTCTTCAAATCAAGTGCACCAAACGAAGTCACAAACACCACATCAAAAGGTCCACTCCATTTTAACTTAAGCTTTCCCAGAAATAGACGTAACCGAGAGTTGATCAAGAGAACCAAATCACCCACTTTGAACTCCTTGCTACGAGCATATTTATCATAAAGGTACTTCATCTTATCCTTGTGCAAGGAAGAACTAGAGTAGGCATGGAATTGGAATTCATCAGGTTCATTGAGCTGCTCCACACGAAAATTGGCTGCTACATCCCATTCAAGATTTAGCTTCCTCAAAGCCCACATGGCCTTGTGCTCTAACTCAACCGGTAGATGGCAAGCTTTCCCAAACACCAACTGATACGGAGACATAACAATCGGAGTCTTGTAAGCAGTCCTATAAGCCCATAGAGCATCATCCAACTTCTTTGACCAAGCGGTCCTATTTGTATTGACCGTATTTGACAATATACTCTTGATTTACCTGTTTGAGACTTCAACTTGGCCACTCGCTTGAGGATGACAGAGAGTAGAAACCTTGTAGTTGACACCATACTTTACAAGCAATGTGTCAGAAGCTCTATTGCAAAAATAAGACCCCCCTTCACTTATGATTGCACGAGAAGTACCAAACCTTGTAAAAATGCTCTTCTTGAGAAATGCAGCAACACTCCGGGCTTCATTGTTAGGTAAATCCACGGTTTCAACCCACTTTGAAACATAATCAACCGCCACAAGAATGTATGTGTTCCCACAAGAGCTAACAAATGGGCCCATAAAATCAATGCCCCATACATCAAAGATATCCACTTCAAGAATGATATTGAGAGGCATCTCATCTTTCTTCGAAATTCCACCCGCTCATTGGCATTCGTCGCATCTCTTCACAAAATCACCCGCATCTTTGTACAAAGTTGGCCAATAAAACACACAACTAAGAACTTTGGAAACCGTCCTTTCCCCTCCATGATGGCCACCATAGAGAGAGGAATGACAAGCCTCCAAGATACTCAATTGCTCTTCCTCCGGGACACACCTTCGGATCATACCATTCGTGCAAATCTTGAACAAGTACGGCTCATCCCAATAAAAATCCAAACTATCCTGTTTGAGCTTCTTCCTTTTGTTAGAAGAGATCTCATACGGGATTATACCAGTCACAAGGAAATTAGCAACATTCGCAAACCATGGCATACCATTCACCGACACCGAAAGGAGTTGTTTGTCGGGAAATGAATCATTGATCTCTAGGCCATGAGGCCTCCCCTCTTCCTCCAAGCGGGACAAGTGGTCCGCCACTTGGTTTTCACTACCTTTCCGGTCCACAATCTCCAAATCAAATTCATTAAGTAACAAGACCCATCGCATTAGTCTAGCTTTGGAATCTTTCTTCCTCATTAAGTACCGGAATGCGGCATGATCGGTATGGACTATGACCTTGGCACCCATAAGATACGGCCAAAATTTTTCCATTGCGAACACAATAGCCAAGAGTTCTTTCTCGGTCACCGTTAAGTTCACTTGAGCATCATTCATTGTCTTGCTCGCATAGTACACCGAATGAAACATTTTGTTCACTCTTTGACCCAAAAATGCCCTAACCGCAACATCGCTCGCATCACACATGAGCTCAAAGGGCAAGCTCCAATTAGGTGCGGTAATGATAAGAGTGGTGGTCAACTTATGCTTGAGAAGTTCAAAGTCTTGCATACACTTTTCATCAAACACGAACTTGGAATCTTTTTCCAATAACTTGCATTAGGGATTCACTACCTTCGAAAAGTCTTTGATAAATCTCCGATAGAACCCCGCATGCCTAAGAAAACTTCTAACTCCCTTGACAGAGGTAGGGGAGGGAGCTTTGAAATTACATCAATTTTTGCTTTGTCTACCTCAATACCATGCTTTGAAATTTTATGCCCAAGAACTATGCCCTCTTCCACCATAAAGTGGAATTTCTCCCAATTGAGAACAAGATTGGTTTCTTTACAACGGGCCAAGACTCTATCAAGATTTTTTAAGCACTCATCAAATGAATCAACCACAACACTAAATTCGTCCACGTCACCTCTAGAATATCTTCCACCATATCGGTGAAAATGGCCATCATACACCGCTGAAATGTAGCCAGTGCATTACACAACCCAAAAGGCATCCGAGAAAAGGCAAAGGTGTCATATGGACAAGTGAATGTGTTCTTCTCCTGATCTTCTGGAGCAATCAAGATTTGGTTGTATCCAGAATACCCATCAAAGAAACAGTAGAAGGCATACCCAGCAAGTCAGTCTAACATCTAATCAAGAAAAGGCAATGGAAAGTGATCCTTGCGGGTCACTTTATTCAGCTTGTGGTAGTCCATGCATACCCTCCAACCGGTGACGGTTTTGGTAGGAATCAACTCGTTTTGTGAATTTGCAACCATGGTCATGCCACCCTTCTTCGGTACACATTGCACCGGCGAAGTCCAAGAGCTATCAGAGATGGGGTACACAACCCTGGCATCCAACCACTTGATCACCTCCTTTTTCACAACTTCTTGTATTACCTCGTTCAATCTCCTTTGATGTTCCAAGGAGGGTTTTGCATCATCTTTCAGAATAATCTTATGCATACAGAATGCGGGGCTTATCCCCTGAATATCAGCTAAAGTCCATCCAATTGCCTTTTTCTGCCTTTGAAGCACCACCAATGTGGCATCAACCTAAATATTAGTAAGACAAGAAGAAAGAATAACTGGCAAAGTAGAACTAGGGCCTAAGAACTCATACCTGAAGTGTAGAGGCAACGGTTTCAACTCCAACATCGGAGGTTCCTCAATTGAAGGCTTTATTGGTGGAGACTTCCTATTCTCGAGATCCAAAGAGAGTTTTCTAGGCTCATAAGAGTATGAGCCCATTCCATGTAAAGCATTCACACACTCCACCCGGCTTGCATCCTCATTGACATCAACATTCAACAATACGGCCTCAAGAGGGTCCTCCACATTGATCATTGTACTGGTATCATCAACTATCACTACTGTGAAAAGGTCCACAAAAGAGCACACCTCGGTACTGTTGGGCTGCTTCATTGACTTCAAACATGAAAGACCACATTTTCATCACCCACCCAGAAGGTGAGTTCCCGTGCTTCCACATCAACTAAGGCCTTCCCTGTAGCAATGAAAGGTCTCCCCAATATGATTGGAACTTCATAATCTACCTCACAGTCCAAGATCATAAAATCAGTTGGCAAGATAAATTTGTCCACCCAGACAAGCACATTATCAATAATACCCAATGGTCTTTTCATCGTTCTATCCTCCATTTGCAATCTCATGGAAGTTGGCCTCGATTGCCCAATACCCAAAGTCTTGAAAATTGAGTAGGGCATCAAATTGATACTAGCCCCCAAATCACATAGAGCCTTAACAAAGTTTGAACTCCCAATGGTGCAAGGAATGGTGAACGCACTGGGATCTTCAAGCTCCAGGGCCATTGAATGCACTATTGCACTAACTTGGTGGGTCATCTTTATAGTTTCACAATCCATGGACCATTTCTTTGTCACTAAGTCCTTCATGAATTTAGCATAGCCTGACATTTATTCAAGAGCCTCCACCAAAGGCACATTAATGGATAAGCTCTTCATCATGTCAATGAACTTTTTAAACTGATTCTCATTTTTCTGCTTCGCGAGCCTTTGAGGATAAGGTGGAGGTGGCCTTGGCAAAGGAGCCTTGGCTTTAGGCACAACCGGCTCTGGCATGTCTATTACGTGTTCCCTAGATGGGTTTACATCATTTTGAGTTTCCACCTCGGCATCTTGAATATCAATCCTCACTTCTTCATTCAGGTTCTCATCAATCACATTTTCAACCACCAAAGGAACTTCATCTTCTTGCAACTCAACATCATCACTCAAAATTTGCTTTTGTTTGGAGGCATTAACATCACCGCCTCTTCCACTCCTTGTAGTTACAGCCATAACATGATTGTTCCCATCCTTCGGGTTAACCACCGTATTACTAGGTACTGCTCCCTTAGGATGAGTATTCAAGGATTGTGAGATTTGGCCTAATTGAACCTCCAAGTTTCTGAGTGAGGTATTGTGGGAAGCCAACTAAGCATCAGAGTCCGCATTATTTTTCATCATCTATTCAAAGATCATCTCAATTCTCCCCATTTCATTATTAGGGGAACTCGGGCATTAGGATGGAAATGAGGGTGGATTGTTCGGTTGTTGGTACATTGGGGGCCTTTGAAAGCCTTGCCCCCGGTTTCCTAGGTTGCCATTGTTCCATCCACCTTGATTATTATTACCACCGCAGTTGTTGTTGTTACCATTTCAATTTCCTTGATTGTTTTGATTGTTGTTCTGATTTCCCCAGTTGGAGGTTTGGTTGTTGTTCCCCCAATTACCATTGCCTTGTTGTTGTTAATTGCCCCAATTGCCTTGGGGTCTCCATTGTTGTTGGTTGGAAGAATTGCCCCTTTGGCCTTGATAATTATTCACGTATTGCACCTTTTCATTCTGCCCATCCTAACCATCATCTTGGAATCCCCCACAATCATTATCAAATTGCTCTGAATTCCCTTGGTTTTGTTTCCCTCTTTGTCTTTGTTTGTTGACAAGCATGTTGACACCCTCCATAGCATTCACTTGGTGAGGATTTTGAACTTGTTGTAATTGTGCTTTTGCGAGTTGGTTCATTGTAGTTGTCAGCTCAGCTATAGCCTACCCATGATCATGTAACTCCTTGTGCAAATGAGTGACCGTGGGGTCACCTTGTGGCACATTGGATCTACTTTGCCAAGCAGAAGAAGTATCAGCCATCTCGTCAAGAATGTCACAAGCCTCATCAAAAGACAGCTTCATGAAATTGCCCCCAGCAAGTCGGTTCACTATGCTTTGTTGTGTTAATGCCCTGGTAGAAAGTCTATTGGATCATCGCCTCAGTCATATCATTGTTGGGTCATTCCTTTACCATTGTTCTATAGCGCTCCCAAATCTCATGCAAAGGTTCTGTGGGCTCCTGCTTGAAAGCTAAGATCTCTTCTCTCAATGCTGCCATATGCCCCGGTGAGAAATTTTTTTCAATGAACTTGTCCGCCAACTCATACCAAGTAGTGATGGAATGGTTGGGAAGTCGCTCAAGCCAATCCAATGCCTTCCCACTAAGTGAGAATGGAAAGAATCTCAACCGAAGTGCATCCTCGGATACATTTGTTTGCTTGCTCCCCCAACAAGTATCCACGAACCCCTTAAGATGTTTGTAAGCATTTTGATTGGCAGCGCACGTGAAATACACAAGCTACTCCAGTAATGTCAGCATCACATTGGTAATTTGAAAATTACCTGCCCTAATCCGGGGCGGGACAATTGCACTTGCATAGCCTTGGTTTGGAAGCACTCGAGGAGCCACTCTTGGAGGTGGCGGGAGAGGGTCTGAAATATTATCATTGGCCTGGCAGCCTCTCCTTTGTCCTTGAGGCACTATAGGGACCTCATCTTCAACATTGTCATCTACTTCCTCCCTCGACCAAAGATCTCCAATAGGTGCGTTGTTTAAGTTTGCTGCCATTTTGTACCTGAAGTTGTGACACACACAAATTAGTAACAGAGAAGGAAAGAAGAACAATACACAAAACTATTTAGATAGATAGCCAAAATCGTTAGCTCCCCGGCAACGGCGCCAAAAAGTGATCGAGGCCAACCCTGCACTACTATTGAGCAGCGAGAGAGGTTGAAGCAGCTTTTACCCAATAAGCTCGGGATCGATTTCCACAGGGCGATATATATTGGAGTTGAGTGTCTATTTAAAGTGGAGTTGTATAATTTGGAAATTACACTTCTAAACATTTTGGGTTTTCTATTTTACTTCTAATTGTATAACACTACGATGCTAAATTATGCTAAATAAAGCTAAGATTAGACTCATTACTGAAAAATTGGTCTACAGTAACGGTTGAAAAACCGTTCCCACAGATTGCCAAACCGTTGCCATAGGGATATTGGAACGGTTTAAAGACCGTCACATCAGTCGGCGTACCCGTAGGTCTACTGGAGCGGTTCTTGCAACGGTTTGCATCGCCGTGACAATAGATACGTCTATCGCAACGGTTTTCCCTTTCTCTGTTGGAACGATTACTTTTTCAATTGGAATGGTTCAAAACCGTTATTGTATTGTTTATACAACGGTTTTTAATCGTTACCATATTATTTAAAGCAACACTTATGTAAGCTATTTCTACGGTTATGTTGAATATAACCACGGTCTTTAGGCTATCGTAACAGTTATATTGTATTTTGAACAGTTAGTGGGACCTATTGCAATGGTTTACATTGTCTGCTGGAACGTCATTTGTGTCCTACTGCAATTGTTCTAGAAGGCTATTGTATCAGTTTAGTTAAAACCAAAATATAGCACCTGTTATAAATAAATATTTATCCATATAATAAATTATAATAACACTAAAATTTAAATACATCTTAAAATGAAACTATTAATAATACAAAATTATCCATAAAGCAAATGTTCTACCCCATGAGTGCATAAGTTTAGTACATTTCAAAAGAGTAAATAAGTTTCAAAAATGTTAGTAACAAAAGATTCTATAACATTCATCTATAATAATACAAAATTCAATTCAAGTAAAGTCTAGTTCTTCATCGTCTTCATCATCCATTTCTTGATCTACTCCACCTACAAAAGAGGATAAATAAAGTTATCACCCTTCAACAGAATCCGGTCTAAGAATACTCAAGCATTTAACTGTTTTCGTTCTTCTTTTATTAATCCAACTTATTCATCTCAACAAACTATACGCAACATTATAACAATCTGATATTATTACCAAAGACCAAAACATTCAAACTATCAAGCTATGATGGGAAGACTCATTAGTAAGTTCATTTATAAATGCTTGCTTGGAAATGTTGGTATATTATTATCACAAAGACGACAGTCACAGATATATGATAGAATGAGGAATTTGGGCGACAACTTGTTTACTTGCTAATTCTTCAGGTATATTAACTACTGTTACTTTCATCATATATAAAGCTTCTGTTTATTATAGATATATATACTATGTGATTAGTGTTATTTTTGTAAGTGGTTTGTTGTTGTACTGCATACCTTAGCATTAAGAATTCAAAGTTTGATCAAAGGCGAGACTGTAAAAGTGATTTACCTGATTTGGGGCATATTCATGTATGAACTATAAGTAATGCCTTCAGCATTGTCCAAGGGCCAAGGCTTCTAGTAATTTTTTGAGAAACAAGGATTCAGGAAAATTAACATTAAAAACCCCTTAAAATTCAGCTTCTCTTGCACGCTAACAATTTTATGCTTTAATTAGATAGAAAAGAAGTAAAATTGTGATTTCAGAAATTACTAATTAATTTTTGAAGCATTAAAACAAAAATAGAAGAAGAAAAAAAATATATTACCATATCCACTCTGTCTTGAACCAAAGCAAAATCCCAACCAAGGAAGGAGGAGAAGTAGAAGAAATAGAAGAACATGTATAACATTTGGTACGTACTGACCTTGATTGTTACTACCAGCAGATGGTCGACTGTTTAGTTGAATAGCAACTTGTTGTGCAGAGGAAGCATCTATAGGTGAACGTGTGAACGTGCAGGTGAACGTGTGAACGTGCACTGAACCTTAACATGTCATGATCAAGTCACAATTCTGGGTTCAGACGCTGAAGTCGTGCGATGACGTTCATTGTAATATTTTGTCTCATAGCATCCTTTTATTCCGTGTCACTTGCTGCACTTGTTCTTGCAATTGAGATCCTTATTCTGATTGTCGTTCTTCATTTGCATTTGACCTTATATTCAAGACTCTTTTTGTCATCAACAATGAAAGCTTTTGGTTTCGCAAGGATGGAGGTAATCCAACTTCTGATTGTCGTTCTTCATTTTCATTTGACCTTGTAGCTTGAAAGGTTCTTTTTATTGTCAACAACGAAACCCTTTAATTTCGCAAAGATGCAAGTGATCCCGCTGGAATGCGATTGGAGATAAGTATCGGGGATAACTTCCTTTGAAATTTAATTATGTCCACACCATCCTGGGCTGCCTATCAATGAAAACAGATAAGTATCAGTGCTAAGGAATGAAGATCTATCTTGTTTTTGCTTTGTTAAGATGCTCCTCATGATTATTACAATGATGAAGAAGAGAGTACAATTTAATATGAAATAAGATTTTCATACATGAACAGTTGTCCAATAACTAGGAGATCTTTTTCCTTCTTTACCATCATTTTTAACAAGGTTGCCTTACCACTAGTAAGACAAGCATCAATACGTGATGCTGCCACATGGTGGAATTTGGGTGACCACTCCTGTCATAAGATTAAGCACATATATTTTGTTGAAGGTATCATGACAGTTATAGCAAATCTACGTCTGCATGTTCAAGGTCGAGCTCATGGAAACAAACTGGATAATGATGTCTTGTTCTTTGTTTTCTTTTAGCTGTTTATATGGAAAAACTCAGGTCAAGAGAAGAAAATTCAGAGCACTGTCAGAAGGAACTGGAAATCTCAAAATTTCAGTGAGGGGAATGATTCTAGGTCAATGTAAATGTCCACACACTAAAAATCAGAAAATAGAAAATTATATCCCATTTTTGGTTGTTCTTTGAAAGGTTATAATCAAAAAGATCAAAGTACAAGCAATGCAGGGAAACAACACCTGCATCACTTATTTTTCTTTCTTCCTTTGTTTGTATGAAGTTCAAACACAGATACATTCCTTTCTTTTGTACCCTTCTTCTCTACTCTCGTAACTAAAAATGAAAAAGTACCTGGTCTATGACGGCAACGACATCTGCAGCAAAGCTACCAAAGCTCTTGTATAATGCCTTATAAACTGCAACACTACAAATATCAACCGGTGATCAGTATCTCAGTCTAGTTCATAGGATTTCAATAATTACTGTACTTTAGGACATTAACTCAAAGTATAAGACTAATATATGGGAAAACTCAATTGCTTAGACATGAGTACTTAGTTAAGTCAACAGAGCAAATTAGATATAGTAGATCTGTAGTCGGTTTCGCAAAGGGCTCACAACTCAAGCAGTTGCTAACTTATCCAGGATCCAACTCTCCTTGGAAACAACACATCCATATTTATAGAAGAACTTCTTAAGTAATTCATAAACATCAGGAAGAAAATTTTCTGGCAATCATAACCCCCTTCAGCAGTAGAGACCAATATCTTCAGTAGTAGTCCTATAAGCTGAGTTCTAATCTCCAGAGCAGCAGGCACATGGCCAGCAAGAAAATTGTTTTAAAATGTGAAATAGAAGTAATTGGTGCTACTATTTTGCTAGTTGAAATTCAACATCAACAAATATATCAAAAGAAATCCATTTACATGGGATAAGAATAACTCTAGACATCATTCTAAAGATAAATCAGTGTTGATCAGGCATATCAAAAGCAGCATTGTGAAAATTTACAAACAAAATGGAAGATAGATAAGCGGATCCAAGATTTAAACTTGACAGGTTCGACCTCTAAGAGAACTCATTATTCAATTTACAGCAGACTACTACAGCGTTATACTCAGCAACCAAATAAATGGATACCCGTATTCTAGTACACCATGATGTAGACACAATAAGTTGAATACATTTTGAGGTTACAAAGAATCTAAGTTTCTACAATATTTCAAATGAAATAGTGCAAGGATTACATATAACACTACTGCAAGTTAGAAAGCATGGGAAACATGAGATTTTTATGTTGCTATTCCCTTAAAATATGAATTTATCATAAATAATGTGTTTGAATTGTTAAGTTTTGTGGAGAAGCTATAGCTACAATGTGATGCCAAAAAGAACCACTTCCAAAATCAAGAATTTCAACTACCAAAGGAGATGCCATTTGGAGTTCCATGGCTGCATAATAAAAATGGATCAAAACACAAATACGATCACCTAATCGGCACCAAAAATCACTTTTAAACATAGAACTAAAAACACAGGACTACAACATGAATTAAACATAGAACCCAAAAGACTACAGCATTAATTAAGAGCCATTTTGCCAAGAACTAAAAAACACATTAAAAACGTATAGAATTGGCAGCAAAAATAGTAAAAATGACCAAAAGAATTAAGAAAATTACCATGCTATGGTGATTTTGGGCTTCTCTGATTCGAGCACAAATCTGATTTTAGAATTTGGGGATTTGGGGAAGGAGTGCCGGCGAAGCAACTGTCCCTGAAGAAGTGCCGGAGAAGTGCCAGAAAACCGACGGAAGTCCCTGAAGAAGTGCCGGAGAAGTCCCCGACTATCCTCATAGTTTTGGGCTTCGGGAACTCTAGGGTTTGATAATTATTGAGGTCTAATGAAGAGGTATTTGATGAAACTCAGCCATTAATCTTTAACTCGGCAAAGATGCAAAAAGAAAAGAGATCAGAAAGGGGATTTTTGGTGTATCGACAAGGATATTTTGGGTGTTAGACGATGGGAGTTTGGTATCGATGAGGGGAGTAGTTCTGGGCGGAGGGGTTTTTGTATTAAATTAGTTAAAAAATATAAAATATAGGTCACTTAATTAATTAGCTTGGCGGGCCAGTAAATTTTCAGCGAAAAAAACGAGGGGGAATAAATAACTGTTCCCATAGCAATTTTTTTCACAAAACCGTTGCCATATACATGTTTGCGACGGTTCACAAATCCGTTGCGAAACAAAACTCTATGGCAATGGTTTTGTTATATTTGCAACGGTTTGATGTCATTAGTGTGCAGATAACACCCAAATTCTATTGTAACAGTTTCAACCGTTACTATATCAGATCTATGGCAATTGTTTGTGAACCGTTGCCAAAATAACTGTTCTCATAGGCCCATTTTCTGGTAATGACTATTGAGAATTGATCAAATAGATAAAAGGCACTAGGGCAGTGACTTTCTCTTATGTGGTTAATTAACGGATTCTTGAGTCTAACGCTAGATTGTCATATTTGGGGAGTATGATATAACCATTGCACGATTCTACTCACTCTACACCTCTCAGTGGTTCAAGTGATTTTGCCCTAATTGACTTTCTCAAGTCCAATTGGGTACGCAAATTTGTGCAAGCAATTGAGGTTCAAGTCGGGTATTACTATCTCTAGGTTTAACCTTTTAATTGGGGCTATCAATCTCTTGAGTACGCCCCAATTCCTTGTTGAACAAATTTCAGAGACTTAGGCTCTCTTTCTCAAGAAGAGCCAAAGTCAACGAAACAATAGCTAGTGTTTGCAACCACTAATTCAACAATTAAACATGAAATTAGTCCAAATATCAAACACACATAGTCAATCAAGCCCTAAAACACAAGACCCATCAATTACCCACACTAGAGTTGAGCAACAACCCTAGTTTATGGGTCTGGCTACTCATAATTAAAGAAGAAAACAAGGCAATAGATGAAGAAAAACTCATAATAATTAATTGCTAAATTAAACTTGAAGATTCAATGTTGAAATTAAGCTAAAATTACTCAAAATAGGTAAAAGAAATGAAGTCATGAGCGCAGCTCTGAGTACAAAACTATCTGATGACCTAAAAATGGAAAAATAAGCTATTTATACTAAGCTGAAAATTCTGGACAAAAATACCCCTGCGGGGCTAGTACGGACCGCACAAAATCGAGTGCAGCCGCACTAAGGCTCTAGGCTCCAATAATCTTCTCTCTGAACTTGGGCAATGCGGACCGCACAAATTCGAGTGCGGCCGCGGTGGCTTCTAGTGCAGTCCTCATGAAATGGACCGCGGACTGCATTGGGCTTCATCATCCAAAATGCCACCTCTCTGAACCTTGGCTCTGCGGACCGCACGAAATCGAGTGCGGCCACGATGAACTCAATGCGGACTGCACGAAATCCGTTGCGGACGCATTGCCTTCTGGCCTGAAAAGCACCCTCTCTAAACTTCATCTTTGCGGATCGCACAGAATGGTGTGCGGCCGCACTGGCCCTGTTTGACTGAGCTTTGTCTTGTCTTGGTACTTATGCAAGTTTCACTCCTTTTTTGAGTTTGTTTTTGACACCTTGTCACCTTGTTGATCAAACCTGCAATCAAGCACATCTTGTGAACCTATGGGACTATTTTGTACACATTTCTAATCAAAACTTAAGCAAGAAGGAGTGTAAAATGCATCATATTCCCTAATTATTAGTGAGTAAGTCCCTCCCCAAACATCCTGACATCATCAGGGTTGAGGTCCGATTCAGACTCATAATCATCGACCACAATGCCTTTTCCTCTTTCAGCAGTTGAAGAGGAAGCACGACCAACTGTAGAGGATGAGGGTACGTCCGAAACTACAACGGCGGCCCCTAAAATCTGACCTTCCGCCATGATAGGTTGTTGACCACCAACAATGGTGGGAATCGCTGATTGAGCCGAGGCAATGGCTGGTTCCGTCCCTACGGGGGGGGGGGGGGGAACCGCGACAAGCCCCTCTCCAGATCCCGTCGAAGGAGAGTCGTCTAGATGAATCACTGTTGGGGCGCTGTCTCGAACTCCACTCGCCGTCTTTTTGATGGCCCCTCTTCTTCCCTAGTAGGAAGAGATTCACCCGTCGGACGAACGACACAGGTCGGAACTTTGGTCTAAGAAGCAGCCCTCGCAGGAGTAACTACGGCCGCAGACTCAACTGAAGTAGCCCTCAACGAAGGTCGGGCGGTGGGTACCGTGACAGGGTGAGTAGATGAGGTTGGCTGCCGGAAAGCTAACGGAGGAGCCCTCACTCTCCGTACCCTCCCTGACACCGACGAACAACACGTGAGGAATTAAATACAAAGAGGGAAAAGAGAAAAATGGCGAACAGAAACGACATCTTACCAGAAAGAGGCGTGCACCCATACTTGTCATAAAAGGCCGCCCACGTGTGGACCCCCACTGTATGAGGGAGAACAGTGCTCACCCACTCACGGATACTTTCAACAGGAAGAGGAGGCAATTTCACAGCTGCAAAGACATAATAAGGTTTAGTACTGTAACGGAAAATGGTCGGATATATCCCCGACTAAAAGCATGAGACTTACGTGCAAAGTTCCATTTCTTAAGGAACTCCATCGGATCTGCCACAATGTGTTCAGTCTGCACATAGAAATAATTCTCATAAAAACGACGGTTAGTCCTGCCGTCCATTTTCACCACCAAATTCTTCGACCCCCGAGGACTTATGTGAAGCATTGTGTCGTGGATGAGAGGAGGGGCAAAGATACTGAGTATGTGATCCAAGGTGACCTCACGACCGACGAGTTCCGCAAACTTGAGCAACATAAGGAACAGCTTGTACAGGTACGGTGAAAGTTGGATGGGACATACCTCATAGAAACGACAGAAGTCTACCACCAGGAGAGGGAGAGGAAGTGTGCATCCAATAAGGAAGGAGTAGGCATAAAATACGCAGTACCCAGGACGGTTAAAGTGAACTATGTCGTCTCTTGCCTCCGGTCGCATGTCGACATAACCGGGGATCCCCCACCTTGTTTTCAACTCTGTAATGTCTTCTTCCCTCATAACAGAAGGGACAGGCTCCGGCTCTGCCCCGGCACGACTACTAAAGTCGGTCAATTCTCTCCTAGGGCGAGGCAAAATCTCAACTATCGACGGGACCTCCTCGTCTTCCACCGCATCCACCCCCAGTGGCCTGAGCAGCATTTTCCAGTGCCGGAATTGTGACAGGGAGATCGGTGTGAGAGGAATCACTAACCATTTTTTTAGATGAGGCGGCAAAAAGACAACGGAAAGAAAGGATGAAAATTTTCAGTTAACTAAGGGAAAATGAAAACTTGAAGTATTAGGAAGGAAGTATATCAGCAGAATTCTTTCGAGTAAAAGGCAAAGAAGTGTGTCAATCGAATGTTAAATTCCTTCTACTTATAAGAGACATAAATCCCCCGAGCACGAAACCCAATAGTCGCTAATCGAACCTGATAGGGCACGAAATGTTTTAGTTCCCCGGGAACGTATGTCATAATGGCGGTAGCCACGAAATAACGCTTTGATGCTAAACGATGTTTTCGGTTCTGAAACAGCCGCAACAGTCCACGGGTATCGAAATAATGCTGCCATCTCACCGAAAACCCAAGTGACATAACTGAGGAATAAGAAGTCAGATTTCTCTCGAATTCATAGCAACAATGATCCATCTGCCAGGCCCGACAGGGGACGACCCCGACAGACGGAGGGACTAACTGTATTGGTCAAAATCTGACCGTCACAGCCGAGCTGACCAACATCCCGCCCAAGTGATTGAGTAGTAAAAGATAATATAGCCCACCCTACATCTCCTTCTCGACACCCGTCGAGTCAGAAGGGGCAGTGTCTAAAAGAACGATCAAGGCACACTTGGTGCGAGAGAGTGTCGGACCAAGTAAATGGCAAGGATGCTTTGACTATATATAGTATGGAAAAACCCTCGATGGGGGGGGGGAGGGAATTTTTCCTTTCTCTCTCCCGAGCTCTCTTCTTGTAATCTTCATAAGAGAAAAGTAATCTACAGAAGAACATGTAAAGTTATCTCCCCCATTGATTGATGGGAGACACAATGTTGAATTTCAATAAGATCGACTTTGTTTCTTTCATCCTATATATTATCTACACTATAAGCTCTTTGATCTGGAATGTATTATATTTGACTAAGATTTACCCCTTCATTTTCTTTGAATGATTTATTCAAAAAGGTTTCGATATCTTTTAAGTCAAACAAGCTCAAAAATGAGATAGCTTACACTGAAGAAATTCAAAGCATATGTGGTACATTAATCGACATATAGTCGTCGACTATTCCTAGCAAGCTACTTCCTACTCCCCATAATCTTACTAGTAATATTTACAGCTTAAATCTACCGTCAAACTTGAGGAAACAATAAAATGAAAAAAAAGAAGACAAAACATCAACAACATGAAATAAAATGGAGAAAAGAATCAATAAATGTATACAAGAGATGGAGATCATATACTATATGACATGCATTTCTATCTTCTGCTTCTCCCTAGTCGTTGAGTCCATTGGTTCTTTTACTGGGTCCGGACACCGGTTTCTTCCCTTTAGGAAGCCTATGTAATAGCAAGTTCACACGTTCTCTTCTCAGCTTGATTGTAGCTTCAACTTCTTCGTTCAAATCTTTTCCTGAACTTGAAATGGATGACTTATGTAGTAGGTTAATGTTGTCCCCAGTCA
Organism: Nicotiana sylvestris; assembly: GCF_000393655.2. Taxonomy (NCBI): domain Eukaryota; kingdom Viridiplantae; phylum Streptophyta; class Magnoliopsida; order Solanales; family Solanaceae; genus Nicotiana; species Nicotiana sylvestris. The sequence continues at coordinate 106,269,214 of NC_091059.1, read as the reverse complement.
GAAGTACAATATTGCGCGAAAATTCACCGGCTAAAACATCGTCATTAAGTGGTCTAGCACATGAAGATTGGGATATCAAGAGGAAAACCACTAGGATTGCTGTGATTTGGCTGAGCTTGTAGCAGAATTTGGCGTCGGCCATGATTCTTTTTTTTAGCTAGGTGGGTGTCAAACTGAGAGAGAGATAAATGAGAAATGAGACTTTAGAGAGTGATTTTGTCATATCAAAGTGCTGTGCTTTGAGGAGATTTATACGAAGAAGGAAAGTGAGCAAAAAAGACAGTTGTGCATATTTGAAAAAGTCAGCTAACTTCAGAAGTCGTAGTGTTAGGAATAAGAATTTCTGGGGCAAAGTCGACACGCTTTCACATTGCACACGCTATTAAGATGGCAGCAACACTAGTTAGTTAAGTTTGATTATTACTAGGGATATTGGCTAAAAAGAGTTTGATTACTATTAAGGGTGGTTCTTTCACTATCAAACTAATTCCTCAAATTAGTTTGATACACTATCAAACTATCAAACATTGCTACGCTAGGGGTCCTACAGTACCCCCACCAGTGACATACCCGTGTAATTTTTTTTTTGTATGCTAGTAGTAATATATAAATATCTTCTTAACCAAAAAAAATAAAAAATAAAAATAAAAAATACAAATATATTGTAATTTGACTTATGACTTGTAATTTGTAAAGTCTAAGTACATTTTCACTTTGAACTTAACTTTTATGTACTGAAGGATTTAGCGTATTCAATATAATTTGGTCAGCTCCAGTATATTATGCTTCATTTTTCTAAGTTACAATAACTACTTCGTGTAATAATTTTTAAATATAGTGTAGTCATGTATACGAAAATTAAAATGCGGAGTTTTTATTACTTTCTTCGGGTGTGTTTATTGCGTCATTTTCCTAGAAAGAAGGGAGAAATCCCCATTAATCTTATTTAACACGTTGAGTACACAGCAACGTTATTGGAAGATACAAGTCCGCTGGCATTTTCTGAAAATCGTCATGGTATGAGCAAACAAATTTGGACTTTGAGTAACACAGAACTACTGATGTGGCTAAATCTAGTCGCCGATAATATTTATTAATGTGATTGGTTTGTATGAATACAATATTTTGGAACGAGAAAATATTCAACTCCATGTTGCTAATAAAATCACATTGGTTAAATAACGAACAATCCACCAGTGTATGAAAGAGAAAATGGATGTATAGAAGGAGAAAAATCAGGGGAGGATTCAATATTTTTAATCATTCAGACAGTGTTTAAAACTTAATCAATCTGGTAAATAGTATTTGCAGTTAAGTAAATCCATTAGAAAAGGTAAAACACTCTTTATTAAGAAATTTTCTATTTCTAGAATTCAAACCCAAAATCAAGGTGAGAATATCCAACGTGGAGGGTTGTAAGCAGGAACTTTCCAGCAAAGTCGGTGATTCTTTTTCCTGATAAGCTAAATCCAAATCCCAATTGATTGCAGCCTTTGAACCAAAGCTTGGGACGCACGTCATCCGCTACCTCACAGCTGTCTTTGCCAAATGTATCTTCGTTGGACCGACCACGTACAATGTTTAGTTTTGGATCATGGTCGATGTAAATTTACAGCTTGCTGTAGAAGCTGTGCAAAATATTTTTGATTTGTGGCACCATTTCTGAACTGCTTTTCCAGTATTTTATTGTACATGTGTTTCTTGTACTCCGTTTGCTTTGGTACACAATTTATCTAAATGTATTTTCCTTAAAGTTTACTTATAAGATGGCATAAACAATTAGGAGGCGAGGGATTATTTTATTCCATGTTTGATTGAATTTTTAAATTCGAAATCATTAGCAATTTCGGGATTAATTTATACCATATTGCGGTATAATCCCGGGATTATTCAATTATGGGATAAAATACTACATTAATAAAGATGTCCTTTTCTCAAGGCTCTTTTCCCAAAGTCCTTTACAAAAGTCAAGGTTAAAATTAAAAATAAAAGTTTATCCAATTTATTGGGGATACATCAAACACGTATTTATATTATACCCGTATATTTCATTTTTAGTCCAATCCATCAAACATCTCTCAATAAAAATATATCTACTAAATAATCTCACCACTATTTAATCCCTGTATTATAATCTCGAAACTAACTTATTCCCTTGCCAAACTACCCCTTAGAGTTTAAGGTTTCTTTGTATATGATGTTCCTATCTGGTGTTGTAATTAGCCGAGAGCCTTGTAAGTCAGTTTAGACCCAACAAATCATCTATCAAATATGCTAAGAGATAAAGAGAAGCTAATTTCCTCGTTAAAATTAATATTTCAATTCTTAAAAAATCAAATATATCCGGCAGATACTGAAAATAAAGTTAAAACTAACAAAAAAAAAAATGAATCTCGAGTAAACGTGAGAGTAAAAATTCTCCTTAGGTTGCAAACGGTCATGAAAACAATAAAGAGCCAAATAACAGCACTAGCGCACATTAAATCAAGTTTCAAAGTGCTAAAGTTAAATTTCTCTGTCAACAATCAATATGCTTATTAACTTTTCCTTTCTGTATTTGCAAAGTTTTCCTAAAGAAAATTACGACCCAATAACGGTGAGAAAAGTAAGCAGTATGAGAATTGAGAAAGAAAAAAATTGACTCACCTACTCTCATTTAATATTCCAGTGCTTTAAGTCCTTGGACTAGTTTACTCTGCTAGAATTTTTTACTCAATGACGTCACTGCTTCGCTCTTGCTTGCATGAATTGCTATATATTTTCTTATTTCTTTCGACCTATTTTCTGATTTTTCTAGTATAGGATTATGGTCACCGAATTTTGTTTGACCCAAAAGGTATTGAATCCTTTTTGATTAAATCAATTGAAGAAGTTGAAGAGGTAAATCTTAATCAAACATAATAAACTTCAGATCTGTAAATAAATCAGAAAATGATACGTAAAATGAAATAGGAGCAATAAATTGTCGAAGCCTTTCATTTCTTCTTTCATCAATCGGTGAAGATGGTTGTTGTACATAATCAATGGAAGATTGTTTTACTTTCTTTTCACTAAGGAGATTACATAGGAGAGGGAGAGAAAAAGCCCCCATTTCTAGGAAGGTCCCCTCCCTATATACATAGTCATGTAGTCCTTGCTATGTTTTCGGGCCATAGCCCCTTCATACCGCGTCCGTTTTCATCGTTATGTGAATACGTAGTTTGGAGTAAGTCATGGCGTCTTTTCTTATCCCGTTATTTGAACGTGGTCCTGATTAGGTCGATCACAACGGTCAGATTTTGACCAATATAGTTAGTCCCTCCGTTTGCCGGGGTTGTCCCTTGTTGGGCCGGTAGACGGATGATGATTTTTGCTTATCTAAGAGAAATCTGACTGTCTATCTCTTGGGTATGATTTTCAGAATCAAGTAGCGTAACGACACCCTTTCGATATCTCTGAACCGTTGCAGCCGTTTCGGAATCGAAACATCGTTTAACTTGAAACATTGTTTGTGGTTGCTGCCATTATGACATATGTTCCCAGGGGATTGAACCGTTTCGTGCCCCATCAGCTTTGATTGGCGACTCTTGGGTTTCGTGCTTGGGAATTTATATTTCTTATAAATAGAAGGAATGCACCATTCGAGTGACACACTTCATTGCCTTTACTTGAAAGAACTTCGCGAATCTTCCTTTCTCTTGATACTTCGGATTTTTGATTTTCTCTGGTTAGCCAAGAACTTTCATCTTTTCTTTTCTTTTCTTTGCCCCTTTCCTTTATCAAACTGATACAAATGGCTGGTGATTCTTCTCGCGCTGACCTTCCTGCCATAATTCCGGCGTCGGAAGATGATGTTCTAGCCACTGGAGGAGTAGAAGTGGCAGAAGACGAGGAGGTCCCGTCGGTAGTTGAGATCTTGCCTCGCCCTAGGAAAGCATGGACTGATTTCCACAGTCCCGCTGGGGAGGAACCAGAACCTGCTTCCTCCATCATAAATGAGGAGAGGATTGCAAACTTGAGGGCTAGGTGAGGAATTCCTCACTATGTCGAAATACTGCTGGCGGTGGGGAATGACATAGTCCATTTTGACCGCCCAGGGTATTGTGCGTTCTACGCCTACCCTTTATTGTTAGATACACGCTTCTTCTCTCTCTCTCTTGGTGGTAGATATTTGCCGCTTTTACGAGGTATGCCCAACTCACCTTACGCCATACCTTCATAAATTGTTCCTCATGCTGCTCAAATTTGCGGAGCTTGCAGGTCGTGAGATCACTTTGGGGCACATGCTCAATATCTTCTCCCCTCAACTCTTTCGTGGCACGATGATTCACATGCGCCACCGAGGGTCGAAGAGCTTGGTGGTAAAGATGGACGTTAGAGCCAACTGTCGCTTCTATGAGAACACTTTTATGTGCGGACCGAGCATCTTGTGGCGGATCCTATGGGGTTCCCTGAGAAATGGAACTTTGCACGTAAGTCCCTATACTTTGGGTTGGAATACCCGACTGCTTTCCTTTGAGTAGTACTAAAACTGTTTATGTTTTTACAGCCGCAAAGCTGCCTCCTACACCCGTTGATGGTATCCGCAAGTGGGTGAACGCCATCCTTCCTCATACGGCGGGGGTCCGTAAATGGTCGTCCTTCTATGAGAAATATGGACGCAAGCCTCTTACTGGTGAGTAATATCATTTTCGTTTGGTGTTCTTCTTCCTTCCCTTTTTACTTTGTTTCTTATGTGATGTTCGTCGATGTCAGGGAGAGTGCGGAGAGAGAGGGCTCCTCCACTAGCCTTTTGTCATCCTACATCGTCTGCTCACCCTGCCTCAGCATCTACTGTCTGACCTTCGTTGAGGGCCACCTCAGTTGAATCTACGGCCATGACTGTATGCATGGAGGCTACCCCTCTAACTAGGGCTCCGACCCCGGTCACTTACCCAGCGGAGGAATTTTCCCGTACTGCAGAAGGAGAGGGGCCGTCAAAGAGATGGTGTGTGGAGTCTGAAATGGCTCCTGCGGCCGTGATACTTTTAGAGGAAGACCTTCCCCTGACGGGGTCAGAGGCGGGAGTTGATGCCACTCCAACTCTGTGTCACACCTCCTTTTTTCGGCACCGCGAGGTGCGTAGGGAGTTTTTTCTAATTAAAGGACAGTCGAAACGGGATTGGTTTAATTATTTCAGAGTCGCCACTTGGGAGATTTAGAGTGTCCCAAGTCACCAATTTTAATCCCGAATCGAGGAAAAGAATGACTCTATATTACAGTCTGCGTACCAGAAATCCGGATAAGGAATTCTGTTAACCCGGGAGAAGGTGTTAGGCATTCCCGAGTTCCGTGGTTCTAGCACGGTCGCTCAACTGTTATATTCGGCTTATTTATCTGATTTTTAATACAATTATGAACCATGTGCAAATTTTATCTTTTACCGCTTTATTATTATAATTATTATTTTTTAGGAATGTGAACATCGCTTAAAACATATCTTTGGATTGTGTCACATGAAATGCACCCACAATACGAAACATATTTTATTTGATGTTTTAGGATTTAGATTTGGGTCGCATGAAATGCGCATCCGAGTTTAAGAAGGTAAAATTAATTAAATCGCGCCTAAAGAGTCTAACGCGTCATTATCTTTGGGGAAGGAAGTGAAATTCACTAAACAATCCATCCCAAATTCTAAGTAATTTTTTTAAAATAATTAAATAAATAAATGAGATTGGAGAATCCTATACATTTGTATTATTTACATCTATTTATTTTTAGCGAAATCCTTTAATAATATCCTTTAATGACAACCTTTTTATTATTACTAAGTTTTTTTATAAATATAAAATCAATATCTACATTCTTGAAAATGACATATTAAATAGAAGAGAAAAACAAATATTAACAGAAAGTAATAAAATTATAATCATAAATACAACATGGAATTATCGAAAAGTAAAAAAATAAAAATAAAAAAAAACTAATTATCCCATAGTTGGATTAAAATTCAAATTATTAGTAAGACTTAAGCTTATTGAAACTAATTATTTACAAATACTGAAAATTGAAAGAAATAAAAATAAAAACTTGAGTACTAAATCATATTTCTAAAAATTTAAACAATTTAACATTAACTAACTTTGTTTTAATTCATCATGTCCTAATACTTGTTTGCAAACTAATTCATGTTATAACTGAAATTGACTACATGATTCGGATTAACTTATCGTTGACGAAAAACCTTATGAATAAGGAACTTAGTTAATTTTTGCCAAACTGATTCAATAACGCCATTTTTACGTTATTTCTTCTATTTTTTTTTATTTAAACAATTTTAATTAATAATCAGGTTTAAATATATTTCCTAATAATCTGGTAAAGACGTTATTTAATATGTCGCTATAATATGCCTAGTTATGCCGATGACAGTGATTTACGGAATAATAATACATGAATAACCTAAATACAATACAAAAAATTAAATTAAACTAAATTAAAAATTTAACACTCCATTCTTCATTTCAGCTTACAAAATGCCAAAATTACAGTTGTGTACCTGATATTGTCAATATAAGAAGAAGAAAGTCAGCAACGTAATACGTAACACAGCAACAGCAACAATAACCAGCAATAACCAGTCAACGAAAATCCCAGTGACAGCTTTGAAAAATTCAAAATAAAATCCAGGAATGCCGAAAATAACGGACAGAAACCAAGGGAAATTTTCAGATTTTTGAAAGGCTAGTTAATCTTCAACCCTTAATTTCTACACCTGTATACCAGAATATTTATCAGGTGTGTACTACTTTCTCTTCTAATTTTCAATTTTTTTTCTTTGTATGTTTTTCTTTTCTTGAGAGTTTCAATGTTTTTTTTTCGGAATAAATGTTCAGCTTTTTTTTCAATCTCTCTTTTTTTTCTGTCCGTATTTTTTTCTTCTCCCCTCTTGTGTCTAGACTTCACATATATATATCCCATCCCTTTAATCAATTAAAATCAATCCCTTTCTCTACCAAACCCATTATCTTCCCACTCATCCCCATTACATTAAATAAATATATCACACCACCCCATTATATTTTGTCCCCATGCTTTATTTAAAATAATGCAAGATTCCCCTTTAATTTAAATCTTGTCCCCCTTTATATTAAATAATCATATCACAACCCACCCCATTTCATTTTGTCCCCCATGCTTCAAATAAACAATTACAAAATGTACAATTCCTAAATTACCCCTTCCGACCTTACTGAAATTACCAAACTACCCCTGAACGTATTACAAATTTACCAAACTACCCATCAGCTATAACACATCAATTAATCAAACTTAACCAAAATATAGACAATATGATCAATTTCTAACAATGTTCAAACAACAATATGAACACGGATGAACATCATAACAACAATATCATATGAACATGATTTTAACAACATTTCAACAACAAATCACATGAACACAAATTGAACAACCAAGAACAACTAAAATTTGATTGAACAATATTTTAGCAACAAACAATCCTATTTTCGGATTCAAACCAACAACAAACAAAGTATGAAGATTTCTAAATTCAATCATATTGAACTTAAAATCAACTCTAACAACATTATAACAAACAATTCTTATATTAAACTTTAAACAAGATTATGAGACTAATTCAAGAAATAATCACAAATGGTAAACAAGAAATCAAACTATACACATTTCGGATTCAAAATCAAACAAACATAATATGAACATGAATTAAATCTAAAAATAAAAACGACGGATTCAAATGACTAAAACCAACATACTTCCCTTATTGCAACTAAATTCTTTTAGGCAAATGACAAAACAAAACTAAGAAGAAACAATTATGAATTTAAACTTGAACTTTAACAATACTAACAATTTCCGGAAAATACATCAAATACATGAAACAAATTGAAGAAACAATTAATTAAATTTCAATTTGAATCTAACAAACATTAAACTAACAAATTCTTACTTAAACAATACAACAAACATGAAATAAACATGAAAACAACTAATTAAACTTCCATTTTAAAATCTGAAAATTGATTTAACAAATAACACATGAACATGAACTAAAAATTAATTCAAACGATAAACAAAACAAACATTTGTTGATTTTAGATTCGAAAATATCAAAACAAAATATGGACAAAATAAAACTCAAAAACTACTAACCGGATCGAAAGACGAACAACGACCAAACAAACAACGAACTTGACGATGAACTTACGACGTATAGTATCTTCACTTGACGAAAAACCCTCAACCTTTGCCGGACTTTAACCAGACTGTCTTGTGTCGTCAACAACAGTACGAAGCGGCGAGCAGCAACACGACGTCAAGACAGCGGTCACGGCGACAGGCAGTAGCAGTCCGGCGGCGACAGGCAGCAGCACATCGCGGACAGCCATGGACGACGACATGGTCGACGTCGAAGCTCGTCCATGGCTATGTTCGTTTGGTTGAGACAGAAGCAGTAACAGCTGGTCGATCTTGGCAGCGGCAGTCCATCGAGGAGGATGACGGGAAGACGACGGGGAGCTGCCATGGCGGACAGCAGTAACTCGGAAATGACGCAGAAAACTGTACGTGCGTGTGGACTGCCGGACTAGTTTGGGTGGTGTCGAAACAGCGGCAGCTACCATGTGAGAACATCGAAGCTCAGCCATGGTTGGGCATGGCGAAAGCTCGAACGGGGACGATGAAGCTTGGTGAGGGAGGATGTGCTCGTGTGAAGGTGTTGACGCAGCTGTGTGTGCGTCGATGAGGAGCTTGGAGGTGGAGGATGATGAAGCTTGGTGAGGGAAGCAGCCATGGACGTTGGGTTTTTTGAGAGTGTTGGGGAAGATGAAGATGGAGGGGGCGGGTAGGCTAGTTTAGGTTTTTAGGGTTTTCTTACTATTTTTTTTTGTTTTTCTTTGTTTTATTTTTTGAAATGCAAGATAATAGGGTGTTGGGTTATGGACCGGGTTGACCCAGTTCGAAATGGACTGGGTCGTAGGGAAGATTGGGCCATTTTTTGGGCCTGTAGCTTGAAGTTGAAGAAAGAGGCCTAATTCCGACTTTCTTTATATTTTCGCTCTCTTTTCTTCTTTTATTTTTCTAAAACTAAATTATAAAAATACTTAAACTATTATTAAGAACTAAATTAAGCGCAAATTAACTCCCAATAACAATTAACGCACAATTAAGTATTAATTAAGCATAAAATTGTATATTTGGTCATTAAATGCTAAAAATGCAAACGATGCCTATTTTTGTAATTTTTAATTTTTTGTAAAACAATTTTAATTACTAACAATTGTAGAATTAAATCCTATATGCAAAATGCGACATATTTTTTGTATTTTTTATTAATTTAGCAAATAAACATGCACAAACAAATACAAATAATTATTCAAAATGTCACAAAATATCACAAAAATGGCACACCAAGAAAAATTATTTTATTTTTAAATTTTTTTTGGAGTAATTCTCATATAGGGCAAAAATCACGTGCTTACACTCTGGAGATAGAGCCAGTTGTTGTGTCTGCCCCATCGACGAAGGTCCCGATTGCTATGATAGACCGACAGCCTGCCATGATGGGGGGTCAGACTCCTGAGACTGTTGCTGCTGCTTTGGATGGGCATTCATCTTCACTGCCAGGTCGTGCTTCCTCATCGGCCGCAGAGAGGGGAAATGGTGTCTTGGTCGACGACTACGAATTTGAGTCTGACCTTGATCCCGATAATGTTTGGATGTTTGAAGAGGGTCTTACCCATTCGGTGGTTCATGCGGGAGGCCCGTCCTGTATTCTTGAGATCTCGTCGGGTATCAATCTCCTAGGGTACACGGAGGACCTGGTACCACAGTTCGACATCTTGTGCTTGCTGACGAGAACGCAGCTCTTTGGGACGTTCCCGATATTGACTTGATGCATGAAGTGGCCACTATGGGCTTGAGAGTACATTGCACTTTTTTTTCATGTTCCTTTTGTTTTTCTCGGTAATATGGTCTTAACCCATTTTCTCGTTTTTCAGACGTACATGGTGGAAATTAAGAGCGCTCGCAGGGCTGACTTCGGGCCAAGATTTTCTTGAAGATGTTGGAGAAATATCGGCGCTATCGCAACATGTGCCGTGAGATGCAGGAGCGGCTGAAGGTGAACCCTGATTATCGATCTCTTGGCAAGGAATTGGAGAAGAGGGATCAGGAATTGATGCAGGCTATTCGCAGTAAGAGCGTACTCGAGGAGCAACTTCGTGCGAAGGACGAAGAGCTTGAGTTTTGCAAAGGGGTCACTATAGAGTGTGAATATCTTCAAGGGAAGCTATGATCGATGCAGTTTGAGATGGATCAGAATCTTATCAAGGTCGAGGCGATGAGTGCGGAGTGGATGGGAAAATTGGCCGAGTTGGAGAGAAAGGTTGCCGGGTTGGAGAACATCGAGACCGCCTGGTCGTCGGCGTTGGAAAGGGCGGCGGCCCTAAAGAACACTATACGGGTCCTCCCCTCCGAGCAGGAGTCGGAGAGGGCCACGGCTACGCTAAGGGAAGCAAGGCTCGAGGAGCGTATTGGTGAGATTGACCGAGTCGCTTCCCTTGAGGCCGAAAAGGAGCAACTATTGGCTCGAGTCGAATCTTCCTCTGCCGCTGTTTCCCATCATTTGCATGAGCTTTAGGTTCATGCTGAAGCCCAGCAGGACATATATAAGAGTTTATGGGAGGCGGGAAATGTTACCGACGCCGCATATGAAGGAGCATGGGCGAAGGCATGAAAGGCTCGTGTTAATTGTGGATATGACTCTACGACGCCGGAAGCTGATGAGGGTGCGGATGACGAGGGAGGACTTCCTGGAGATAGTGGTGAAGGGGGTGGCGTTGATGACGCTGAGTGAAAGAATTGTTGTCTTTGTCTATTTTCTGTCTTTCTTTTGTTTGTTGTTTGTTGTTGTTGTTTCATTTTTTTAGACTCTGTTGGTTCAAGTCGTATGTAATCTGTGACTGTTTGCGCAGTGACTTTGTATAAAGAGGAATTTTTCATTGTTATATGCCCTCTGTACTTTTTCCCTATTTTGCTTTTCATAACTTTGGTGCGAAGTAGCTTCCCGCATGACGAGTTCCCTACTCTTTGGGAATTTAGCGTCATGCGGGTTGAATGGGGCCTTAATGACGGCTTTTGCTGGCGAGACGGTGTTTTCAAAATTGTGTCGAGATGTTGTCCCATCATAGTCCCAATGGTATCAAACTCTTTTTCTGATAACGACCTTAGCCGTAGGGATGTTACTTTCGGGCTTATAACGAAGTATTATCCTGTTCTGAGTCCCAGTCTTTCTTTCCCTTTCTTTTTTCTGATGGCCCTTGGCCTTAGGAATTTTTCGAACTCTCTCTTCGGCGATGGCTTTTGGCTTCAAGGGTGTAATTTCGAACATTTGTCAAAGTATTACCCTGTCATTGTTCTATCTAGGTCGAACTCTTCTTTTTGGCGAAGGCCTTTAGCCTTAAGGGTGTTATTTTGAACTTTTATCAAAATATTAACCCCTCATTGTTCGATTGAGGTTGAACTCTTTTGTTCGGCAAAGGCCCTTGGTCTTAAGGGTGTTATTATGAACTTTTATCGAAATATTAACCCGCCGTCGTTCGATCGAGGTCGAACTCTTTTCTCTGGCAAAGGCCCTTGTCCTTAAGGGTGTTAGTTCGATCTTTCGTCGAAATATTAACCCGTCATTGTTTGATCTAGGTCGAACTCATATTTTTAGCGAAGGCCCTTGGCCTTAAGAGTGTTATTTCAACTTTCGTTGAAATATTAACCCGTCATTGTTCGATCGAGATCGAACTCATCTTTTTGGCGAAGGGCCTTGGCTTTACGGTGTTATTTCGAACTTTCGTCGGAATTTTAACCCGTCGCCTTTCAATCGAGGTCGAACTCATCTTTTTGGCAAAGGCCCTTGGCCTTAAGGCTGTTATTTTGGACTTTCCTCAAAATATTAACCCGTCGTTGTTCGATCGAGGTTGAACTCTTTTCTTTGGCAAAGGCCCTTGGTCTTAAGGGTGTTATTTCGAACTTTCATCGAAATATTAACCTATAGTTGTTCGATTGAGGTTGAACTCTTTTCTCTGGCGAAGGCCCTTGGCCGTAAGGGTGTTATTTCGAACATTCGTCGAAATATTAACCTGTCGTTGTTCGATCGAGGTTGAACTCATCTTTTTGGCGAAGGCCCTTGGCCTTTAGGGAGTTATTTCAAACTTTCGCCGAAATATTAACCCGTCGTTGTTCGATCTAGGTCAAACTCATCTTTTTGGCGAAGACTCTTGGCCTTAAGGATGTTATTTCGAACTTTCATCGAAATATTAACCCGTTATGAGTCCCAGTTTTTTGGGGAGTTGGGTATCTTCTGGGAGAGTCCCAGTTTGCCTGATTTTATTTGCATCGAGAGAGTGATGTCAGGGAGCAAAGAACGTTGCTACTTTGCCACACTCATTTCACACACGCATATTAGAGTTTCCTTGTCTAACTTTTTTACTTTCTGGTCTAGAAATGTCATTGGCGGGCGGGACGATGAATTACACTTTGACTTCAGGGATTTCCCCCTCGTCGGCTCGGTTTTTACTTCCTCGGGAAAGCCCTCTTGGGACGCCTTCTTGGCGAGGGCAAGGGAGGGCCACTCAAGGGGTATCGTTTCCTAGGGGTTGAGTTTGTTTGGTGGATGATATTTTGGTCATTTTGTAGTGATTTCCCATTTTTCTGTTGGGTTGTTTCCTCGCTCGCTTGCCTGCGTGGCACCTGCGTTCTTGTTCGAGCAATAAGCAGAAGGTGGGCCAGGATGATATTTCCTTATTCTGATTTAATGAGTTGGAGAATGAAGGTAGATCTGTGGCGTTGCTTATTTTGCTTGGTGGTTTAATGGTTGAAAGGGGCGATGTTTTCTGAATTCGGTAACCGTACCAACTCTCTTTCCCCTCATTTGGTCACGGAGTGCTTGATTCTCCTTTTCCGTCTCCTCCATTTTCTTTGAAATAGTTGCAAGCGTATCATTATCATTCTCTTTGGTGGGTGGTCATGTTTCCGGTTTTTGATCTAGAGAAAACCAGGAAGTTTTCACTAAGAAATCCCCATAGACGGCGCCAAATTGTTTGACCCAAAAGGTATTGAAACCTTTTTGATTAAATCAAATTAAAAACATTGAAGAGGTAAATCTTAGTCAAACATAGTAAACTCTAGATCTGTAAACAAATCAGAAAATGATACGTAAAATGAAATAGGAGCAATAAACTGTCGAAGCCTTTCATTTCTTCTTTCACCAATCGGTGAAGATGACTGTTGTACATAATCAATAGAAGCTTGTTTTACTTTCTTTTCACTAAGGAGATTACAGAGGAGACGGAGAGAAAAAACCCCCCTTTCTAGGAAGGTCCCCTCCCTATATATATAGTCATGGAGTCCTTGCTATGTTTTCGGGCCATAGCCCCTTCATACCGCGTCCGTTTTCGTCGTTCTGTGAATACATGGTTTGGAGTAAGTCATGGCACCTTTTCTTATCCCGCTATTTGGACGTGGTCCCGATTGGGTCGACCACAACGGTCAGATTTTGACAATTATAAATTTAAAAAAACAAAAAATGAAGAATAGTCAACTATAGTTAAGGCATTGACTAGCACGTCTATCAAGTTGGAACTTAGATTCACGGCTTGTACATTACAAGTTATGGTTAGATTTCTATGTTGTGCGCGTCATCCAAATCCTTACTTGATCCTATTGAGTTTTTTAAACTTCAATTATATCAATTTCAACCCATATTCCACATTATTATTATTATTATTATTATTATTATTATGGAAATCCAAAAGTACAAAGAATGGCATTTGACTGAACAACTTTGATACATATAAAATAATGAGCAATGAATCACTTATTTATATTTGTTTCAATAAATTGTTACAAATCCATCACAAAAACGTCACATGCTGTAGAACTAGAAGAATTAAAGTAATATATGATAAATGATGGAAAAGTGCATATTTTTTAGTATATTTGTATATTAATTATTGTGTGAATCGCGGGAGATTACATCGTTTGTGAAGTGAAATATGCTCATTATATGTTTCTTATGTGTAAGAACAAGATTGGATGATAAATGATTAAAAGATAACAATTCGACACAAAAACAAGAGGTGGAAAGAAGTGGAAGCTCGTCCAATTTCGTGCCTAACACGAAAACGGACTCGAAAAAGGAGAAAAATGAAGGCACAAAACAGCGAAGCAAAGCGAAGGCACGGATCGCTTCACGAACTGAAAAATTGCAAAAGCTAAGTCTGCGTCTATTGGCGCACCACGCGTGAAGGCAGACGCGGATTCCAGCTCTCCTATCCGATTTTGGATTGCCTTGGACGGCCCTCCACCTTACCTAGGTCATATAAATACATCCTAAAACATAACTTTGGGTGAGGAGACACTACTTTAGGATTACACAACACCTTTGGAGGTAAGATACACGAGGAGAAAGGAGAAAAATTCAACCACTGAGTTTTTCCTTTCTTCTTCTTGTTTTCTATTGTTGGTTGTGAATTTTAGTATTGTATTTTACATACAAATATGAATATATAATTTATTACTTAGGGTTTTGATGGAACCTTTTGGAGGATGAATTCTTGTTAAGTTTGAATGTAATTTAGCCTTAGAATTTCTTTACTTGTTCAACTATTTGCTTATTTTTGTGGATTGAATGACCATCAATTGGCTATGCCTATTTATTATATATTGCTTGAGAAAGGATACATATTTAGATAGTTGTTGAACAACGTCACTCCTAACGTATACGAGGAATCAATAAGGCAAGTTTAAAGGTGGGTTTAGGAATAACAAAACCTTGACGTGGTCATAGTGAGCGGTAAGATTATGCCAGCTAGCGTAGTTTGGGAGAATGTCTAGTAAATTATTGTAGTTGCTCGGGAGGGAATTACGATACCTGAAGAGCTCACGATCAGTAGAGAATGATTAGGCAAAATTATAGGAGACGTAGTGGGAAGGATTCCAATAATTGGGGAAATCATAACTCTAGACCTCCTTAATCTTGTTTCCAACCTGTCATGACCCAGACCGAAGGATCACGACGGGCATCCGGTGCCTTAATCAATCGTGTACAAATATAATATATCTTTTTTATTGTACTATCATTGGTAACTGGGCTAACATGGCCACAACTCGTAATGTATAACTATAAGTGGGAAAGCATTGTATTAATGAACCATCTTTCTTAAAACATGAATACATATAGGCCGTCAAGGCTTCTGACATACTGTACAAAATGAACCTGTATCTACAAAGCCTCTAAGACTATTTGACATCAAATGGGACAGGGTACCGGCCAACCCATAAGTCTGTAGCAAAATTCGGACACGATAACTCATAGACTCGGCTGCACTACGGATGAGGTGGAGTCTTATCGATCATTTGCATAATACTAACCTTGTCTATTATGAGGGCTCGTCAAACTAATTGTACATACCTACAGGCATAAATGTAGCGTTTCTAACAAAAGGACGTCAGTGCGAATAATGTACTGAGTATGTAAGGCACATAAACAAGTATATAAAAGACATGGAAGAAACGTGGAGTGAATGACTCAACCTGTAAGTCTGGATAACTCTATAAATCATGAAATACTTATAATTTCATGCATATGAGTATGAATGTCAAGTCGTGTATAGGTACATGTTTTCATAACATCATCAAGCTTCTAAGGGCATCCCATCATATCATCTCGGCCATTATGGGCAAAATCATCAATGTATACCAGCTGATCAGGTGCTGGTGCGTATATGACGTTGTAACCTTTTTCATATCCCATATATATATATGCGTATATAACTCCATCTGGTCATAGGTCAATTTACATGTATAAATGAATGCAATGCATGAGAAGTACGTTAATAAAATCTTTCGAAATATCATCAGACCATTATGCCTTTGATTAGTATCATGAAGTAAATTTTATCAACTTACGTATTTTCTAAGACCCATGAACAGAAGATGTAATTATAAGGCACATGAGAATTCAAGAACATAGGCACCTCTAATACTTCTATGAATAGAGTCATTTATGGAATTTGTGTGTTCGCTCGTTTTGTGTATGTCGTACATATCATGCCAAAAAGAAAGAAGGGATAGCCTTAATATACCTTTGCCTATTCTCTTGACAATCCCTCTAACATACGTCATTTGCGACAAATCACGTAACAGAGGATCGAAGTACGGATAAATCCGTATGGTATTCTTGAGAAAGATTGTACCGTACTCCCTTAGAATCACAAATCCCATGTTGCTATAGTATTAATTAGCCTTCATATGAAATACTTGAGGCAATCACGTTGCCATTGCAAAAATACCTTTGCTGAAGCTTTCTTCTTTAAGATGAGCAATTCAATTGTGAATTAGAAAGGTTGTCTTTAACCTTTCGGTGGGTCCCACTTTAGAGGGGTTACTAAGCCACTAATTTCTCATAAGTTTCCACATTACTTTATGACATAAGAGTCGTATTTAACTAATGCCCTTGGCTACCACGTTGGGGCCCTTTGGATTTTATCTACAATTCCTTAATTACATAGTTAATCTTCCAACAAAAATTCACAATTAACCAAATATCCACATAATTAAGAATTATCTCAAATTACTTAAAATACTATTCATTTTAATACACTTTATATATCTTACTATTATGGCCTTGTGGTACCTTGTATGGCTCTAGTCCATAAATATGGGGTATTGTAGCTTGGACCGTATTTTATCTCAAAATGTCACACTTCGACGAAATTCATACTCTTTGATTTGCTTACCCTCTCACCTTCAAGGATTTAGTTATTACTTTTTTGAAATAGCATAACACTTATAACCTCAAAAATAATCTCTTTCCCAAGCTTACGTCGATTAACTTACAACAAAACTTTAACGTACGAAATTGAAGGATGTAACATCTCATTTCCGAGCTTATATCTGTCACGACCCAAATTTCACTAAGGGTCGTGATGGCGCCGGATACTGCTGTCAGGAAAGCCAACCAAAATACTTAATTAAATTCTCATGTTAATAATTTTGAAAACTATAGTTTTCCTTCAATTTTACCAGTAAAAGATAATCGTTTCAAATCAAATATGAATGTTAAGAAATTAATACAAGATACCCCATAATCATCCCAGAACCCGGTGTCACAAGTGCATGAGCATTTACTAGGGAGTGGAATAAATACAGTAACTATCCGGAATACAAAGTGGACAGAAATGAAAAAAACACAGTAAAATACTCTGAAGGGGACTTTGCTGGCTGCGGGTCGTCTTGATAAATGCAGCTCACCTAAGTCTCTGTCTCAACCATGCCGCTATGCCACTAAGCCACTAGACACATATGAACCTGTGCAACAAAAATGCACAGCAAGTGTAGTATGAGTACGTAAACAACATGTACCCAATGAGTATCCCGTCTAATCTCGAAGAAGTAGAGACGAGAGGTCGACTTCAACACTTACTAATGGTCCAATGATAATAGTAGCTACGCACGGACTCTCGTCACCTCGTGCATATGTATCCCCCACAAATAGAAGCACATAACCAATTATTTCACTTATGAGGACAATTCCCTCTTACAAGGTTAGAAAGGAGACTCACCTCGCTCCGAAGATCCACAACCGGCATTCCATGCCTTTCCGAAGACTCGAATTGATGCTAAATTATCCAAAACTAGCCAATAATTATACAAATCCATTAGTATATGTTCAATTACTCATTACAATCCAATTTATACAAATTCCTAATCCCGATCAAAAAGTTGACAAAATTGCCTTCGGACCCACATGCCCGGATTCCGAAATTTCTCAAAGATAAAGTTTACCGATGAACTTACGAACTCAAATACATGATTTTCTCTTAATTCCATACCCAGAATCGTGGTCAAAATCCAAGAATATCAATTTTCTAGGTTTTCCCTCAAACCCCAAGTTTCTACCAGTTTTCATGCTCAAATCCGTAACAAAACCACGTATTTAACTCACAAGGGGTGAAATTAACTTACCTCATGTTTGATGATGAAGTCCTTCTCTTGAAGCTCTCCAAAAATAGCCCAAACAAGAGAAAAATGGCCAAGACCCCTGATTTTAAAGAACCTTACTACCTTCAGCAATTCCGTACCTACAGTCACACGATCATTTTTGCGGTTCTGTAGGTACGGCCCCTCTGCCGCTCCTGTGGTTTCTCTCCGAGCTTCCCTTTCCACTTCTGCGCCTTTATTCTCGCATGTGCGGTCCCGCTTCTGCGGCGAGATAACCGCATCTGCTGTCCTTACACTTCCAGCCCAAAATCGCATCTGCGGCTCTCCTGGCCGCTTCTGCAGCTTCTTACCTGCAGCTAAGGGTGATAAACGGGCTGGGTTGGACCAGTTCCGGATCGGCCCAGACCGGTATAACCCGGAACAGGCCCAAACCGGTAATAGGGGCTGGGCTGGGCTGGGTAGGGTGGTTTGGGGGGTTTGCGCGGTTCATCTAGCCCAAACGGGTAACCAGAACCAGTTGAACCCGGTAGAGTGAACAATAACTCTTACCGGGTTAACCGGCCCGGACCTGCCCGATTTAAACGGCTAGTTTTTTTTTTAATTTTTCTGACTTGTGGGCCCCACAGACCGTTCGCAACAGTCAGGTTTTTGGTCCGTTGGCCAACGGAAAAACTGCACAAATAGCCTTTTTTTAATTTTTAACCCTTTTCAATTTACAAAACTAACCTTCTCTAAAACTATAAATACCTCCCCCCCCTCTTCTTCATTTCTTCACTCATTACTCATTTCTCAATCTCAATTTCTCTCATTCTCTCATTCTCCAATTTGCAAGAATTCAAGTCTTCAATCTAATTTTATTTGGCTCTCTTTTCTTGAATTTAATTTATCGTATTTTGTCATTCGGAATTTGAAGTTTGAACTTTGAACAATTGAAGTTCAAAATTGAAATACTTGCTTGGCATTTGTTCGTGGTAACCTCGGGATTGCCTAATCAAGTGCTCAATTTATTGGCGAATTCGATGCACTCCCTCCAACTCTTTCTCTTATTTACTATTTTAATTGCATATTTAATTTTAGCTTATACTTTAATTTTTACAATATGTTTAATGCTGCTAAAAGAGCGTGTAAAAGAGTTACTGGTAGGGGAAATAAAAAAAGAGATAGTCCTTCAGCATCTGGTAGTAATAGTAATAACCCATTTTCATTTACACATGTTTCCGAATCATCGCCTAATGATAATTTAGATATAGATTATGAACAATTACAAGAAGATTTTGAAATAGAAGATAATGAAATAGGAATGGAAGATGAGATACCAGCTACACCTACTAGTGTTGGAGTTGGTAGTATTGGGGTTGCTACAAGGGGTGGTGGTCGTGGCACTAGAAGTAGACCACCTGTGGCTCCGACTACTAATCGTAGAAAAAGAAGTAAGGTTTGGAATATTTTTGAAATAATAAAAGGTACTGATAGAATTAAATGCAAACTTTGTAAAGGTGATTTTAAACATTTGACTGGAGGAAATTTAGGGGGGACTTGGAGACACCCGCCACTCATTGGGACAATTTCTACTGTTGCATCGGAGAGTGCATTTAGCCAAGCAAGACAACAACTTGGAGACACCCGCCACTCATTGGGAAGAAATGCTTTGGAAGTTTTAGTATGTTTCAGAGATTGGATTAGATCGGAATGAAGAAATCAAGGACGTGAAGATGTTGATAGCCTAGAAGACGAGGAACTTGGAGATATATTAACACATGGAAACCCATCCGAATTTAACACTCCAGAAGAAGGTCAATCGGTTCATATTGATTATGATGAACTTACTAAGGCAATGCAAAACCTTTGAATTTACTATTTTACTTGTTGAAAAAAATGTAAACCTTTCAATTTGTAAGTTTGAAACTTTGAAATTTGAATTAAGAAATAAAAGTAGCACTTGCAATAAGTGCATTTTTTCCCATCTTCCTTGTATTCTTTATGTTAGTACTTTGTAATGCACTTATTGCACTTATTACAATATTTATACAAAATTCCAACAAAAAAAAATAAAATTACACTAAACCCGACCCGGCCCGGTCCTCTCAACCCGTAACCCGTACGGTTTAGTTTTTACCCGGTTGAACCCGAACCCGTTAAACCCGTTAAGAACCAACCCGGAACCGGCCCGGACCATAACCCGTACGGGTTCAAAAAAGGGAGGTCCGGACTGGCCCGGTTAGCTCGTTAATCACCCATACCTGCAGCCAAAACCTTGCAGGTGCGGTTACACCAGATATCAGCTGCCTCATTCCTTCCTCAAATTCCAAAATTGATCCGTTAACCATCTGGAATCCATCCGAGGCCCCTGGGACCCCAATCAATCATGCCAACCAGTCCCAAAACACATTGCAGACTTGCTCGAGGCCTCAAATCATATCAAACAATGCCAAAATCATGCATCCACCTCCAATCTAAACTTTATGAACTTTAGAACTTCAAACTTCTACATTCGATGCCGAAACCTGTCAATTCATGCCCGATTGACCTCAAATTTTGCACACAAGTCACATTTGACTCAAAAATCCAACCTTAGTCAATTCTTTCAACTTAAAGCTTCCGAAATGAAAATTCTCTTTCCAAATCATCTCCGAACTTCCCGAAATTCAATTCCGACCGTGCGCACAAGTCATAATACCTGAAGTGAAGCTGCTCATGGCCTCAAACTACTGAACGACATGCTAAAGCTCAAAATGAACGGTCGGGTCGTTACATTCTCTCCGACTTAAACATACCTTCGTCCTCAAACTACCTACGAACTGTGCTGGAGTTGCTCGAAATTATTGTTTAACACCTCGAGCACCTACCCGTGCTAACACAACTCAGCTGGGCACCCTAGCTCGATCAATTTGAAGATATCCTTTTACACTTAAGCAAATAAGCCTTAGATCCCAATCCCACCATTCAGAATTTTCTTCCAGGCCCATTCCAGCATATGCCCAACGTATCAATAACTACACGCATCACCAAAACATGACTGCATACCTTAGCTGAATTCACACCTTGCACCACTCTACTCACAGGACCACAATAACATTCTCTGATCAAATTATTCGAAATTCCACGAATTTGATGCTCCCATTGCACCTCATGACATGCATAGGTCTTGCTCTAACTCTTACAATACCGCCGCGACAGAAGATATATGTAGAAATTCATAACCAACTGCTGAATAAACAAATCATTGGGTCTATACTCCTGACAAGAACCATCACCTCATTCTGAACCAAATAATGGTCTTAGCTCCTTAATATACTTCATATAATCAGATTGAACTGATCTTAAATCCAATGATCTCGTCTCACCCAGTACGAACTGCTCAGGCAATAAGCCAACCAGATGTAACCAAAAGTCTCATATGATGCCACAATGCGCTAATGGGCTACCAACTCGAACGTGATACAAAAGGAAAACAAACTCTGAAAATGAAATCCAATTACCCCGCTAGCGAATCATACATACGACACAGTCAACATAATTAAACAAGCACCTCACTTGCGAATCATACATGCGACGCGGGCACACAACTAATATGAGTTTTCCTCAAAAAGATAGGAAACAAAACACATAAAAACAGATAGAGGAATCTGTACTCAACATCACACTGTTGCGGCGCGTAATTCGATCCAAACAACATACCAATGGCGGCGTGCCAACTGATCCACCCATAAAATTCACATAAGGAGATACACACTGAGCTAGATTGCTCATTACAACAAAATACCGAATGTCGGTCACAAGCACGCTAAGTGCATAATACCATCCCCGGGGAGACATATAGCGATATAAGCTACAAACTCAAGCACAACTGAGGTGCGATATACTATCTGAATCTCAAGAGCCATTCTGCTCATATAACAGTATCTCTACGGGGAACCTCAACACATAAGAAATTCATGAAGCCGTCTCACAACTCACACGGCGCAACATATCATTACATGAAATAGATGATGATGAAATAACACCCCGACTACTCTTCCGTAAGGAGCGCATTGCTGAAATGAACACATCTGGTATGATATAGATCCCATATTCACATTTAAATCCATCCACAGACCTCAAGCTCACTCTGATCGCACTAAGCTAAGCTAATAACCTTTCAAAGGTCCATAATAATCCCCTTTTCTCATAATACACAAGAACAATCATCATATCCAGAGTAATCCTCCACAGTCCACAACCTAATAAACCGAGTGCCCTCTAGGCATCAATTCTCAATTTAACGACACCACCACAATCTTTATACTTGGTTTAACTCTTTAATCAATCAAGTGACGACATGCCACACTTATACAACATCAACGTGGGGCATTCTCCCACAACCTTCTATAATAGATAACTGGTATGTACATCCAAACTACCGGCTGCACTAACGCTGAAAAACGATCAAAAATCCTTAACCAGGATGCAAAGGTTTTTTCACAAAACACCGATCTCAGGTGATGCCGAAAACAATACCAACTTACTTTAAACATCCAAACTCCTTTCCTGCTCATCTGAGCTCGTGACATCCTTGTCAACACCGAACTGCAACCTTGATCCTCACTTCCAATTCCATACTACTCACTCCACCCAACATGCCAATATACAATAGAACACGATTTTCATTATAACTCCGAAACAACTAATAGATTAACACTTCATCATATAAAGTTTTTTCACTTAACTCACTTCAGGAGAACCATAGCAACACACAGGTGAATTCTCATAACTGTAGAATATGCAAATCTCTAAGTAGTGGTCTAAACCACCATAACCTCTTCGGGATCCTCCTACACATAGCAAGGCCATAATACTCGAATACTTCCAAATAAAATCAATTTCGGAGGCCGTCAAGCCTCGCATGTACCGCCACAAATCACATGCATAACTTAATCACGCTGAAGAAACTGATCACCGCCACCATTATGCCAATTCAACCATGGCCAACCAATCTAACTTCTTCTAATTCATCCTTAACTTGCCTTAGAGATAATAATAGCTCCATTCCTTACATCACCAACCCAAATCCGCACTTATCTTGAGTGACTCCATTCCATGAGGCCACATTGTCTCCAAACCCATGAACCGTCTCATACCTTCCTTGTGCGCCCATTCGCATCCTCAACTAGTATGCCCATTCTGATAATCTCTCTACGAATCCGAAGTCTTTTCTCATTTTCCTCCCAAATGCTACACTGCAAGTCAAAACATCATAGAACATCTGGGCCTCTTCTCATAAGCTGCTACAAAAGCTTGCTTCTTAACCGTACCTATAGGCTCGCAATTATTAGGCACCACACTTTACCCCTTTGAATCCACTAGGACCGGTGTTGAGAGTCACCCGCTCTGACTTGGCCCCGAATAGAATCAACTCCATGAATCTTCTAGCATATGAATACCCTCTCAACGAAGCACCCGGCCGAATCACTTTCCTTGAAACCCGCATCTATACAAGGCATAAATCCTGAATCCTTCCCCAAGTCTGAACATGAGTCGATAAGGCCAACCATAACACACCTTTAAAAATTCCTTTGCCCAAATTACCTCTTATGTTCATTTCCCTTAGTTGAGATAACCCATCAATATGTTAACAACCGAAAATCTCACAAATAGACGATTATGCAATCCAACTGTAGGTGGTGGGACTCTCCCACTTATCTTGAAGCCACAATTACATGACTCTGGAACCCACCAATATTCGTTATCTCTTATTGACATAACCTTGCGCAATTAAACCGCCAGATTCCTTGAAATCCTTCCATTAGCACTTCATGAACACACTGAATTTCCATCAATATTCACATTTCGACCTCTTACCGGATGGCCAGTAAAATCCTTCGTAGAAGCTTCGCCAATCACGCGACCGCTAACCTGCTCACAGGGGATAACCCACTTGTGGAAATTACCCACTACGACATCAATAACCCATCCTGAGCCCGTGCTCATTCACCAGCTGCACAAGTCCATTCACTTATCGTGGACATTGATTAAATGTGCGACAATATCCTTCCAATTCAAAATTATGTTGTACCCTTCTTCATATCAAGAAACTCCCTTCCGACGTATCCAATCTCCCGCCGCATAATAGCCAATACTTCAAAATATCCGTAGACCCCAATCAACAATCACTAAAATTCCCAAATCATTCCAAACTCTCCTTAAGGTGCATAGTCATCCTACCACAAAACCCATATGCAACTCCGCCACTCTCCTACTTTGGCGGAACCCACCCCTTTAATCGACTAGTCAACCTTTGTTTCTTATACCTGGCCTTCTAGAAATTTAACCACCGCCTGACACTCCCCACATGTCCTTCCTCATCCTTGGCTACTCAGTTGTTGCCTTAAATAAAATCTATCTTCGTAGCACTTGAACCCACAAATCGCTACTAACTTTAAACATTTCCGAAGACCATCTTTCTCGAGCCGTCAACATTAGAAACACTGATTCAATCCTGAACCATCGCACCCCGAGATATCTAACAGTCATTCTCCAATATTATTTCACAATATCTTACCCCAAAGGTGAATTGCAGAAGACCATAACACCGGCAAACTTAACACATACAATCGAGGACGATGATATTACATCGCAGATGAAAATTCCACCACGCTCGAAAATACCAAGTCACGTTACTCCATCACCCCAAATTCGGACATTCATAGGACAATTGATTTTCCTCCGCGAGAAATGAAATATCAGATCTCTGAATCATGCACTGAGTGGACTTCCTTTCAAATCATTCACCGCCCCAACACATAGGCAAGTATCCTATCATCAAGTCAACACTGTGCGATAACCAATCGTGAGCATCATAGCAACCTGTGCATAGCCTCCAAGCTCTTAGAAGCACAACTACCGAGCCGAAACGACAGAAAAATCCTTCCGCAAGGTGATGACAATAGCCCAACCAATTATACCGGGAGAAACATCCTGCACCACATCTGTGGTACCATTACAATTCTTCAATTCTCGATTTATAACAAGGGGTTCGCTTCACGCAAAATTGAATAGGAATGAAATAAAGGCATAAGTCTCAAGGAATTAAACCGCATGATGAGGAATCAAGAAAGGGGAGTGCTCCTAACAGCCCTGCAGCCTCTCGAAGATAAGTACAGACGTCTCCGTACCGATATGCAAGACTCTACTAGACTCGCTCATGACTCATGAGACCTAAGGGAACCTAGTGCTCTGATACCATATTTTCACAATCCAAATTCCACTAAGCGTCGTGATGGCGCCGGACACCGCCGTCAGGAAAGCCAACCAAAATACTTAATTAAATTCTCATTTTAAGAATTTTGAAAACTATGATTTTCCTTAAATTTTACTAGTAAAAGATAATTGTTTCAAATCAAATATGAATTTTAAGAAGTTAATACAAAATACTCCATAATCATCCCAGAACCCGGTGTCACAAGTGCATGAGCATTTACTTGGGAATGGAATAAAATACAGTAACTATGCAGAATACAAAGTGGACAATAATGAAAGAAAATAGTACAATACTCTGAAGGGGACTTTGTTGGCTACGGGTCGTCTCGATAAATGCAGCTCAACTAAGTCTCCGTATCAACCATACCGCTATGTCACTAAGCCACTAGCCACATATGAACCTGTGCAACAAAAATGCACAGCAAGTGTAGTATGAGTACGTAAACAACGTATACCCGATGAGTATCCCGTCTAATCTCGAAGAAGTAGAGACGAGAGGTCAACTTTGACACTTACTAATGGTCCAATGATAATATAGTAAAAGTGTGAGAAACTAATGGATTTCATAAAGAAAAATTTAACTCATGAAGCCGCAAAGCAGGTAAACAACTTCTCAAATAATAAAAGATTTCTAGGGATTTACTTTTCATTATCTTTATCAATTTTTCTCTGGCCAAGAAGGGCAATTATCAACATTTAAAATTCTCAGGCAAGCAATACAAGCATGTGCATATCATGCTGAGGTCATACGGTCCGATCCAACATAAATGTAAAATGTGCACTGCCGAGGGTCGAACGACGCAAACTATAGATGCATCTATTAACCCGCTCGCGAATCAGACATGCAACGCGGTCAAATTTAAATAAACAATCACCCTGCTCACGAATCATACATACGATGCAGGTACATACAGAAATACATCATCAAACAGCCAATTAAGAATTTATCTGGGGAACATTTATCAAAATAAAAGCAAATTCTCTTTTAGAGATTTAAAAAAATGAAGTTTAATCCTCTTTAAAATTCATTTACCGATTCAATAGGATTTAAGCAA
The DNA here is from genome assembly GCF_000393655.2 of Nicotiana sylvestris. NCBI lineage: Eukaryota > Viridiplantae > Streptophyta > Magnoliopsida > Solanales > Solanaceae > Nicotiana > Nicotiana sylvestris. The sequence continues at coordinate 106,242,923 of NC_091059.1, read as the reverse complement.
TTCAACTGCCAACAAGATTACAGATATTCCAAGTATAGTATGTTTTTGGGTCCTAGACTACCCAGACTTACATATAATAGTAGCTACGCACGGACTCTCGTCACCTCGTGCGTACGTAGCCCTCACAAATAGAAGCACATAACCAATTATTTCACATATGGGGACAATTCCCTGTTACAATGTTAGAAAGGAGACTCACCTCGCTCCGAAGATCCACAACCGGCATTCCACGTCCTTCCGGAGACTCGAATCGATGCTAAATGCTCCAAAACTAGCCAATAATTATGCAAATCCATTAGTATATGTTCAATTAATCATTACAATCCAATTTATAAAAATTCTTAATCCCGATCGAAAAGTTGACAAAATTGCCTCGGGCCCACGTGCCCGGATTCCAAAATTTCTAGAAGATAAAGTTTACCCATGAACTCACGAACTCAAATACATGATTTTTCTCTTAATTCCATACCAGAATCGTGGTCAAAATCCAAGAATATCAATTTTCTAGGTTTTCCCTCAAACCCCAAGTTTCTACTAGTTTTCATGCTCAAATCCGTAACAAACCCATGTATTTAACTCATAAGGGGTGAAATTAACTTATCTCATGTTTGATAATAAAATCCCTCTCTTGAAGCTCTCCAAAAATCGCCCAAACAAGAGAAAAATGGAGGGAAATGGCCAAGACCCCCGATTTTAAAGAACCTTACTGCCTCCAGAAATTCCGCACTGTGGTCACACGACCGCTTCTGCGGTTCTGTAGGTGTGGTCCCTCTACTGCTCCTGCGGTTTCTCTACGGGCTCCCCTTTTCGCTTCTACGCCTCAATTCCCATAGTTGCGGTCCCGCTTCTGCGGCGAGATGACCGCATCTGTGGTCCTTACACTTCTAACCCAAAATCGCATTTGCGGCTCCGCACCTGCGGCCAAAACCTCTCAGGTGCGGTTACACCAGATATCAGCTGCCTCAATTCTTCCTCAAATTCAAAAATTTATCCGTTAACCATCCGGAATCCACCCGAGGCCCCTGGGACCCCAACCAGTCCCAAAACACATTGCGGACTTGCTCGAGGCCTCAAATCATATCAAACAACGCCAAAATCATGAATCCATATCCAATCCAAGCTCTATGAACTTTAGAACTTCAAACTTCTACATTCGATGTCGAAACATGTCAATTAATGCCAATTGACCTCAAATTTTGCACACAAGTCACATTTGACATTATGGACCTACTCTAACTTCCGAAATCGGAATCTGACCCCGATATCAAAAAGTCAACTCTCGGTCAAACTTCCCAAAAACCTTCAAATTTCTATCTTTAGCCAAATGGCTCCAAAAGGACCTACAGACTTCCGAATTCACTTCTGATCGTGCTCCCAATACCAAAATTACCATACGGAGCTATTCCTAGACTCGAAATCCCAAACAGACATTGATAACACTGAAATGCACTTCAACCCAAACTTATGAGATTTTTCCAAAATTCAAACTTCCATAATAGGCGCCGAAACGTTCCCGGGTCTTCCAAAACCCATTCTGGACATACGCCCAAGTCCGAAATCATCATATGAACTTGCTGGAACCTTCGAATCCTTATTCTGAGGTCGTTTACTCAAAAATCCAACCTTAGTCAATTCTTTCAACTTAAAGCTTCCGAAATGAGAATTCTCTTTCCAAATCATCTCCGAACTTCCCGGAATTCAATTCCGACCGTGCGCACAAGTCATAATACCTGAAGTGAAGCTGCTCATGGCCTCAAACTGTTGAATGACCCGCAAGATCTCAAAACGACCGGTCGGGTCATTACAATATCAATTTACTTATGGCGTACTTCCACATACGAAAATATGGGGTGCAACATAACCCTTAATATCTTTAGTTGTTAATTTTCTATTTTAATTTGTTAGTTAATTAGTTAGACATAAGAATCTTAATATTTATAACTTAGAAATTGTTCAAGCCTGTATTCTTGGTGATAGTGAACAGTTGTAGCTAAACTTTGGTTCTTTATAAGATTCGACTCCGGACTTTTAGACCGGATTATAGTTGCAGCGACCGCTTATCCTTTTTAGAACTAGAGTTGGGCGTAATCAAATTTTGGCGTCATTGCTATGGAACTAACGGTGTAGCTAAAGGTGTAAATATTGCTAGGTTTCAAGTTTGAACTTTTATTTTTATTTGATTTTTTTAATTTTTGTTTTACTTGTTGATTTTAAAACATGGAATCTTGGAATTATGAGAGTTTTGATATTGGTAATTCTACTTTTGATCCTCCTGTAGACACTGAAATTTTAACAGATCAAGATAAATCCTAAATTCAAGACAACTCTTGAAATATTAGGAGTCTATTAGGATTGCTTGGTACCAACTCCACCCAAACCTTAATTTATGCCAATAAATAAGGCTACATATGTCCTTCTGTTAGTTTATATGAGTCCACCTAACTAGAGATTACCTGGTCCTCTATGATATTTTACTGAGAATGCTAATGAAATAGCAAGTAAATAAGACACGGGATTTTTACGTGGAAAAATCCCAACTCAAGGGGACAAAAATCACGACCTACGCTTGTAGGCTTTCAACTTCACTAACTTGTAAACTGACTATTACAAGCTACCTTGTAATGACTCCATTACAAAGACTTCAACTCAATAACTTGTGATACTCTTACCACAAGCCACTTTGTCACTCACTAGTTACAAAGACTTTAACTTATGACTAACTTTAGTCACAATAGAAACTCAGAAAGTTTATGGTTTTACAAAGGGGTTCCTAAGCAACGCTTCTAGCTAAGCAATTTAGGAATTACAATAAGAACAATCACTAAGTTACAACTCAACTAAGGACAACAAAATACTAGATTTAGGAACTGGTTTGTAGTAGCGTTTAACTTTTTTCTTCAAGCTCTTGAGAATTAAGTTCACTGTTCTTCAGAAGGCATGAATGCTTGAAGTGAAATTTCAAAATGTTCAAGTGATGTTTTGATATAATGCTCTTGTTAATACACCTTGATGATATCACTTGAATGATGTAAGCACTTGGTGGGTCAAAGGACAAGTGACCGCTAGAAACAGTGCAGTGCAGTGCAAGCAAAAATAGTGCAGGTAGTCACATTGCTTTCTAGCTGTACCCAATTGACTTCGTACTGCTATGAGGGAACCACAAGGGTATCAGGTCCTTGTTTGGTTCTCTATCTCCTGAAGCTATAGCAGTTCACATTTAGCTAGAGTCCGTTGATTTGCAATGTTGACCAAGTGTGTCAGGTTCCTTATCTGGTTCTTGACAGTAAGTTTGTTAGATCATCAAAACATAAGGCAAAGATATTGAAAACCCATCAATTTCACCCTTTTTGAAGATGACAAACTTAGACATTGATAAAATGTATTTATATCAAAGAAAACCAAATTAAGTAATAGGAACTTCTTTTTGGACTAATTCATAGATATAAGTTTGATCGGGACCCATAGTTGTGGACCATGAGGGGTGTCTAACACCTTCCCCTCGAGGTCATTTCAAGCCCTTACCCTAATCTCTGGTCATGCAAACCAATCCAAGATTTAATCACTCTAGGTTCCCTAACGCACCATAACACGTTAGGTGGCGACTCTTCAAATACCGAATTCCCGAAAGGAAATGAGTTATTACCCCCCATGAATGTCGAAACCCGGACTTCTCTCTCTCCGTAGAGGGAAAAAGGAAGCGTGACATCTACCTCTTCCCTGGACACCTTTTTATGCTCGCAAGGATCCATTCCCATTTCACCATCCGAATATAATGTAGAGAAGTGTTTGGAATGAGGTCCAACGCGCTCAAATACATGAATTTCAAAATTTTTGATCTCCTCAACACCAATCATACTAGAATCAACTAAATTTGTATCTTCAACGTCTCTGGTTGACTCTAGTATTACTTCTTCAACATCGGTATCCTCAAATTCTAGTTTGTTAGATTATTAGTGTTCTATTCTGACCTCCTCCAGTAGAACCTCAATTTCGGTATCTAATTCATGCTCTTCTTGACTACTATCCACAATATTGGCTTGTTGAGCATTAAATGCTTCAACAAGTTGACTCATTTGTGCCTCCAGATTGCGAATAGTAGCATCTTGCCTTTGTATGTGCATTTTTTCTCATTATTTTGTTGCATAAGGTACCTTAAAATATCCTTGATCTCTTTCAGGTTATCATCCCTGGGTTCTTTGTTCCTATTAACTTCACAAGAAAAAGAAGAACCATCAAAGTAAGGGGTTGGGGGAAGATAAGAAATAAAAGAACAACCATGAAAGTGAGCATCTTGACCACCATATATATCACACACAACCCACACATAAGATTGAGTTGGTGAAAATAACTCGCTCTCGGGAACATTTTGACAATTTTGCCATGAGTGGTTTCCTCCATAATATGCATAAGGAGGTGTTTGCAATGAATTTATGCAGAGAAAAATAAAACTGCAATCACAAACAACTATAAAGTAAAAAAGGATTTATTGATAAATATTATAGGTTACAACTCCGTTTATCCCTTGATTCTTTCCTCCGATTTACTCTACGTGATTTGAGGGTATTAGCGGCATATTTCTCGAACACAGGACTTTAAACAAGATATATTTGTTATGTCTATGATCTCTTAATGAATATTTCAATAGTTTCATGGAATTTCGAAGATCTCATATTTTGATCTCTTTGTGCATATTCCGAGAGTTTATGAAATTATTGAGATCCTCTTTGAAGGACATATGTAGCCTTATTTATAGGCTTGAATTAGGATTTGGGTGGAGTAGGAACCAAGTAACCCTAATAGACTCCTAATATTTTAAGAGTTGTCTTAAATTTAGGATTTATCTTGATCTGTTAAAATTTCAGTGTCTACAAATTTCCCCTACTTCAATGTTTGTCGAGGCGTAGGCTTGCTGAAACTTGAGGACGAGACTTGAAGTACCCGACCATCACAACAAATAATCTTGAAACTTGTAGTTTTAGATTTGCAGGAGGAAAAGATGAAGGGAAGAACTGGTCCCACTGGGCGTGCTAATTTGTTTGCAATGAATTTATACAGAGAAAAATAAAACTATAATCACAAACAACTATAAAGAAAAAAAAGAATTTATTGATAAACTTTGTAGGTTACAACTCTGTTTATCCCTTGATCCTTTCCTCTAATTTACTCTACGTGATTCGAGGGCCTTAGCGGCATATTTATCGAACGCAAGACTTTAAACAAGACATATTTGACATGTCTTTGATCTCTTAATGAATATTCCAAGAGTTTCATGGAATTTTGGAGATATCATATTTTGATCTCTTTATGCATATTCCGAGAGTTTATGGAATTGTTGAGATCCTCTTTGAAGGTGATGGGTTTTCAATGTCTTTGCCTTATGTTTTGATGATCTAACAAACTTACTGTCAAGAACCAGATAAGGAACCTGACACACTTGGTCTACACTGCAAATCAACGGACTCCAGCTAAATATGAACTGCTATAGCTTTAGGAGATAGAGAACCAAACAAGGACCTGATACCCTTGTGGTTCCCTCATAGCAGTATGAAGTCAATTGGGTACAATTGGAAAGTGATGTGACTGCCTGCACTGCATTGTTTCCAATGGTCATTTGTCCTTTGACCAACCAAGTGCTTACATCATTCAAGTGAAGTCATCAAGGTGTATTAACAAGAGCATTATATCAAAACATCATTTGAACATTTTGAGATTTCAATTCAAGATATCAAACCTTCAGCAGAACAATGAACTTAATTCTCAAGAGCTTGAAGATCAAAGTTAAACGCTACTATGGACCAGTTCCTAAATCTAGTATTTTGTTGTCCTTAGTTGAGTTGTAACTTTTTGATTGTTCTTATTGTAATTCCTAAATTGCTTAGCTAGAAGCGTTGCTTAGGAACCCCTTTGTAAAACCATAAACTTTCTGAGTTTGTGTTGTGACTAGAGTTTGTCATAAGTTAAAGTCTGTGTAATTAGTGAGTGACAATGGAGTCATTACAAAGTGGCTTGTAATAGTGTGTTTACAAGTTAGTGAAGTTGAAAGCCTATAAGTGTAGGTCGTGGTTGTTGTCCCCTTGAGTTGTGATTTTTTCACGTAAAAATCCCGTGACTTATTTACTTACTGTTTCATTAGCATTCTCAGTAAAAACTCATAGAGGACCAGGTACTCTATAGTTAGGTGGACTCATATAAACTAGCAATTGGTATCAGAGCGGGTTCCTCCTATCAGGCTAACACCTAGGAAGGATCTGTATGGCTGCTCCACCAAACTTTGAAGAAGGTCAATCTACATATAGACCACCCAGGTTCAATGGGCAATACTATGGATGGTGGAAGACAAGAATGCATGATTTTATCATGGTTGAGGATTCTGAGTTATGGGATGTCATATGTGATGGTTCGTACGTCCCAACAAAGGTACTTGAAGAACTTCCATTCTTAATGCCAAAAACCAGAAAAGAGTACACCGACGCAGACAGGAAAGCTGTGGAGAAGCATTTTCGTGCCAAGAAGATTTTAGTATTTGGAATAGGAGATGATGAATACAATAGAATCTCTATTTGTGAAACTACTAAGGAGATATGGGAAGCTTTGCAAATAGCTCATGAGGGAACCACTTAAGTAAAACAATCTAAGATTGATATGCTCACTAACGAGTATGAACTCTTTAGTATGAAGGACGATGAATCTTCTCAAGATATGAACACAAGATTCACCTCCATCATAAATAAGCTACACTCACTTGTTGAAACCATTCATAGGAACAAACTGTCACACCTCCTTTTTCCGCACCCGCATGGGCGCAAAGGAGTTTTTTCCAAGTAAAGGACAATCGAAACGGGATTGGTTTAATTATTTCAGAGTCGCCACTTGGGAGATTTAGGGTGTCCCAAGTCACCAATTTTAATCCCGAGTCGAGGAAAAGAATGACTCCATATTACAGTCTGCGTACCAGAAATCCGGATAAGGAATTCTGTTAACCCGGGAGAAGGTGTTAGGCATTCCCGAGTTCCGTGGTTCTAGCACGGTCGCTCAACTGTTATATTCGGCTTGATTATCTGATTTCATACAAGTGTGAACTTATGTGCAAAATTTAACTTTTAACCGCTTTTATCATTTACTGTTTTTATCAAGAATTGCAACGTTGTGAAAATGTATCTCGAACCACGTCACAATCAATGTACCCGTGATTAGAGACACATTTCGAATCCGTCGAGATTTGGATTTGGGTCACATAAATGTGCACCCAAGTTTAGGAAGGTAAGGTTTATTAAAGCGTGTCCTAAAGAGACTAACGTGTTGTTATTTTAGGAGGGTTGTGAGATTTGCTAAACAACCCGTCCGGGAAACTAAATGCTTCAATGATTTACATTTAACAAGGGCCCCGCATCTGCGTGTTTTGTTTATTTTCATCGAGGCTCATCTCGTTCTTATTTTAAAAGGACATCCTATAGCAACTACGTTTCTTGTCGTGTTCGTCTCTATCAATTGAAAACGGTAGACAGTCCTAATTAATTACATGATTGCGAGTTTATCTATAACAGAATTCCGAGTGCTTGCGCAAAATCAGAAAACATGGCCATGCACGTGGGCAGCTAATCGGTCATTATGGGCCCAAACCCAGCCAACATAGTATCGGCTGGGCCTGGGCCGCTGCCTTTCTGATGAAAGCCTGCTGGGTTCGTTTGATTCGGGCTCGACCTTCGTGAGGTTGAGAAGTGCAGACTTGCGCTGTTTATTTTAAAGCAATGGTTCGCCAATTATAAGGAGGCAATGAAGTTAACTAACATGGACGGTTTTATGCATTTAAAGACATGTTAAACGCAATTAGATAAAGCCTAGGTACAACCTATTGCATTGGGAATACTTTTATCTATCAACCCATATATACAAACTAACATTCTATCACCACACATTGATATCTACTAGGCATGCAGGCTAGCTTCAGTATCTAGACAAGAAAGTAAGCTATTATACATTACATGAAGTTTAATATAACAGTCTATGTATGAAATAAACATCTTCAGCTCTTCTCTTTTATATTCATGCTCAACTTTCAAGTTACATTGACACTATTAATCGTGTACCTGGTATAGCAAAGAAAAAGAAGAAGGAGAATGGTCAGCTGAGTAGTATGCAGCAAATACAGCAACAGCAGATAAACACCAACAACACAGCAACAACAACCAGCCACAATGATGGAGCTCACAAGTGGTCGAGCAACAAACAAACAGTCCCAGAGGCAGAATGATGAACCAACAATATTTCCCAGAACAAAGAGGAACAACCAATAGTCGAGTACCAAACCAATGAACCCAGAAAAGAAAGATGAAACAACAGCAAACAGAGTATTCAATGCAGCAACACTACCAATTCAATAACCAGAAACAGCTCAACCAATGCAAACCAAGAACTTGGCCAAGACAGCTTGACCAATATGCACTCTTATACAACTTTCAGGCAGTGTTTGGTTGCAGTGTTTATTGGAAACTAACTTATGTTTTTCAGTTTTCTTTGAACTCACCAGACCTCTCTTTAGACTACAAATTTTCCAGCCCTTTGTTTTTCCCTCTCTGAAAGCTAAAAGTCCAGCCTAAGACCCTTAAACTTCAGCCCCTGTTTTAGTTATCAAATGGCCTATTTATAGGCCAAATGCACCATTACAGCTGAGCTGCCCTGCCTGCCAATTGGCAGAATGCCCATACTCTTTAAGCCCATGCTCAGCATGCTTGGTGTCAGCTCCCTTTATTCCCCACGCCTGGTTTTGTTTAATCCAGAATTATGGGCTCATTTGTTTATTCATTTTGAGCCCCCATACCCTTGTGTCTTGTTCCCCCATTGGTATTAGTTTAATCCTAAGTTAGTACCCTTTTTGTCAGCTCACTTAAACTAATTACTTCTGTTCTTTTTAAACACCCCAGAATACCCCCGTTAACCTTGATTATTACTGCCCCTGCCTATTGCAGCATTAGGGCATTTTTGCACTGATGAAAACTCGAACTCAGGACTGCCTAGACTGAACCCTTTTAGTCATTTTTATAATGCCAACAGACCATTTCAAACATTACTAGGTCATCCAGCCAGTGTCCGAGTTTAATTAGTTATGTGAAACTCCTAGCTCCTTCGATCCATTAGTTATAGAAAACTAATCGACGACATTTATCGAGTCGACTATACTAATTATAGCAGGTAATAATCAGTCGCTCATATAAACAACACGTTCGGGGACCTAAAGGGTATCAGACAACTTTTATTAAATTACTGGGCCTATATGAATTAGTTCCTTTGACGATTAATCTAACTGACGATCATGTTTATCACAGAGTGTATTCAGAACAAACAGAAGACAATCGACCAAATAAAGGGTCTTTAACAGAGATGAAAGAAATCTGGAAGAAGTAACAAAATAACAAACAAACACAAAGAGATATGCTGACAACTTATTTGGAAATAAAACAAAAGAACGGAAAACTTACCAAAATGTTTAAACCAAACAGACCCAAATCAAACTCGACTTCGAACCTTTGAGGCCGAACAAACCTTAATCAGGGTGTTCTCACATGAGAACACCTTGGTTAAGGTCTATTAGACCTCAAACCTATGTCAAAACTGGCCGGGTTCCCCAGGTGCATGTGCTTCAGAAGTCTGGATTTCCAGATCTGGATTTTTGGGAGTTGTGGGTGGATTCGGACCAAACCAAGCTTGGTTTGGTCACGAGGAAGGTCAGGAGAGTGTCTAGCATGAAGATGGGGTGGTTTGGCATAGGTCCAGGTTCGACTCAAATCTTCAAACGAAGATTCGAGACGAACGGAAGTGATTCGAGGCTTGTGGTTAGTGGATTCGTGTTCAGGATGGTCGGGTGCATCGGGGGTGTTATTTTGGTGGTCATCGGAACTGTGGTTGCCAGGCTTATGGTGGGAAACCTAGGCTGCTAGGGTTTGAGAGGAAAGGGAGCCTGGGGAAGATGGTGAATAGTGGCCGAGGGGGGGGTGTGGCTTGGGGCGTGGGGTAAGGGGGTTAGGTTTATATATGTATTGAGGGTTTAGATCCTGGCCATTGGATCAATTGAGATCAAGGGCCAGGATCTAACCATTGAGGAGGGACGACGTCGTTCGGGAGATGATAGTGGGTTATGACCGGGTAGGGGATTGGATCGGGTCATGTTGACGGGTTTAGAGGAAGGCCTGGATCCGTTGGATCAATGGGAATGAACGGCCCAGATTAACTTGCCTGAAACGACGTCGTTTCGACTTAGCAGGGGCTGTATTGGACCGTTTGATTGCCATGAATCAACGGCTCAGATTGAGGCGCTGATACGACGTCGTTTGGGACGTGTCCGGGCAGCCTGTGTTTGGACTGGATCTGTGTCCTGGTCTTGGGCCTATTTTGTTTCATTTCTTGGCCCAAACCGATTTTCCCTACTCTTTTGCTTTTGTTTTCTTTCTTATTATTTTTTCTTTTCTTTTAAACAAAATAAAAATAACAAATAATAAGGTAACGGAATTAAACAACAATGCAACATTTTAACACAATTATCACAAAAATATTTACGTAGGTTAGCTAAGAGCCTAGGGCGAACGGTGCACATATATATTTTTTGAATTTTCTTTTACTGACCGAATTATGGTTTAACCATCCTAATACATATATTTTGTATTTTGTTTGTTAATGATTAAATGCAAAAAAAAGAATGGACAGATCCACAAGTGACTAACAACACATGAAAACTCGAACAATTGTACAACGAAGCCATTTGTCACTATTTTTATTTTCTTTTGGAGCGAATGTCCGTAAAGCAAAAATCACGTGCTTACAGCTGCCCCTCTTTGCACGGAGACACGAAGGGTTTTCGCGCAAAGATAAAGCGAGCGATTTTTGCCCGTCCGAATACTCCGTGTGAAGCATTTTTGAAAAAGATTTGACCGAACCTTTGCTTCGGAGGTTTCCTACATATCCTGGGCTGAACAGGAATCAGGTCAATGTAGTTCGGGAAATTTTGGTAGCTGGGACTACCATGTGACTGTATTGCTTGCTGTTGTTGTGCGCTGTTGCATGCTGCTGTAGGATGCTACTGCTCAACCGATCTCCCTATTACATTGCTCTAAAAGGAAAAACAAGAAGTTAAGCTAGAGTATGAGGTCTCATCTATCTCCCACTTGTTCTTGTTGTCTTGCTTTCTTGTCGGCTAATGCTTTCCTCTGACGCCTGTATTTTGTGAACTTGGAGATGATGCTGATCCTTCGCTGACGTTTGAATGCCAGTTTTCGTCACTTTGCTTGACCCGCTGGGGATACGACTTTCTTCTTTAAATCTTTCAATGGTTTCCTCAGTGGTATGGCTTTTCATCAGAATTGTTATGTTGGGCATGCCATAGCGTTCCCAAACTGCTCTTTTGAGACGCGTTCCTTCTTCCCTTTGAATGTGCGCTTGCTTTTGCAGTTGTCTGCTTCTTGGTGCTGAGGATTTTATTGTTTCCCGTTTGGGGATCTCTGTCGTAACCTTCCGTCTTCAGGTGGGGTGACTGATTCCAAAATCTAGAGCTGAATGTATTCCCGCATTATACTGGTGGGCGACCTAGAACTTAAATGTATTCCCGCATTATACTGGTGGGCGACCTAGAAAAAGTATTCCCGCATTATACTGGTGGGCGACCTAGAACTTAAATGTATTCCCGCATTATACTGGTGGGCGACCTAGAACTTAAAAGTATTCCCGCATTATACTGGTGGGCGACCTAGAACTTAAATGTATTCCCGCATTATACTGGTGGGCGACCTAGAACTTAAAAGTATTCCCGCATTATACTGGTGGGCGACCTAGAACTTAAAAGTATTCCCGCATTATACTGGTGGGCGACCTAGAACTTAAAAGTATTCCCGCATTATACTGGTGGGCGACCTAGAACTTAAAAGTATTCCCGCATTATACTGGTGGGCGACCTAGAACTTAAAAGTATTCCCGCATTATACTGGTGGGCGACCTAGAACTTAAAAGTATTCCCGCATTATACTGGTGGGCGACCTAGAACTTAAATGTATTCCCGCATTATACTGGTGGGCGACCTAGAACTTAAAAGTATTCCCGCATTATACTGGTGGGCGACCTAGAACTTAAAAGTATTCCCGCATTATACTGGTGGGCGACCTAGAACTTAAATGTATTCCCGCATTATACTGGTGGGCGACCTAGAACTTAAAAGTATTCCCGCATTATACTGGTGGGCGACCTAGAACTTAAAAGTATTCCCGCATTATACTGGTGGGCGACCTAGAACTTAAATGTATTCCCGCATTATACTGGTGGGCGACCTAGAACTTAAAAGTATTCCCGCATTATACTGGTGGGCGACCTAGAACTTAAAAGTATTCCCGCATTATACTGGTGGGCGACCTAGAACTTAAAAGTATTCCCGCATTATACTGGTGGGCGACCTAGAACTTAAAAGTATTCCCGCATTATACTGGTGGGCGACCTAGAACTTAAAAGTATTCCCGCATTATACTGGTGGGCGACCTAGAACTTAAATGTATTCCCGCATTATACTGGTGGGCGACCTAGAACTTAAAAGTATTCCCGCATTATACTGGTGGGCGACCTAGAACTTAAATGTATTCCCGCATTATACTGGTGGGCGACCTAGAACTTAAAAGTATTCCCGCATTATACTGGTGGGCGACCTAGAACTTAAATGTATTCCCGCATTATACTGGTGGGCGACCTAGAACTTAAAAGTATTCCCGCATTATACTGGTGGGCGACCTAGAACTTAAAAGTATTCCCGCATTATACTGGTGGGCGACCTAGAACTTAAAAGTATTCCCGCATTATACTGGTGGGCGACCTAGAACTTAAAAGTATTCCCGCATTATACTGGTGGGCGACCTAGAACTTAAATGTATTCCCGCATTATACTGGTGGGCGACCTAGAACTTAAAAGTATTCCCGCATTATACTGGTGGGCGACCTAGAACTTAAATGTATTCCCGCATTATACTGGTGGGCGACCTAGAACTTAAAAGTATTCCCGCATTATACTGGTGGGCGACCTAGAACTTAAAAGTATTCCCGCATTATACTGGTGGGCGACCTAGAACTTAAATGTATTCCCGCATTATACTGGTGGGCGACCTAGAACTTAAAAGTATTCCCGCATTATACTGGTGGGCGACCTAGAACTTAAATGTATTCCCGCATTATACTGGTGGGCGACCTAGAACTTAAAAGTATTCCCGCATTATACTGGTGGGCGACCTAGAACTTAAATGTATTCCAATTGTTTCCCCGTTCTTCCGAGAAAATTTTCGACAATCGGCAGAAAATTTTCTGCCCCGGTTTTTGGTAACTTCCATGGCATTGCATCTTGTTGCCGTCATCAATTCTTTGCTCTCCTGCAAAAGACAAAAGGTTTTAGTCAGTTTTAATCGTGGGGGTAGAGGGTGCCTTTCTGGCGAGCCATTTTTCTCTCTTCCCCTTTTCTTGCTCTTTGTCCCCATAATTGGTTGGCAGGCAAAGTTGCCTGTTGGGGATCTCTAGCCTGCTGGGGATATGGTTTTCAATTTATCCCCTTTTCTGCTTTCTTTTAAAACACATGATGTGGGAGTCTGCTTCTAACTCCCGAAACCACTCCCTTTGGAGCTTACTTCTTCCAACATTTCCGAGCACAGTCCCTGCATCGCCTGGGGCCGGCCTTTTAAGACTGTTTGTATTACCCTGCATTGGGTGAATTTCCCTTCGGTTTCTGGTAGTAAGCTTTGAAAAATCCTTTAAAGAACACTTTTTTAGGAAAAGAAAATAAAGATATGGAAAAGAGAAAATCTTTCTGAACCAATCTTTTGTGGGAGGAGACAATCAAAAGAACTTATCTGGATGACACAACTGGTCCCCGTGATCATGACATGCACCATAGATTCCCGACCCAGTCTATTTGTATCAATTGATTTGTCCGACGGGCTGACTTGCTGGGGATGATAAATGGATGTTCATCTTGTTGCGAATGTGGTAGGTTTCGCTGCTCTATCTTGTCGCCTCATAGTGCCCTTCGAGGGGTTTTCACTAATGAGACTCTCTCTTTTCTCTCATCTCCCGGCGCCTTATGGTGCCTGTGAAGGTTTTCACCAATAAGACTCTCTCATTTCATTTCCCTCATCTTACATCGCCTCTCGGTGCCTGTGAAGGTTTTCACCGATGAGACTCTCTCATTTTATTTCTTTTCGAGGAATCGGGGTGTTGTAGATATGATCCTCTCTTCTGGAGATTCTTTTGACTATCAACTCATTCCCAGTCTTACGATCCTTTTCTTTGCTGGGGATCGGTGTATCATTCTCGGCCTTATTTGCCGGATTTGGCATCTCTCGAACATTGATCGGGAGGTCTTTTGGATGTCGATGTTGGTTTTGGTGTGGGATTGAAGGAAGGCTAAAAAAAAAATGAAAACAACTTGGAGGGTGATGTGCTACAACTTTTGGAATCAAACCTTTGTTGGAACTTAAAACATAACTTCTGCCCCAGTTTTCTTGCTTGGGGAATTTATTTATTTTTTACTTTTATGTTGTGCTACGTGCATTACGCACGCTGTGTCTATTATGCATACTATGTACATTATGCATCCTATATTTATTATGATGCATACTATGACCGAGCCGTGAGGCGCCTACGTATCCTCTTTGAGGAATCAGGTCAAACGTAGTTCCCACGGTTTTGTATTTCTTTATGATTTCATCTTCTTTTTCTTCTTCTTTTTCTTTTCTTTTTTTTTTTTTTTTTTTTCATGTCCTTTCCATTAGTGATTCCAAAAGAGGGGTATGAAAGGATTACTTAAGGCTCAAAGGGGGAAGCAAGGGTTAAACAGTGTTTGGATAGAAGAAAGAATTGCCTCCGTCATCTCATTATCCATCAAATGCCAAATACAAACAAATAAACCAAAAATTGCCATAATTAAAGAAATTACGCATAATATCTCTTGACTGCATCTGAATTGATAGCCATGTCGACACATCTACCTTCGATATCTGTCAAACACAGAGCGCCGTTGGACAATACTCTGGTCACGATATAAGGCCCTTGCCAATTTGGGGCGAATTTGCCTTTTGCTTCGACCTGATGTGGGAGGATCTTCTTTAACACCTGCTGCCCTACCTCAAACTTCCTGGGGCGCACCTTCTTGTTATATGCTCTTGCCATTCTCTTCTGATACAGTTGACCATGGCACACTGCTGCCAATCTTTTCTCATCTATCAGGCTCAACTGTTCCAATCGAGCTTTTACCCATTCATCATCATCAATCCCGGCTTCAGCGACAATTCGGAGGGATGGAATTTCGACCTCCGTTGGTATCACGGCCTCAGTTCCATACACCAACAAATAAGGAGTTGTGCCTATGGAGGTCCGGACGGTAGTGCGGTACCCCAACAAAGCAAAGGGTAATTTCTCGTGCCATTGTCTGGACCCTTCCACCATTTTTCGTAGTATCTTCTTGATATTCTTATTGGCTGCTTCGACTGCTCCATTCGCCTTGGGACGATATGGGGTGGAATTGCGGTGTGTAATCTTGAATTGTTGGCACACCTCTCTCATCAGGCTGCTATTAAGATTCGCGCCGTTATCCGTAATGATCACTTTTGGGATCCCAAATCTGCAGATGATATGGGAGTGAACAAAGTCCACCACCGCCTTCTTGGTTACCGATTTGAAGGTTTTAGCCTCCACCCATTTGGTGAAGTAATCAATGGTCACTAGAATGAACCTATGACCGTTGGACGCTGCTGGCTCGATGGGCCCAATGACATCCATGCCCCATGCTACAAACGGCCAGGGTGCTGACATCGTATGTAACTCTGTTGGCGGAGAATGAATCAAATCTCCATGTATCTGGCACTGATGGCATTTCCTTA